>NC_083721.1:123441878-124078211 GCF_028564815.1 Eubalaena glacialis | reverse complement strand
CAGAGGTATTTTTATAATGACCTTCAATTTTGGATCAATGAAATTGAAACATATACAAATTGATAATAGGAAGAAAAATGGTAAGATGTAGGATGAAGATCAGGTGCTCAGCTCTGAAAAAAAAGGTTGGGTCCAATCACATCTTTTTGTGTAGAATGATAGATAGAAACCACATCCTTCAAGCAAGCTCCTATAAGGACTATTTCTCTCAATGACTCTTGCAACAAGAACTAGCAGTGCTATTGTCCCTTTGACCAAAATGGAGTCATTGGATAATACTTGCTTAGATAAAAGGTAAACCAGCTTCTCTGCAGAAATATACTATCATAAGCAGCTTCATGATTTTTTTCATGAATAAATTTGGAACTTAATATAACAGAAATGGGCAAATTAAGTTCTCAAATGGCATGACAGAGAGTGCTCATTTTAGCCCTTAACCAAAATCTCCCTGGAGCATTTATGACCCATAGCATCTCAGGCTCCTCTTTCCTTTGCCCCTGTGTTCCATGCAGACTGGTGTTCTAGTTTTTAAAATGGGCACATCTATTCTCCTCTCTTCCTTTTCTCTTCCCTTGGACTTGTGTGCTTTTCCTCTTTATCATCTCATGGCGACCTTTCTTTTGTCACTCAACTTCATGTTAAATGTAACTTCCTTAGAGAAATCTTAGCCTGAGCTCTTAACCTAGAGAGCTGCTTAATCAGTATTATACAAATCTCTTTTATTTCTCTGCAAAGAACTTGCCACTACAGGAAATTTTCTTTTTTTTTTTTTAAATTTATTTATTTATTTATTTATTTTTGGCTGTGCTGGGTCTTCGTTTCTGTGCAAGGGCTTTCTCTAGTTGCGGCAAGCGGGGGCCACTCCTCATCGCGGTGCGCGGGCCTCTCACCGTCGCGGCCTCTCTTGTTGGGAGCACAGGCTACAGACGCGCAGGCTCAGTAGCCGTGGCTCAGGGGCCTAGTTGCTCCGCAGCATGTGGGATCCTCCCAGACCAGGGCTCGAACCCGTGTCCCCTGCATTGGCAGGCAGACTCCCAACCACTGTGCCACCAGGGAAGCCCAAAATTTTCTTTTTTATTTATGCATGTATGTATTTACTTATCATCTGACTTTTCCCACTTCCATGTAAGATGGTTGAAAGCATGGGCTTTTGATTGTCAGTTTCCTGGAACTTAGAAAAATTCGATAAATATTTGTTGTATGAGTGAATGAAATTAACTTTCAGCTATGTAACACAAGTCCATTCTCCAAGACAGATTAGTTATAAAATAAACAACCAGGAAGACGAGTTTATTGACTTGTTGCACAAGGTCTTTAGATATAAAGCAGTTAACTATTGAAAGACATTTGCCCAAAATACAATTACATAGAGTTCAGACTAGTTGATCTCTGGACTTTCTTCGTATGGTATTTAATGGACTTTTCATATTTTGCACCAAGGGCACCTAGTCCTAATTTGTAGTAATAAAACCATATCAGTATATAAAGCAAATTGTTACTTATCCTCATCTTTCCTACTGAGGAATGTGGGAGTGAATGAAGGGTATCAAGTGTTTAGTTTTTCCTGTAAAAAATATTGTCATTATCCTGTAAGACATTGTTAAGATGCTGATTTCACAGAATTGGGTTTTTTTGAAACAAATTCAGGATGAGCATCCACAGGCAGGGATACTAGCATGTTTATTCAACATGGCACATACTGGATTCCTGACCACAGAGTCCACATTCAAGGGAAACCCAATAAAAGTCACAAATCCTCTCTGTTTCCTTCAGTATAATCTAAGAGTTACTGATGAGCAGAACAATGTCAGTGATGGAATAGCCGTGCCTAAGTCCCACCTGCTTCTCTTTTTGAACATTGGCCTCAGAAGCCCAGGATTGCAATTTATCCGGAGGAAAACTCGCATAGTGAGCTAATTGGTTATATGATGGAAGAACAAAGAGTTACCTTTTAAAAAGTATAATAGATGACTGTGCTGGGCAAAACAGATATACCTAAAACAGTTTTCAAAAATGTTAAAGAGAGTCCACCACTTAATGCTGTTCATAAATATTCTTAGAGAAATTTTTCTCAAGTGGTATATTTAGCTTGAAATTTCAAAATGAGTTATACAGTATGATAGGGTATAGTAGCATTTATGTATGCATATTTTAAATTGTTTAATTACATGGTACACAAACTTAGTGGAAGGGATAATACATACTAAAATACTGATAATATAGTTTCCCTAAATAAGAAAAAATTATCCAAAAGTTGGAAATAGGGCAAGAAGGTGGATAGCATGTATTTTCATACAGGAACATGGACTCACCCAAAGTTTAGGGAAATATACTTTTCAATTCACTGTATGCTGTTGATTAAAGGTCTCAGATTTAGTAGAGTTAAATGTTAGCTTGTTGATTTTTGCCCAGTAGAAATGCAAATGATTTCCATTTGATGGAACAAATAACTCAAAGGTTGTAGTTGATTGCCTTTTTGAGCATTAACGAAAAATTAATCCAAAAATTTTAACCTAACATTCATTGTTTAAGTTGCTTGTAAATAACTAGTTTCTCAAATGTTAATGTTTTCCTCACTAATTAACAATACTTACTGAACAAAATATTTGCTTGTATTCATTTTCTGCTTTCATGAGTTTCACAGTTTTGCCTTTGGAAAATTATACTTTGCAGTAAATCCGTACATGAAATCAGTAATACCTTCTTAATGTTCTACTCCTTAAACAGCTTTCTCTAATACAAATCTGGTGCTTTATTCATGTTGTTGCTTCCTTCAAATCCCTTTGTCTTCAGGATATAACTCAAACTGTTTAAGAAAGAATTCTAGTCCACAAAATTTAACTTCTGCCTACCTCTCCAGCATTTTCTCTTGCTGTACCTACCCTGAAATTCTACACCCCAACCCTATTGAGTTGTTAATAGTTACTCTAAACATGGCTAGCTGTTTCATGGAGTCATTATGCTTTAGCTATTGTATTATTTTTGTCTGAGTGTGCCTTTTAAGCACCTGACCCACCTCTTGTCGTCTTTCCAAAAATATCAAATATCACTTTTTATATAAAGTCTTTCTGGACTAATCACCTCAAAATGCCCCAGGTAAAACTGGTTTTCTTCCATAGTTCCCTAATTCTAACTTAATAGCTCTCTCAGCACACCTGCAATTCTTTATCGCACTTACCTATTTACATATCTTCCTCCAATTGCCAGACTTTATACTTCTTAAGGGTGGTTATATGTCTTATATGGCTTTGTATTTCTAACAATTCTGCTGCATAATTCTCTTATACATAGGAGGTATCTGACTCACAATTATTGAAAATTAAAATAATCATAGAGGATGTTAAATGGGGAGACATTTATGTGGCTTAACACCATAATGTGAAAACCAGAAAGGATTTTAGAGATCAGCTAGGTGCTTTAGGGTTTCTAAACAAATTACACCCTGGTTGAGTAATCCACCTAAATTCTACATTTTTTTTTTATTTTTTTTTTTATTTTATTCAAACAGAAAGTCACAAAAATTATAATCATCCTCATCAGTTCACTCAGTCCCATGTAATTAATTTTTTTTATCTTGATCTTTTGTTAGCAGTTTTATGAATTCATCAGTTTTCCATTAAAGTTCTGAAAATGCTTATTCAAAATTCTACATTTTAAACACTAAGGATAGAAGGTAGAAATGTCTGTATTTACTCACTCAATGATCCCAAACCCTCACTTTATAATATATAAAGAAATTGAGGCCTAGGAATAAAGCAAATTGTCCATGGTCATACATCAATTCAGTGACAGAATTGGGATTAGCCCTTTTATCTTGAATCCCAAACAAGTATTCTTATAACTAGTACCCAGGACATGAAGCATTTTTTAAAAGATTCTTTTTGATTTTAATTCTGATGAATTAGCCTTGCCTTTAGAGAACTGCATTTATAGACAGGCCTGAGCATGGGAAGAAGATTACCCCTTCTACCACATTGCTTTTTCAGCATCCCCAAAGACGTTCTGACCTTTTAATTTCAGTTTCTTAACTCTCTGGGATGAGCATATCCCTCTCAGAGTATCACCAGGAGTCATTTCAGTTTTCTTCGGAGACAAAGTAACATTACAGAGATCAGCTTTTGCTAATAACTTGACCTTTCAATTCAGTGAGGCTCATACTAGTAACATGTGAGATTTTTTTAAGAAAAGGGGAAAAAAAAAGGAAAAAGAAAATATCAAGAGGTTTATATTTTTCTGTTAGTTAGGAATTCTGGCCAATTAACTACCATGGTATACAGGCAGAAAGACTAATAACCTCCATTTTTCTTTTTGTATACAGAATTACAAAGAATTTTCTGTTTATTTTAGGCAAATCGTGACCAAATTAAAAAAAATTAAATTCTTACTAAAAGCAAGCAGGCTTTTGAAATAGTGGTATAAAGTAGAGATGTCTGGAGTAGTCTTAGTAAGTGTAATAGAAACAAAGAGAGTTGTTATTTATGCAAACATGATTCTGATGTTTACAGACCTCAAAGCAATTCATGATGAAATAAATTTAAAATAATGAATAATTTCTTGCACATACATCATCCTAACCTTTAAATTATTTGTCTAAGTCCTGGAAAGGGAGTTACTTAGGAATAGAACATAGTTGATAATATATGGTTTTGTTCCCTTTTGAGAAACAGAATAGAAGGTAGTATGTTTAAAAGAAATGGACACTTAACATTTGCCAACAGGATGTACAGTCTGCCATTCTTTTTTTTTTAAAATTTATTAATTAATTTATTTTTGGCTGTGTTGGGTCTTCGTTTCTGTGCGAAGGGTTTCTCTAGTTGTGGCAAGCGGGGGCTACTCTTCATCGCAGTGTGTGGGCCTCTTACTATCGCTGCCTCTCTTGTTGCGGAGCACAGGCTCCAGACGTGCAGGCTCAGTAGTTGTGGCTCACGGGCCTAGCTGCTCCGCGGCATGTGGGATCTTCCCAGGCCAGGGCTCGAACCCGTGTCCCCTGCATTAGCAGGCAGATTCTCAACCACTGCGCCACCAGGGAAGCCCCCCCCAATCTGCCATTCTTAAAACAAAATATTTGTGATTCACTTTCCTTTTTTGCTCTCTTCCTCCTTTAACCCAACCTCTTTGCTATTCTCTTTGTTCTTTACTTGCTCAAGAACGATGCTTGTTGCTACCAGTATGTTTCCAGAATAAATGAAAGAAGGGGATCAAGAAACAGTCATTATTTTAGCTAAGAAAATAATGAACTATTTCATGGCTGTAAGCATATTCATCTGTAAACTCTTTACTTTATTCTGTTGGTAACATAATAGCTAGTTACATAAAATCTAGTTACATACAACTGAGAATATAGGATTCATATACTGTAATGTAAGTGGATTTACAAACAAGATTATTATTTTTTAATTTAATTTAATTAATTTATTTTTTTTAACAAGATTACTTTTAAAAGTCATATTGACTTCATTGATTTTCATAAGGGTATAGTCTGTTCTATGTAATGGAGTTTTTATTGCAATTTGCAGTTAAACAGTTGAAGTACGTTTGGGTATGTTTTTCTTACTGTAGTGACAGAAGCTAAAGGTACAATATGTCACCGCTAAACTTAAAACTATTGAGTTTTAGCTATTGTGTTTTAACCATCTATTATTTAAGTATGTGTGGTGTGGTTATATTTATTTACAAAGACATATAGGACACATAGAGAACAATTTCTATATTTCAAGGTTAATGTCCTTATATTTAATGAGTTCTATATTTCAGGATTTATTTTAAAAGGCTTTTTTTTTTTTTAGTGAAATAGAAGAAAATACTCTTAATGTGTTTTAATAATGACTATGCTACTTAAGTTCTTCCCTGAAAGATGGCCAGCTATAATTCTCTACGGGTCTAACATACATGTACATGCATCCACAAATGCGCAGGCACACACTCTGACTGCAAAATTCCAGCAAATGCTGTTTGTTCCACCAGTCTTGTTTTTGTGGTTATAGCCTCTTGAAAAAGAATGATCATTTTATTAGGAAGATTCTACAACTTCAAGAGGGCATCTAGTTGTTGAAATATATTCAAGTCTCCACACTCAGGATCCTACATGATTAAATATCTTGATTTTGAAGGAGTTTCAAACAGAGACAGCATGATGGTTTTTAGGAAATAATGGAGAGGGCGAATCTGCCTGAAAACTTGATGTGGAAAAAACCTAATCCTTTTTCTTTTTTAAGTGGAGACAGTATGTTTACATATTCTCAGCTAATAAGTCCCATATTGATTTCAGACAAGATCCTAGGATGAATTATTAGAGAAGTACTTTAAACTTTTTACCTTAATTGTTTCTGCTCAAAGCTATGACTTGACTCCCTGTAAGACAGAGCAGGGAAAAAACAAACAAAAAACCCTGATCTGACTATCTATATACTCATAGATTTGAATTCTAGATTTACAACTGTATGACTCTAGGAAGATTATTTAACTTTCAACCTGAGGGACTTTTGGCAAGTTACGTTATCTCTCTGCTTCATTTTCCTCATCCTTAAGATGGAGTTTCTAATAATATCTTCTTCATAGAGTTGCTGTAAGATTTAAATCAGTTCATATATGTAAAACACTTAAAAAGTGTTTGTGTACAGTATTACTGTTTACTATTATTATTACTGTTGTAGGCAGAATTATGGTTCCCCCAAAGATGTTCATATCTTAATGCCTGGAACCTGGGAATATGTTATTTTACATTGCAGCAGGGACTTGACGGATGTGATTAAGGTTGCAAACCTTGAGATGGGGTGATTATCCTGGACTATCTTGGTGGGCCCAATCTAGTTACATGGGCTCTTAAAAGCAAAAGAGAGGGGCAAAGGAGTGAGACAGAGAGATGAGATAAAAGGAGTGATTTGAAGCATGAGAAGAACTTGACCCACAGTTGCTGGCTTTGAAGATATAAGGAGGGAGACACAAGCCATGTAATGCAGGTGACCTCTAAAAACTGGGACCTCTAAAAACAAGGATCTCAACATTATAACTTTAAGGGACTGAATCTGCCAACAATCTGAAGGAGCAAGGAAACGGATGCTCTCTTAAAATCTCCAGTCCTGATAGCACCTTGATTTTAGCCAGTGAGACCTGTGTCAGACTTATACATACAGAAATGTAGGATAATAACTTTGTGGCTTTAAAATACAAAGTTTGTGGTAATTTATTTACTATCACCCTTAACTTTTCAGATTCATCATTAGTAATTTGAATAAACAATTGCTGTGAGAAAAAGCTCATTGAGAGTCACTGTATTTCCAGAGAGATAACTGATATGTAAATATTTGCTATCAGAACCTGTGTTTTCTAATAAGGCTCTAATTATGCAAGAACAGGAAGATATTTGTGATAAGTCATGTTGGATTTATGTTGGTCTCTCACACAGGATGAAGAGCAATGTGTCACATTACTAGGAATCTATTCATAGAGACATATTCCTCTGGTCTTTTAACATTATTTCTGTCAACGTAGTCTCATAGTCTTCTTTTCACATTTGGAGAAATTAGAAACTTAAAAAAAAATGCTAGACAAGTAAAGAATACACAATGAAAATATCTCTAGAAGATAAAGTTGGACAACTGCTAATACACAGAAGCACAGTGCTAGCTCAGAGTGCACTATCACATGTATTGTTAGATCACTTTAGAAAGAATGGAAGTTTCTTTCCATGGAGTTCACACAACATCAATTATGATCACATCAAAATTTTTCCAGGAAATCTGTTTGAACTGACTGGTTTGAGTATCTATAAAAGTATCCTTTACAGTTTTTATCTGAAAATAAAAAAGGTGAAAGAGGAAAAAAAAATCCCTTCAATTTCAAAACACAATGTATTAAACTATAGAAATGGATAATAGACACATATTAAATACCAAAACAAAACATATTATCATTGTCAGAGAATACTGAAGCTGGTGTAATTCCCAGATTAATAATACACAAAACAACACTAATTGCTGGGAGTAGATTTCAACATCATGTATATTTACTGGATAATCTTTTGTATGAAGGACAATTGTACTAAAATTACCAAGGTGCATATGCTGGCATGTACAAACATTTATGTGCAAGAGCAAGAAACATGAAAATATATACATTATATGAAGTGTATCATGTAACACTGTAATTATTTTTCTGTATATGGTTTTAGTTTTCCTCTTCCAGAAAACCTAAATGAAATTATTCATAATTTTTAAAAAGTTATAGTAGTTTTTAAAAATTATCCATTTTTTAATTCTACATTTCCAATCATAAGAGGAATCAAAGAACAGTTGAATAAAATCTTTAAAGCATTTAAATTATCTATATTTATGTATTTTGTCCAAGCTTAATTTCTTTTCTTTCTTTCTTTTTTAAATTAAAGCATAATTAATCTACAACACTATGTTAATTCCAGGAGCACAGCATAGTGATTTGATGTTTCTATACATTACGAAATGATCACCACAATAAGTCTGGTTACCATCTGTCACCAAAGTTAACACAATATTATTGACTATATTCTTTATGCTGTACATTTCATCCCTGTGGCTCGTTTATTTTATAACTGGAAGTTTGTACCTCTTAATCGCCCTCACCTATTTCACTCAATCTTCCACACTCTCCTCTCTGGCAAACAACTACATGTTTTTTGTATCTATGAGTCTGTTTCTGTTTCATGATGTTTATTCATTTGCTTTTTAGATTCCAAATATAAATGAAATCACATGGGATTTGTCTTTCTCTTTCTGAATTATTTCATTTAGCATAATATCTGGGTCCATCCATGTTGTCACAAATGTCAAGATTTCATTCTTTTTTATGGCTAATATTCTCTTGTGTGTATATATACCACATCGTCTTTATCCATTCAGCTGTCAACGGGCACTTACGTTGCTACCATATCTTGGCTATTGTAAACAATGCTGCAATGAATATAGGAATGCAGATATATTTTCAAATTAGTGTTTTTGTTTTATGCAGAAAAATACCTAGAAGTGGAATTGCATTGTATGATAATTCTATTTTTATTTTTTGGGAAACCTCCATATGTTTTCCATAGTGACTGTATCAATTTACATTCCCACCAACAGTGCATGAGGGTTCCCTTTTTTCCGTATCCTCACCAACACTTGCAATTCATTGTCTTTTTGATAACAGCCATTCTGACAGATGTGAGGTGATATCTCATTTATCTCATTGTCATTTTGATTTGCATTTTCCTGATGATTAGTGATGTTGAGTAATCTATTCATGTGTCTATTGGTCATCTGTATGTCTTCTTTGGAAAAATTTCTCTTCAGGTCCTCTGCCCATTTATTAATCTGGTTGTTTTTTTGATATTGAGTAATATGAATTCTCTGTATGTTTTGGATATTAACTTCTTATCAGATATGTTGGTTGCAAATATTTTCTCCCATTCCGTAGGCTGCCTTTTCATTTTGTTCATGGTTTCCTTCACTGTGCAAAAGCTTTTCAGTTTGACATAGTCCCATTTGTTTATTCTTGCTTTTGTCTCCCTTGCCTGAGGAGAGAGATCTAAAAAAAAAATATTGCAAAAACCAATGTCAAAAGGTGTACTAAGTTTTCATCTAGGAATTTTATGGTTTCAGGTCTTACATTTAAGTCTTTAATTAATTTTGAGTTTATTTTTGTATATGGTATGAGAAAGTAGTCCAGTTTGGTTCTTTTGCATGAAGCTGTTCAGGTTTCCCAAACCATTTTTTAAGAGGCTATCTTTTCCTCATTGTATATTCTTCACTCTTTGTTATACATTAATTGGCCATATAAGCTTAGGTTTATTTCTGGGCACTCTGTTGTGTTCCACTGATCCATGTGTCTACTTTTGTACTAGTACCATACTGTTTTTTGTTTTTTTTAAGTTTTGTTTTCTTTTTATTTATTTATTTAATTTATTTATTTATGGCTGTGTTGGGTCTTCATTGCTGTGTGCAAGCTTTCTGTAGTTGTGGCAAGCTGGAGCTACTCTTCATTGTGGTGTGTGGACTTCTCATTGGGGTGGCTTCTCTTGTTGTGGAGCACGGGCTCTAGTATGCAGGCTTCAGTAGTTGTGGCTCATGGGCTCTAGAGTGCAGGCTCAGTAGTTGTGGGGCATGGGTTTAGTTGCTTCATGGCATGTGCGATCTTCCCGGACCAGGGCTCGAACCCGTGTCCCCTGCATTGGCAGGTGGATTCTTAACCACTGTGCCACCAGGGAAGCCCTACCATACTGTTTTGATTACTGTAGCCTTGTTAGTATGCTTTGAAATCAGAAAGTGTGTTGCTTCTCACTTCATTCTTCTTTCTCAAGATTGTTCTGGCTATCCAGGGTCTTTTGTGTTTTCATACAAATTTTAGAATTCTTTGTTCTAGCCATTAGTATTTTGATAAGGATTGAATTGAATGTGTAGATTGCCTTGGGAAGTATGGCATTTTAACAATATTAATTTTTCCAATCCATGAGCATGATATATCTTTCCATTTGTTTGTATCATCTTCAATTTCTTTCATCAGTGTTCTATAGTATTCCAAGTACAGGTCTTTTAGCTCCTTGGTTAGATTTATTCCTAGGTATTTTATTCTTTTTAATGCAATTATAAATGGAATTATTGTCTTAATTTTTCTTTCTTATAGTTTGTTGTTAGTGTATAGAAACACAACAGATTTCTGCATATTAATTTTGTATCTTGCAACTTTACTGAATTCATTGACGAGGTCTAATGGCTTTTTAGTGGCATTTTTAGGATTTTCACTGTATAGTATGTCGTCTGCAAACAATGATGGTTTTTCTCCTTTTTAATTTGTATTCTTTTACTTCTTTTTCTTTTCTAATTGCTGTGGCTAGGACTTTCAATACTATAAAAATAAAATTGTTGAATAAAAGTGGTACAAGTGGGGATCCTTGTCTTGTTCCTGATAATAGAGGAAATGCTTTCAGCTTTTTACCATTGGGTATGATGTTAGTTATGGGTGTGTCATATGTGGCCTTTATTACACTGAGGTATGTTCTCTCTATACTAACTTTGTTGAGAGTTTTTATCATAATGGATGCTGAATTTTGTCCAAAGCTTTTCCTGCATCTATTGAGATGATCATATGATTTTTACGCTTCATTTTGTTAATGGGGTGTATCACATTGATTGATTTGTGGATATTGAACCATCCTTGCATCCCTGGAATAAATCACTTGATAATGGTGTATGATCCTTTTAAAGTATTATTGGATTAGGTTTGCTAATATTTTATTGAGTATTTTTGTACCTATGTTCATCAGTGATATTGGCCTGTAGTTTCCTTTTTATGTGATATCTTTGTCTTGTTTTGGTATCAGGATAATGTTGGCCTTATAAAATGAGTTCAAAAGTGTTTCTTCCTTCTCAATGTTTTGTAATAGCTTGAGAAGGATAAGTGTTAACTGTACTTTAAATGTTTGGTAGCATTCACTTATGAAGCCATCTGGTCCTGGACTTTTGTTTGTTGGGAGTTTTTTGATTACTGATTCAATTTTATTACTGTTATTCAGTCTGTTCATATTTTCTATTTCTTCCTGATTCAGTCTTAGGAGATTGTACATTTCTAGGGAATTATCCATTTCTTCTAGGTTATCCATTTTATTGGTATATAATTGTTAGCAGTAATCTTTATGCTCCCTTATATTTCTGTGGTGTCGCTTTAACTTTTCTTTTTCATTTGTAATTTGATTTACTTGAGCCCTCTCTTTTTCTCTTGATGCTACTGGCTAAAGGTTTATCAATTTTATCTTCTCAAAAAATCAGATCTTAGTTTCATTGATTCTTTTTTCTATTGTTTTTTAGTTTCTATTTTGCTTATCTCTGCTCTGATCTTTAAGAGTTCTTTCCTTCAACTAACTCGGAGCTTTGTTTTTCCTTCTTTTGTAGTTCCTTTATGTGCAAGGTTAGGTTGTTTATTTGAGATTTTTCTTGTTTCCTGAGGTGGGCTTGTATCACTATAAACTTCCCTCTTTTAACTGCTTTTGCTGCATTTTATAGGTTTTATATCATTGTTTCCACTTTCATTTGTCTCCAGGTATTTTTTGATTTCTTCTTTGATTTTTTCAGTAGCTCATTTGTTGTTTACTAGCATATCATTTAGCCTTCACGTGTTTGTGTCTTTTGCAGTTTTTTTCTTGTAGTTGATTTATAGTCTCATAGCACTGCGGTCAGAAAAGGTGCTTGATATGACTTCAATCTTCTTAAATTTACTGAGACTTATTTTGTGGCCTAGCATGTGATCTCTCCTACAGAATGTTCCATGTTCATGTGAAAAGAATGTATTCTACTGCTTCTGGATGGAATGTTCTAGATATATCTATTAAGTTCATCTTGTCTAATGTGTCATTTAAGGCCAGTGTTTTATTATTGATTTTCTGTCTGGATGATCTGTCCATTGATATAAATGGGCTGTTATTGTTTTCTACTATTATTGTGTTACTATCAGTTTCTTCCTTTATGTCTATTAATATTTGCTGTATGTATTTAGGTTCATCTACATAAGGTGCATGTATGTATTTAATTGTTATATCTCCTTGTTGAATTGATCTCTTGATCATTATGTAATGTGCTTCTTTGTCTCTTTTATGGTCTTTGTTTTAAGGTCTATTTGGTCTGATGAAAGTATTGCTACCCCAGTTTCCTTTTCATTTCCATTTGCATAAATACCTTTTTCCATCTCCTCACTTTCAGTCTGTGTATGTCTTTAGATCTGAAATAAGTCCCTTGTAGGCTGTACATATGTGGGTCTTGCTTTCTTTTATCCATTTAGCTACTTTATGTCTTTTGATTGGAGCATTTACTCCATTTACATTTAAAGTGATTATTGATATGTGTATACTTACTGCCATTTTGTTAACTGTTTTTGAAGTTCTTTTTTGTTTATTTCTTCTATTGTTATTTCTTCTTTTGTGATTTGATGACTGTCTTTAGTGTTACGTTTCGATTCCTTTCTCTTTTTTTGTGTGTGTACCTATTTGAGATTTTTGGCTTATGGTTACCATGAGGTTTATATATAAAACAACAACAACAACATAAATAATTAAATAAGTAAAGATTATTTTAAGTTGATGATCTCTTAAGTTTAAATATATTCTAACTACCCTGTATTTTTACTCCCCCACCCACCACATTTAATATTATGGACAGCATATTTTACATCATTTGTGTGTGTGTGTATCCTTTACCTACTGTAGGTATGGATGATTTTACTACTTTTGTCTTTTAAACTTCCTACTAGCTTTACAAGTGGTTGATCTACTACCTTTACTGTATGTTTGTCTTTATCAATGAGATTTTTCCTTTTGTAATATTCATATTTCTTATTGTGGTCTTGTCTTTTCTCCTTAGAGAAGTTCTTTTAACATTTCTTGTAAAGCTATTTTAGTGGCATTGAACTCTTTTAGCAGACAGTAAATTGTCTTTAAAACTCTTTACCTCTCCTTCAAATCTGAATGATAGCCTTGCTGGATAAATTATTCTTGGTTGTAGTTTTTTTCCTTTCATCATTTTGAATATATCATGCCATTTCCCTTTCATCTTCAAAGTTTCTGCTGAAAAGTCAGCTGACAGTCTTAGTTTTATGGGAGTTCCCTTGTACATAACTAGTTATTTTTTTTGTCTACTGCTTTTAAGATTATTTCTTTATTTTTAATTTTTCCATTTTAATTATAATGTGTCTAGGCATGGACCTCATTGGGTTCATTTTGTTTGGGACTCTATGTGCTTCGTGGACCTGGATGTCTATTTCTTTTCCTGGGTTAGTGACGTTTTTAGCTATTATTTCTTCAAATAAGTTATCTGCTCCATTTTCTCTCTTCTTCTTCTGGCCCCTCTATAATGCAAGTGTTGATATGCTCAATGTTTTTCAATAGGTCTTTTCAACTATCCTCATTTAAAAAAATCAGTAGGGCTTAATGAACATAGAATTAATTTTTTTCTCCTATGAATAACATGAAGTCAGCATTCCAAGTTAGCTGGCTTCTCTGTTCTGTGTAGTCATTCTGGAACTCAGGTTTTTCTATCTTTTTTCTCCACCAGCCTTAAGACACTGTCCACATCTGTGTGGTTAAAGCTGAGTTGAAAGAAGTAAGGGAAAAGAGAATGTGGTGGAAGAAGGTCTTATGAGCACTCTTCTCTGTGGCTGTAGTCTCTGGGAAGTTCTTCTTTATGCATCATCCTCCATGGCCACAATCCACTTCCTGCTTGTGAATATACTCAATTTTTTAAAAATTCTTTTTTCTTTTTTTCTGTTCATCTTGGATGATTTCCATTACTCTGTTTTCCAGTGTGCTGCTCCATTCCTCTTTATCATCTAATCTACTGTTGATTCCCTCTGGAGTATTTTTAAATTTCATTTATTATGTTCTTCAGCTCTGTTTGATTCTTCTTTACATTTTCTTTTTGTTAAACTTCCCACTGTGTTCATCTGTTCTTTGAGTTTGTTGAGCATCATTATGATCTTAACCTTGAACTCTTTGTAGGATAAATTGCTTATCTCCACTTTGCTTAGTTCTTCTTCTGGGGTTTTCTCTTGTTCCTTCATTTGAATCATATTCCTCTGTCACCTCATTTTGCCTAATTCTTTGTTTTTATTCCTATATGTTAAGTAGGTCAGTTACTTTTCACAGTCTTTCTGAAGTGGCCTAATATAGGAGGTTATATAGGGCCCAGCAGCACCTTCCCCACTGGTCATCAGAGCTATATGCCAGGGCCAGGTATCAGGAAAGCTGGCTGTGCAGCCCAGGGCTGGTGCTGGCCCACTGGTGGGCAGGGTTGGTTCCCCACACCTGGATACTCATCCTGGGGAGTGCTAGGACTGGTGCTGACTGGCTGGTGTGCTGGCAAGTGCTGGCTCTAGTAGGCTAGAGGGAGGACTCAAAAATGGTGCTTGCCAGCACCAGTGTCCTTGTAGTAGAATGAGTTCCAAAAAAATGACTGCTGCCAGCATCTATGTCCCCGGGGGAGTCTCGGTTACCTCCTGCCTCTCCAGGAGGCTCTCCAAGATCAGCAAGTATCTCTGATTTAGGCTTCTTTCAAATTACTGCCTCTGTGCTGGGTCATGGAGTGTGTGAAATTTTGTGCACACCCTTTTAGAGTGGAGTCTCTGTTTCCTATAGCCCTCTGGCTCTCCTGTATGCAAGCCCCACTGATCTTCAGTGCCAGGTGTTCTGGGAGTTGTCTTCCTGATACAGAGCCCCTGGACTAGGGAGCCAGATCTGGGGCTCAGACACCTCGTTCCTTGGGATGAACCTCTGCAGTTGTGATTTGCCTCCCATTTGTGGGTTGCCCATGCCCAGGTGTGTGTCTAAATTATACTTTGTGTATGTCCCTTCTACCTGTCTTATTATGGATTCTTCTTTATATCTTTGGTTTTGGAAAATCTTTTCCACTAACCTTCAGTTCATTATCAACAGTTGCTCTGTAAATAGTTGTAATTTTGGTGTGCCCATGGGAGGAGGTGAGCTCAGGATCTTCCTACTCTGCCATTTTGTCCCCACCCTGGTCAAGCTTAATTTCTAAGTTTAAAACTGTCTATGCAAGCATTTTAATAATGTTTTAAATTATTTTAAGGATCAATAGAAACTATGATGTTATAGAAGTTTACTACAGAGAGCAATTGAAGAAAGATTTTTTAAGTATGCCTTTTTGGGGGAGACCATGATTAACAAATCACAGCTCTCCATATATACCTAAAAAAATCTACATATTCATTCTCAATTTATAACACATAAATGTTTCACTTCTCACACAAGTCCACAAATTAGCCACAGTCAAAGTGGTTTCGGTATGTTATTTGCTTCCAAGTCTTTTCTGCTTTTGCTTTTGTTTTGCTTTGCTTTATTTTGTAGAAACAGCTGTGAATATTGCTTCTTTTTCAAATATGTCAAAAGTCACACTAAAATGCTCTTCCCTGAAGATCTGTAGTCTTTTGTGATGATAACATTAAACACAAGCAGATCTACACAGGCAAGTTATTCACTACTTACACATATGAAGTTTTATTTTTCTAGAGAGCTCTTAAATTTTAATTCTCTCATCTGAGGAGTCAACACCATTATGTTACTAGACTGGAACAAAGAAAAAAACTACATCTGAAAGAAAAGCTCTTCATCTACAAACTTTAACCATGTTTCTGAGACTAGATGAATTATACTTTTTAAAATTGTGCTTTGCCTACAAGCTGAAATGAGTCTTCGTTTCTTTTATACTATAATGAAGTAATGAAATATAAGCATAATCCTAGACCAAAAGTTCAATAAAAATAAACTTTGGATTACCAAAGTTCAGTAGTTTAAGTCCAGCATACTTCTTTTTCAAGTCCATCTCACTCAAATTCTATATGCAGACAACACATCTTTCCGCATGTATAAGATTCCTCCTTTACTACATTTATTTCTCAACATCAATGTTGTGTGCTTTCTTTCAATTTAAGTGATTCTAACTGAAAGTTAAGTATGTGTTTGGACATTTTGATTGAAAAACTTTGCACACAGGATTCTCATTTTATCATTAACGTTTTTATTATAATTCCCCAGGGTTATTAAATATATCATTAATATTTTCTAAATAATGTATTCCCCTTTCATGTTATAGAATCATCAAGATTTTGACTCCATTTAATTATTTTTCCATTCTAGTAAAAGTAGTCATGACTCAATTTTTATAGGTAAACTCATAACAGTTTAGCATCTACAAGCTAGTATTGTTTGGTAGAGTTTTGACATCTGCTTCTCATTTGTGGATTCTATTATTTTCTCACAAATGGTCAAATTTGAAATAGAATTGAAACCTAACATTATTCATAACTGTGTTTCACCAAAATGATCTCAATCATCCTAATTATTCAAATGAAATCTGAAAGTGTTATCTCCAAATCCAGTTGTTTCCATACACTTAAATATGACATCATATGAATGCAGTCATGGAATCCAAATGCAACTTCTCTACGCTATTATTATCTATAAAGCTTATTTTAAAAAAATAAGTAAAATCTATGAATTCAATGCATTATATGGTTTTAGTGCTCCTGTGTTATTTACAGTCTAAATAAATACCGTCTGCCACATACACCTGCTACATTTACATGTCATTCTACACATAATTGTTTTGTTTCTCAAACTTATAATTGGAAATTATCCAACTTTTCCTTTTTATTTTAATAATGCATATTAATAAACATGCCTAAAGTGGAATAAATGGTGGAAAAAGAAAGATAGAAGAGAGGGCAAATAAGAAATTAGAGAAGGAAAAAAGGGAGGAAGGAAGAAAGTAAGGAAAGACTGATTAACTTCATACTTGACCATATGGAACTTACACTCTCTTTCAAGTAACTACATTTACAAGTAGGATAAAATGTACTTTGAGTGAAATTTTAGTGCAAACTGTTAAATAAAAAAAGGAAAATCTAGGTAGGATGAGTTAGAAAAAACAGGTATTTTGAAGTGTACTTTCAATAATCATCTCACATCACGTTATTTTGAAGTTTAATCAAACTTATTTTAAAGGGGTTAGCATTATGCTTGAATCAGAATAAGTAATAAATGGTAAATATTAATTACTTTCACTGCTACCGCAGCAGTTTTATTGTTAACATTGTAAGACATTTTCAGAAGCATGGGGGAAGATTCCAAGTAGATAAGCAGTATAAGCAAAAGGATAATGACAGGATTGAGAGTTGCACGTTGAGTGGATGGTATAGGAATAGTCTTGATTAAATTTGAGAAACAAAGGAATAGTTTTGGAAAGTTGTAAGATTAAACAGGTTTTTTAAAAAGCCTGTTAGAACACTTTAACTTTAAAAGATTTTTTTTTTTAATCCTTTATATTAAAATATGTTGGGGAAAAAACAGAAGTCCAGAAAATGTATATAAAGATAATAATAATTTATAATTTTACCATTTTAATCACTGTAAACATTCTGGTTTAGTTTCTCCATAGGAAGATTTTCTCCCTGCAATTGTTTTAAAATACTTGGCATTATAATTAATATTATAATGCATTCATATATTTGTGCCTTGCTTCTTTTTTTAACATTATAACACAAGCATTTTTTCCTTGTAGCTGCAAGTTGTATACAGCCATCATTTAATGGACTCAAATAAACATAATTCTCTCTCTCTTTACTCCATCTTTCCTCCCACACTCCAGTCACAACAATCTACTGCATTTTTCTGAAGATTTCAAGAAAACCCAATGGGATTTCTATATAATCAGATCACTATGAATAAAGACTTCTTCCTTTACAAACTGTATTTATTTTATTTCTTTTTCTTGCTTGATTGCAATGTCTATAAGCTCCAGTACAGTGTTGAGTAGGAGTGGTGATAATGGACATCCTTGTTTCTGATTTTAGGAAGAAAATTAACTACAGTGTTATCAGTTTCTCATAGATGCCCATTATCAGGTGTGAGGGAATTCCCTACTTTTCCTCATTTTCTGAGAATTTTTATCGGGAATAGATGTTGGATTTGGTCAAATGCTTCTCTGTGTCTTCTGGCTTTAGCAGCAGGAAACTCAGGCTTTAGTTATAAACACCCCAGTATAGTTGGGATGGGGCTTTCTTCAACAGGGGCTTTGAGCATAAGGTCTTTTGCTGTGGGAGTAGTAATAGTAGCAGTAGTGATACCAATTATTGCTCAGGCACATGGGCTAAATAATTTATAAATAAATTATCTCTGGTCAGGGACAGCCTGTCTACCATATTGTCAGTCTTCCCACTCTGACTTTAAGAGTATATCATATATTTCGTTTCCCTTCTGAGGAGATACAAAAGAAAGTTCTCTCTTCCATGTTGTATTTAGAATGTTCTTATTTAGTAAAGGTAGCCTCTCTTCTTCAAATATAGAAACAGTTTTCACACTGCTGAATAAACTGATGACAAAATAGCAGAATATATTATTTGCCAGTTTATGTAAAACACTACAAAGATCTGTATTGTAACATACTTACATAATTTTGATTCTAAAGCACACTAAAGAAAAAAGAAACCTTGCTGATTTAGATTTATAGTAGGGTTCTACAAGCCATTTTCCAAATTTTTGGAAAATGTGTGTTTCTAGCATCAAAGGTTTTGGGTTTTGGAAATTCATGATTGTTCACATGCCATTTATTATCTATCACTGCCAACAGGGCCTGAAGTGGTAGAACTTAGTTAAACTTATAATATCTCAGCAGCAAAAAAGAAAAAAAAGAAAAAAAAAAAGAATATTTTCACAAAGGACATATACAGCCTCACACTGGTTCAGGTCAGGCTTTGACTCCAAATAAGTTTTCTGCAATTCACAAACATATGTTTGTTTTAAAAAGATATATTTTTGGAATTGTGGATAACAGATTTTGTGCCTATCATGGGCATTTAATTTCATTTAATTTTTTCGCACAGCTTTAAATAATTTTTGACAATATTATTTTACACTTATTTCTGATTATTCTAGAGAATTTCACAATTGTGATTTGTTGGTTATCACAAATCACCCCAACAAACTTGGTCATTTTGACAAAAATTGAAGAAATTCATTTATTGTAATTTATGGAAGGTGGCGCTAGGAAACACAGCCATTGTAAGAAACGTGTTTCAGAAGGGAAATATTTATGCCCGTCCTGTTTTACTTTATTGTAAGTCAAATATTTTTACTCATCATTTTGGAAAGTTTTTTAATGTGAAAGTATTATAAATTCACTTTAAAGCTAGGTTTTATATTTTATCATTCTTTCTTAATTTCTTATTTTCTTATTTTATGGAACTAGATGACCAAAGAGTAGTAGCAATTAAGGATTGACTTTGGCTATTTGGTTAAGACAGTACCAACTGTCTTTACAGGGTATTCTTATATTCATTTTACATAAAGTTTATACCTTTGACTATCATTTTGATCACTGAAGTGTTTTTCAAGAAATCTAGTACAAAACATTTTGGAATTCTGAAGAACATGCTCTAACTGTTATACAGTTGTTATGGCAAAGACAATTTTGACTTTCAGTTTTTCCCTCTAAATAAGAAAAAATGACACCCATTTGGTAGTGGGTTCCCATTATTGTGCAGGATATAGGTGCAACTTTCTTATTACTGAGATAAAAGAAAAGGTATCTGGTTCAACTGCATGCAATAAGAAAACTTCCACAAACCTCTTGACTGAAAATGAAATAGTCTGTAAAGAATAACAAGAAAGAAATAACTTGAAAAGTAACATAAACATTTTAGTCCAAGATCATAAATGAAAAGGATGATGAGAAAGTAAAGAAAGAGGTGGTAAGGGATAAAAAGAAATACCCTCAGCAATACATCTTTTGACCCAGATAGAAATATAATTATTACCTGGTTGGCTGTTTTTGGCAAAATGAGAAGCATATGGAGAATTGGCACCATATGGGTAAACCTTTATATGACAGTGTTTTATACAGATAGTTGTACATATAAAGACATATTTTATTTTTTAATGACTATTCTCAATTAATATCTGATTGAATACTTTACAGTCTCGGAGCTATTTGTTAAATTACTTATTTTTGTCAGTAGAATTTCACTTCACTAATCTGATAGCAGTGATGCTTCCTTCCAAGGAGTCACTGGAACAAGATTATAATTTAATATTAAATATGACAACTACAATTTCCTAAACATTTATGACTAAATGAGATATACATAAACTATCTGGTGCACAATATGGATAGAAAAAAATGTCATTTTATTTTTTCCACTGTTCCTTCTCCTAAAGATTATAAAACATAGTATAAATATGCATGTAACTATTAGACAACTTAGAAAATATTAACTCTTTTACCAAAAGAAATCTTTCTTTGCTCAAAAAGGACAGTCAGAAGGAACTATGTATGTTGACAGACCATAAAAATTGGTATCTTTAAAAGTTTTCATAGGGACTTCCCCGATGGTCCAGTGGTTAAGAATCCATCTTGCAATGCAAGGGACACCAGTTCGATCCCTGGTCAGGGAACTAAGATCCCACATGCCACGGGGCAATTAAGCCCGCATGCCACAACTAGAGAGCCTGCGCACCACAACGAAAGATCATGTGTGTCGCAACTAAGACCCGACGCAGCCAAAAAAAGTTTTCATGGATAATGTTTAAAATTTTCAGGACTTAGGGGTAGCATTTCATGAAAAGAAACTTTTTCACTTCTCAAAAGAACAAAGTAAAATTTTTTAATTTTCATATGTGAGGACCTAGCAAATGCTATAAATTCTTGGATTTGGTGAAAATTAAAACATTTTACATAAATTATGGTCATGTTTATCCATGTATATAATATGGAAGGTGAATATATCTAAAGAGTTGGCATTTGTAAAAACAATAGACAATGACTTTATTCATATAAATTTTGTTTTTTCCCCAATCAAATATACTCTGGAAATACATATTTATTCTGCATGAGGAATAACTCAATTTTATTAAATATATTAAATATATTAATGGCTTTTTATGGACCAGTGAGATAAAATTTTAAAAGAATAATCAAGTAGCTATGAGTATAGATATCAAGTTATGATGCAAGGCATAGACTGCTTTTATCTATATATATTACATTTTGGATTGTCAGAATATCTGTGCGTAGCTTTAGAGGAGGTGTCCCCTAGTTTTCTTCAGAGTGGAAAGGTATCCAGTGTCATTAACTAAACACATGGATGTATGATCATCATGCAAGATTTTTGAGATACAAAGAGATAAATATAACTCTGCTTGCCTTTGAGGAGCTTAAGAGTAGTATAAATAAAAAAAAAGATAATTAGAGCTTAGGTACCAATATAGTTAAGTTGGGATTTTGGACGAAGGAAATTAGAGAAAATGATCCAAAGGAAGTGACTCAGTTGAGTCTTTCAGGAAAGTTAAGATGGCCAAATTTTCAGATAGAAGGAGGCTAATCTAGAATGAGAAACAGCTGTGTTTCAGTTCAAGGGACAAGGGGTTGAAATTGGGAACTTGAGGGAAATGATAAAACTAGTGATCTAAAGAATGGCTCACATGAAAACCACAGTGTTATGGGAAAGAGTTTGGTTTCATTCTGAAAGTCATAGAAGTTAGTGAATGATTTTAAACAGAAAAGTCATTCGTAATTCACATTTTAAAAACATCTCTTCAGGTACTGTGGAAGATTCAGTCAAAAAGGACTATGACAAACTAGGGAAGCAGGTAATGAGGCTGTTACAAAAATTCACAGAAAAATGATGAAAACTGAAACATGGGTGTTGTCTGAAGGACCGGAGAGAGTGGTACATTTGAGAGACAGGAAGGAGGGAGAATGAACGGATGGCTCTGAAAGATTTAGGGTGCAGGTTTAGAGAGAGGAATGAAAAAATGTCTCTTCCATATTCCTGGCTTGGGAGACTGGGTGATTGGTGTTACCATTCCCTGAAATAGAGATAATGTAAATAAGAATAAATATGGAGAGAGGTAAAGTAAAAATGAGTTTAGCACTGGACATGTTAAATTTGGAGTGCCTGTGGGACTTAAGTGCTGATGTCAGTTCTGCTGGGATAAACTCCTTCCTAACAGATCATAAACTCAAACGTATTCCTCAGAAGCAGTCTATCCCTGCCATCATAATCTGATCATAAACATATGCTTGTTCAAATCCTTTAATATGAAGAATTCAAGCAGTTAAGCACTAATGCCTCCTTTGTATCAATGAACGATTATGTCTACAGATACATTCTATAACAGAAAAGTGCATTTTCTTTTCCTGAGTTTAGATTCAATCATTCAAGAGGTTGTGTATTTGCAAGTAATTTCAAAAAAGTCAAATTAATTTCAGATTGTAATGAATGAAATAGAAAACTAGCACAGGGGATTTTTTTTCAACATCTTTATTGGAGTATAATTGCTTTACAATGGTGTGTTAGTTTCTGCTTTATAACAAAGTGAATCAACTATACATATACATATATCCACAGGAATTTTTTTCATGCATGATTTCCCCAAATGGTTATCTGACTTGGATAAATTTTAAGGGCAAAATATTTGAAACAATTAACTTTACCTCTATTTCTATTTTGGGCTAAGATGAAGCTATTCAACTCAAAGTAATATTTCAAGTGTGGAGTTTTACATAATATTTACGCTTTGAAAAGTGTGTCCCTTATTATCGATTTTCCCCATGTAGACCATGGCACTTGTTTTAAAAAGTCCCACACTTGGGAGAAAGTCTTCAAATAATTTTGATGGCTTACACCTCCCTCTTGATTGCAACTTCACAAACAATATAGAATTAGCTACAGGACATTTGCATTTATACACATGCTGGCTGCTTTGGGATGTCCTATTTTGTGTAAGAGAACAGAGCAGAGGTACCTTTAAATGATGTTTTGTAGAGCTCCTTTAAACCTTATTAAATCTTTTCATCAACAGGAGGGAGACATCCTACTGTGATAATTTCTTTTCACCATCTCTCTCTCTGTCTCTCTTCTCTCAAATCTGAAAGCAACAGTATTCTGCAGAAAGCAGATGGGAACTGAATAGGACTTTTTAAAAGCTCATACATAAATAAGAAGGAAGCTGTCATCAATGTGTAATGTTCATTCTCTTAAAAATATATATTAAGCCCCTACCACATGTCAAACACTGTGTTAGACTCCAGTGTATACAGTGGTGATAAAAGCAGTCATGATTCTTGCTTTCCAGCAGCTAAGACTAAATATAGTGGGGAATATAGCATTGATTTAAAAAAAAAAAAAGTCATAAATACATAAACTTGAGACCTGTCAGGGTTAGCTTCTAATGTCAAGCAAGTGGCCTTTTATTTTAGAGGAATCTTGGGTATGGGAAATGCCACAATTCCACAGAACTCTTGTTGCTGTAGCTGTTTGGAAATGCATCATTTGTTTTAAAACAATTTGTCCAGATCAAAGTGGTTGAAAGAGAATATAAATCAAAGGAATCAGTGTATAGAAAAATAATATTTGCAATTATTTTGTGCCGTTAGGGTTTTGTTTAATTTTTATAATCTGAAGGAATTTTGTTAACTTTAACTTTTGGATTAAGATACAATTATACAGTTTATATGTATTTTAATATATTTACCCATTTTCCAGATCTCAAATTTATCATTCATTTCATCATTTATCATTCATTATGTTTGCTGTATATGTTGCTGGTATTAATGAATTTTAAAACTTTTGTCTCTGACAAAATTATATTGTATGAACACAATTTTATAATTGGTAGAAATTTTGACATTTTAAAAATCTGAATAAAGTCAAAATATTTTTTTAAAAACAGATGTCTTCAAGAATAAATATAAATAAATCTCCCAAATCAAAAATCTTAAAAAAGGATAAATTCTTCTTGAAAATACTAAACAAGTTATAAAACTGTTTTATTTTATATAAAAATTAGACCAAAACCCTTACAATTTAATAAAAACACTGAAAAGTTTATTTAAAACTTTAAAGAATGATTGATAGGACATCTGGTCTCTGGTTCCACATGTAAGTCACCACTCTGTCTTAACAACAAATAAAAAAGCTTGAACAGATTGAAAAATCTACAACTCTTCTTGAATGCATAAGACGGAGGACATAGGGCATTGAAAAATAATCAAGGAATACTACTGAACAATTCTATACTAAAAATTTTATAACCTTGTTGGAATGGACCTATTCCTTGAAAAGCACAACCTATCAGAACTTACACAAAAAATAGAAATTTGAATAAGCCTATACCTCTTGAAGAAATTGAATCAATAATTAATAACACTCCAAAACAGAAAGCACCATTCCCAGATGGGTTCACTGGTGAATTCTATTATATCAAACATTTCAGGGAGAAATTACACCACTTCTCTATAATCTCTTTCAGAGGATAGAAGCAGTGGGAATACTTTGTAAGTCACCTTATGAGGCTAGCATTACCTTATTACCAAAACCAAAGGCATTACAAGAAAAGAAAACTACAGACCAATATCTCTTGTTGCACATAAATGCAAAAATTCTCAACAAAATATTAGCAAATTAAATCCAACAGTATATAGAAAGAATTATATCCCATGACCAAGTGGTTTTTATTCCAGGTATGCAATGTCCTAGTTCAACATTCAAAAATCAATTAATGCAATCCAACACACTGATAGACTAAAAAAGAAAAATCACACGATCCTATCAATAGCTATAGAAAAAGCACTGACAAAATCTAACACCTATTCATGATAAAAACTGTCAGTAAACTAGGAATAGAAGGAAACTCCCTCAACTTGATAAAAAATAACTTAAAAAAAAAAAGAAAAAACACCACTAACATACTTAATAATGAGAAACTCAAAGCTTTCCCCCTGAGATAGGTAAAAGGCAAGGAAGTCCCCTCTCACCACTTCTTTTTAACATGATATTAGAAGTACTAGCTAATGCAATAAAACAAAGAATAGAAATAACATGTATACAGATTGAGAAGGAAGACATAAAACTGTCTTTGTTCACAGATGACATGGTTGTCTATGTAGAAAATCTTAAAGAACTGATCAAAACACTCCTATAACTAATAAGCAGTTATGGCAAGGTTGCAGGACATAAGGTTAATATTACAAAAGTCAATCATTTTCCTATATGCCAGTAATGAACAAGTGGAATTTGAAATTAAAATCACAATACCATTTACATTAACTCCCTCAAAATGAAACACTTAGATATAAATCTAACAAAATATGTGTAATATCTATATAGGAAAACTACAAAACTCTGCTGAATGAAATCAAAGAAGAATTAAATAAATGGAGAGATATTCCATGTTCATGGAAAGGAAGACTCAATATTGTTTAGATATTAGTTCTTCCCAACTTGATCTATAGATTCAATGCAGTCTCAATCAAAACCCAGCAAGTTATGTTGTGGGCATCAACAAAATCATTCTAAAGTTTATACAGAGAAGCAAATACCCAAATAGCCAACACAGTATTGAAGAAGAGCAAAGTTGGAGGACTGACACTACTCAATTTCAATACTTAGTATAGAGCAACAGCAATCAAGACAGTGTGGTATTGGCAAAAGAAAAGGCAAATAGATCAATGGAACGTAGTAGAGAGCCCTGAAATAGACCTCGATGAATATTGTCACCTGATCTTTGGCAAAGGAATAAAGGCAATACAATGGAGCAAAGATAGACTTCTACAAATGGTGCTGGAACAACTGGACATAAAAAAAATTAAGCTAGGTACACACCTAACACCCTTTAAAAATTTACTCAAAATGAATCACAGTAATAAATGTCAAATCCAAAAGTATAAAACTCCTAGAAGATAACACATGAGAAAAACTAGATGACCTTGGGTATGGTGGTGCCCTATTAATATAACACCAAAGACACAATTCATGAAACAAATAATTGATAATCTGGACTCCATTAAAATTAAAAACTTCTGCTCTTGTGTGAAAGACAATGTCAAGTGAATGAGAAGACAGGCCACAGACTGGGAAAGGATATTCGCAAAAGACACATCTAACAAAGGATTATTATCCAGCATATACAAAGTACTTATAAAACCCAAGAGTCAGAAAGCAAACAACTTGATTAAAAAATGGGCCAAAGCCCTTAACAGACACCTCACCAAAGAATATACGCAGATAACAAATAAACATATGAAAAGATGATCCACATCACATGCCATCAGGGAAATGCATATTGAGATACCACTACAATGAGATACCACTACACACCTATGAGAATGGCCAAAATTCAAAACACTGACAATACCAAATACTGGTGAAGATGTGAAGCCACAGGAAGTGCGATTGCAAAATGGTACAGACACTTTGGAAGACAATTTGGCCATTTCTTATAAAACTAAATATACTCTTACCATTTGATCCAAAAAATGTGCTCCTTTGTATTTACCCAAAGAAATTGAAAACTTACCTCCACTCAAAAATATGCACATGGATATTTATAGCAGCTTTATTCATAATTGCCAAACTTGGAAGCACCAAAGATGTCCTTCAGCTGCCAAATGGATAAATAAAGTAGTACATCTAGACAATGAAATGTTATTCAGTGCTAAAAAGAAATGAGTTATCAAGCTATAAAAAGACATGGAGGAATCTTAAATGCATATTACTAAGTGAAAGAAGCAAATCTGAAAAGCATTCTGGAAAAGGCAAAATCATAGCAATAGTAAAAACATCAGTGGTTGCCAAGAATTGGACACACACAAGAGATGAATAGGCGAAGCAAAGAGGAATTTTAGGGCAGTAAAAATACTCTGGATGATACCACAATGATGGATACACGTCATCATACATTTGTCCAAAACCCATAGAAGGTACAGTGCCAAGAGTGAATCTTAATGTAAACTATGGACTTTGGATGATTATGATGTGTCAATATAGGTTTATCATTTATAACAAATGTACCATTCTGGTAGGGGATGTTGATAATAGTGAAAGTCTATGCACGTATAGGGGCAGGGGTATATGGGAAGTCTCTGTACTTGCCCTCAATTTTGCTGTGAACCTAACACTGCTTAAAAAATAAAGTTCTAATAAAATGAGGAAAACAATAAAGAGCAAAGAATTTATAAATTCATGAAAAATGTATCTTTTCAGTAAATCTACTTGGAATTGGCCAGAGTTGCCAATGGATTTGCCAATGGGCAATTGTTTCTTCGATTGCCAAAAAAAAAAAAAAAAAAATCCAAGTGTAGTGGACATCTTTCTCTTATAAGTCACTCTCATAATTGGCTTGCTCTCAAAATATATTGGGAGTCATTGCTCCTTTTGCCAGCACCCCTTACTTAACAACTCAAACAGCAGCAACTTCCAGGTAAGTATATTGCTTTTCTTAGAATCTTAATATTATTTAGTTCCATATGCATTTCACCTAACCTAGAAAAATTCTTCAATTTTTGTGGCATATGTGTGACATCTTTTTTTTGTTTGTTTCTGCTTCTAAATTCACATGTTTCTTCCTTAATTGTGTTTTCTGTTAGTCCTTTCCTTAGCTTTCAGTTAATGGTGACTGGGGATGGGAAGGGCAGGGGCCAGGAATAATGCCTGTGCTAACATCATTCCCTGAAGACTCTTGTTTATGTCCTTCATGGAGAGTATTATATCAAATTGAAGAGCCAACAGAGTGCAAAAGACAAATCAGTGTGATATTGAGAATGTCAGTCTAAATTTGATTCTTTAAGTATCATATCTTTAGAAAGCCTCCCTAAAGTTTGCAGCTGGGTTAAGTACGCTTTGTATGTTTGCACACAATATTGTGTGTGAATGTGTGTGTTTGTATACTTATATACATATGTATGTGTATGTGTGAGTATACATATATATGTGGGAATAATTTAATTTACTACATTGCATTATAATTATCCCTTATTAGACTGTGAACACTCTGGAGGCAGGGAATATATGTTAGTAATATTAAAATCCCCAAGACCTGGTATAATACCTGAACGTAGAAAAATTTCAAATGTATATTAGTTGAATTAAGTATGGCATCTTTTACACATACAAGTATGAATAAGTATTCTATATTGTTATGAAGTATTACCACTTATACACTTATTCTAAATTTATTTCCTATTTACGTAACTGTCCATGTTTTTGCCTAATTGTTTAGTGTGATTATAATCAGTGAGAGGACATTACGTGTGAGATACAACATGAATTTACCACCTTTTCAGTGTACTTTGGAACTATATTTTGATAAGGGACATCAGTACATTATTATTTAACATTAGTATTTAGTTTTAAAATTGCTTATGTTTATCTACCATTGCTTACATATAATAATTGTCTATATTTGACACTTGTTTTATAATCAGAGGTTAATGGTACTAACTACCGTTTATAACCTTGCTGAGTAATCTCTGACTTCAAAGATAGATTGATTTGAATGTTATATTTAAAATACCTCATGTTGATGATTAATGTGTAGTAATGTATATAGGAAATTAATTATATAATTATGTTTCCAAATGCTGAATTCATGCTAAAATTATAATGACACTAACTAGAAATGGCTTCCTAGGTTATTTTCACGTATTATTAAGTAAGAAGATCAGGGGAAGTTTTTAATTGGTTTAGTAGCTTAAAATCCAGCTTGAATTTAATCTGACACCCACAACCGATATGAAATTGGATTTGTTCATTTTCGAATATGATACCAAAAACAATCTTAAAATATCCATGAAAAAAACTATGACACTGGTGATGAAGGATTCAATGTGTACCAGAGTGTGCATAGAAGTAGTCTCTGTACATCTGCTAAGTTTTCCTAAAAATTAATGCGTAAGGTGCAGAAAAATGGATTAGAATGGGGGTAATAAGGTATAATGTATAACTACAATAAATAAGGCCTATTCACATGACAGAAGTTGTCAAAATGGCCTTTCTTATGCTGCTAGTTCAGGCCTTATAGTACACACAGCTTCAGTGGCAAAGAAATAACTGAATTCTGATAGATCAAATCCACCCCTCCTCCCACCTGATATGTTTTCTACTATTTGTGAGAACAGATATAGTTACAGCAGCAACCTCAAATATTTCTTGACTAGCCACTGTTTAGAACAATCTCTGGTAGTGATTTAAGATGTAAAAAACTTAGAGTCTATAGGGAAAACCAAGCACACATAAAATATAAGTGGTAATAAGAGCTCAGGATTGGTAGAAATTGTGCTTCAGTCAGATTGATAATAATGTTAGAGAACTTTATTGAGGCCATAACAATCTCTTCCTAAGCTTTGGATAGGCTTTGTTATAGGAATTAAATAATAAAAGTAATGTATGCTATTATTTAGTATCATGATACTTTCTAGTATTGTTAAACATCTACCCTATGAAGTGGCTCTTATTATTCCCATTTTACCCCTAGGAAAACCAAATAATTTGTACAGGAGGCACACAGTTGAAAAGTGTTAGAATTGGAATATGAATTCAGGACTCACTGATTCTAAATCCCAAGCCCTTTCCATTATACCATGCTGACTGCTAATATCACCTCAAACTCTATTTTCCCTATTCAAACAGCATACTTTCATTTGGAAAATAGTAACACAACCTTCAGGTAATATGGAATTGTGACAAAAGAGACAGAAGATCAGAGCTGAAGGATGAAGAGGTCAACTTCCTAGACATATCATTCCAGACATTGCTTGGATGACCTTTTTTTCATTGAGCACCAGGTGACCCTAGACAGAAAAGACAATATATCAGCTTGGAATTGCATTTGGCTGCAAGTGGCAAAGAACAGAAATAACAGTTGCTTCAATATGAGAGAGGTTTATTTCTCTCTCACAGAGTAAAAGTAGAAATATGTAGTCCAGAGCTATTTTTTTTCTTTTTTTTTTTAAACATCTTTATTGGGGTATAATTGCTTTACAATGGCGTGTTAGTTTCTGCTTTATAACAAAGTGAATCAGCTATATGTATACATATATCCCCATATCTCCTCCCTCTTGCTTCTCCCTCCCATCCTCCCTGTCCCACCCTCTAGGTGGTCATAAAGCACTGAGCTGATCTCCCTATGCTATGCAGCTGCTTCCCACTAGCTATTTTACATTTGGTAGTGTATATATGTCCATGCCACTCTCTCCCTTCGTCCCAGCTTACCATTCCCACTCCCCGTGTCCTGAAGTCCATTCTGTAAGTCTGCGTCTTTATGCCTGTCCTGCCCCTAGGTTCTTCAGAACCATTTTTTTTTTTTTAGATTCCATATATATGTGTTAGCAAACGGTATTTGTTTTTCTCTTTCTGACTTTCTTCACTCTGTATAGTCCAGAGCTATTTTGACTGCTATGTGGTGATTCAATCAAGGACCTACCTTTTTTTCCCCCTCTCTTTCCATTTCATCATTCTTTGCAAAGTCTTCCACCTTTAGAATCACCTCCAGATCCAAAATGGCTGATGGAGTGAACACTCTTCATCATAACCTGCATTTCAGAGAAGCAGCAGGAATAAAGGGGAGGGCATATGCCAGCTCTGTCTGCTTCTAAAAGAGCTTTCCCCCAATTCTACCTACCAGCTTCCACTTATTTCTCATTAGTCAACTCTGGCTTCATGGAAGATTGGAAATGTAGTTATTTAGCTCGGAAAATTGTTGCCTAGAGTAATACCTGGATTTTGTTACTAAGGAAGAGGGGAGAATGGATACTGAGTAGCAGTCTGGGCCCCAAGCACTAAGGAAACAAAATAGTGAACACATTCCAGACATGCGCTACCCAAGCAATTTGAGGAGCTTGGCTCTCTTGTTAAGGTTAATTGGGAGTTTGTGGAATCCCCATTGGGAGAATTTCAAAGGGAAAACTGAGTGATCAGGTAATTTATGCAGCTCAAATCAGGTGAAAAATTCAGTTAAACTCTTATGATGGGCTCTGCGGCACAAAGCTTTCTGTCTGCTTACATTTTCTCTCAGCCCATCAGCAGGAATTAACTTAATCAGCAGTACAAGATCAAACTATTATGTATGCAACTCTATATTCTAAGCAACTTTCCATCAATCTAGAAGCCAATTACATGATAAATCATCAAAATCCTGTCTATATTTTCATGGTCAATTTTTAAATTTTCATAATTCACATTCATAAATATATAATATATAACATTCACATGCCCTGATCATATTCAGATATTATATCCTCCAGGAAACATTTCAAATGATGCAATTCACAACATGGAGAAAAATTCTAAGTCAAGTTTAAGATTGCTTCTATATTTTTCTTAGATCTAAAGTAAATTAATTCCTTAGTTGGAAAAAAATAAGGAACAGGGAAGCAGTGTAGCACTGCAGAATTAGCATGGACTTTGGACTTGAATAAATCTCAGTTTCAGTGCCGTCTCAGACCATAATTCTCTTGATATTTGACTTTGCACAAGCTGTGTAAACTCCTTGAGCCTCATCTTGAATTGTAAAATTGTGATTCTGGTACATAGCTAGGCCTGAGAACCTCTGTAGTACAGAGTATTTAAGAAATGTCTGTTTATTCTCTAATCATCAGCCTACTGAAAAGTCAGCCTTCCTTGGTTAACACAAGGTAGACCAAATTCCAAGAACTGGGCGCCTGCTTCCTAAGTCACCACTTCAGAGATGGAACATGGGTAGCAAATGTGTGGGACCGCATGGCTGAGCATATTTTATGGGATGGAGTCAGCAGGTTGAGTTTTTGTTACTAATTCTTGTTGTCCTGAGGGGGACAAGCAGTCTGGACACAATCCATTGTCTGTGAACTGAATTTGTCCTCAGGCCAGCCCTTTAAGTCCTAGGAAAAGAACAGGCTGTGAGGAAAAATAAAAAACAAAAGTAAAAAACAAAGCCAAGCAAAAAACTGTGCTACTACATCTTGGAACACAGAAACTCCTGCTTTGAGATCTGTTGAAAACATTGTAACCCAATGGGGAGAAATGCACTTTCTCAGTTTTGCTGTAAACTCCAGTTGCATCTTTTGCTTCCCAAATGCTGACTTGAATACCTGGAAGTTGATGTGGAATAGCTGTAATACTCACTGTAAAAATAGGATAACAGAACAAAGCAGGTGACCATCCCCCGTAACAGAGCAGTACAGTACAGTGGATATGCCCAGCATGCTCAGCCCAGCTGACATGGCTCCTGGCAGGGAACTGCTCAGGGGACTGTTTAGGAGGAACTGGGGTTCCTGATACTTGAGTGTGGAGACATTGGGAATGGAGTACCTGTAAGTCATCCTTCCAGAGCCTCCCAGAAATACATACAGAGGACAGGTAATACAAAGGAGTAAGAATCCTGAAGTTAAGCAGATGGAGATATGAGTCAACAAAATGTGGTTATATACGCTATAGTAACTAATTCATTTATGTTTAAGCTTGTATTCGGAGTCTAGCAGCCTGTTCTCTGTCTTATTCACTATGTATGATCTTGTTTGTTAATGGGCAGAAGCTGAGTGGAGGTAAATCCTGATTATTTGTACTCTGGGACAGAAAGGGGAGTAAGGTTACCCTAAGGAGCAGCAGTGATGTGTTGGGACCCAGGACTAGATACCACGAGGTTAAAACAGGTGGACCCAGAGTGTGCGTCAGGAAACGCACATAAAGAACAGGCTGCCAATTACGGTATGGTCAACAGATAAGCTAAAATACTCAGGAAATCAGCACTGAGTTCACCAATTCAAGAACTCTTGTGGACAAGAGAAACTACACTTTGGGTTGAAAGTAGGAGGTTGAGACACGATGTGGTAAACAAATAAGAAAAATGAAGTTATGCGTTATAGGACAGCAGATAAATGTACAGATACAGCTTTTGTTTGGTTCCTCTGACCATAGTAGGAACAAATGTCAAAAGGCATGACTGGATTTGTAAACAGCATGTGAGCATGAGCCTCGAATCTACTTAGAATCTTGCTTCTTTTTAGTTGGGGACCCTATATGACTATGGCCAATCCTTTAGGATGCAGGAGTTCTGTAACTTGGGCCCCAGTCCCATTTACCCTAATAATTAATTGCCATAGATGTCCTTATTTAATGATAACCATCTCTCACCTGTCTGATACGTCCTTCTTCCAGATTCTACCTTGGTTTCTTTCACATATCTAAAACCATCCTCATATAACCCTTGCTGAAAATCTCTGAAGATAACAAAGACTTGCCTGAATCTCTACCTAGTACCATACTTTAGATTATGCTCTACTTGCCTACTTGACTGTTGTTGACAGATGCTGGATCTGCCTTTAAATACCTATTCCTTTGTAGTAACATATAGGTTCTATGCCCCACTTCTTAATTGGTCAGCTAAGAACCACTGCTGAGAGAACCTTCTCTTCCAGGTTGGTTCTTACTGCCTGTCAGGATGATGTAAACACAATTAAACTACTAGCCCGGGATGCAAAGCCTTAGCCATAATAGAAGCTTTGTTCCAAAGAGCAAGTACTATTTAAAATAAACTGGATGTCTTAGCTTAAAGGGCTTGAAAACAAAACTAAAAGGTAAGGTCGTGCGGCGTCAAAAGGATCAGGACTTGGGGTCCCACCTCAAGGTAACCAATCTGCCATCTTATTAGGTTTCTTTGTACATGGTGGTGATTGAACAGCCCTGTTGCTCAGCCACATAACAGAATCTTTTCTCCAACCTTTGTCTGGAGTTGAACAAATCTTCTAGAGCTTTTCACCTCTTTTTAGATAGTTTTCCCAGATATGTCTGTATTGGACACTCCTAGATTTTAAATTTGCATCCAAAGCTACCCTTTCCTTTTTTATTTGATTTTATCAATCACCTCACCTCCTAAAACAGGAACTATTCTAAAATTAGATTTGAAAGGTTATAGATCTCCTTTAAAGATGTTCGTTTTGGTATTACAGTCACTCCTACTCAGATAGAGAGGCTATCTTTTCATCTGGGGTTTTCTTTAGAACTCTCACTTCCGTTTTTGAATTTCAAAGTAAGTACAAACTATGTTTTATACAAAACCTCTTCTGGTAGCTCATTATGTCAGTAAAGAGGAACAGATGAGCTGGTTCAGCTGGCGTCTTCCACCAGTAATGGTGTGGGGTCACCATGGCCCAGGATCTGGTCCTTAATATTTCAGGCTGAGGAAAATAATTCTATCATTTTATAGTTTCTCAGTCTGTGAGAGATAAGCTCATAGCAATGTCATAGACCAAATGACATGCCATTAGGTGATTTGGCTCAAGAACTAGGGCTGTTCCCCTGCAAAGAGCTCTTCCCTCTGCCACTCAGGAGACTAAATTACAAATCTGAAGGTAGCAATATAAGCTTGGAACAGGACAAGGGATGCTGGCTATGCTCAAGGTATTTTTATCAAATTATGGTACATAAATGACTTATCCTGATTTATATTAAAAATGTTTATGATGAAATAAAGTTGTTCTTTTGGAATCAGTCATTAAGATTCTCTGCTGAACAACAGGAAACAAATTCTCCATCTTTTAAATTTCTCATTTTAGATTTAATTTAAACTATATTAGAAATGTTATGGAAGCACAGTTCTTAACTCATGCATTTGAATATGATAGAGTTTGGGGGGTGATGCCTATGTCTTCTTGTTTAGATCCAGGGGATATTTGGGTCCCAATACATTTATAAACCTTCCCTTTGCATATGTGATCACTGCTCGTTTTACTTTCAGGATATTTGTCTGAAGTTGTCCCCAATTCCTGAAAATTAACATTATAATCCTTATCACACAGATAACATACTATACTCTCTAAAGAAGGACAAGCTGTATGTGATGGCCACTTTCAAGGTTATCTATCCATTGCTCATATATTTAGTTTTTACTTTAAAAAGTATAGTAGCTTGCCTTGAAGTTTAAAGTGTATTGGCCTCCCTTCTCAAAAAGAAAATGCAGTGCCCTGGCAGAATAAAAATGTCCTTGCCTCTGTGGCTTAACACATGGTAAACTCTGAAGCTGAATATTTTAATCCAAGCTCTGGGTCATTCTTTTAAAAGTACATAGTCTATGTACATAATCTTAAATTTTATTATTGGATAAATTAGAATTAATATAAAAATTCTCAGACAACAAAGCATTGGACTAACAAAGACCCTGTTAATAATAACTTGACTTACAGAAAGACTCATTGCTGAGCATAATGACTCTGCAAAATGCTGTGTCATAGCATGTGCTCCAACTGTATATGAGAGACGTAAAAGCTATCTTACTTAAGTACATTTTAAAAAAATGTCATTTATTTTTCCAATCCATGGGTGGCTATTTAGATGTATTTTAAGCATATGAATTTTTTCTAGTTAGATTACATTCATTGAGATGAAAATGTTGGCAGCTTGTAAGTAAACAATTTAGATATGCCAGGTGCACTGATATTTTATCATGAAGTAGAGATGTTTTGTACCTTTGCTGCAATTATTTTTTATGAGATTTGGAAAAAGATGGAGTATTTAGTATTAAACATAAATTAAATCTGAGCATTTTCTGTAATCTTTTTCATTCTTACACAGTTTTGATGATTGGCCTTATTTTAATACCAACCACCTGGGGAACAGTAGTGCACATGTATCTTGACAAACACAATCTGAAGCCTTATTTCATTAGTCCCACCTGTCCTTAAGCACTAAATTGCTTTCCATTTACCAAAGACAGTCTGAATTAATTTATGTGAGTTTTCTCTAAGGTGCTTTTTACATTTGTGTGCATTATTCTTGTAATCCTGGTTATATTGCTAAATCAGAGGAAGGAATAGATAGCATTCACTCATACACTTGATTATTTGTTTATTAATACCTAGTACTTGTCAAGAGCAGAAGAGTTTGAGATTTTATCTTGCTTTAAGCTAACAGGCTATCCTGCTACAGTTTCTATACGTAGAAGCTGGATGTTGGTAGAAGACATGATACTCTTGGATCAGAGATGAAGGACTTCAATTTACAACACAGCAAGCAGCTTAAGTTTCCTGTTTGCTTCAGTTCCCCTTGCCCCCAAATTCCACAGTGGCACATGAAATGCCCTTAGTGGACGTCACGCACACAGTGGTTTTGCTACAACTGAGGAGACTTAAACTTAGGCTACTCAAACGGTTTATAAAGCAAACTCCCCACACTTTTTCCTGGAGGCTCACATTAGCTTTGATGTACTCAGTTGCAAACACTTGTGCTCCCCTCTGGAGGGGGCTACTATCTATATCTTCTAAGGCTCTTCCTTATACAAATATCCTTGAAAAATAATCTGGAAAAAAAGATGTCTATGCCTCCGCTTACAAGATGTGCAGAAAACACAAGAAACTCAGGGAGAATTGCCTCCTAACCATACTTTATAGAGAGATATTTTTATGGTAACGAATCAGCCAAAGACTGTTTTATTTTAGATATAACACTGAGAGACTGAATATTCAAAGGAACAACGGTCAGACCATTATATGAAAATAGAACTCTTTCTGGCTCCCAACCTCTGCAGCAACCAGCCCTAGAAGCCAAATCACAACCTCTGTATAAACCAGACCCAAATGGACAGAACTTGGTCAATGACTGCCAACTTTCCTATTTTGCCTCCTGCTTCCAACTCAGGACCAAATAGAGAAAGCCAAATATGTTCCCCAGACCTATCACACAAGAGGCCCTGCTTCTAGTTAGCCATCCTCCAGCTTCCCCGGCCAACAACTTCCAATCAAGCATACCTGAAGCCTTTCCTTTTTTTTTTTTTTTTTTTTTTTTTGCTATGAAACTTTCCCACTCCTCTGCCTGCCTTGAGTCTCTGCCAAACACAGGTGATGGACTAACTCCCTTGTGATAGCAAGTTCTGAATTGCCTCTGTTTTCATTTCAGTTTATTTCCACAATATACATATTTAAACAAATATGAAAATTAGAACCGGATCCAGCAACAGTTTAATTTCTATAAAAGATACCAAATTAAGACATTACGGCTGTATGTGTGTGTGTTTTAAAAGATCTGAATAGAATTCAGGGAAAAAAATTAAATGGTGTAATCTTTGTGGATTTGTATATATTTTTGATGTAGTGTGAGTGCTTAACACTAATGAAAAAAGCAAAAATCTCAGTTTTCTTAAGTTACAGATTCAGTCTCTAGATACTTATAAAATGCCATGTAGCTAGAGATACTAAGAATAGCTTAAAAAAATCCCTCTACCATATAAATATTTAAAATCTATTAGAATTATATTGCTTTTATAACCTTACTATCCATGAAATGGTTTAGATGAGATGACCTTCCATGCTGTTCTTTAGTGCAAAGAATGAAGGAATTTTGCAAGCAGTAGCTGGCCTTATCAACACTGGGGACATATAAAATGTGTAAACTGAAAGGTAAAAGGCACCAAAATTCTAAAATATGCCTTGCTATAAAGACCAAAGAAATGTGGTCCAGAATCTGCTGCTTTTTATATTTTGGCTGTGCCTAGCAGATATTAGGCATTCAAGCATGTTTGTTTAATACATGAGTGAGAATATTTTTAGAAGCAGAATCTCAAAGCCCTCAATTTGTCCTTGTAACCTTGACCACTGAGGGGCCAAGGAGAAGGTACATGGCTGGGGATTTGTACCTTATCTGTAGCCCCCTGACTCCTGTATGCAGTTCAGTGGAGATTTCATAGATATCAGTATGATCACCTCTTTTAAGCACAAACACAGGTAATTCCATTCTGTCATCTATAAGTGCTCTCACCCCCAAGCAAACATTTTCATGGGAAGGTAAAGCTACTAAAATAATTGGGCTGATTATAGACTCAGAACAATGACATTCTAGCTATGCATTGACTAAAAGTGGATTGTTAGAGGAAAGAGTGAGATTAGAGAGAGGACATTGGTAGAGAAATCTGACAGGAGTTTCATTTGAGAAGAATTTGGGTAGCTGATTATGGGTAGCCAACGATGGAACTGGATATGGTACCTAGGAGGGGACTGAATGATTCCTCCCCTGGCTCACCTGAAAAATAACATCACACAGGGCCGCTGTTAGAGACCTGTGGCCTATGGTGTAGACAAAGATGATTCTGTTTCTGTATTAAGGCAATTTTTGAAATTCACCTAAAACACACCTAAAGTGAATCTAGGGTAAAGTTTGTTTTCATATAATTTTATTTTCCCTTGTTTCTGTGTTATAAAAAGAAGGAAAGCTTTATCTTGAACAAATGACAGTGTAGGAAATAGAAGATACACTTAGAAAACTAAAGAGCTAAAAAAAATTAGATACAACGTGCAGAAAGAATAAAAATATTCATTTTTAAACTTCTAGAAGAATTCACTGCTATTTTGAAATCTTGTTCTAGAGTAATAAATGTCCAAGTGGCCAGATGAAAATGCTAATTAAATTGGCTTTTAGCTTCAGCACTGTGAGGTCTGAAATAACTGTACCATTCTCTGTCACATCAAATGAATGAGGCTTAACCTTAAGACTATCAGAGGAAAATCAACATTCTTAGGAATTTGCTGCAGGTTCTCTTCTAATCTTTTTTAGATTAGTCATTTTCAAAGGACTTCTGTTTGTCCTCTTGCAGGATACTCAAGTTTTATTCAGTAAGTTGGCATCTGTCATTTAGTTGCTACCATTTTTTTTTTACTTTCCTTTCTTTCATTTTTTAATTTTTATTTTAATTTTTATTTTTAGTAATGCCATTGGGCTTGGGAGGTGAGGAAGGGCAAAGACTTGTCAGTTATTTGTGATACTCTCATTGGCTCACTTTGGTTGGTGTTGCATTTGTGTGTTTCTTGGGGCAAGTACAGGTGGATGATTTGATTTAACTATGTGGTCATTTTCACTTAGTGAAGAGTTTTAAAATTTTGAAGAAAAACTGACTGTTTTGCTGAATTGATGAAATCAAGCAGTAATTTTGGTGTCTTGGGAAAGAAGGTAAACAGGGACTCAAGTAATCTAAGAGGTTACCCAGTTACTACTTGCTTGCACCAAGATGAACTCAATGTCTTACTCTATGAAATGGATCTTATTATAATTTCATATTTTAAAAACAGTCTTGGTCTAAATCATGTCTAAAGTGTTTCTAATGCTTTATGTTTTTATATCAATTTAAAGTTAAATTGAATTTTTTATGAGGTAGTCTGCAGAGAAATCCTTGGTTTGAATTCCTTTCTGGCAAATATTACTATTTTGGATCAGGCTTGAATACAATTGAGGGTGAACTTTTTCTTTAACACTTAATCTGCTCTAAGTTTATTTCAATTTTTATAATACCCCAACCTTTGACAGTCTCAGATACCAGTGTCCTCAAGCTGTTCTGACTAGGCAGCCTCATGACCTTTTGAGATGGCAACATCCTGAAAAACCTTAAAATAATTGCAATCTCTCTTACACAGGGCTGGTTCCTGTCTCAATCCTCAATTCTTGTGTAAATGGAAGTTACCATCAACCTATGCTTTAGATCCTAAACCACAAACTATTACTCTTAAATTTAGAATAAGACCTCAAGCATCAGTCATATTACTGAGGTGAGGCTGTATTGTTTTTGACTTTTGCACACTGTATTTGAAATCAAAGGCATAAATACTTCATCTAATAGAACTGTATCCAAATTAGGCCCAGACTTCCAAACCTCTAAAATCACTTTCTTTGATACCTCTAGGCCAGATGTTTGCTAGCAATCCCATCTCATCCCAGCAAGCACACTATCTTCATAGTCTTCTTTCTCTCTCCCTCCCTCCTTTCCTTCCTTCCTTCCTTCCATCCTTCCCTCAGTTCTCTCTCTCTCTCTCACACACACACACGCATGCACACGCACACCACTACATGTGGTGGCATTCACATGTGTGGGACATTCTCTGTGCTGTTTTTATTTTATTTATTTATTTATGGCTATGTTGGGTCTTCATTGCTGTGTGCGGGCTTTCTCTAGTTGTGAGCGGGGGCTGCACTTCATTGCAGTGTGCGTACTTCTCATTACAGTGGCTTCTCTTGTTGCGGAGCATGGGCTCTAGGCGTGCGGGCTTCAGTAGTTGTGGCACACGGCTCAGTAGTTGTGTGCTGTTTTTAGCTCCACCCCTCACTCTCTCACTTAAGAAAGCACATCAGCATTAATGTAAATGAGTGATAGTGTCAATAGGAAAACTGCAATGACTGTCTAATTTGTAAAGAACAAATTGTTTGAAAATTGTAGTGTGTATCTATTGTAATGTCTCCTGAATCATGTAAACTTCTTCACTAGGTAACAGTGTGACTCCCCAGAGTGATACATCTAGTCACTGTAGCCCAAATCCCTGAAAGCATCCTTAATCCCTCCCACTGCATCTGCCTCCAATCCATCAGCCATGCCCTTAGCAATCCCTTCAACATTTAGATTTCCACCTCCAAGGATGCCATCGTAGTCCTTGCCACTGTATCTCTTGCCTAGGTCACTTATTTATCCTCCTCAGTAGGCTTCTCACTTCCATTCTCACTCTGCAATAGCTCAGTCTCCACACAGAAGTCAGAATGATCTTCTAAAGACTAATACTAGTTGAGACATTGCTAAATAAAACCATAGAATTAAACGCAGACATCCCCCCACCTCTGCTAAGTCTTTGCACAGCCAGTTCCTGCTTATCTCTTGAGTGCATTCTATAGCTTCTCCTCTTTGCTCACTAGGCTCAGCTGCCCTGCTCTGTTTTCTCGGAGAAAACATGGAGGCTTTGCTTGGCTTAGTGCTTTTGCCCTTCAGTGAGTCTGATTCATCAGGCTTGGCACATGGCTGGGCTCCTTTGCAGGCTTAGCTTACCTCCTCATCCTCCATCCTCTGCTTCTCCTCATTACTTCCCATCACATAACTGTGTTTACTTTCTTTATAGCATTCAGCAGACACTGAACTTACTTTTAAAATTTATTTACTTTGTGTTCATTTCACAGTAAAATGCAAGTTTCCAAGGGCAATACCCTGCCTTTCTTTTTCACTTCTGTATCCACTGCATCCAGACTAGTACATGACCAGAAGATAATCAGTGATATTTATTGAATTGTTGACCCATGTAATCATTCACTAACAATATGAGAAATCCAAGTCCAGGTACCAAATATCCATTTTATAGTGTTCAGCATGTTTTACATGTTCTATAGTGATACAATTTTACAATTACACAGCCCCTAACATACATAAAGTAGGATGACACAATGGAAAGAACATGAATTTCAGCATCAGACAAAACTAGATTTAAATCTTAGCTCTAGTCACCATCTGAAGTGAACTTTTTTAGTTTTAGAAGTCAGGATAGTGTTTAAATTTGGGAAGAGAGAGAGGGTAGTGATTGGAAAGGGTAATGAGAGGGGTTTCTGGGAGGTTTGTAATGCTTTATTTCTTCATTTGGACAGTGGTTACACAAGTGCATTGACTGATAATTCATTGACTTGTAAGCTTATGTGATTTTCCAAATCATATTATATATATTACATAAATTATATGTATATAATTCTACATATATTATATATTATGTATTATATATTATATATTATGTATTATGTATTCCTATTATGCATATAATTATACATAATTAATTCTATATATAATCTTTAAATTAAAATATGTATAAGGTAGTGACTTTCTGGGTCCAAGGGTCTGAAACCTGGTTAAGTTCTTGACACTTATTGCCAAATTTTCCTTCGGAAATTATTGTTGGTGTGCATGCCCATCATTTTCTCATTCATTTACTCAACAAATGTTTACTGTTTACTTACCAGTCACCATTATTGACGGACCCTTGACAACTCAGAATCCTCTCATGAAAGTATATCTTTATTACTTAATAGCGAAATATGTAACATGTTTTGCTTTTTTATAATTAGTGAAGTGGCATGATTTTTAATATTTTTCCACTGAAATTTGTTGCCTTGTTAATTATCCGTTCACACTGTGCCAAGTTTTATTTTGAGGTTGCAAGTTCTTTAAGTATTAATTAATAATTAATTCTTGTATTAAGTATCATCCCTAATTTTCCTTTTTATGATAGGATGAGGACTCTGGAGAAAGGCTGTGGATCCATAAAACTGCCACCAAATTTCTCCTGTCCCTCTCCCAATTACACTGTCACTTTTATATAGCAAAAGATTGGAAGGGGGTGTACTAAAATACTGCTGGAAACATGACGGTACAAATACAGATAATTTGAATTTTCTTCTTCATATATATAGTGTTTTTTTTTTTAACTTTTCCAAATTTAACATGTATAGGGTTTTAATTTTAAAAATAAATAAAACCTAAGACAGTTAATACAGAATTTGGTACATAGAATATGTTATTTTTTTCTACATATCACTCTTATTTTCTTCTTTTATTACTCTTTCTTTCCTTGCTAAATCTTTTCCATGCTATAAAAAATCTAGGATGCCTATAGTATATACTTTCTTTGAAATTTCTTTATGGGGAATGTGTGTTCATCTTAGAAGACAAATGTAGAAATCTAATAGAATGATGACCATAAATCCTTGGTGGCTTAGTAGTAGTAGGAATAACATTAACAGTACTAATAGTACTGCATGCCCTTTGAGAAGCTGCTGATGGACATTTTTAAACTGTAAATTGATGATGGTGACTGTTGTTGAGATGGTTGAAAATATTTATTGACTAATTGGTGTCAGTCAGTCTTCTAAGCACTGTATGTGCTTCATCTCATTTAATACAACATACCTACATTGTAGATTTTAATGTTATCCCCATTTTACATAAAAGGAAATAAGGCTTTGTATAGTTTGTGTAGTTTGACCTAAGACACCCAGGTAGTAAATGGTGAACCTGGGATTCAAACCTGACTGAAATCTGATCCCAGGTACAAGCATTTATGAGGGACAAGTACAAGGAATGATTGTGCCATTTACAATGAGCATGGCAGGCCCAGGGGTGGATGAAAAGTTCCTGCCCTCAAGGACCTCACAGTCTCCTAGTGGTACCAGATGAACATGATAGTCATTTTAACACAGTTTGATGAACGCTATTCCAGAGGGAAGCATAACACTGTGAGAGTATATAGGGGCACGTCTACTCCATGTTAATGCTGAGTATTTTTTCTTACCGCCCCCCCCCCCAAAGTGCCTTTTCTCATTACAAAAGCAATCTAGATTCAATGAAACATAATCCAAATACCCATATAGATAAACTGAAGACAAATTTAAAACAAATAAACAAAAAGTTTATAAAGCTATCACTTAGGATAGTATTTGTTATCCTTTCAGACCTTTATCAACATAATTTTACAAAACTGGAATCACAGAGCACACACTCTGTGGTAACCAAGGCTTCCATGGCTAAGCTTTACCACATGTTGCTTCCTTAGCCTAGAAGATTCTTCCTTTTAAACTTCACCAGTCAAATTTCTATTGCTTCTATGCTGTTACTTATCCTCAAAATTACTCTGTTAAGTTCATTTATACTATAGTCAATGTTTTTCATCTTTGTATTTACTATAATTTTATAATTAGATTAAAGGTACATATTTAAGCAGAGATTTTTGTATTTATTTCTAACTCTCCCTTAATGAGTAATTTCGTTCATAGTATGTCATAGTGACACATGTTGGAAAAGTGATCACATATTAATAGCCTCATAACACTGAGTGTTTTAAGTTCAATGATGGGAGATTTTCCTGAAGATAATCCATAAAGAACCACTTGATAAATATTAGTTGAACTAATGATACATTATAAACATAATTTATTTTTCCAACCTCATCTTTTAAAAAGTCTGAAAAGTATTTATTGTATGTTTATACCATAAATTATTTATTAATCCCTTACAGTTTAACAGCTGCCTTGTTGATATTTTTACATGATCATTCATGCTGCAGCAATAAAAACATCATACTTTTTACTCCCCAAAATAAGTGCCTAGAAATAGAATTGTTATATATAAAAAATTTACCTTTGTAAGACTACTGACAAATAAAACAATAATAGAACATAATAGAATAACTCTCAGAGATCAATATAATATTCAGGACAGGCCATTTATTCAATCATTTGCGTTTGTTTGGTCCCCTGAAAAAGCAGTCATCTCTAATTGTATTTTTAGCAGCTACTTTTCCCTGTTTTTTTTCTGTTTTTGTTGTTGATGTCCCACTTTGGTCAAAAGTACATAGACATATATACAATGGAATATTACTCAGCCATAAAAAGAAATGAAATGGAGGTGTTTGTAATGAGGTGGATGGAGTTAGAGTCTGTCATACAGAGTGAAGTAAGTCAGAAAGAGAAAAACAAATACAGTATGCTAACACATATATATGGAATCTAAGGGAAAAAAAAAAAAAAAAAAGAGGTCATGAAGAACCTAGTGGCAAGATGGGAATAAAGACACAGACCTACTAGAGAATGGACTTGAGGATATGGGGAGGGGGAGGGGTGAGATGTGACAGGGTGAGAGAGTGTCATGGACATATATACACTACCAAATGTAAAATAGATAACTAGTGGGAAGCAGCCGCATAGCACAGGGAGATCAGCTCGGTGCTTTGTGACCACCTAGAGGGGTGGGATAGGGAGGGTGGGAGGGAGGGAGATACAAGAGGGAAGAGATATGGCAACATATGTATATGTGTAACTGATTCACTTTGTTGTAAAGCAGAAGCTAGCACACCATTGTAAAGCAATTATACTTCAATAAAGATGTTTAAAAAAAAAAAAAAAAAAAAAGTACATAGATTATCCAAAGTCAGTTAGTTCAAAAGTGGGAAGAGTGGTAAAGAAATAGACTCAGTTATTAATGATGATTTATTTAAAACATGACATATTAGGGCCATCCTTATGTTTTGAAAGTATAATCTAACTTTTCTTATACCACATTATTTGGAGCCCATCTATAAATCTTGAGTGCTTGGTATTGATTTTATTTAGCATTAGGATAGTGTTTTGGCATATGTGACAACTTAAAAGCAGAGGTTTGAGTACAGTTATGAATTATTATAATTTAATCATCATAAATTAAATGGTGTCACTTACTACTTATCTTGCTTTATTATTAACTCATGCTATGGTTGTACAACTATAAATATAATTCAGGAACACTTTTATCTATGCCACCTAATTTTATACCTAAAGCATTCTTCAAGACTTAATCATTTTAGAAGTGTAATTATGTGGTAGAGGTTGCTAATTGACTCTCAGCATTCCAACATTCTTTTCCTCTTTAGTAACAAAACTGTAATATTATTTGGGATGACAACGAGCTCTGTTAAGAGACTAGATTTCTATAGCTTCCTGGAACTTAGGTGTAGCTATATAACTAAATTTTGTCATATTAAATGTAAGGCAAAGCATTGTCTATGACTACTGATAATTCTCCCTTTCCCTTTATTTCTACCACTTGTTTGCCTTGAGCTAAAGCAGTCACCTTTGATAATGAGAGGATGTTTAAAGTGCTTGTGAGCTCACCAACAATGGAGCCCACAAACCAGCCCTGAACTCTCTCCATTTGGATTTGTTTTTACAAGAAAGTATAATCCTTTGTTTTTGAGCCAGTTTTACTTGGTATGTTTTATGCATACAGCCAGATCTAATCCTAAATACAATATATTGATATTTATCCCAAGTATTCAGACTATACTCAGAAACCAGATTGACAATTTTACTGTTCATTGTCTATGGAGTGTCTGTGAGTTTCTCAACTGAAAATCCTAAAGTAGAGGAGACAAAATCTGTCTGTTGCCTAGGATGGCAGTTCTGATAGGAGATCCCAACAAAGTCAATGTTTTTCTTTCACTAAGTAGTCCTTGTTTTAATTATTTATTACTGTGTAACAAATTACCACCAACCCTTGGATTAATAAAACATGTTTATTATCTCACAGTTTCTATAGGTCAGGAGTTGGGCATGGCTTTGATGGGTTCTCTGCTTCAGTATCTCATCTGAAAGCTGCAGTCAGGGTGCTGGCCATGGCTGCAGTCTAACTTAAGTTAAACTGGGGAGGGAATGCTTCCAGGCTGAGTGAGGTCTTAGCTCTTTGTTGGCTATCAGCCAAGGTCTGCCCTCATTTTATGGCTGGTTGTTGACCCAAGGCCACCCTTGCTCCCTTACCACATGGACTTCCCCAATATGGCCACTGACTTTATCATAGCCAGCAAGAGAGAGCATCTCTAGTGAGACAGATGTTAAAATCTTATGTAGAATAATCACTGATGTGACATCCTGTCACCGCACCTTTGCCATATTCTGTTGTTAGAAGTGAGTCACATGTCCCACACACAAGAAACAGGAGGGGATTGCACAAAGGTGTTAGTACTAGGAGGCAGGGATAAATGGGATAGTCTGTATGCCACAATCCTCTGAAACACTTAAAAAAATTATCTATGCCGTATTTCTACTTACCTTTAATACTTATCAATCTAAGGTCTTTTGCAGAATCTTATTTTGCAGTAATTTCTGTGAATTGTTATTATTTCCCAAGGAATCATAGAACCTCACCTGGCTTTGGAACAATCTGCAAAATATAAAATATACTTTTCAATTCGTTCAGCCAAACCACCACAGGTCTTACGTCGTTCTGATCTGAGTATGTATCTCTGTTGTTTACCATTGAATCAGCTCAAGGAAAAGAGAAAATCCCCCTTAAATTGATTGTATCCATTTTAAGACAAATAGTAAATGTTTATAGTGTGCTGTATGAAAAAATTAATATACACATTTTCCTGCTTTATTGTTCTACAATGAAATTAAGTATAAACTATATGAGAAGAGAAATACTTTGCAAAAAAGGTTACAACTATACACTGTAGTTAATAGTGGGAGTCAAATAGAAGTTTACTTTTGTTCCTGGATGAACACTAAACATTTAAATCAGGGCATGAAATATTATATAAGTGAAGAAATATGTATTTTCTAGCACAGTTCCCAGATTTTGAATCCTGGTTTCTGAATATTCCTTGGCATGTTTTAAATTTATGAAACTGTGTTACCCCATTTAGAAAATCGGTGATAATTAGAAAAAAAAAGGATTAGGGTTGTATAAAAAATTGGCAGGGTAGGAATAGAGAGGTTTGCAATGCAGCTTTGAGGGAGATAAGGAAGGCTGAGCCAAAGATACTGCGGATTTAGGACTGCATTCCTCACTATTATAGGGGAGGGAGCTGATCGGTCCCTGAACTTTATTGCTGGAATGTGCTAAGATCTGTCAGGAGACAATATATTATAGTGTTTACAAGGGCACATTCTGTGAAACACTGAGTTCAAATTTTCACTGTAAATTTACTTGCTGAATGACCATGGCAGGATCATTTATTATATTTGAGCCTCAATTTTTTCAACTGTAAATTGAGATTAAAATTGATATCTCTCAGGGGTGTTGAGTATTCAGTGAGATAGTATTGATAAAGTGTCAGATCAGTTCCATAAATGATGTATAATTGTAAAGCTAAAAGAGGTAACTAAGTGTGTGTTTTTATGTATATGTGTTTATTTGTGTGTGTCTGTGTGTGTGTATTTTGGATAGCTATGGATGGTAAATGGAAAATCATCCCGGAGTATTACTCCTATAGTTAACTGGTAACATACTTAGCAAGTTTATTTTCTTGTTACTGTTGAAGTTCATTATCCTGTATCCCTAAAGCTGATAAAAGACCAGAAACAAGAGTCTGCCAATTGGATATTGTATTTGAAGTGCCCAGCACATTTATTGGCTCATAGTAGGCCCTCAATAAATACAAATTCCCTTCTTAACTATCCCGAGTCCATTACTGAAATTCAATAAAATATCTCTGTATACAAATGCTTTTAATTTTATAAAGTAAAACTTTCTTTGTCCTTAAAATGCACTTTTTCCTTGGGAGAATCACAGTCTACTTTACTCTTATAGTAAAGCTTGCTTATGGATGAAAATATGAGATGATGTTCTTTGTGGGAAGAATGTTTGAAATTAAATTTTATGGAAAAACCCATAAATCTATGAATGATGAAGCTTGTAACTTGAATATTAGGTGGCATTCTACTTTCCAAATTCTTCTAAGAACATTTTAAAGTATATTTATTAGAAGCATTTGAATTGTTATTTTAAATGACACTTTGCATCGCCTTATCCCAATTGCTAAAAATGAACCTCAAATTTTATAGAAACCAGAATCTGATTAAACCTGCTCCTGAAAACTGTTTCTCTGCATTGTAAAATTTCATTAGCATTTTAGACTTTGAAAACTCATTCAATGGTGTACATTTATTCTTATCTTTCTGGTCTTTGTGTGTTATCAAGTATATTATTTTAAAAGCATTTTATACTGCGATTAAATTATTTCTATCTTAAATCATTTGTAACAAGGATGGTATAATCTTTGAATTTTATGAGTATGTATTATCCATTAACTGCAAATATCAGTAATAACAAAGAATGTGTCTATTTGGAATTAAAAATAAAATTGGAGCTGCTTTCTAGCATGTTTATTTTCTGTCAATATTTATATAGAACATACCTGAGAACAAACTTTCAACCCAGATGCTAAGGTATGGAAGAGCTATGCTAAGTATATGGTGCTTGTAAAATTAGCAATATCTGTTGTGTACAGTGGATGTGGTAGCATATGATAATAAATTTGTGAAGTGATTGTAGTATTTGAAGAATGACATAAGAAACATGAGAAATCTACTCTCATTTAACTAAATCTTGAAAACTATTGGGAAAAAATAAAGCCATACCTGAAGAAATAATTAAGATAAGCAAGAATTCTCTTAGGTAGCTATGCATGTGGAAATTGCACTAAATTTGTAATCAGTAGTCATGAGCTGCATCCCTGATTTTCTTCCTTCTACCTGAGTGAAAGTAGCAAATCACTGAACACCTCCAAGTCACAATTTCTTTAGCAACAAGGTAGGATATTAATACACACTTCACATAGTTGTTATAAGGCTTAAATTAGACAATGTGAAACCCCATTGTAAATTGCTGGACAAATGTTACTCATTACTAAAATGTATATGAAAGTACTTTGTCAAATATGAAGCACCGTATTATTATTGAAATGCAGCATACAGTTTTTTTCTATAATAGTATTATTGGAATATATATTTTAAGTTTATTTATTCATCAAACAGTAGTCCTCATAAGACATATCTGTTTTGCAGTCGTAAAAAGGTACTAGTAATTCTTAGATATTTCTATCTGTTGTTTATTATTCTTATTAACTGTGATACTAAGAATATAATTGACATAGGTGAGGTCTATACAGATGCTATTTATGGCAGGGAAATTTGGATGGAATTTGGCCAACTACAAAATAGAAAAATGATGAGTAAACCGAGGTCTTCTAAATAGTGGTTAGATTCTTTAAGTGTATTTGTTTTTCAGGTGATTACTTTCTCTTGCTAAAGGATTATTAGCTTGCTTCTATCTGGTTGTTGTTACTACTAATTCTTCTAGTAAGCAAGTTCCTCAGTTGCTCTCTTCAAGTTTCAATTAGTTCCAGGTTGGAAGACTTTATTTCTCTTGGCCTAATTGCCAGTAGAGAAATGGTAGAAGTTAGCTGGAACTAACCAGATGGAGAGACAGTATACAAGATACATATGGGGAAAAGGGCAAGAGAAATATTAATAAATGTTTCTCATTCTTTTCTTAATGACCCATAGTTAACATAGGAATATGCATAATTTTCCCATTTTGCCTATTTTTCCCCCTAATTAAAAAAAATTAATCTCTATTACTTGTATAGAAGGTTTGTATGTGGAGTATATTGAGTGAAAGACTTTAGATTCAAATACTGATTCAGACACTGGAAACATGAGCAAGATGTAACTACTTTGAATTTGTTCTACAATAATTAAATGGGAAGAAGTAATATTTACTGTAAATTTTGTTTTGAGTATTCATTGAGATACTCTAGTCATTTTTTAAATAAACACTCCCCACCATTCTATGAAAATGTCTCATGCCAAGGACACTAATAATCTCTATGTCTCTTCAGCTAAAGGATGTATTTTAGTGTTCTTCTGAAATTTGACCTCTCATGAGCATTTGATTGAACCGATCATTCCTTTCTTCACAAAACACTCTCCTATTAGCATTTATAACACAATGCTTTTCCTATTTTTCCTCTATTTCTTAAGTCACCTCATCTCATTCTCAGGAGTCATTAAAATTAACCCAGAGAATAAACAGAGTTTCTAGGGTCTCTCTTTCTTTCCACTCTCTTGCCTCTCCTGAGGCAATTTCTTCCTTTTCCTTGTTATCATTTATCATCCATGTAATAATGACTCATCAATGTGTATCACCAGACCAGGTCTCTCCTTTGAGCGCCAAACCTATATATGTATATATCCAACTGCCTACTCAAAATTCCCTTTCCTCTAGGATGTTTCAGTCTCATCTCAAATTCAGTATGTCCCAAGACCAAACCCCTGATCTTATAAATACTCTCTCCCATATAAAGAATTAGGCAATAATCAAGCATGATTTCTTGTTTCTAATCTAACATTTCCCGTCTTGGTGAGTTTTACCACCTTCCATGTAGGCACAAAAGTCTGAGCCTAAAAATGATCAATACTGGCTTCTCTCACCTTACATAGTTATTCCATTATCCAGTTCTAACAATTTTACAACTTCAACACATTTCCTATTTATCTGCTTCTCTATCGCCACCCCCCTAGTTCAAGCTTCTATTTTCACCTGTCCAGTCTATAGCAGTATCCCACGACCAGGTCTCCTAGTGTCCAATCTGTTCTTCAGACTGAAACTGCTGTTCTAGTCTCAGAATACAAATCTGATACTGTCACACTCCTTAACAAATTGATTGAAATCCCTTTATTGCTTCCCCATTGTTCTTAGAAAAAAGTCTAAAGTACTGTACTTAGTGATGCAGAATCCTTGCCCAGCTGCCACTCCTCTCTGGTGTCACTCTCTCTTGGTGTCTCACTGCTCTCCAGTCTTAAAGGTTTTCTTTTATTTTCTCCTGCCACAGGGCCTTTACACATATTGTATTTAGCCTTCAGAATGCTCACCAACCTCCCCCTCTCCTGCTTATATCTTATTCATCCCTTCAGAACTGGCTCAGGTACCTTTTTTTCAGGAAAGCTTGACCTTATACTCCTGTCTCTTCTGGTTAGTTGAAACTATCATATACAATACCCCCTTCCCTCTTTAGACTCTACTCAGTCTCAGTTTGTAATTGTGCCCCTTTTTCTGTGATTATTTGAATAATGTCTGTCTCTATACGCAGAACTTAAGCTCCTTGAGAAGAGTAACCATTTCTATTCTCACTCTGTAGTACTCAGAGCATGATAGCCTAAGTAAATATTTTAATCACATTGTTGCTAAAGGTAAAGAGCTCTACAGTGTCTAAACTTATTATAAAACTGTTATTTTAGGCCTGTGCACCTATTTGTTTTTGTCCACATCTACTTTCTCAATTTACATCAAGTTGATTGAGAAATTTTGTGAGGTATGTTTTAATAATAATGATAGTTTATATGCGCTTCGTTGGAGAAGCACTCATGCACCTCAGATAAATATGATTTATATGTAATTCTTTTCTATATCTTCAATTCACCTTACTTTAAAAGAGGACATTGAAAAGCAAAAGTACCTTGACTTGTATTACACCCATAATGTTAAATGGAAATGAAGTACCATTACACTGCCTTGTCCTTTAGGGTCTATTGGAGCATGAAATCAATACCACCATTAGCTCAAGTACAACCAAATATTCTTTCCAATTTCTGCCACTAGCTGTCACCTGCATTTGCAATTTCATGACATTTTTATTTCACACAGTTTCTTTTTGCACATTTCTGCAAAATTCACACTACGATCTAGAATTATCAAAGGGTCACTGCCGAGGTGAGTAAGATTAAACTTAGAATAAAAGATATGACTTAACGTAATGGGAGCATGATTATCTCTCTTTCCTTTTTGACTCTGCCTCTACATTCTGTTCTCATAGGAAAACAGGGTAATGGAATTGCAAATATTCCAGTGTGTTCAGCAGGATTCACTGTTGTGAGGAATGATCAGTTATTGACAGAGGCTGGAAAGACTTGGAAATGCTGGTTGCTGAAATATACTGACCTTCTGGAACAGGGTGAACACGAATAGTGAGGAGACACTGAGCAGTCTGGGAAAGGCCCAAGGGAATGAGAAGAGAAAGCACTGAGGAACAAATCGGTGAACTGAAATAGTGAGCTCAGATGAGAAAAATGAAAGGAAATTCAGAGGCACAGAATAATTCAGATGGACCAGTATTCATCAAAAGAGAAGATTTTAAAAATAATCACAAGAATGGAAGGGAGGAAACATTAAAACATAAAAAAAAAAACAAACTCTCACAGCCTGAGATAAAGCCAACATCCTTAGATTGACAGGCTCTACCAAGGACTGAATAGGATGAATTTAAAAGAGATTCATCTCTAGACATATGTTGGAGCAGATGTCAGAGTACTGAGTATTGAGGGTGAACTCCTAAACCCCTTCCAGTGGGAATGAATAGATTTACTTTAAATAATGAAAACTAGATTATCATCAGACATCTTATTGGTATTACCAGATAGATGAGGAAAGTAGAGAAACATAGTGAAAATTCTGAGGGAAAACCTTACAGCCCAGTTTCTAGAGCACATACTTGAGCAAAATTAAAGAAAAAAAAAAAAAACTCAGGAATGTGATATAGGAAGTAATCTAAAACAGATTTTAATTTATTATTTTAACAAATTGAAACTTAATAGCAACTTGGAAATAAAATATCAGAAGATCTCAATGACAAGGAGGTTGCTGGAACTCTAGGGTGTGGAACATTCAAGAAGGAGGAGAAGGCAGGTAAAAGAACTCTAATATTTCTTGTCTTATTTAGGGAGAGAAACTTTAGGATGGAGAGAAAATGTGGCTGTGAGTTGTGTTAAAATTTTGTAAAGCTTAATATACACATAAAATAAAATGGGATTAAGTCTAAGCAGATGAATATTCATAATATGTCAGAGCAACTTAACCTATTAATGGCTTCTGAGAACAGTTTTAAAACAATTAGCTAGATGTTGTTTCCAAAGAAAGGTGTTGAAAAAAATATATTATTTTATATAGGAAGTTTGGGAAAAGAGATGTGGGGGATGAGGTATGGGTGCTTAAAGAGAAATAGACAAAGTTAATTGCATAACTTTTTAAAAATTGGTAAAATAAAGTACTCCATAAATACAATTAAAGAGCAAATAAAACTATGTGAGGAAGATGGTTATAATACAACAGAAAATTGACTAATATTTGAATGTAATATTTTTATCGACTGTCAAGTGAGATTAAAAATTGGTAAATGTTTTGGAGGATGATTTGGCATTAATAAATGTATCATTTAACCCATCATTCATTGAAATGATGAGGAGATCCATCACAGGCTATGTGAAGTAGAGTAGAGCCCCATCAAGTAATATTAAGCAGAGATAAAAAGCAAAAGATAGATCTATATATACTGATGTGAAGAGCTCTAAGATATTAAATAAAAAACAACTAAGGGCCGAACAATATCTACAGTATGACACCACTAATATAAAATACACTAACACACACAAGCTATATTTTCTATTTTCTATGGGTACAATATAGGCATGTAAAACATTTAAAAAATTCTGGAAGGACACACAGCAAAATGATGTTAATGGTTACACCTAGGGGAAGGACTGAATTGGAATGAGCTGTTAATCAAAGAGAATTTTTACTACGACTATATTGTTTAAATACTTTAATATGTGTGTTAATAAATATTAATATTTTATAATTAAAAATTAAAGCAAAATAGGTAAGATTAAAAATAGAAAGCCAAAAACTGAGTTAAATTTAGGGGATGAGTCATCAGTGGTATTCTAATTGCTTTAACTCTGGAGAGAAAAAAAATGTCCCTAATATTTGCAACTAAGAATACAAAGAAGTTGTTGACATTATAAAAAATTTAATGCTCTGTTTAGTCTTGAAAAAGAAGAATTTATATACACCTATTCAAAGAAGAAATTGACTGTTAACACACTCACATATAATTCCAGTCAGTTTTGTTGCATTATCCCTGACGTCAGTTACTGTTATCATATTCTTATAGATGGTATTGGGTGAAAGAGAGGTTGAAACATGCAGAATCCCAGGCTAGAAATAGATACATAGGGAAACTCGAATGCAGCCTCAATATGGAGAATTATGTCATAGAAATAAATTTTTCAATATAAAGTTAAATATTTTAACATTGACCTACTACTGCATTTATAGTCTAGAATCATGCTTATACAAGCATTTGATGTGGATGTATTATACCAATAGAACAACTTCTTTATCTCTGAGAGTAGAGACTTTCATTTTGAATAAAATTATTTTCCAAAAGCCTGAATATGACAGATAATATCTAACCATTTATAAATATTAGCTATAGCACATTACCATAGATACATATATAGGTATATCTCTGGTATATGCTGTAAGTATTTAAAAAAGATGATGGATGTGAATATGTATCTTAATATAAAGTATTTGAGTAATTTTTCATCAGTTCAACAAATATTTACAAAGTATCAGGCACTGGACTATGGTTTCAAGATACAGAGATGATTATGTCACAAACCCTGCCCTTTCAGGATTTACAGTTTAATTACGAAGTCAATTATGTATGCAGATGGATTATAATACAATACAGTAGATGCTGAAAATATATTATGATAGACATCACCAGGCCAACTACATATTTCTATTTTCTGAGACTTCTTTGAGGAGGTAATTTACAAGCTAAGTCTTAAAGAATGAGAAAGGTGAGGAAAAAGATACCATAAGTAGAAATTAGCAAGTACAGAGGCTACTCTCTTTTTTTTATGCACTGTCAGAATTTCCTGCTCTTTTCTACTTTTGAGGCTTTGATCATACTGTTTCCTCTATTTGAGAAAGTCTTCCCTTCCTTGCCATTTCAACCCCTGCTTGACAGTCCCATACAGTCACTCAGAATTAATTCACTTGGGAGGTCTTCATGATAACATCCCAGAATCATGATTCTCCCTTACCCCATTTTATTACTCCTTTAAATATTATAGTTTCTCCTTAATGTATTATCTGTGCATATGTCACATTCTTTTTTGGCTGACCATCTCCTTGAAAGCAGGGATGATGTTTAGTTATCTTCATATAACAAACAAATCCTTTCCTAGTTCTTGGCTAAAAAGCCAAAAAATATTTACTGGTTTAAAAAATATTTACTGGGTTAAATTTTCCTCATTTAATGACCTAGGCTTAGAACATGATCAGGTCCAGTACATGACAGGCATGTGTGGTGGTAAAAGGTATGAGTTGGGGGTGGGGGGGCTCTAGTGGGAAGGGAGTCACTGTGGATATATATAGACGTAGATTTTAGCAGTGTCACATCAATTAAAAATAAAAAGTAAGATATTGGTGTCTCTCTCCTCTGGAATATCCAGTGTTCTCTGTATACTAAGTGTAAGTGTTAGGAGGGACAAGATACAAGACAGTCTAAAGGTTTTTAGTGGAAAGTTACTTTTTCACTCCACAGAGTTATAGAGACCATGTCAATGTCTTATCCAAGCCCATTAACCATCGCTTCAAGTGGTATTTCAGAGGTTTCCCATTGACATTTCCATTTAATCACTTCAGGATCTAAACTGAACAGCTTCTACTAGCAGGATTATTTTTATCTGCAAGTGATCTAAACTCTTTGGTTTAATAATCACTGAATACTTTTTTGCCTTATTATGAAGTAAAATATATTTTTAGCAAATTGTTATTCTTCAGAGTTGAGACTTTCTAGTTCTTAGATCTCTCAAATACCTAAAGTTTATAATGTTATTTCTAATTTTGGAAAGGTGTCCAGATACTTCTCAATAAAAAATTTGCAATTGCTGGGGTCACGTTTTTGGACTGAGCAATTCAATATAATAATGCCCTGAATAGAAAAAAAATGATCAGGACATTGTGTACTTCTATTAAATTTTGTATAGTCTAATAAAAAGATATCAAATTATTCATTAATTCAAGGACTACATCTTATCAGAATAAAAAAATAATGCCCAAGAAAATGCTTTCAAAATTTCACAAAGCACTTAATGTACCTTAAATAAAGTCTATGCTAGAAACAGAAGTATGGAATTTATTCTCACTTGTTAAAGAAAAATCTAGGTAATTAATTCTTCATAAACCTTTCAAACAGCAAAGAAAAAATGCATAGCATTTTGTCTTCAAAGGAAACTTAGGAAAGTAGGCTTTAAGTCAATTTGTTTTTGAAAGTTGAGCTAAATGAATTCTATTCTAAACTTCAGCTGTGCTGCGGGTAAGAAAGAAAAGCTGCTATCTGAAATGAGGTCAAGTTCATAGCTGGCCCAAAGGCCACTCTTCTCAAGTATTTGAGAGTTTCATTTCTGCACCTGCAATATGATAGTGCCAGAATTGCTGACTCAACTGCCCAGCTGTCCCGTCTGCCAGATGCCTAGACTCAGCTTGTTAATACAGCACATCTAATAAGTAGCCCAAAACAATGAAGGGAATACATTACATATTTGATCTTGGTTCACATCACTGTTTGCCCACCAGTGCAATGTATTATATTTCAACAGCTATGGTATGTAAAAGGGATGATTTTGGAGCATATAATGCATATGAAGATAATTCATGATCACATGGCTTTGTAATGCCCTCTACATTTAGCAGCACTCAGGAGTTCTTCAGAAGGGCATGTGCTGTCTTTGACAATTGATTTTTTGTGGATTCTCAGAAACAAATTTAGGCAACTAAGCAACTAAGTCATTCATCTTGTGAAAATGAAGTATGGTGTTTTTATTACTCGAATTACTATGAAAGACTGATAGAAATATCAGTCCTAGCAGTATCTGAATGTGTCTGCATTGTGAATATTCACAGGATTTACTTGTCAGGGATGAATGACTAGTAGTGACCCCTGCCGTCCTAAAAGGTACGTGCTCCTCTGATCCTGCCCTCTTTTGTGTCAGAGACATATCATCCTGGTTCATTTCTTACTTTATTGATTACCTTGCTCTCTCTTCTTCACTAATTTTTCTCCCTCTTTCTCCAAGAATTGGGGGGCATCCAAGAAATGGGAACATCTTTCAAGCTTCAGTAATATCTCTCCTCCGTCATTAAGACTTCTTTCCTGATAATGTCAGTTAGTAAAATTGCTTAAAAGGGCTCAAACTCTTCCATTCCCCATGTCCATTTGTGACAAATGGCAGTTTCCTTGTATTGTTTTCTCCAGAAATTGCAGAAAATGTTTCTTTGACATGTAATTACTCAAACATCTGAATTTAGTTAAGTGGAGATTCTTCAGCATTATTTTTGTTTCTGGCTTTTTTTTTAAATTTTATATCCTATTATAGCCAAAGCATTCTGCCATGTTATGAAGTGTTTTCATCAATCTGTTTTTTTTTTTTTTTCTGAGCACCTTAACACACCAACTTTTTTTTTTTTTTTTTTTAACTTTTGGGTTTATTTATTTATTTATTTATTTATGGCTGTGTTGGGTCTTCGTCTCTGTACGAGGGCTTTCTCCAGTTGCAGCAAGTGGGGGCCACTCCTCATCGCGGTGCGCGGGCCTCTCACTATCGCGGCCTCTCTTGTTGCGGAGCACAGGCTCCAGACGCGCAGGCTCAGCAGTTGTGGCTCACGGGCCTAGTCGCTCCGCGGCACGTGGGATCCTCCCAGACCAGGGCTCGAACCCGTGTCCCCTGCATTGGCAGGCAGACCCTCAACCACTGCACCACCAAGGAAGCCCGTTTCTGGCTTTTTTTCATCTCTAATGACTCCAATCCATGAGATGCTGGGATTTAAGATGCTTCATTTTCCTATGATACATTTTCCAAAAAATGTCTGCTTCCTGAGACCTGGGAAATGCCTTCTCTCAGTGTTTGTTCTGTGCTCAGCTCTGGCTGTTCTCTTTGGCTCTGATTTCTGTCTATACCTCACTAGCTATACTCCTATAGTAGTGGTGATGGCACAGAAGGGGGAGAAAAGAGAAGGAGAAAGAGGCTGTTTTGGTTGAAGTGAAGGTAGTGGTATAAAGTGAGACTGCAGTACAAATCTGCAGCTGTGATAGCAAAACTATTTCCAGTTTATACACTGAATAAAAACGTGTTTTCACTGTACGTAATTCTAGCTTTCAGAAGGAGGGTCTGTCCAGTTTGAACACTGCTTGAAAACTGTTTTTTTTTTTTCACTGTGCATAAATTTCAGAGCCTCTGACGTTTCCTGTGCGGTATTTTTAAGCACACCCTCTTCATCCGCACCTAGCAGCCAAGGATTTTGTTGTAAGTCAATTACCTTCACATCTAGGCCACACTGACACAAGATACATTCACAATGTTTGTGTAGATCGAATGACTGACAGTTAATAAAAAATTATTTGCCTCCCAAATACTACAGAAGCCCTAAATTTTACTGTATTCACTGATTCACTCTATTAAAATGAGCACAAGCAGAAAGAAATGCTGTGGTTTGTTCTACTCATCAGAGAGAAATCAGAAACTTCATGCTAATGGAGCTTGTTAAATAGAAATTGCTGGAGCGAAAGTTAACAACCTGCTTTGCCTCCCATGGAGTGTCATATTGCTGTATTATTTTACTAAAAAAATTGCATATAAATTGTTCAAAGTTGTATAGTGGATGATTATTTAGTAGGTCTATCTTAGACAAAAGATTCCAGAATAATCTTTTGGTATTTGTGTGTATGCACACACAGACACGCAGACACACACAGACACACATCTTCCTAAGGCTTCTGCCAAAAATGAAAAAGCAAAGTGCTTTTACATAAAGCACAGTGGATGTAAAGTCTCTCTCTTCAATTTCAGTGCGCTTAATTAACCCTACTAACTTTTTCTCTTGAGAGCTGCCAATACATACCTGAATGAATTGATACAATGTCAATAATCAGGCTCTTGGAACTCCTTTCTGTATCTGAAAGACCATGAGGGACTTTCATAGCTGACTAGAAAGGTTAGATTTCTCCCTATTCATTATCTCAAAAAACATTTACTTTTCTTTAAATCTCAGATGATCAAGTAAACTTTTAAATACACTCTAATTTACGTAACTACTGAAATATTTAAGACTTTAATCTTATCCCAGCAGAGCCTTGATTTACAGTGGCCTTAGTTGTAAGGTTTAATTAACATGCACAATTAATTAGGTTAATTAGTTAATTAGGTTTAATACACACAAACTTTGAAAAGTATGGAAACGATATACTTTCGTATGCAGTTCTGCATGGAAAACATGAGTTGTTATTTGAATAACAATAGTTTATTTACCTTTGAAGAACACCAGGTCTCTTGTGGGACTGTGGGCCATCTTTCATGGTCTGATCAGGGTGCAGTGATTCTTCCACCCTTCTCCATATTCCATATTTGGGCACTCTTCCTTACAGTTGGAACCATCTTTACACAAATATATATTACTTTGAAATTGATGATGTTAATCTTTCTTGGAAAACATACTAATAGAGATTGACTTCTGAAATCCAGATACATAAGGTTAGGAAGACTTTATAATTCCTAGAAAATAAATGATAAGAACCAGCACACCCTTCATAAATGACAGTAATTAACAACATTTATGTCATTGTGCCAAAACACTCATAGATTGACCATGGCCTAATGTTGTAGGCAAGCAGAGGTACCATGTTCCTTACCTCTCATTTATCTACCATTATGATGTGAATGTGGAAACATGTGCTGTGTTAGAGTCCATAATTTAGTTTTAAAACCAACATTGATCCACCATGTCATGTTAAAAAAGATCAAAGCATGTGTAAAAAAAAATGTTGAGATCAACTACTTACTTAATTAGAGGGCACAACTTCTCTAAATTAGCAGGAAAATACTTCTGGTTCCAAAGATTCTGGTTTACTAAACTGTTAAGTCACTGAGTCTGAGATTTTTCACTGTTTGAATATATTTGAAAAATACCACTTTTTTTCAGGTATTTTAAGTTGACCTTAATGATATCAGCAGTTTGTAATAAAATACTTTAGGAAACACTTATTTAGGTCTTGTTTTCTTTGGATGTTAAAATTAAGAACAGGAAAATTTTTGGAACTTCTTGTTTTGTAACTGGTAGCTGATTACTTGTTTCTCCAAAGAAATATTATTTGCAAATTCCATGACGTCTACAACTAAATAAAAACCACAGAAACACTTCAGATCCTTTACTAAGGAAATTCAGATTAATAAAATAAAAAAGTAAAAACTAGAATAATTAATTTAAAGGGAGAATTTTACACTCAAAAATGTTCCTGAGAACTGGTTTTTGCACCCGTATTATGTAAAAGGAAATATTTATAAGATTTGAGATGGAGAGTTGAAATGATATATTGATAACATTTATACTGGTTACAACTAAACCAGACTCAGATCATTATTGAAAAATTAAGTGACAGTCTTCACACACACACACACACACACTTAGGACAGTGACTGTCTCCCCAGAATTCCTCATTTTAATCTTACCATTGTGTAGTAGCTGTTTATTTTGATTATATTAACCTAACTCCAGTTGCTAGACTGGCACTGATTCACCTAAGCTAATCACGTATCAACTAAGGTGGCCTCACTGGCCTCACTAATTGGTTCGGGGAAGGGATCATCACCTGTGTCTGCCCAATCAGAGTAAAGCTCAAAAATGTCATTCAATGGTGGTGGTAGTGGTGAGTGGTGCTTCTACCTTCTTGTAAAAAGCATGTAGATGTAGAATTAAAGCTGCCTCAAGTACTTTGCTTCCTTTGAAGTAAAGCTTGAAGAGGAAGCTGATAAACAGGAAAGATCAGAATAAATGAAATTGCCAAAAAGTGGATCTAATGTCTGATCAAAACATGCTTGGACCCAGAGATAAACCCACTCACATATGGTCACCTTATCTTTGATAAAGGAGGCAAGAATATACAATGGAGAAAAGACAGTCTCTTCAATAAGTGGTGCTGGGAAAACTGGACAGCTACGTGTAAAAGAATGAAATGAGAACACTCCCTAACACCATACACAAAAATAAACTCAAAATGGATTAAAGACCTAAATGTAAGGCCAGACACTATAAAACTCTTAGAGGAAAACATAGGCAGAACACTCTATGACATAAATCACAGCAAGATCCTTTTTGACCCACCTCCTAGAGAAATGGAAATAAAAACAAAAATAAACAAATGGGACCTAATGAAACTTAAAAGCTTTTGCACAGCAAAGGAAACCATAAACAAGACGAAAACACAGCCCTCAGAATGGGAGAAAATATTTGCAAATGAAGCAACTGACAAAGGATTAATCTCCAAAATTTACAAGCAGCTCATGCAGTTCAATATCAAAACAACAAACAACCCAATCCAAAAATGGGCAGAAGACCTAAATAGACATTTCTACAAAGAAGATATACAGATTGCCAACAAACAAGTGAAAGGATGCTCAATATCACTAATCATTAGAGAAATGCAAATCAAAACTACAATGAGGTATCACCTCACACCAGTCAAAATGGTCATCATCAAAAAAATCTACAAACAATAAATGCTGGAGAGGGTATGGAGAAAAGGGAACCCTCTTGCACTGTTGGTGGGAATGTAAATTGATAACAGCCACTATGGAGAACAGTATGGAGGTTCCTTAAAAAACTAAAAATAGAACTACCATATGACCCAGCAATCCCACTACTGGGCATATACCCTGAGAAAACCATATTTCAAAAAGAGTCATGAACCACAATGTTCACTGCAGCTCTATTTGCAGTAACCAGGACATGGAAGCAACCTAAGTGTCCATGGACAGATGAATGGATAAAGAAGATGTGGCACATATATACAATGGAATATTACTCAGCCATAAAAAGAAATGAAATTGAGTTATTTGTAGTGAGGTGGATGGACCTAGAGTCTGTCATACAGAGTGAAGTAAGTCAGAAAGAGAAAAACAAATACTGTATGCTAACATACATATGGAATTAAAAAAAAGATGGTTCTGAAAAGCCTAGGGTCAGGACAAGATTACAGATGCAGATGTAGAGAATGGACTTGAGGACACGGGGAGGGGGAAGAGTAAGCTGGAACGAAGTGAGAGAGTGGAGTTACTACCAAATGTAAAATAGATAGCTAGTGAGAAGCAGCTGCATACCACAGGGAGATCAGCTCGGTGCTTTGTGTCCACCTAGAGGGGTGGGACAGGGAGGGTGGGAGTGAGACACAAGAGGACACAAGGGAGACACAAGAGGAAGGAGGTATGGAGATATATGTATATGTATATGTATAGGTGATTCACTTTGTTATAAAGCAGAAACTAACACACCATTGTAAAGCAATTGTACTTCAATAGAGGTGTTAAAAAAAAAAAAGAACATGCTTCGAGCTTAACCTCTAGGCTGAGTCCCCTAGATTACTTAAGCCAGGTTGAGCTGGATATTCTGTTACTTGCTAGTGAAAGTATCTTAAATTATAAAATGATTGAAAATTCTTAAATGGTCCTCAGTAAATTTTCATGAAAATAAATATGTGAAAGGGAAGCATCTGAGTAAATAAAATGCATGACTTTTGGATCTAAAAGAATTTGGTCTGGGACTTCCCTGGTGGCACAGTGGTTAAGAATCCACCTGCCAATGCAGGAGACACGGGTTCAAGCCCTGATCTGGGAAGATCCCACATGCCGTGGAGCAACAAAGCCCATGCACCACAAATACTGAGCCTGTGCTCTGGAACCCACGAGCCACAACTACTGAGACCGTGGGCCACAACTACTGAAGCCTGCGTGCCTAGAACCCATGCTCTGCAACAAGAGAAGCCACCTCAATGAGAAGCCTGCGCACGCGACGGAGTATCCCCCACTCGCTGTAACTAGAGAAATCCCGCGCACAGCAACGAAGACCCAATGCAGCTAAAAATTAATGAATTAATTAATTAAAAAAAAGACTGATTCCAGAACTGTAGACTGAACAGACATTCTAACAGTTAGTACATTAGAGAATAAACATAAATGGCAGTCATTGAGAGGCCCCCTCAAAGGGAAAATAAATACACACATACAAATACCACAAACAATTTTTGATTTACAAGTGAAGATATCTCTGATAGGTAGTGTGGATTCTATCATTGTCTCTTAAATTTGGAAATGAAACTGAATGTTAATTAATACAGTGGAGTGCTTGGTGTAGCTTAGGACTTTACCATTTTGAAAGAAACAAGCGGTTTCCATTCCTTGGTCTTGAAATTTTTACATTTGGGGGAAATCGTTCTTAGCATGATATAAGTTCTTTAATGTGTCTTTTATTTTCACATGTATAAGGCAAAATATAACTATTTGGTGGAAATTTTCACTCAAGACCTGACTCTGTTATAGCACAAATGTAGTAACTTCAGATTGAGATGTGGTGTATGTGGAACATATTGTGTAGGAATCTGAATTTCGTGTGTCTTTAGCACAATTATGCACAATAAATATAGAAAATGTCTTTCCCTCTCTCACATCTAGATTTAGAATGGCTTTGACTTAAAAAATATTTTTCGTCTTCAGATATGTGAGTGCTTGTGTCACCTCTTGTTCACAGGAGGTTAAGAGTGAAGATCATGTGGCAGTACAGATTGCATGCAGGCTAGAGTATCTTCATCTCTTGCCAATGTAAAGAGTGGAAAACAACTGCCCTGAACTTGGCACAGCGCTACCTGGAGCCCTTTGTTGCTGAGCCACATATGGTCTCATTTGAGACTTAATAATCCAGAATCTTGGAAGCATATGGTCAACTAATCTGATTAGATTTATCCCGAGGGCCATGGACTTGATAACTCTTTATGTGAGTGGGTTGAGTTTCACTTGAACCCATTGTCAAATCTTGGAAAATGGTCAATTGTGGGAGGAAATGAAGTAACTCTTAAAATAAGTAAGGAAAAATACTTCTTTTTCTGGACCTGTGGGCAAACTGTGCCTGGGATCAAAAACATGGAAATGTTTTGAAAATTCTGATATTGGAAGTATGTTATGTCTGCCACATGAAGGCTGACCAGGGGCTGGACAGGTTATCATGGCAAGTCTTATTCAATTCATCACCCAGTATTTCTCTTCTACCAACATATAGCTTATGATTGCATCTACTTTCTCAATTCTCACTGCAATGAAAATCATCCAGGAAACTATCATTTTTCAAATGTGTGTTATTTCAGTGCCTCTATCCACACTGGTCTTATTGCCTCTCAGCTTCAATTCTTACAGCCACCCTTATTCAGAAGGAAGAAACTTTCTAAAACACCGGCTTATTAGTGTCACCCTTCTTCCTAAAATTTTTCAATGACTCCTCATTACTTTGTCACAAAGTGGTCTTTGAAAGGTTTGTTGACTGAATAAAAAGTAGTCTTGACAAAGACCCTTCCAAAGACCCTTCCTCCAACATTTTAGATATATCTTCCCAAGCAAACCACGTGCATAAGAAACAGCTTAAGGAGCATTTTTCATGAAAAATGAAAAGATAACAGATAAGTAATTAAAGAAAAATATATTTAAAATCTTATAATGCACAGAATAATATTAGGTAAGATCAGACAGCTAATTGTTTTAGTGAAAATCGTGAAGTTTTGTACCTGTATATTTTTCTCATGGATTCTGTCAGTCCAAAAAACAAGGCAGGTTTATTCAGTTGTTATTACATATCACTATAAAAACAGACAAGCTAAAAAGTTGAGAGTTTGAGAAACGAGGTAATCAGATGAACATATTCAGTTGAAAGGTAATAAAAAAAAACAGTGTATTGTAGTTCTTAGAAGCAATGCTTTAGAAGCTAATTCTTCCAGGAACTATATTAAATATTAGAAACCATGATTTGCTGGTACTCTGGTGTTATTCACTAATCTCTAATTTCTCTTGTTAATATTAAATCAAAGCTGAAAAATACTTATCCTTTTCAATATATTATGGTATAGTCATTTTACCATGTGATATAAAAAATGTGGATTTGTATTACAGTAAATTTTTGTCACTTAAAAAATCCTGTATTTCAATCTAAATTAGACAAACCATCAGAAGAATACAAATCCACCTCCCTACCACAAAACATGTACTCTTTCACAAGCAGACACCTTCAGCACACATTTGGGAGATGTACCTGTGCTCTTTTGATTATCTAGGGTTCTTCGCTTTAGTAAACAGGCTTTAGAAACCAACTAAAGGGGCTTACAAAGGAATTTGGGGCAAGTTTTAATTTAAAATGAAGAACTGATTTCACAGTTATATTATACATTTAATCTGCTTAACCTCAACTCCATTGACGCACCCTCAACCCTAGGCCATTTCAGCCAAATTAAAAATTCGTCTACTCTTCCACCTTGCTAGCTGTTGTATGAACAGCTGAAGGAGAAGCTGTCAGTTTGGTCAATGGAGACAGAGGCCACTTGGAGAGGCATCCTTATTTTTTGCAGTAATTAGAATATTGAGATGCCCAAAGTAATATATTGAGATTGGCAGGATCAGTTTATAGATACATTTATTAATCCATTCTTTTATTCATAATTTTAGTTAAGAATTTAGTGAATGGTTACTATATTCTTAACGCCTTGCGTATAAAGCAGTAGGAGACAGATAAAGCATTAAATAAGCAAACAGATGTAAGCTCTACAGAGAAAAATGACAGATAATAAGAAGAAATAGAGAATATTGGTGTTTGCAATTTCTAATTTACATTAAACAGAATCAGAGAAGGTCTTGCTGATTAAGTGGCATCTGAGGAATGTTCAGGGGCCTAAGGGTGGGTATGGAGACCCACTCAAGGTAAAGGGAGCATTAAGCACAATGGCATCAAATACATTCAGTTTGTTTGAGGAATGTAAGGAGGTCAATGTGTGGGGTTGAGAGTCTAAAGGGGAGAATGGCAGGAATTCAGGTCAAAGAGGTGAGAGTGAGTCAGATCATAAGGCCTTGGGATCTTTGTCACAAATGGTTTCTTTACCAAAATGCATTCCTCTTCTGATGGGGCATAAAGAACATTTCCCAGTTTTCTTTGGATCAGATGTAGTCACTTGATTGACTTACATCCAGTAGAACAGGAAGTGAGGTGATGTATTCCATTTCTAGCCCTGGCCTATAAAAATCTCTCAGGTTTGATCGTCATGCTGTTTCTTCATTCACTGACATGAGACAGGTAAGCATAGTCACCATGGAAGCTACATGCTTAAGAGGGTGGAGACATGAGATTGAATTCATGGCCTTGAACTGCCATGGGCAAGGGAAATACCTTCCAATTAGAAATGTTTGTTTTAAGACTTATGAGAATCAAAAGTAAACATTTATTACATTTAAGCCCTTATACATCTCTGGCTGTGTTTGTTATGGCAGCTAGCATTACCTTAACTAATGTTGGGCCATTGGAAAAAAAATTGCCTTTTACTCGGAGACAGATAGGGAAAGGATTTTTTGCAATTAAAATTATTATTTTCCTTTCTGATGTTTTGTGCAGAAGAGTGGCATGATCAGATTGATAGTTTAAAACGGATGACTCTGCTCACAGCATAGAAGATAGTTTACAATGGGGAAAGGATGGAAGGAGGGGGATTGGTTAGAGGCTATGTTTTCCAGTCTAGAGATAATGTTGATTTAACTGGATTGGTAGCAGTTGAAGTGGTAGGGAGTGGTTAGATTCTGGAAAAAAAAATATCTGTAGAGTTAACAATATTGCTAACAGCCTGGAAGTGAAATGCATGAGAAGGAAAGGAATTGAGAATGATAACGATTTTTTTTTTTGTCGGAGCAATTGAAAAAAATGATGCTGGCTTTTACTGGCTTTTGACAGGAAGTAGCAGAATTCGAGGATGATCAGGACCTCAATTAGAAATGCCTTTAGACACCAAGTATTGATGTTGAATAGACATTTTAAACATGGATCTGGAGTCCAGAGGAGAGATGGACACTGAAGATATAATTTTGAGTGTTGAGATAGTATTTAACGCCTTGAGACTACATGAGATATCTAGGGAGTAAGTGAAGCTACAAAAGAGAAGAGGGGTAAAATTGCTACCTGTTGCACTCCAGCATTAAGAGGGCAGGGAGAATAGGAGAAACCAAAAATGGAGTCTGTAAAGCAGTGGCCAGAGAAGCAGAATATAAAAATATCTCAATGTGGTTTTTAAAAGCCACGTGAAGAAGTTTATTTCAAAAAATGAATGAATGAGAAACTATGCCCAATATGGCTGTTACATTAAGTAACATGAAGATGGAGAACTGGTCAAGTGGGATTCATGAGTGATTCTGTCAATAGCTGTTTCAATCAAGTAAGTACCACAGAAGTTTTACTGGGGTACACTCAACAGAAAAAAAATTGGGAGAAATTGGAAGCGTGAGTATATAGAAGTCATTCAGAAAGTTTTATTCTGAATAGGAGTAAATAAATATGGTGGTAGCTGGGGGAGCTGTTGGATCAAGAGAAAATTTTTCACTAAGATGGGAAATGTTAGAGTACATTTGGAATTATACATTAGAAAGAAAAATGATAATTCAGAAGAGAAAATAAGCAACTTCTGAGGCAATTGAGCTGGGAAGAGATTATGGGATCTAGCGCATACATGATCATTTAAGTAGGAATATGGAAATTTTATCAGAAAAGAAAACAAAACTAATTGTCATTTGTGTAGGCAAGAGGGTAAATGTGGTGGGAACTTTTAGAAGCACTGATTGTTTTGTATTTTCTCAATGAAATAGAAAGTAGGATCGATAGTTGACACTGAGAATGTGGGGGAGAGGAGTTGGAGGTCTGATGGGAAATGAGGAGGCATAATAGTCATCTAAAAGATGGGGGACTGAATGTATTCTAGAAAGCCATAGGATTGTTGGACATTATGATAGTTCCACTTCTGGTTAATAATCATTATATGATGGGACAAGTTTACAAGGTTAAATGGTTTTCTCCAGTTATTAGCTGCACAGGAACATACAAAGAGTTGGCTTTAAACAGAATGGCTGTTGTGTTAGTATAGTACCATAAAATGAATGGAAGGTAAGAGACTTAAGGGCACATCAAAAGATTGATAATGATTGAGGATTTAATTTAACCCATGAAAAGAGGCATTTGTAAAAAATTTAGTAAAACAGTAAACAAAACAGTAAAATTGTGATAAGATCAGTGGACTTCCAATTCTAGTGGAATTAAAAAAAATTAAAATCATGGTATTGGAAGATGTCTTGGGGTTATGTTGTAGATGTGGATCAAAGAGCATGACAATTGAAATTAAGATTATGGAGAGCATCTTCTCATGTTCCTGCTGGCCATGTGCAATTCCTCTTTGGAAAAATGTCTATTCATTTCTTCTGTCTATTTTTAATTGGGTTGTTTGTTTTTTCTTTGATGTTGAGTTATATGAGCTGCTTATATATCGGTCATATAATTTGAAAATATTTTCTCCCGTTTAGTAGGTTGTCTTTCTGTTTTGTTTATGGTTTCCTTTGCTGTGCAAAAGTTTTTACATTTAATTGGTCCCGTTTGTTTATTTTTGCTTTTATTTCCTTTGCTTTAGGAGACAGATCCAAAAAATATTGATGCAATTTATGTCAAAGAGTGTTCTGCCTATGTTTTCCTCTAGGAGTTTTATAGTATCTGGCCTTACATTTAGGCCTTTATTCCATCTTGAGTTTATTTTTGTAAATTGTGTTAGAGAATATTCTACTTTCATTCTTTTACATGTAGCTGTCCAGTATTCCCAGCACCACTTATTGAAGAGACTGTCTTTTCTCCATTGTATATTCTTGCCTTCTTTGTCATAGATTAGTTGACCATAAGTGCATGGGTTTATTTCTGAGCTCTCTATCCTCTTCCATTGATCTATCTGTCTATTTTTGTGCCAGTACCATACTGTTTTGGTTACTGTAGCTTTCTAGTATAGTCTGAAGTCAGGAAGCATGATTCCTCCAGCTCTGTTCTTCTTTCTCAAGATGATTTTGGCTATTTGGGGTCTTTTGTGTTTCATACAAAAAATTTGTTTTTGATTTCTAGTTATTTTTTATTTTTTAAAAATTTTTATTGGAGTATAGTTGCTTTACAATGTTGTGTTAGTTTCTACTGTACAGCAAAGTGAATCAGGTATATGTATACATATATACCCTCTTTTTGGATTTCCTTCCCATTTAGGTCACCACAGAGCATTGACTAGAGTTCCCTGTGCTATACAGTAGGTTCTCATTAATTATCTACTTTATACATAGTATCAATGGTGTATATATGTCAATCCCAATCTCCCAATTCATCCCACCCCCTCATTCCCCCTTGGTATCTATATGTTTGTTCTCTATGTCTGTGTCTCTATTTCTGCTTTACAAATCATACAAATTTTTAAATCATATGTTCTAGTTCTGTGAAAAATGCCATTGGTAATTTGATAGGGATTTCATTGAATCTGTAGATTGCCTCAGGTAGTATGATCATTTTAACAATATTGATTCTTCCAATCCAAGAACATGGTATATCTTTCTATCTGTTTGTGTCCTCTTCATTTTCTTTCATCAGTGCTTTACAGTTTTCGGAGTACAGATCTTTTGCCTCCTCAGGTAGGTGTATTCCTAGGTATTATATTCTTTTCGACGTGATGGTAAATGGGATTATTTTCTCAATTTCTCTTTCTGATAGTTTGTTGTTAGTGTATAGAACTGCAACAGATTTCTGTATATTGATGAAAAGATCTCAACGTCGCCAATCATCAGGGAAATGCAAATCAAAACCACAATGAGATACCACCTCACACCTGTCAGAATGGCTATCATCAGAAAGAACACAAATAACAAATGTTGGAAAGGATGTGGAGAAAAGGGGACTCTTGTACACTGTTGGTAGGAGTGTAAACTCGTGCAGCCGCTATGGAAAACAGTATAGCATTTTCTCAAAAAAACTAAAAATAGAACTACCATATGATCTAGTAATTCCACTCCTGGGTATATATCTGAAAAAAAACCAACACTAATTTGAAAATATTTATGCACCCCAATGTTTATAGCATTATTTACAATTGCCAAGATATGGAAGCAACCTAAATGTCCATCAACAGACGAATGGATAAAGAAGATGTGGTATGTATGTGTGTAAATATATATATATATATATATATACATATATATATATATACATACATACACACACAATGGAATACTACTGAGCCATAAAAAAGAATGGAATTTTGCCATCTGCAGCAACATGGATGGACTTGGAGGGCATTATGGTAAGTGAAATAAGTCCGACAGAGAAAGACTAATACTGTATGATATCACTTATATGTGAAATCTAGAAAATAAAAGAAACTAGTGAATACAACAAAGAAGAAACAGACTCACAGATATAGAGAACAAACTGGTGGTTACTAGTGGGTAGGGAGGGGCACTATAGGGGTGGGGGAGTGGGAGGTACAAACTTTTGGGTATAAGTTAGGCTACAACAATGTATTGTACAACACAGTAGATACAGCCAATATTTTGTAATAACTGAATGGAGTATAACCTTTTAAATTTATATTAAAAATTTTATAAATAAAAAAGATTATGGAGAGTATATAGTTATTGAGAGTGACAAAGTCTAAGTCTATGTAAAATGAATAACTGAAATAGGGGGATGGAGAAGATAATTAGGAGGAAGGGATCTAGGTTATTAAAAAGTTCTCTGTAGGGGCTTCCCTGGTGGCGCAGTGGTTGAGAGTCTGCCTGCCAATGCAGGGGACACGGGTTCGAGCCCTGGTCTGGGAGGATCCCACATGCCGCGGAGCAACTGGGCCCGTGAGCCACAGCTGCTGAGCCTGCGCGTCTGGAGCCTGTGCTCCGCAACAAGAGAGGCCGCGATAGTGAGAGGCCCGCGCACCGCGATGAAGAGTGGCCCCCGCTCGCCGCAACTAGAGAAAGCCCTCGCACAGAAACGGAGACCCAACACAGCCAAAAATAAATAAATAAATTTAAAAAGTTCTCTGTAGATATTGGAATTATAAGTAATATGGCAGGAATTGTTTTGGAGAGATAGAGACTGAGGCAAATATGAAGATCTTCAAGGAATGAACAGGTGACCAAAGAGATCTGTCCATGACTGTAACAAGGATAGGTTGTACTAGCTTCAAAGTTGGAAGCTTTTTTTTAGAGAGAAGGAAGCAACTGAGAGTAGGACACTATCCCACTGTAGGCCTAGTGGAAGTGGTTTGTTAAAAATGAATGGTCACCCCTTGAGAGTGATTCCAGGGGAAACGTGATCAGATGAGAACCAGGTTTAAGTTAGAGAGGAAATGGATGAAAAGAAGGTTTTAATATTTGCTGCATAGTAAGATCACTTGAAATTTTTTCACACCTATGTTCATTCCCTACCACTGACTCATTATTCTAGTTATGGCCCATTCACCTTTTCTTTTGTGTGTGTGTGTGTGTGTGTGTGTGTGTGTGTATCCTAGGTAAATTTTCAGTCCTCTGTATTATTTTATTCTTAAGGTTTAATACTTGCTATTTCCTCCTCTATCTAAGCACTGACATTAAGAAAAAAACCCTACTAATATCTTTTTCCCTGGAAATGGGTACATGCCCAACAAATTTGGGGTGGCTTTTCCTCTGGGGAGAAAAAGCCAAATGCAGTCAGTTTTCCAGACATTTCTGTTTCTAAACCTCCCTAATCACGTATGAACATAGGTAAGTGTCTGGGTACCTGTGCACACACACATGAGCTGACGGTTTTCTGCTCTTTGTCCCAGGTGTCTGCTCTATCCAGTCCCGGGAAAATGGAGAACCTAATCTTCATGGAGCTGAAGTACCAACTCCATGAGGTCGGCTCCGTGAAGTGGGCAGCGAGCACCTTTGGACCCCTGCAGAAGAGCCGGCTGGGGGAGCGTGAATTAGAGACTCTCAGGAAATTACTGGAAAACCTGGTGAGTCTCCTGCCATTGTCCTTCCATGCCAGTCTGTTGAGGCTTAACACCCTGGAACCAGTCAGTACAAGGCATTAGGTGGGCATGAGAACTGTTGTATCACTGTTCAGTTGTTAAAGCCTCATTGATTGGCAACTTTAAATTTATGGTCATTCTAATAGTAGTTGAGTTTTCTTTGTGTGTGTATGCTTTTTTTTAAAAAAATTGAGGTATTATTGATATATAACATTATATTAGCTTCAGGTTGTCAACAAAAATAATCAATAACCAATGTATAATAAGAATAGAAAAGGGTTTTATTTTAGCCAAACTGAGGACTATAGCCCAGGAGACACAGATTCAGGAAGTACTTGTAGTCCACTGGACTACAAAATGGGCTTATAAAGGCAAAAAGCACAAAATTACATAAGCTGTTGTCAAGAATTAGGATTGGAACTGACAAGAAGTAAGGGTGCTTGTTAAGTAAGGATTGTTTGGGGTTTGAAATGGTTGCATAATTACAAGGGGAGACCTTGAGACAATAAGGTTGTAACTGGTAGCTCCTAGCAGATACTGTTTTGAGAATGGCTGGTGGTATCCTTGAGTCTGATACAGTTCAGAAAATTCAAGTTATCAGTAATGCAAAAACATGTCTGAAACCAAATCCAAAATGGCCACTCTGCTCCATCCTGGATGCTTGAACCACAGTCACTCCATCTTAATTTTTAAAATGCATTCTTTTCTGTAATGATCAAAGCATGTGTATACTGCATGTGTGACGGGGCACAATACAGGCTGTTCTAGTTAGCATAAAGTTCAACTTAAATCATGTATAACCCAGAATGACTTCCCCTAACCTCAATTTGTGAAAATTTCTGCCATCAAGGTGTACAAATATACATAGTGATTTGATACTTGTATATATTGTGAAATGATCACTACAATAAAATTAGTTAACATCCATCAACAACACTGTTAAAATTTTTTTCCTTGTGATGAGATCTTTTAAGATCTGGTCTCTTAGCAACTTTCAAATATACAATACAGTATTAATAACTATAGTCACCATGCTGTATATTACATCCTTGGGACTTATTTATTTTATAACTGGAAGTCTGTACCTTTTGAGCCCCTATACCCAGATGAATATGTGATATACTTCTTTTCTTTATCCATTTAATCATTGATGGACACTTAGGTTGATTCTGTATTTTGGCTATTATGAATAATGCTGCAATGAACATGGGGTTGCATATATCTTTTCCAGTTAGTGTTTTTGTTTTCTTTGGATAAATATCCAGAAACGGAGTTGCTAGGTCAAATGGTAGTTCTATTTTTAATATTTTGAGGACCCTCCATACTATTTTCCGTAGTAGCTGCAGCAATTTACATTCCTAACAACAGTACACAAGGGTTCCCTTTTCTCTACATTTTTGCCAACACTTGTTATCTCTTGTCTTTTTATAACAGCCATTCTAACAGGTGTGAGGTGATATCTCATTGTGGTTTTGATTTGTATTTCCCTGACGATTAGCAATCTCGAGCACCTTTTCATGTACCTGTTGACCATCTGTCTATCTTTGGAAAAATGTCTCAGGATACTCTGCCCATATTTTAATTGAATTGTTTGTTTTTTAGCTATTGAGTTGTATGAGTTCTTTATATATTTTTCATATTAATTCCTTATTAGATGTATGATTTGCAAATATTTTCTCAATCTTTAGATTGCCTTTTCATTTTGTTGATGACTTCCTTTGCTGTTAAGAAGCTTTGATGTAGTCATGCTTGTTTACTTTTGCTTTACTTGCTTGTGCTTTTGATGTCAAATCCAAAAAAATCATTGCCAAGACTGATGTCAAGGAGCTTCCTGCCTGTGTTTTCTTCTAGGAGTTTTATGGTTTCAGGTCTTATGTTCAAGTATTTAATCCATTTTGAGTTAATTTTTGTGTATGGTGTAAGATAGTGGTCATTTCATTTTTTTGCATGTGGCTGTCCAGTTTTCCAACACCATTTTTTGAAGAGACTATCTTCATAATTCTAGTTGTGGGATATTTACCTTTTAAAAAAAATTATCCCCAAGTGATTATACTATACAGTTGGCATTGAGAAATATTGATTCAGACACTGTAGTAACAAACCAAGTAAAGGTAAGAATGCATAAACCAGAAGGAATAAATAACTCCTTTCTTTCTGTTGACACCATTTTTTATAGCTTTATTATAGCACTTATCCTTTTGTAGTACAGTAAATTTTACATGTCACTGTGTCTCTGACTAGACTTTGAGTTCCTTAAATTAAGACTCACATCTGATTCATGTTTGCGCCATGTTGAGCTTAACACAATGACTTTCCCAGACAGGTTTGTTTTATTATTACATGACAGCTATACCATCGTTGAGAATATAGAAAATTGGTTTTACTTAATAAAGAAAACCTTCAAATAGGTACCATACATCCAGTACTTCTTTTTTATCAGCTCTTTCCAGGTGGTGTTGTCTTCTAAATTATTTAATGTCACTATTTTCTATAAACAATGTATTATAACTATAATAATTAAATATTGCTATACAATATTTCTGTTTCTCATGTAGAACACCAAGCATTTTAAATTATTTTGGACTCCTCAGTAGGAACTCAAATTTTGTCGTCTAGGTAGGGATTACATTTTTAAAAAAATATATTGAATTCTAAATTTGACAAGGCTGATGGCATCTTGGCTATTCAGGGTGAGTTATTTCATCCACTTGTATCTTCTTCAAGGAAATTGTGAATGCAAGTTTTCACTGATAACCAGATGCTGTGTTGGTGCTAATGTATACTATTAATCAGGCAGTAAACTTACAACACAGCAAAAATAGAAGGTGAAAGAAACAACAGAAAAAGCAATACAAATTCCACAGTCTTCAGAAATTGTTATTCGGACTTCCCCCAGTTCAGAGTCTACCATTTGACCTTAAGGTAAATGAAAATGATATACAGAGCACACCACTAAAGAGGAATTATTTTATTATTTTTATTCTGAGAATATAGAACCAGTGGAGTCATTATTTTTTAAGTATTTTATTTTCTTTATCCTTTTGCATTCTCATTTGGTAGAAAGGTTTGACACCTATTTTAAGCTGAGTCCACAATTTGGTGTAAGTACCACTCTTGGAAAAGTATTTTTTTAAATTAATGACTAGTGAATATTTTTACAGAGTGATTGATCATTACTACCTTTAACTTGGTTTGGGCTCAGCAACTAATCTTGACAGAGGATATAAAACAGTATTAATGTGTGTTTTTTCTACCTGGCACTGCGTTGATAAAATCTGGATTAAAAAAAAAACAACAACAACTTTTCATGTTATCCTTGAACTCAATTTATTGTCTTCTTTCTAAAGTGCACCTCATCCCCTCTATCTGCATTCCTACTGCTTTACTTCAAACTCCCATAAACTTTCACATAGACTCTTAACTCCTTCTCTCTTACCTCTCCCAACTCCAATTTCTCTTTTACAGTTACCATTTAAATTCAAGTGACTTTGATGGTAAACATGCTTGTCATCCTCCTGCTTAAAAAGAAAACAAAGAAAAAATTAACGCCAAAATGCTTAATAAAGAAACTCAGATGGCTTTTGAGGCTGTTTATGTTCAGATAGTTACTGGCAGATTTTCAGAGGTATGAATGAGTTAATGTCAGCTGTAGAAGTCTGGTTACTCAGGTGAGACCGTTAGTGATAGGTTGGTCCAAGGAGTCCATTCATGGGAATGAATCCATGTCTGATTGTCTATAAATAAATAAATAAGTAAAATGAGGTGCTGTTACCTGATTGATTGGTGTCCAGAGGCTTGTTCACTGAGAAGAAAAAAAACGTCACTGGTTAAATAGAAATACACACTGGATTTTGGTTGTTCTATAACTATAGAACTATAATTTATTGATTAAACGTGTCTAACCAGTTCTAGTGGCTACTTATTTTCATGGCTAAAGAACAGTTGGTTTCCCCAGGGATATGGGGACTTGTTTTTAATCTCACCCCTTCCTTTTTCATTTTTTTCAGCCAAGGCTGCAGGAGAGACTATCAAGGATTAACTAGATTTTAATCGTTGTTAATTTTCTTTGAGTATGAGGATTTTTGGCTTTGTCTTTTGGTGAAGGACTGATTTTATGCTCTAGTATCAGTTAGCTTAATTTCATTCTGTTTTTGTCTTTTAATTATTTTTTGAACTATCTCTGAATAGTGGATATATAAATTTATTTAGATTCTGTATATATACATTGAGCAACTGTGAGACAAGAAAACTAAAAGTAATAAAAGGTGGCACTGGATGTCTCTATATAAATATTACCCACAAATGTTCAAGCAGGTAAGTCCCAGTAATGTCTTAAGTCTATCTATCTGAAATAAGCAAGTTGGCTTTTCTTTTAACTTAGATATGGATTGTTTAATTTTACCTTTAGTGTTAAGCCAGATAACACATGATATATTACCAGTTGTGTAGATATCCTATGTTTGACCAAAAGAAAAAGCCAAAGCTATTTTGTTTTTCATCTGAGAAATTGAAATTTGATTTGGGGACCAGAAAGCATGAATTGAATTATTAGCTATGTTAAACAAAATAAGACACACATTTTTTATGACCATCTTATGTTTTCCAGCTTCTATGGATGAAAGCACTATCCTCAAGAGTCTTTCAACTGACAATTATTTTTTTTTCCAGGAAGGGTTTTATCTCTTTGGACTATTTTAAAGAAGACTTAATAAATAGAGGATGATAAAAAGTCATCTTCTTCAAATAATCTGTTCATCTTACAGAACATATTCAATAATTATTTAAAATGTTTGTCTTAGGAATAACTTGGGAGTGTTGAAATATAGATTTAGAGTGGTAATTGCCCTTAATAAATCTTAAAGGGAAATTATGCACACACATACACATGTACACACACATAAAGAAGAAATATATGACCAAATTAACAAAGTTGAGTGTGAAAAGCAATAATTCCAGGTGTCCCTTTGGTCTTAGGTAGAAACTATCTACTTAAGGAAGGCATCAACTTGTTTTGAGGATCTTGAGTCATTAGACAGCTTCTGTTGATCTTCATTTTCTGGAGGTTCTATCTAGAATCACAGTTAAAGGTATCAAATATTACAAATTTCAATTTCCTCAAAAGTTCTTTCCATTTTTCCAGAGATTAAAGGTAATAAAAAGAGTCAAGTTCTTGAGCAAAAGATCAGCCTTGCATAATTCATAATAATTATCTCAGTAAAATGTGTTCCTTTACTGTTGGACAGATAATGTGGAATACCTTAGATAAGAAATATGATATCTATAGTTGTGGGGCTTTTCCCACTATAAGTGCTGTGGTTTTGACAATATAATGTTTCAAGTCCATTCAAAAATATGAATTCTATTAATAGAATATTTTTATAACTAATAGAGAGAAGCAATTGTATAAGCTACTTACAGATGTTCAAAGTATTCTTCAGGATATGGTTCTATTCTATGCACCACCATTACAGTTTTTATATAATTAAAGTTACAGCATACTATGACTACATCTTATATTATTCCAAAAAAATTTTGCTAATTACTATTTTATGTGATGATCAATTTGTACTGATTGTGACAGATTGTCTCATGGAGAATTTTTAGCAAATGTCAACTTGAAGTTATATCTGGTGCTGCTAGGCAGCCATTCTGGCTGTGCCAGATCTTATTCTCATGAACCTAACAACTCAATTATTTTCAAATTTTTATTGAATTGAGGCCACATATTGTGTGTACATAATGAGATCCCTAAATTTCTAAATGGGTTTTTCTTTCTTTTACATAAACATAACTTTAGTCATATATACCAGTTTAACATGATTATCTGTTAAAGTATTTTCTCTACATACTGTGATCCTCTAAACTTATTGCAGCAATTTATTTGGTAGCATGAAAGCATCAAGTAATAATCATTCCATAATATACTATACACATACTTACACTTTTATTTTTAGTAATTTGACATGCTCTTAAATGCCATAATTATGGCTTTTGGAGTTGATTGACTTCTGGTGAAGATTGGATATTATAGATTAGCTATTGCATCACCAGACTGTCATTGTCACTTTTAATTTTTTTTTTTTTTTTTTTTTAAAAGACTGCTGATTGATCAGATGTGGGTATGGTTTGGGTGGAAGTAAGATGTGGGGTAGGGTAATAATCAGGGTTGATTCCTTGCTTTTTAAATTTTATTTATTTATTTATTTATTGGCTGTGTTGGGTCTTCGTTTCTGTGCGAGGGCTTTCTCTAGTTGCGGCAAGTGGGGGCCACTCTTCATCGCGGTGCGCGGGCCTCTCACTGTCGCGGCCTCTCTTGTTGCGGAGCACAGGCTCCAGACGCGCAGGCTCAGTAGTTGTGGCTCACGGGCCCAGTTGCTCCGCGGCATGTGGGATCTTCCCAGACCAGGGCTCGAACCCGTGTCCCCTGCATTGGCAGGCAAATTCTCAACCACTGCGCCACCAGGGAAGCCCTCACTTTTAATTTTTAAAGGAAGACATAAAAACAAAAAATAATACTTCAGAATTTGTTAACAGAGTCTCCAAAATATCAGAATCTATACATGAATACTTCTTAAGCCTCAGAAAGATAATTATGAATTACTCCTTCTTTGGTTAAGAATGATAGAGGTGATGAATTGAGAGTGTTTTACTATAGAAGGAAAAGAAAGCAAAAAATTTTCATAATCAGTTTGTCAGTTAACTAAAAACATATTGAATGTTTTCCATTAGCAATAGGAATTATTCTGCATAAGGTACCATCAGATTTAATGGTTATCTAGTATAAGTGCTGAAGAATCTGTAGTTAATTTTCCCAAGGCTGAAATTGCTCTGAGGCAAGGAGAGTAAGACTTGACTACTATATCAAGAGATAGGCTATGATAGGCAACAGGTCATTGACGTGTGCCATGCTGTTAATAATCCCAGAGCATAGCCTAACATTTCATGCATATGAAAAGATTATGATAATCTTGGAAGAATTAATCTGTACTCCTGTGTGTATTGTTCCACATATTTTGTTTGTATCTTGGAGTCTTTTTCCCTTAGGGATTCTAGAACCATAGATGATTCTTCAGATTTTTCCTTTTTTTTTTTGAATCATACATAGTACATGTATATTAATGTTAAGATCAGCAGTAATCTGATCATATTTAAGAAAACTTTTTCAAAAAACTAAATAATCTTTCTATAGTATATTACTGGAAAGGTTGATTTTCGAAGTAGATTCTACCTATTACATTTTAGAAGTTATAACACAAGATGTAAGAAGTATCTTTTTGATGAGTCACCAAATGAGTTACAGGTTGGACTTGGGAAAGGATTTAGAAAAGTTGGCAATTCCATCTACTTGAGGGGTTCTAGCAAACCAAGGCAAATAGTTCATTTCCCTGTCAAGCTTTCTACAATTTACTATCTACTTCAAGATTGTCTTTTACCTTATTCTTTCATATTTTGGCCCAATCAGACATTTTTTATTTAAATGAAATTTCTTTTTTGCTTTCACTCTTAAAGCTGGTTAATTAACCTCCCTTTTTTCTATGAAAATCCCTTTAAAATTAACTCTGAAGATCCGATGGCCTATGGAGGTGGCACTCTTGTCAACAAGAAAGCTGAATTATTGTTTACCTATATTTATAAATATAAATAAAGTTCTCTTGGAAATTTAGAGAAAAATAGAGAAATTTTCAATGCTAACATTGCCCTCAGAGCATAATTGGGCAAATTCTGTACAGTTGCCTTTTTGTTTCTTATGCATCATGGGGCACTGCTTCTTCTAATGGGCCTTTGTTTGCAGCATCTACTGAGGTCCTTACCCATAGGCTCTGAACTCTGAAAGAACAGAAGACTTTTTGATCTTGTTTTTATTTCTGAAACCAGTTGTTTTATCTAGTGCACCGTAAGTTTGTTTTAATTTCTAGCTTGTTTATTTTCAAAGCTTTCTTTAAAAATATTCAGCTACAAATTGGTGTTTTGGGTTCTTTTTTTTTTTTTAACATCTTTATTAGAGTATAGTTGCTTTACAATGGTATGTTAGTTTCTGCTTTATAACAACGTGAATCAGCTATACATATACATATATCCCCATATCTGGCAATTCTATATTTTGATTTTTCTCTTTTACTTCCCTATTTCTGAAAACAGAGTCTAAAGTTTCCTTTACTTCAGCTATTAAATCCATACCAGAATACACCAGAGCACTATTTGGAAGTTTCCTGTAGTCAATTTCTTATCTTAATTTTCTTTACAATTTTCAATTTTTGTGGAATATGCCCATAAGTGAAAAGCTTTTAAAGTGGACTTGAATAGTATATTTCCTTCTCAATTAAAAAAAAAATTTAAATATATAATTAGATTAGATATTTATAATCTTTGTGTACCCTGATAATTTTAAGCATTTCTTTTTATTTCTCTTTGTCTCTCATGAAAGACTATTAATTAAGTGATCTAATTTGCTAACATCTCATAGTCCAGGACACTGTGCATCTAATACAATCCTGATTTCTTCAGTTTCTGAAGTTTAAGGAAATCCTTAGTTGAAGCACTCCACTCACATCTAGAACAGGGTTTAAAGCCAGCGTCCAAAGATTTGTCTTAAGATATACGAATTTTATAAATGATTGTTATTTTCTTGAAGATACCTGAAGAAAGGATAAGCACATTTGGAGGTCAGATGAAGAAGCATAAGCAAAAGAAGGAATATAGGTGCGGTGCGTTGGGCTGATAAAGTTGAGAGAGAAAGCAGTGAAAGGAGATTAGGTTTTAGAAGATTAAAAAGAGAATGGTTGAGAGAGACTATTTTGGAATTAGATTTTTCTTTGGATTTGATTAAGGAGGCTAACTATTTTGCATTTTATCTTCTAATTTTCCTAGAGCTCCGTCTTCAATGTATTAGTTAGTTGATTTTTCACATGTCAAAAATTTCCCATGATGGCCACTCTTATTTTAAGACAAAATTTTTACCTTTCACCAAGCTAATTTCAAAAGTTTTGATTATAGTATGAGCTTATAAAAGGAACCAGAATTTCTTCTAGATATTTTGGATAGTGACAAGTTCATGATAAACAAGAAAGAGACCATCACAACTGGTAAAAATGTGTGGTTATGAATGATCCTCAGTTTACTAGGCAGGGGTAGAAAAGGGTCCTACAATCAACAGTTCATCAACCTTTACCACAAAATATGGTCTAAAGAAAAAGAACTTTCTTTTACAAATTGACAGGGGCACTTTTATGAAGATTTTGTAGGGATCAGGAGTTAGACCAGTTGCCAATTTGTCCATACTGACTACCTTAATATTGAACTTCTGGACTCCAGAATTGTGAGATAATAAATTTGTTTTCTAAACCACTACATTTGTGGTAATTTGTTATAGCAGCCACAGGGAACTAACACAATTACTTTATGCAAAGACTTATTTGGTTATATGTCCTAGGATAATAGAATAAATTCAGAAACATGTACTCAGTGAAACAGTTAGAGGTCAAACCATTGTTGATCATTGCTCAACTGACAGAAAATCTAAAGGACAAACAGAATAAAAATGTCATTTATAGATTAAGCAGTTTTAAAATCAGTTCTGGTGACTACTTGTTATCATGGTCATAGAACAATTAGTCTTTTCCTAAGAGTGTGAGGATTTCTTTATATTCTCATGAGGGATCATGTCTTACTCATTTTTATATACCTGAATAAATGATTTTTAAATTAGTCTCAATAAATTTATTTTTTAATTAATATTTATGGTCAAGAAAAAAGTGTTCTTTTGTCGGAATGGCAATTTGTTTTTTTGCTAATAAAATATTGCATAGAACTCTTCTGGGTGGCCAGCAGAGAATTTAAATATTTAAAATCAACTGCTTATAGGTGCAGCTTGAACCCTTCAGTGTCTTGTACTCCACTAGTACCTGTGTATTGTCTTAGATCAGGCAATTTTATATATTTCCATTAAATGTGTAGCTTCTGAAAGCATGAAAGTTGGCAACCACTTTTAGAGGATCATCAGTTGTCAGTTTGTTTGTTTTCCTGTTGGCCACAAACACTCAGTAGATTATATGAATAGATATGCACATAGACATTATGGTTGAATCCAGGGTTATTCACTATTCCCAGGTAATCTTCCTGTAACCTTGCCTCTTTCTCTTCCACCCAAGAGATCATGTATATGAAATATCCTCATATTTCCTCCTCAGGAGCTATTTGCTAACTGAAAACAAAAGGTTAGTAGCAACTCACTCTACTTTTCAGAGGATTAATGTCCCTGGGAGTAAAGAAAAGAAATGGTCATGCCAAATCTATGAAGATATTTGATATCAGAAAGGTAATGAAGAGTCTTTATCTATGGAATACATCTAAGAGGAGTTTCTGGGCTCTGAAAATTGCTTATGGTAAATAAATCTAGAATTTATGGATTTATGGATTCATGACCTGCTAGGAATGTCATATCTTCTCTATAATAATTAGAGTATAAAATAGAGTTGTTTCATGACTGAAGTATCTCCTTTTCTGCAAGCCATGTCTCATATGCATCATTTTGCACTTCATATGTTAAATATGGACCAGAGTCAGTCCTAATGTGGTGAAAAACTATCTGGGGAGCTAGTCGATACTTTAAACCTTCTCTGTGCTTTGACCTGTATCTTATTATCAGTGTTATTTGAATTTTTAGTAAAGTTTAACACTGAGAAATATCTCTGTTCATTTGAATTTAATTTGCTAATCTGAGCCTTTGTGTTATCAGTCAAACCTTGATCCTTTACTTTTCAATTTGTTACTAATTTTTCAATATACCCTTATGTTTATATACATCATGGTTGATAATCATAGCTATAAAGAATTCAATCTAACAGTATTGGAGTTCATTTGGAGGACTGCTAGTAAAAAGAACTTAATAAGCAAGGTATGCACAGCATAGAGAGTCTAAAAAGCTAGAATGTGATTTTGAGATTTGCTATCAATGGCAATGTTTTTGGTACGTTGGTCCTTACCATTGGTATAAGCAATATTTTAGGAGATTAGTTGTGTTACTCTGAGAAAAGAGGCCCATTAGTAAATTTAGGTAAAGGACTGTTGTAGTCATCCAGACATTTAGGAGACAACAGGTTGACTTAGAGTGTAAACAGTGGAAATAAAGTGAAAATACAGAATTTTTTTAAAATTTAAAGAAAGAATCAACAACACTTAGCAACAGATTGAGTACATAGAATATAGTCAGGAACTATCAAAGATGGCTACAAAATTTCTACCTATTATCTGAGAAGACTTCTATACAATTCCCCACCAAAAAAGTGCTCACTGCTCTGGCATGGATTAGGGGGTCTTAAGTAGATTTTTGCTCCCAAAGGTAAAATTTAAATCAGACATTTTGTGGGCTGACTGAGGTTGCTGTTGATAAAGCACGTAGAACATGATGTGAATAGCAACATTAGAGATATTGCGTAGCTGATATTTTCAACATACAGAAGGAGAGCCCCACCACTTTTATAATAATATTGAACTCATAAAATTATACATATTACTTCCAGCTTCACTCCCTTAAGTTTTTATTGATGCCTCCTATGATTTTAATCTTATATCACATTAATTAATTCATTCATTTAAAATTGATCATTCTTTAAGCATGATGATAAGCAATGGGAATTGGTATAGCTATTAAGACCATACATCAGGTATATCAGGTTCAAATATATTAAGCCATTTCTGAAGTGTTGTGTTGCAAAAAGGAAGGAGGCCCATGATCACCATCCAGTGTACTTTGCAACCCCAAAACTCAATTTCTTAACACATAAAAATTACGTGATTTCTTTTACAGAGAGGTACAGTCTTTGGCCCATTGCAAAAACTGCCTTGTGGTTAGCAAGGAAAAAGTGCCACCATGGTACTTAGAAGGGGAAGGGAGATTTGATTTCGCAGTTGTAAATTAGCAACCTTACAAGTTAATTTGAAAGTGGTACTAAAGTCACTAATAAAATCTTTTTTAAAGATATCAAAGTGTTTACCCCATAAAATAGGTGGGAAACATAATTTGGTTGATGTTTGCTTTCTTTCTTTGGCTATATCAGGTAGTATTGTTTTATTGAAGAGAGACTGATATAAAAAATAGTCTCTTTCAGATATCAGAGATGTTTAAAAAAAATCTAAGATATGTTTTCTTTTTATTATATGATGCCATTGCTAATTTAAGAAAATCTAGGTAGATGTGTGTGTGAGACAGAGAATGTATGTATTGCATTTTAACCATTTAATGTCACACTGCAGTTCACTGTGCTTGTGAAGGACAGAATTTGACTGCATTTCAAACAAATGTGTGCATTTAATAATGATTTTATACCATTTCATGTTGTGGAATAACGACTTAGGAATTGTTTCCTTTTTATCCAGTTCAGAGGTAAGGTATCTATTTTAAATTAGTAAAATTTTAATACTAGGCAGGATTATCAACAAGTCTGCAAACCTTGAAAGAATGATATGCAAAGTGCTAGTATCCCTTGAGAAGCACTTGTTCTTAAAGTCATTCACTGTGCATTTTAGGAAATATTTCGACTTAAAACATACAGTCAAAAGTATGAGTCATAGTTGGTATACTATAGTTTCCTGATTGACAGAGCTCTGAAAATGTCACTGGCTCTAAGCTGCTCACTGAGGGATGTGGAAACCATAATTGTATTTGTAAAGGCAAAATAGTCCCTAGGGCAGGGTTTCCCAAGCATTTCACATCATAGGCCACAGAGAAAATGATAAAATGTATGTGGTGCCTGGGTGTAAATGGGTCAAACTGTTCATGGATGGCAGTTACTGTTCTGGCCATTCGAGTCCCCACAAAGCTTTCTTAAAGTCTGAGGACTTCTATACCTTAAGATTGTCTAATTCAGTCATTTAGTAATAAGTAAAATATCACATTCTTATGATGGAAAGACAAATATTACGTTACAAAGAGTAATCATCAATGCTATGTTCTTATGTCAAGGAAAGAAGCAAAATATTAGTGAAAAAAAGGTATATGATCCATTTTTTGCCTTTGTTCAAAATGGCAGGAATTTGATGTATTGATTGATATTCTAATTTTTGAATAAGCAATATCTAAAAGATTAGTAGTAATCTAGAAATTATGATGTTAACATATTTTTCCACATAGTGTTTTACCAGCAACACCCATACCTATTCCACTATGTATTTCTATTGCTAAAACCAATACCCATACTTATGTTTCTGTCCACTGGACTGTAAAAGCAAAATACATTTAAAATAATAAATTAGAGAATAGCATGATTGTGGGGACGTTTCTTCCAGTGTTTACTTTCCTTTCCAAGCAATTTCCTCCTCCAAAATCTTCTATAGCTTTACATTTCCTAAAGAAGAAACTTTTTAACCAGCTCTCATGGCACCTTATGATCTGAATTTCAGTTATCTTTCCAAGAATTTCTTTCACTAGTTTTCTTTGTGCACCCACACTCCAGCTGTTTTCTATGGTTAGGTAAGAAATCATCACAAACTTAGTGGCTTAAAACAACACCCATTTATGATCTCACCCTTCGGTAAGGCAGAAGTCTGGTGGGCTCTGCTGGGTTCTCTGCTCAGGGTCTTACAATCCTGAGATGTTGGCTGAGCTGACTCAGTGTCCTCCTCCAAGCTCATGTGGTATTTACACAATTCATTCCCTTGCAGCATAAATTCAGGAAGCCTGAATATTCACAGTTGTCAGGAAAATGCATCTCTGAGTTTGAATCTCCCTTTGAGGCATCATCTGATTAGGTCAGACCCACCCAGGACAATCTTTTTTTGATTAGAGACTTTAATTACATCTATAAAAATCCTGTTTGCTAGAGAAAGTAGTATAATCATGGGAATAATATGCCCTAATAGTCACAGGTTCTGCTGCACTCAAGAACAGCATATTACACAAAGTATATATATCAGGATGCAGGAATCTTAGGGGCCATCTTAGAATTTTGCTTATTACACCAGCCAAATTGAACTACTTGCTCTTACTTATTCATGCCTCACATATTTTCTCAATACTTTTATGTATGCTCATCCTTCTGTCTGGAATGATTCCTTTCCTCAAGTTTACATGTATGAATATTAGACAGTTTTTTGTTCAACATTAACATAATACTATCTCATTGAAGAAGTTGATTCTCCAAGTAGTTCAGTGTTTTCAAACTGTGTGCTGATTATCACTGTGTTGTGTGAGTAGCATAATAAGTGAACACCCATTATTAAACAAAAAGAATAGAATAGAATAACAATATATTAACGATAACAGTAGTATAGAAATAGTATAGAACAATAGTATAGAAAACATTAGAATAAAGATAAAATAGAATACAAAAAAGATACATAGAATATGTATTCTTATACATAGAATAAAGATAAAATATTGTTCTGTGACACATTTGTTTCCATTTTATGTACATGACAGTGGAAAATACATTTACTACTGTGGGTTGAAGTAAAAAGAAGTTTGAGAAGCACTGCTGCAGTAAATCTCTAAAGCCAATTGTCATTTTCTACCTTGAATTACAATATTTCTATTTCATATCTGTCCTGTATAGTTCATTCTTTCAAGGAGGAACTATGTCTCATTTATCTTTCCATCTCCCATAAGAGCTAATATAGTACCTTGTACATAGTATGAATCCAATAAAAATGTGTAGAATGAACAAAAGTAAAGTTTGTTTTATATTTTCAATTTTGTTTTCCAACAAATAATCAAGTTAAAAGTAAATCATTTTTTCTTTGAGTTTTCCTGATTCTATATAAAAATTCCTTATTCTTTAAACACAGGGAGTACTTTCATCAATAATAAATCACTGTAGATTTCAGGTGTTGGCAGTGTATAGCCATCCAAGTGATTGATTAAAATATTTCCTCTATTAAATTATTAGATTTCTGGAAAAAAATTACATTTTATTTCAACAAACATTTATTAAATGTCAGTGAGTTCTGGGCACCAGAGATATAATAGAACATAGAATGGTAAGGTCCTTGACGTTGGGGAGCCTGCAGTCTACTGGGAGATGTGGGCAAAACATAAATAGAAGGATTACACTGAGACTACCATCATCAAAGGCAGAGTTTTGCAATAGAGCATTGCTGAGAGGAACTACCACAGAGAGGCAGTCAATAAAGTCTTCTCTGAGGAAGAGAAGGTCAAGAACTTAAGAACTTGGAAATTGTGAGATGTTTTAATTCAGGACCAGAAATACACAACATTCACGAGTAATTTACTGCAGAATCATGTGATTATGTCTTGGCAGAAATATTAATTATTCACTAGCAGTTCTCATATTATTCAAGGGTATATAATCATTCAATGAATATTATGTTATATGCAAGTTTGTGTATTTTTGCCTTTGTTAAAAGCCAAAAATGTATTTAGCCCTTATTTAAAAATTCAAAATTCTCCCTCTCTCTTTATATATATATATATTTCTCAATATTTATATACATACATATATATACAGTTTGAACTATGTATGTTTATCTTTCAATATTTTGCTCACAATTGAAAACTTTAATAAAATGCCTACTTGATTTTTCTCCTGTAAGTTTGACAATAGGAACATAGTTATATTTTATTTAACTGACATCAGCTATTTGACCTAGTAATTTTAATTTGGAAGACACAAGCTCTATGTTGATATTCTGCTTTTAATACCTTCCTCAGTTCTTTGTGTTCTAACTGAAAGTTTGCTCTTGTCAAAAATCCTGAAATGGCAACATTAAAACCACGAAATCAGTAAATAATATTTAGTAAGAGTTTATTGTGCATATAAGGATGGTTTGAGAACAGGGAACTTTCAAATTCAAAAACTAATACAAAACTCAGGGACATGAAGTTATAGGATGGCTTACAAAGTAAAAATGAGAAAGTTGTTTACCCTTTCCAGTGATTGGTTATTACAATGGAGGGTTTCAGGCAGCAGAGGCTTGGTTAAAAATGATTACCTCATACTATTTTTAGTAAGATGACTTAAGTCTCTTTCATGGTTGTCAGAGGCATTTATAGGAAATAACCTAAGTTAGGTTTTGCTTATGTTTATGAAATGAGATTGATTTAGTTTTGCTTATGTGGCCTAAATGGTTTTGCCTGCTCAGAGAATGCTCAAGTCCATTCTCAAGTCTCCATTTTGTATTTAATTTTAATACTTTGGGGAGGCAGAATTAATAAAATTATTTTTAATTTTTATTTTTAAAAAATTATTTATTTATGTATTTATTTTTGGCTGCGTTGGGTCTTCGTTGCTGCGCAGAGGCTTTCTCTAGTTGTGGCGAGCGGGGGCTACTCTTCATTACTGTGCGCAGGCTTCTCATTGCGGTGGCTTCTCTTGTTGCAGAGCACGGGCTCTAGGCGTGCTGGCTTCAGTAGTTGTGGCTCGCGGGCTCTAGAGCGCAGGCTCAGTTGTTGTGGCGCACGGGCTTAGCTGCTCCGTGGCATGTGGGATCTTCCCGGACCAGGGCTCGAACCCGTGTCCCCTGCTTTGGCAGGCAGATTCCTTACCACTGTGCCACCAGGGAAGTCCCAATAAAATTATTTTTAAAAACTTGGATTTTCAAAAATGGAGTATTTGATATTAGTGGATATATGCTTTGTTAGTCATATCTTTTGCCATAGATTATTCAATAATTTAAAGATTACATCTCCAATTACTTTCCTCATAATTTTTTTCTGAAGTAAAAAATCTGTTCTCTCTGAAGTTATAACGCAAATTCAGAAATTGCAAATATTCAGAAACCTAAACAAATATTGTCATATACTTCAAAAACATACACTTCCTCCTCTTGGCTAGAATGTCCTGGTAAATGCATTAAGTATGTTTCCAGTAAAAATAATTTTAAACAATACATGTGTGGCACAACCTTAATATGCTTACTTGTGTACTTCTCTGGTTCTATCCAGATTTTCACTGTAAGATTGGAAGGAGCATTGGGGTGGCAAGATAATTAGTTTTTGGTTTCTACTGTCTTTTAGAGTTTGGAGCTTGCTAGTTCCATATTTAAAGACTTTTAGTGCCTACGGAATTGATGTAAACAAGGCAGCGTGGGGTCTGAGCATCTTCAGATGTGATTATGGCGTACTGTTTCAGCCTATTTGCCAACCACCCCCTGCATAGAGCCTGCATTTTATCCAAACAGAAATTCTTCTTGCTCTTTTCTAAGCACGGTCCCTCAATTCCGGTGTCTGTGACTTTGCTCATAAAACTTCCTACCTTTCTAAATGTTTTAATTTAACCCATTCCTCAAAGTCCAGCACAAACGCAGTCATTTCTGGGAAGACTGTGGGTTCCTTAGAAAGAGCATAGTCTCTTCCTCCTTCACGCTCTGTAGAAATCTATTCTGGACTCTGTTATGGTAACTGTCATTCTCTGACTTGTGCTATTATTTTTGAATATTTATTATTCCTCCGCTACTAGACTGTAAGTTCACTGTTTCTTCATATTTACAGCCCAAATATGCTCAGTGAATATCCTCTGAAAATTGTTCTTCAACAGCAGCTCTGGAAAATGTCATAATTTATGCTTTGATTTGTAAGCTTTAGAATGTGTTTAAAGCACCATTTTCTCATGGATTTTTTAAACTCAAACTTGTGCCTAAAGGAATGATTCAGATTTCAGACAATTATTTTGAAATTTTATATTCTTAACTTTTGCTCAGAAGTCCTTTGGCAGATTGTTCTCTTGTGCTCTCTTGTTATTGCTTTGCTTTAGACAAATTTACAAAGCCAAAATGTTACATGAAGTGATAGTTCTGTCTGTGTTATTCTTAACCATTTTTTCCTCCAACGAAACAGATTTTTTTAACCTTTGTTTAGAAAATCGTTGGTGTGAAGGAATATATTTTTTAAAATATTTATTTTCTTTATTTTTGGCTGTGTCGGGTCTTCGTTGCAGCACGCGGGATCTTCGTTGAGGCATTCAGGCTATTCGTTGTGGCGCGCGGGCTTCTCTCTAGTTCTGCCATGTGGGTTTCCTCCTCTCTAGTTGTAGCACATGTTTTTTTTTTTCTTCTGTAGTTGTGGCGGGCGGGCTCCAAGGCACGTGGGCTCTGTATTTGTGGCGTGCGGGCTTAGTTGCCCTGTGGCATAGTGGGTTCTTAGTTCCCCAACCAGGGATCAAACCTGTGTCCCTTGCATTGGAAGGTGGATTTTTTATCACTGGACCACCAGGGAAGTCCCAGTGTGAATGAATATTTATTTAATAAGTCAGTAAGCTGACTTAGTTTTAAGGTCTAAGACTATTGTTCTAAGTAGATGAGAATTTGTTTGATGCCATATTCTTTGCATTTTTATAATTTTGTATTTTTTAAATATAAAGAATAACTAAAGCTAGACTGAATTAGTGTTAACTGATTTTAAAGCAGTTGCCATAAGGAAATTATGTTTCTGTCTTTATATATCAAGCAAATAAACATGCTTCATTGTTACACTTTAATAAGATTAGGAGCATACTAGAAGGTATGAACAAAACATTCTTTTGTGTATGTGTGAGGACTACACTAAGAACACTTTCGTCTAGGGAATTGGAGTAGATTGAACTACACAGCCTGAGACAGAAATGATAAAATTCATTTTCATTAATTAAGCTCATCAGGGTTTGGGGCCTTTACTTGGAACCATGCCTTCTGCTGCCAACATACATTTTTACTGCTTTCTTCTGAGTATGACTTTTGAAATTATATATTTAATTAAAGAGTACATGACAGCAGCCTAAATAAGATGAGGTAAGAACTGCAAAAAACTAACCAAAATGTAACCCTAAGCAAATGTAAAAAAGGCTGTCCTTATGCCGGAGTTTAAGAGCCTGGTATTTTTCTGGATGAAACATAAAACAAAAATCCCCTCATCTGAAGTTCTAGCTGTAGATGTTAGAGTAGCTGTATGGAGAAATGTGATTTATTATTCTATTTTACATACAGGCTTTAGGTACCACACTCTTTCAATTTCTCAGTGACATAGGCTTGCTTATTCAGATAATAATGAATACTTACTGGTACATTACTAGAGGCCCTAAAACTTTATGATTTTTTTATAGAAAGAATTTGATTAATCTTTCTGACAACCAACTGGTGTTCAAGCACCTGAACCTGAATAAAAGGCTCTTAATAAATGACTAGACATGTTCATAACTTGTAATTCCAATGGCATGGAAAACACATTTGTTTGAATGAAAGTTTTTCCTCAGCAGAAAATCTGCATTTGAAATTAATTATCATAATTCATTATAATTTGCATAACATTTGATGGGAAAACATTGTCTTGGAAATTCTTAGGATTATAGTCTGCAGAAAGCTATCTAGCAATCGCATTAGTTTATGTGCCATGTAACCATTCATCAATTTTGCCAAATATGAGGCATGCAGAATTTTTCTTTTCTTTGTAAGGCAGAGGAAGATTATACATAAACATTGTTTCTTTTACAAGGTGACTCTGATTCAGAAGGATGGCTTCTGCATGGAATGTAACATCTAGTACAGGGAAATTTATCATGGGAACCATGAGATTTTTGAGAAAGCATTTCTTTCTGAAATTGCTTTAATTTATTCTGCATATGACCAATGTGCCTGGTTGACACTTGGGAAATTTTGACTTAAGTACAAATTTCTGGTAGTGCTTCCGCTAAAACAAAACAAAACAAAACAAAAAACAGAAACTACTGTATTCTCTATTCCAGCTTCTGTTTTTCTCACCACTACTCTAGCATCCCACACTCCTTTACCAACCGTATCATCCCTACAAGGACATGATATTTTCCCTTGGCAGAGGACAGAAGACTTCATGAAGGAGGTCAACCTCTGAACCGAATCTTGAACAAAAAAAGGGGTTGGACTTCTTGACATAAAAATGTTATATACATACACTTACTTATACCTCTCCACGTGATAAATTACTAGTACAATTATGATAATTTGCAAATGTTTTTTTTCTACTAAATACTCTCTCCACACTCATTCATTGTTTCATTCATTTATTCATTTCATACTAACTACATATTTTGTGCAAAGGGCATGGAAAGATAGACATGTAAGGAACTAATTATAACAAAAGAATAAAATAATGCATTTTTAAAATCAGAGGTGAATTAAAGTCTATGAGAGCATAATGGGAGAACTGAGCTATCTTCACAGTGGAACTGACATTTGAACAATTGTGGTTAGAGCGTAAATTAGGGGCAAGAAGACATAGGGAATTGCATAAGCACCGTTGAAAAAAATAAGATATATTTGGTAAGGTGTAAGAAGAATAAAGAGAGAAAAGCTTTTGAAAAGGGAGAAGGAATGCAGACTGTGGCTGGCTTTGAATGTCATCCTAAAGTAGAATCTTCAAGAGCCAGCCAGGAGCTGCCTATAGCCACCCCTGGTCCATAATTCATTGAAGAATGTCCTCTAGGAATTCTTGTTTACTCTCAATGGCACTGATGTTGACTGTGGCCCATGGAAGGTCCATGGGCTAGGGCACAAAAGTCCTGGGGAAGAACTTGCGTGTGTTTTATTTGTTTTTATTTTTTCAGTTTTTATTTTGAATTAGATATTTCTTTTTATGCAGTTAATAGACTAGAATAATGTGTAATCCAATCAAAGTGACCAAGTCAGGTAATCTGGGGAAAAATATAAAAGAAAGTTGCGATCCAATAAAGGACATCATGCAATATGACTAAAGCAGTGGCCTGATTTAAAAAGTGAGTTGCCAAAGATGAGTACTTTTCTGCATATCTCCAGCACTGAAGAGGCGGCAGAGACAGTTTTGAATGACCAAGAAAATAAACTGGTCCTAATTAGCAAGTAGCAAGTGTTTACATATATCTGTCAGAATATTTATTTGGGATTTGGAAACAGATGAAAGGGATTACTGGGTCCTCTTTTACAAAAGCTTGACTTTTTACTGACCAGACAGTTTTCACATCCAAAAGGGCAGGGCAGAAGTCAAATTGAAGATTTTTGTCAAGTAAAGATGCAAATAATTTCTGTGCAGTGCAACAGATTGAACACTGAAGATTACAGTTTATGGCTCCGTTAGATATTTACCACTTTAAAATACTCTAACGTAGCAATTTTATCTTATTGTTTTTTTGATAAATTGCCCATATACACCTAGTTTCTCAAATGATCTTTAAACCGGTTTAAACATCTAACTGGTGGTTTAATTAATAAGCAGAATAAAATCTCTGACATGGCTTCATTTTACATTTGCATGAGAGTCGTGATTTTCTTAAAAATTATACTTCAATATGTTCTCATAATGGAGAGGACATTAGGCTATCATTATTTCCCATTAGAGTTTTCAGTTGCTCTTTAGTTTTATTTTCTGCTTTACAAGCACATTTTGATAATAGTTTAATACCTACCTTAATGTGAGAATTGTGTCCTGCTGCCATGTGTGTTACTTTATGCTGGGAAACTGTAATCACAGTGATTGGGATCTCATTCCCAATTCTTCCATGTATTAGTTTCATGACACAGGCAACAACTGAATTTCTCTGATTTTCCCATCTCATTGGTAAAATGAAAGACCTGTTGCATAGTGCTATCACGAGAATTTAAAAGGACTATTTCATTGTGAGTGCCTAGCAGGTGTAGAGCATTGAAGGAACACACACATTCTAATAGCCTTATTTGTATTGAAGTTAATACCTGTTTTTGCTTTTTCATGTAAGAATTCATGATTAGTTTTCTCTGTCACATTTACTTAACACATCTATACCTCAAAAATTGACTTTTTCTTATTGTAAGGCGTTCATTTTTTCTATTTTTATTGGAAAATCCTTCTTCCCCACTCTAGATGTTTCTATTATTTATTTCCTACTTCTCCATTCCAGGGTTTATAGAGTGATTTTTTTTTCTCATCAGTATGTTTGGGAGGAGTAAATCTGCATGCTAGGCTCAGCCCTAACCTCCCTCTTTCCCAGGAGCCAACAGAGTACTGGAAGCCTTCTCTTGATGGTTCTTTAAAGGAGGTAATGAGTACCCTCTCCTAATTCAGGAGGAGGTGGGGTACATATCTATGCCTGGATTTGTGAAGCAGCCTAATTCTGGATTAGTTAACAAATTTATTTTGCTTCACACTCAGTTATGTCTCCATGTTTGTTGGTTGGTTTATCGCTCATAAAGGTAATCTTTCGGTGTCCCCTGCCACTCCCTTGCATTATTTCTTAATTTGTTCATGGCAGGTGTTGAGAAGTAAGGTGCTTTTGTGGGAGTATCTAAGATACCCAATACCTATCTCAATTTCTTCCTTTTCTTTTCAGACATTTTCTTTCACTTTCCCTAATTTCCTGACACTTTTTCTCCTGTGTTGGACCATAGATAGTCCATGGCTGTCTAAGGCATTCATCTTTGCTTGGGCATTACCAACTCTAAAGTAACTCAGGTATTCCTTTACTGTTGATGTTACAAAATTTTACCTAGAAAATGAACACCCTAAAACAGGTGGGTAGAGGTTTATTATTGTTTATTTATATGTATACTTAATAATGTGACCAAGCATTGTCACATAAAATTTACAAAAAAATTATTTCCATTTTAGAGAAGAGAAAAAATTGAGTCACAGAGTAGTGAAGTGATTAGCCCAAATCAACACAGCTAGAGAAGTCCAGCAGGCTCAGAGCAGGAATCCAAACAGTTTGACTTCAAGAACTTTTAAATTCTTCACTACCATGTCTCTCTATGTATGAGAAAGCAGAAGCAAAGAGGGGCTAGGGGCTTGTCCTTGATTCAGAAGATTTGCTTATCTGAGACCCAAAGTTTACTAACTATATAACCTTGAGAAAATTTCTGTAACATCTTAGAGCCTCAAGTTTCTCATGTGTTCAATGGAAATATTAATACCTCCCCTGCATTCTTGCCAGACTTATTGGGAAGGTAACATTTTTTAAACTCTTATTTATTTCATATGTTGTATCATGCCTTGTTCCAAAAAGGATTTAAGGCAGTGTGAACATGCATATGAAAACTCTTTCCAACTGTTAAATGTTAAACAGCTGAATGTAGTCATTGTCTATAAATGTAAACCCTAGCAGAGGTAAGTGTATACCTGCTCCAGGAAGAGAAACCTGCTCTGTCATGGCAAGTCTTTCACCTACTGGATGAGGAATATTTTGTGGAAACACCCATCATGATTGTTGAGAGGAAGTAGGGATTTCTAATGCATTGATTGTCACCATGCCTTTTGTGATCATCATGATTTAGAAGATAATGGCTAAATAAAAGTAAATCACATGATTTCAGAATTTTGAAAGATAGAAGCTGAAAACTCTGAATCATAGAAGATGGGAAGGGATAGCAACAACCACATAATTTGTGGAGGGATATGGAAGAGCCTCGTTTTAAGGACAGATAAACAGAATTTGTGCAACAGATATGAGAGAGAAAGTGCTGAGAGAGTCTAGATAAAAACTAAATAAATAATAATTTAAAACTGCTGTGTTTAAAAGCTACATAGCTTTCTGTACATTTCTCCAAAACTGCTGTATTTTCTTCTACAGTTAATTTGCAGAAATGCTTAGAGTTCAACAACACGTGTAAAAAATTATTCTCAGGGAATAAATGACCCATTTGTATTCAAACCACTGATGTTAGTCATGTGCAAAGTAAGTGAATCATACCAGCTAGTGGGTACTTGGAAACCAATTTAGCCACAATATAGGGAATAGATGCTACTTTTAAAAGCACAGGAAAGGGTTTGATTCTGGAAATTAATATTCCATTGTTTCATACTGTAATATTTTATCAGAATACAAAGTAGAATGAAATCAGGAGACATTTCCCTATATTTTTTAGATTGTATGTCAAAATGTAATTATATATGATTGTATATTTTTAGATGAAGTGCCTTTCAAACTAATTTCCAATTTCTATATTGAGATAACATTAAAATAGAGAAATAAAAACATAAGGATAATAAAATGAAAATTTTACATTTTGCCACTAGAGAATAAGAAAACTTTGGCTGTTAAAAGCATGGGCTTCTGAGTCATCAGACTTGGATTTAAATCTGTGATCTACCACTACTTCCTAGCTGTGGGCCCTTGTATAAATTACTGAAATCACGCATAGCTCAGTTTTCCTATCTGTAATATTAATTTCAATTAATAAGAATCATAGATCTGTAAGACTATATGAGATAATGTATGGGGAACAGATTGCATGGTGTCTGGCTCATAAAACTCAATAGATGGTATGTATTCTTCCAGTTATTCTGAATGTTATTGGTAAAATTCTAATATTTCTCTTTATGGGTATTAGACTGTTACATGAAGACCTGGCACCTCTTTATAAACAGAAAACAAAATAAAAACCAGATGGTAATAAATCTGTTAAAGCTACAGAATCTCAATAGGCTCATTTATTATGCATAGAAGATGACTCATACAGGTTTTCAGGAGATATGTTTATGAGAAAGAAGGAAACTGGCACTTTTCTTGCATCTACTATATGTGCTTTGTATATAGTATATTGTGCTTTATTTCCAGTAATACTGTGAGATTGATATTATTATCCATATTTTATAGAAAGATCACGGATAGCTTGGTTAACGAAGTTGGTCTCCCAGTCTATGCAAAGGCAAGATAACTGGTAGTGGTTAAGAGTATGAATTCTAGAGTCATACCACTTACACTCAAATCACGTTCAAAATCATTAAATGAAATAATGTATTTAGAGTGCCTGTGACACAGTAAACACTCAATGAACAATAGCTGTATTATTACCTTACTATACTATTATACTTATCAATGTTATTGTTGGAAAGAAAGTTAGATTCACAGTCTTCACCTGAAACAACATTCAAGTAGCTGTCTGCTTAATGCTTTTGGTAATCAGAGGGAATCTTCCATCTATGAGTGATGTTCAGCAGGTACTGGTCAGCATCCTGCCTTGTTCTGACCAGACTGGTTGTGAAAGATGTTGAATATCACCTATGCTTCTAACCATTTGACATCTAGCAGTGTAATCAATATTGCTATGTGTACTGTATGACATATGAGGGAGACTGAGTTGGTGGATATTTCTTTTCTGCTCTTCTCTTATGCAACTGGATATGCTGTAGTAATAAAGAAGATGTGATGTATCAGGTGTGTGAGCATGAAGCTGAGCACAAATGAGATCATGCATGGAAAAATTGACAATTTTCAAGAACTGTTTTTAGGAATTAAAAAGAAAGCCTTGTTATGGGATTATATTAACAGGTTACACAAAGATATAGATGTGTAATTTCTCCTTTTCTCTGGTTAAATTAGATATTTCCAAGGGCGACCAAGATTATAGCAGTGATCATCGCCCATCTGACAGTCAAAAAAAGAAAAACAAAGAAAACTATTCACTCTGATATAAAACTTTAGCTGAGAAAGTCATCTTAAACAAATATATATCACAAATATATATTTGTGAATATTTGTTACATTATATTTTTTCTAATTCTCTTTTTAATGAAGTGGTAATGCCATATGGAAATCTGCCTTTATAAATGTGATTTGAGATTTTGACGTGGGGTGAAATATAATATTGGAATTACAGAGAAATCCTCACTTAATTGAGTAAAGAAGTCTAATGGGAAGGGAGGGGAATTCATCCAAATGAAGTTAATATGTATGATTTAATTTTACAACTGTCTTTAATTTAAAAGTCCCCAAATGCTTGCTAAGCAAGTGAATGTTCTTCCATATATTTAATAGGCCATGGTGCTATAAGAATTTCATATTAATTGATCCATTTTGTCAGGAGGAGAATCGATACAGGAACATCAAGATACAGAAACACTTTCATTTTATGGGTATTTTAACATTATTTCTAAGTAATCTTAGAATATTTTTTTCTTTTTTTTCCCTTTTGCTTTTTAAATTTTTAATAGATCTTTATTGGAGTATAATTGCTTCACAGTACTGTGTTAGTTTCTGTTGTGCAATAAAGTGAATCAGCCATATGCATACATATGTCCCCGTATCCCCTCCCTCTTGAGCCTCCCTCCCATCCTCCCTATCCCACCCCTCTAGGTCATCACAAAGCACCGAGCTGATCTCCCTGTGCTATGTTGCTGCTTCCCACTAGCTAACTATTTTACATTTGGTAGTGTATATATGTCGATGCTACTCTCACTTCGTCCCAGCTTCCCCCTTCCACACCGTGACTTCAGGTCCATTCTCTGTGTCTACATCTTTATTCCTGCCCTGCCACTAGGTTCATCCGTACCTTTTTTTTTTAGATTCCATATATGTGCATTAGCATATGGTATTTGTTTTTCTCTTTCTGACTTAATTTACTCTGTATGACAGACTCTAGGTCCATCCACTTCACTACAAATAACTCAGTTTCATTTCTTTTTATGCCTGAGTAATATTCCATTGTATATATGTGCCACATCTTCTTTATCCATTCATCTGTTGATAGACATTTAGGTTGGTTCCATGTCCTGGCTATTGTAAATAGTGCTCAAATGAACATTGTGGTACATGTCCCTTTTTGAATTATGGTTTTCTCAGGGTATATGCCCAGCAGTGGGATTGCTGGGTCATATGGTAGTTCTATAGGTTGCAGGATACAAAATTAATGCACAGAAATCTCTGGCATTTCTATACACCAACAACGAAAATCAGAAAGAGAAATTAAAGAAACACTCTCATTTGCCTTTGCAACAAAAAGAATAAAATACCTAGGAATAAACCTGCATAAGGAGGTGAAAGACTTGTACTCAGAAAACTATAAAACACTAATGAAAGAAATCAAAGATGACGTAAACATATGGAGAAATATACCATGTTCTTGGATTGGAAGAATCAATGTTGTGAAAATGACTATACTACCCAAAGCAATCTACAGATTCAGTGCAATCCCTATCAAACTACCAATGGCATTCTTCACAGAATTAGAACAAAAATTTTACAATTTGTATGGAAACACAAAAGACTCTGAATAGCCAAAGCAATCTTCAGAAAGAAAAACGGAGTTGGAGGAATCAGGCTCCCCAGCTTCAAACTATACCACAAAGCTACAGTAATCAAGAAAGTATGGTACTGGCACAAAAACAGAAATATAGATCAATGGTACAGGATAGAATGCCCAGAGATAAACCCACGCACATATGGGCACCTAATTTATGACAAAGGAGGCAAGGACATACAATGGAGAAAAGACAGCCTCTTCAATAAGTGGAGCTGGGAAAACTGGACAGCTACATGTAAAAGAATGAAATTAGAACACTCCCTAACACCATACACAAAAATAAACTCCAAATGGATTAAAGTCTTAAATGTAAGATGAGACACTATAAAACTCTTAGAGGAAAACATAGGAAAAACACTCTTTGACATAAACCACAGCAAGATCTTTTTTGATCCACCTACTAGAGTAATGGAAATAAAAACAAAAGTAAACAAATGGGACTTAATGAAACTTAAAAGCTTTTGCACAGCAAAGGAAACCATAAACAAGACAAAAAGACAACCCTCTTAGAATATTTTTAATTCAATATTTTAAACTCAAAAGATGGGAAAAATTTAAGACAATTCTATAGTCACACTTTTTAAAAATTAGAGTGATGAACAGAAGAATCCCAGTATTTCACAATAGTTTCTATATTTGCATATATATATGAATTTACAGACACACACACACACACACAAAAGAAATGTATGCACAATTTCATTTTGTTTCTCATTGAAATTGCATACTATTAGGGTATATTAGAAATAAAAAATAGTAAATAGGCATACTCTTGGTGACTGTACATACTTCTTACTAAAATTTTTTCACATAAATAAGTGACTTTCATTTGCTTGATATTCATGTTTCCTCTTTTGATTAATACCATGTAGGAATAGTTGTCTCATTTTTATAAACCTTTTTAAAATTCAGAAAATGCTGCACATCTATACAAGTTAAAGTCATGAAATATTCGTTACTCTGAAAAGGTCTATGATTTTGTTAAGTCAAGCTTAGAATTGTTGATTGGGTCTCTTTGGTAGTCAAATAATTTGTTAGTAAATAACATTCATAAAAGAATATTCATGAGATCAAAGTACCATTTAAACTCCAGGGGAATATTTAATCAAGCTGTATTTTTATCATAAATAGGTTATAGGCTCTTTTTAATGTTATAAATCATTATCACCACCATATTAATTTGGAAATCTACCCTGAGTCATCTATTCAAAATGAAGATAGTAACATGTTTCAACATAAGACATTCTGCTTATGACAATTTTTATATACTTTCAAATACACCATCATCTTGTTCCATATCATTGGAGAATGTATGACTTAATGTTTGTCTTCATATTTTGTTAAAACATCAGAGTGTCTGTGTCAGTCTGTTTAGGCAGGTATGTGGAGTACTTATAGATCTGAACACTGATTATCAGAACTACTATTAGAATGTTTACATTTGTTTTTTCCCTCCTCTTTCTTCTTTCCTTTTTAAAAACATTTTAATTGAGAAAAAAGCACTGCTTTGGTGGAGCATGCACATTAAGAAAACTATATAGTAAATTAGAAGGTAATGAATGGTCTAAGGAAAACAATGGTGGTCAGGATACAGGAAATCGAGACTTCTGGGGATGAGGCTGGGGTCAAATTTTTAAATAATGCAACTAGGCTACATCTCAATGAGAAGGTGAGATGCGAGCAAAGAATTGAAAAGGTGAAGGATTTAACCAAATGGATATATAGAAGGAGAACACCAGGCAGAGAAAACAGCCCAAAGATCCTAAGGCAGATTTAAGGCTGTTGTAATCTCGGAATAACAGGAAGCCTCTAGAGTTTGAACAAAATGAATGAGGGGAGGAATAGTAGGAAATGACATCATAGAGACAAGGAGGGTTCAGATAATCTATGACAGGAGTCAGCAAACTATGACAGTCTATGAGCAAATGTGGCCTGTAGGCTATTTTGTAAATAAAATTACTGAGACACAGGACAATTTGATTACATACTGTCTACGGCTACTTTAGCGCTACAACAATGGCAGTTGAGTAGTTGGGACAGAGACTTGCAAAGCAAAAAATATTTACTATCTAGCCTTTTATAGAAAGATATAAAAAAATATTATCACTCCCTGATCTATGGCCAATGTAGAGATTTTCATACATTTTTTGGGAAAATGGTGAGTCATTGGGGGGATTTGAGCAGAGTGGTCACATAATTTAATAATGTTTAAAACAATTATTTTGGTTTCTATTTTGTGAACAAAATGGGGTGGGGGCATGAGTAGAAGGAGACACTTGAGGAGCTAGTGCTGAAATCTAGGTTAGGGATTATGGTGGCTCAGACAGTGTGGTAGTTGTGGAAGCACTGAAAGAGAAAGCTTTGAGCAGTCTGGTTAGAGAACTCTGGACTTTAAGGACCATGCTGGTTAGGGCTCAAAAGGAAATGAGGAACATGTTAACGTATTACAATGGAAACCAACACACCCCTCTGGCTGGAACACTGCAGTTCTATCCTGAGGCCATACATGACCCAAGTGAAGGCACCACCATCAATCACAGATATTACATACCATTAATACATTTTAATTTCCATTTAAAATTAATTATGAAATATATCCATCACACCAAAGAATATCTAAAACACACATACATAGTACATACACACACATATGCACACATATATAAAACAACTTTTAAGAACGTGTGTGTGTGTATATATATATATATATATATATATATATACACATATATATATATATATTTCTGCCTCCTCACATTTCCCTTTTTCTTCACCATATATAACCATTATCTTGCTTTTCTGGGGTATCATTTTATAATTTAAATAAATATAAGTAAACAATACATTGCTTAGATTTTCATCTTTCTTTAAATAGAATTTTGCTGATTTTTGACTTTTGTAACTTGCTTCTTTTGTTTGATAGTCCGTGTTTACTGTGTCTCTGTAAGTCTTGCTAGATGAATTCCTATCCAGTTTTACTAAGATGTATGCAGAGAAGGCTCCTGGCTCTTCAAGATATCAGTGATGGAATACAGAAGTCAAAAAAGTGACAGTGAAATTAGTATTGTCTGTTACTTCTTTTTTTTTTTTTTTAAACATCTTTATTGAAGTATAATTGCTTTACAGTGGTGTGTTAGCTTCTGCTTTATAACAAAATGAATCAGTTATACATATACATATGTTCCCATATCTCTTCCCTCTTGCATCTCCCTCCCTCCCACCCTCTCTATCCCACCCCTCTAGGTGGTCACAAAGCACCGAGCTGATCTCCCTGTGCTATGCGGCTGCTTCCCACTAGCTATCTATTTTACATTTGGTAGTGTTACTTCTTTTTATATTGATTTTAATACAGATTTATCTATTATTTATTTGGAATGTTTACGAAACATAGGAAAGTCTGTGGTTCGATAAGGGAAAGAATTTTCCTTACAGTTATTTAAAATGTTACCATAAGAATTTATAAAGACTTTATTAACATATAAAAGTATTCCTCTATGACACCTATCAGAAATTATACCAGATTTTAAAAAGACTCAAACTTCTTTTTTTTCTAAATGTACTTGACTACTTCTTAGGATACCATTGACTTTCATAATAATCAAACTGTCATTGAATCTTGACATAATTTATTTTGCAGATTGTATTTTTCAAGATAAGAAGTTCTGCCAGCTTATTCTTTTTATCAACTGTAGTTGGACAGACTTGAAATTTGAAATTCAGTCTGTTGCAACATTTGTAATATCTAACAAAACTTGTTATGATATATCGTTATGATGAAATGAAAACAAGAAATGCTCTCATTAAATCGTGAAGCATTTTATGACTTGTCATTAAGTGGTACTCAGGTGGTTGAATTCAGTATAGTTTCCAAAGATGTGTATATCCTATTAATAGTAGATTATAATAGTAGATTATAATGGATAAACTATGTAACACAATTTAATAGGGGTTGTATTTGGGCATCAGAAAAACTGAAATAGTTGGTTACAAATAAGATATATCTAGGAATTTCTTGAGTCAGAGTGATGTAACAGCTAACTAAATGAATGATATATACTGTAATCTGACTTATTCCTATTAGATTTATTTCCTACACTAATGGGTTCACAAAAAGTTAAAAAATCATATAGACATAAATTTTAAAGAAGTAAGATAAGGAGAAGTAAATGTTATAGAAAGCAAAGAAACCATGGTGAATTTTGAACAAAATTGAGTATTATTCTTATTCATGGCTCAAGTTTATTTTATTTCCCAAAGATTAAAAACAAAGATGACAAACTTTTCCTTAAATCCCTGTTTAATTTTAATCTTATGTTGGAATCTCTTTTCACATAAGTAGCCATCATTTGTGTGGTTATAAAAGTCAACTGCATGAAAAGAGAATACTAGATCTGAACATCAAAAAAGTCAAACATCTTCAGGAAATATATCTGTTCACACATACATAATTTGACTTTTGATAGCATATTTTATAGGAACAAATAATTCCCATAGGTAGTGGGTTTCTTGCTGCTAGGTGTATTTTAAAAAAGTGGAGTTCTTCAACTGGGTACCTATAAATTTATACACTTGACTTTGTTAACTTTGGCCTAGCCATCTTAGAACTCACCTTAAATAAGGGCACATATATCAGAACTTTATCAGAAAACTATTCTACCATAATAAGAGATATCACTTGAAAGCTTTCCAAAATAGTAATTAGTGTAGAGAAGACACATAAAACTGTCTGGGTGGAAGACTTATTGGTGCTGATGCTCCTTGTCAAGATGGGAATGCTGTTTATCTGCAGACATTAATTACGGATGGCTTTTTCCAAGTAGGTTAACAGATAATTTTCATTGACTGTCTTGTGTAACAGAGCTCAAGAGCCATCACAATGAATGGGCCACTAGGTCTAAGAGTATTTGCGTTTCAGGTGGGACAAGGTAACCTCAAGATCTTAACATATGGCAAATTTGACACTTGACATGAAATTACTCTCAGTGGATATACTTTGCAATTGTACTTCTGGTTCTATCAGTACAACAGCTCTATAATATTTTATGCTCAGTAGACCATCTTTGTTTTTTTATTTTAACTATTACATATTGGACCTATTGTAAACTTTAAAAGACAAAATAAGACTTCACACACTATTTGTTAAATTGGTCACGTCAGTCAAACTGTAAACATTCCATTTTTGACAAGTGATTTTATATAGTTTTTGAAGAAAATGTTTTTGTAAGATATTATAACTTTAGAAATTAACACTCTCTTTAGAGGTGAATTTTAGAGAGTAAATGAGGGTAGATATATACATATATATAAATGAGATGGCAATTTATAATGGCCAGTGTATTTGACTTAAAGTTGGATCCTTTCAAAACTCCCTGTGTGGCTTAATATTAGCATGAAATAACTATTAGATTATCATGAGGAACTTTCACCGGGGATCATTATCACCTATTAAATTCAATTTAATATACCCACAGCCATTATCGCTTAAGCCAAATATGTTGATAAATCAGATGAATTTTATTTGAGTAAAACGGAGGTTATATTTCAGTAACACACACACAGACAAATGCTTCGCATAAAGTGAATATTTGTGCCTCAAACATAAGTTTAGATGTTGGGATTTAAGATGCTTGGAAAATTAATTTTGAGAAGTGGTTCTTCCAAGTTTTCTGTTTTTTTTAGAGGGTAATCTGAATACTATGCTTTAATAGATATTATTCAGTGTGTTTAATTATGCAAGCAGCTTATATTATGGATATATATACATACTATGTATGTATGATTGAGCATTATTTTTTAAAATGAGAGGCAGTGACCTAAAGAAAACATAAGTAGCCAACCCAGCTTCTCATGTACTAGTCTTCATAATGAAACTATGTCAAAAAATGTAACTATTGCTTAAATACAAAGACCATCCTAGACTCCATTAATGGATACAGCTAAGAAATTTCTGATTCCCTGAAACATATTTAGAATAGAGCTATTTTTAAAAATCACCTGTTCTGAACCAGAGTCTGTTGGGCCAATGTGGAATTTGTTGTTTCTGAAATAGAAATCAAATGAGAATGTAAAAACATCAATCTGTCTCTCTATCTACCTATCTATCTATCTATCTATCTATCTATCTATCTATCTATCTATCCTATGTGCAGATGACCACTCAGCTTCCTCTCATACTGCTATATTTTTATAGAGATCATTTTTATTTATTTATTGTGAAATGTAACAATATCAACTTATTTTATGATTCCAATTCCCTCACAAAATATTTTTTATTAATCTGAAGGATTTTTAAATCAAAACTATTTTTATCACATTTCTGCTTCAATAAAAATTATTTTAAATCTTCTTAAGGAATATCAAATCCCTTTAGCCTCCTAAGAAGCATTCTATATTTATTATTTCTTTAGTTACAAAGTTATATGCGCTCAAAGTAATAAGTTAAAAAATACAAAAATATAAAGAAAGATGAGCATAAATTAATTGTGCTTCTTTCAATATGTTTCCTGTTTTCCCAATCCTTTATCCTGAAATAAGTCAAGGTTGACAGTATGGCATGCATTTTCCATAATTTTCGCATACTGACATCAACATACATGCAGAGTATTGAGTTTTTTGGTTTAAATATGGAATTGCATTATGAAAATTATGAATTTTTAAATTATGAGCTCATCATGAATATCTTTCTAGATACATAGAAGAAGATCTAATTATTTGCACAGCTTTGGAAAGTTGATAGAATGTATGTACTGTAATTTTTTCTTATTCCTCTATTAAGCGACATTCAGGCTGTTTCCCATTTTATGTCATAAATAATGCCATTATAGGTATTTACTTAACTACTTGTTTCTTTTTACTTTAGACGCTGATGCTTTTATTTCTACAGGATCAATTTGTAGAGGCAGAGTTGCTGTGTCATGTAAACTGCTCTGATGGATACTGACAATGACCTTCTAAAGGTTACTGTAATTCATTGTCAAACCAGCAATGTACCCGAAGGCCCTCCTTCCTAATGCCTTGTCTGCAACAACATTGGTCTTCCCACCTTCTGATAAATTAGGATTGAATTGTTTTTTTTTAATTTTGCACTGATTGGAATTTTCCTAAACACCATCGATTTTGATGATCTTTTTATGCATTTATTGTTCGTTTTGAGACCCAACAAAAACAAATAGTTAAGACTATGGATTTTAAAGACAGATGCTTCTGTTTGAATCCTGGCACCTGTAGTTAGTACTTTTGTAACCACGGGCAAATGCCTAAGGTCGCTGTAACTCAGTTTCCTCATCTATAAAATGAGATAGCAACAGTTTCCAACTCAGAGCAGAGATGCCTGGGCAAATTCAGCTTCTCCTTGCTCTCTTCCACTTCATGTCCGTTGACTGCTAGCACTGCCATCCAACAGTGGCATCCACTACCAGGTATTTGTCCCCAGAACCACAGAGGCAGTAATTCTACAGTGGCAACAGCTTCCCTTAAACCTCTTCATAAATTTCACCTTCATGATCACACTTTGCATTTCTCTGCAAGCTATGGAGAAAGAGAAAAGAGCCCTTGACATTTAAGAGTTGGCCTGGAATAGCAGGGTCTTAGTATTCTCCTGTTCAAAATAAATAATTTCAGAAACATTGATAACAGACAAGATCACTCTTTCTGACCTCAGTGGATTAAAAGAAAAACAAGACCACCCCGTATTCATGTCTGAACATAAACAGAACAAGAACATTATCCAATGCACAAAAATGACCACATATGCCCTAATCTTAGCTAATATGAATAACTGTGCTTCTCTGCCAATTATAATTATAGCATTGGACTAGTCTTCTCTCCTTCTAGATAAGATTTTTTAAGATATCAAATCATTGAATTATCCTTGTTTCCAGAGTAAATACCTGCCTGCATAAACCTACCCCCAAATCACCTAACACAAACCTAAATCTTACAGTAATTCCTTTCAAACACACTCTTACTAAGACATTCCCGTCGTGTGTATCTCCCTTGCTGCAATGAATAATAAACCCAACTCATTCAGCTTGTTCAGATATGTTCCTGGTGGTCTTGGCTGGAGGGCATCAACACTACAAACTGTTAACCCACACAAGTGCTTCAGATGAAATAATAACCAATTTAGCAACTTCTCTGATTATCAGAAATCCTCTTTCAGAATTTACTTTCCCACCTTTTGTGTAAGGTCTAATCCTTATAATATTCTCTGCTTTGCTGACTAAACTCCAATGCACTCTTAATAGCATACATTTGGCATACTTATATTTTTCTCAGTTCTATCAAATTTTCTGTTCATGCTTTCCTACTATCTTATAATACTCACTTTTTAATATTAATATATTATTTGTTTGGAATCATTCTGAAGTTTTGTTTGGAATAATGTATATTTTAAATAAAAATCTTTTTCTTTCACCATGTGATAGCCCTTTGAATTGACACAAGCATATTTCTAATTCTTAAGCTATTTTATAAATGTGGAATCATATCAGTCACTCATACAACTTACTTTATTCTGATTTATGTCTCGTTCTGATACATTGGCAGGGCAAATTTACGATTCTGTGATAGAGACCATTGACTTCATGATATTTTCATAATGGGGAGATCAAAAGAGATCATCTATAAGGTGTCGTGGCACGCTAGTATGTGAGCATGCTTTAGAGGTAGAAAGAGCCCTGTTCAAACTGTTCTTATACCACTTTCTAGCAGTGCATGATCATGGAAAACTTATTTACACTTTTGCAGTTTCAGTTTTCCCATTTATAAAATGGAGGGAATACATGAATTACACTACCTTTGTGATTGAAGTAAGTGTGTAATGCCCAGCACAATATCTGGTACATAGTAGGGGTATCATAATAATGGGCATGTCCACCACTAACTAAATTAATTTGTTCAGTTATCCATATGCTCATTCAGCAACAATTTATCGAAGGGCTTCTCTATGCCTCGTGTCAAATGGAAGGAGAAAATAGAAGAGATAAAAAGAATTCCAGCCTCTAGAGTTCACATTCTGCTGAAAAAAACAGATGAAAACCATTTATTAAAAAGAAAAAGAAAAAGAAGGAGGAGGAGGAAGGAGGAAGGGAAAAGAAAAGAACTTCAATTCAGCTTAACATTATTTCTTTCCAGTGTGAATGTTATTCAGTATTGCGTTGTTATTTTAACTTGTCCATACGTAGTTCAAAATCATCTCAAAACATCTGAGTAAATACATAGCATATAAACTACACAGAATCTAAAGGAAATTCCACAGGGTTGGATAAGAGTCACTCTAAGAGATTTAATACTGGTTTGTCACAAATGTGACATTTGATATGTAGTTTAACCTCTCTTCCATCTTCATAAGTTTGTCCTGAAAATTCAGTGAGAAAAGACTTAAAAAGTACCTAGAACCTAAGTACATACACAGTAATTATTACTTATGTTTTATGTTTCACTGTCCTTTAATCTATCACTAAATCTTCTCTCTTTATCCTTGTTATTATTTTATGCTGTGGTCAAAGTTATTTATCTGGTATTCCAGAAAATGACACACAGTTTTGTGGTGCCTTTGTCTTCCAAAGCCAGTCCCCACCCCATGTTAACTCACACACATAGAACACTAGGTTTAGAAAGATACAGGGAGAGTGTCACTACCCTGTAAACAGGAGTCCTATTTTTAGGTTAAAGAGAAAGAGGAAGCAGTAGCAACACTTGGTCGAGTCTCCTGGAAGTAGCTTTTTGCCACATGACATGGATAAAGAACCTGTTAAATAAAACAAACACCTAAAAGTTTAAATAACTCCAAGCTTAGGTATAAAAGTTTGCATGACTCTAAACTTGGAAATAGAAAATAAAATATAAATTATTTAAAATAATAGTAGGTCATCTTAGAATAGACTAGCTAGAGCCAAGAATGACGTGGGATTTAGAGGATGATTTAAAACCTGGTAGAAGGTCTGTATGAGGCCAGATCTTGGACTTTTCTGCCTAATTCAGGGGTGGAGGGTTCGGAGGTATAGTTTATAGCAGAATTTTTCCTTATAACTCAATAGCGTATTATATCTCGGTAGGATTTTAATTAATTTAAAATGAAATACCATGTAATTCTTATTCATCCTGCCCATAAGGAAATGATTGGTGAGATACTTTGGAGAGAATTAGAGTTTCTCTTGCTCAGTAGTTTTGTCTTTTTAACCTAAGAAATTTCCCCCGAATTATTTTTAATTTAAAAATTTTAATTGAGTGGCTAGATCAAGAACTTAAATCTCTAGTATATGTGAATTGGATTGGAATTTACAGAATATATTTTAATACCTATAGAAACCTTAGGTTCATAAATGTATATGACTTTTCTCAGTATCTTATGAACTCATTTTGTCAGAATTTTTAGGGAAAAAAAGACCCCCAATTCTTCTGTACTTTGTTTTTCAAATTTCCAAATTATTAACACTCATAGTTTGATGAATGATATTTTTGCTTATGTTAATTTTTTATCTTAAACATTACTGTCCATGACTAACTTATTTTATTTGCTAAATATTGGCAAATTTAGGATATAGAGGCAAAGTTATTGAAGACATGAAATTGAGATTGTCACAGAAAATTTGAATATCTGTCTGTATCTGTGTCCAATGATGTTTCATAAGTAAATAATTCTATTTTAATAAATGAGACACAGGTGAATATATTCTTCTCTAGTCATTGACAATAAAATTGAGTGACTTTACTATTAAAGGGGTAAATTTTTACTTTTTCCTTTTTTTTATCCTAAATCATTTTTCAAACTTACTAGCTATATTTGCCTGTGATTCATACAAAATTTTCCAAGGACAGGGTTTAAATAGGTATTATACGTACAGACATAGAATTTAAAACAGCAAGACTCACACACACAAAAAAGCAGAAACAATGGTTTATGCTCTGCTGTTGTTGCTCAGACTAAAACTATCTTCCCAAATGAATTTTCATACGAATATTTAGTTAAAAAGGCCATTTGGTTTCAGAGCATACATAGAATTCTGTAAAACATCACCACCTAATTGTTAATTGCCTATATGCTCAATTTCAGTACATTTGGGATATTATCATTGCAGGTACATTTAATATCTCTTAAGAATGATTTTTTATGAAAGTTAACTGAACAGGATCTTGTGCTTATTTTAAAAGTTATATCCAACAGCTCCTTGAAGTGTAGACTTTATTAATTCATGACTGAATCATAGGGCAATAAGATAAAAATTACAAGAGCCTGCAGACACTAATGCATTTGTTTATGAAAAATTGAACTTCAGACAGTTGACAACTTCGATCCCTTCTCCTCATAACTGGAGCTGCTTTTAGGTATGTTATAGCTATATTTTAAGAAGGAGCTTCTAGGATAGTCTTCCAAAACATGCTTTTTTTTTTTCTATTTCTCAGGACTCCAAAATTTCCCTGTTACTCACATTTCCACTCCCTTTGGACAAAAGCTTAAAAAAAAATGTCTGGCTGAGGTGACATAGGAAGACAATAATTCTGTGCTGAATGTTACCACTGGATTCCTGGTATGCCTGACAGCTTAAGGAATAGGTGACATTCTCTCTAGAGATATAAGGTCACTGTTGTTGTATGACTAACTGTCCTGATGTGGTTTTGTTCTTATGGAATCAGTGCTGGCAAATTATACGCTGTTTGTATGCTTCAGTTTTAACAGGAACTTAAAAGGAGATGTTGATAACTTAAAATGCATTACACACATATATATATTTGTGTTATTGTTAATTTTTATACAATTAAAAGTTTCAAAATCCCCATGTAATAGTCACATGATATATATCATCAGTTAATTTATCTTCTTAAGAGAGAAGGTATATATCACAGTAATATTAGAGAGGCTTATGTACTTTACTTGCCCAGTCCTATGATCCCTCCTATTTTTCCTTGTGTCCACTCAAATATATACACTGTAAAATCATTTATAATAATAACACCTAGAATTTACTGAATTTCTACACTTTACATATTTTGTATATTTTGGAACCCACAACGACTCCCTCACATGTAAAATTATCCTCATTTTATAGATGAGACTCCTGAGGCTCAAGTGAGTTAAGGTCACTGCGTTAGTAAGTATAAGGACTTGGATTGCACCCAAGATCTGGCTAACCCCAAATTATACACACTCTTCATTATACTGTACTGACTATTTATACATTGTTGTATTTATTTCTTTACCAGTGTGTATGGACCCAATACAAATAGGTACATTTTAGCCCAAATCCTGAATCACTAAACCATATAAAATAATAGGAAGGAAGGGTAGAAGCTCATGGTAGGCTCCTGACTAAAACACATAGAGACAGTTTTCTAAATTTGGTACTCAAACTGAGGTCACTTTAGAATTTTGTTACTAGTATGTACAAGCATATTTGGGTAGTCTGTAGCAAAAGCTTGTTTTAGATTTATTTGTAGGAATGACTGGGATATTTGGGATAAAAATTCATATTAAGGGAATAGAATGTGTGTAAAATACAAGTTCATGGACAATTGGCTTGGGTTAGAGAGCAACCATTTTGTCATTCAGATTATCTTCTATTTTCCTAATGCACATTTGACTAAACCCTCCAGAGAAGGGGCTGCAAATATAAAGCAAAACCAAAGACAAACAAACAAATCCCTGTTTTATTACACTTCCTTTAGGACAATGGTACAAATGCTGGCGTTGACAGATGTAGCAGTTTTGGCAGACGTTCTTTAATAATCAGTTACAGAGGTTAGAGATCGGTCAGAGGCCTCGAACAGTGCTCTGGCCAGTTGAAATCATCACAAAAAGTCAGGGTAAGGAAAAAAGGAAACATCAGCTATCACATGTGAGGGTAGGTTGTGATTCTGAACACAATTGAGATACTTCTTTAAGTTCTAAAAGAGAGATTTGCAAGACAATGTTCCCAACACTGAGGGTAGAACCAGAGGAAAACAGTGATGGCTGGGTTTTTTTTTGTTTTTTTTCCCTGAAATGACAGGCATTTATTTATTGTTTTTATTGGAGTATAATTGCTTTACAATGTTGTGTTAGTTTCTGCTGTACAACGAAGAATCAGCTATGTGTATACATATATCCCCTCCCTCTTGGACCTCCCTCCCACCCCCCACCATCCCGCCCATCTAGGTCATCACAGAGCAAGGAGCTGAGCTCCGTGAGCTATACAGCAGGTTCCCACTAGCTGTCTATTTTACACATGGTAGTGTATTTATGTCAAACCTAATCTCCCAATTCATCCCATCCTCCCCTCCCCTTGCTGTGTTCACACGTCCGTTCCCTACCTCTGCTTTTCTATTCCTACCCTGGAAATAGGTTCATCTCTACCGTTTTTCTAGATTCCACATACATGCGTTAATATACGATATTTGTTTTGGTACCCACATTTTAACTCCAAGCTGGTATGACCTAGGAAGCAAAGATATATGAATAAGTAGATCATGATTATCAGATGAGAATTTAGAGAGCCTATGTTTCAGCTTTGTAACTACATGCAGAAAAAAAAAAGTGAGTTTCTGAGTGGTGAGACGACTTACGTAAGGACCCCTAGCTAGTTATTGGCAGAGACTGAGAAAGAAGCAAGACCTTCAAATTCTCGCTTCAGTCCCTTTGCACTAAGCTGTGTCTTAACTTTAGAGCGCAACTGTATATGTTGGAGATATTATTAGTTTAGTATCTCAGAGCATACAGTTCTGGGTCAGATAGATATAGATTCCATCCAACTCCTTTGCCTGCAAGGTTCTGGGCAAATCACAAATCACTTTGTGCTTCAGTTTCCTCATTGAGAATATCCAAATAATGACAATATCAGCCTCAAATGCTTGTTTTAAGCATTAATTAGTAATCTAAGCATGGAGTCTAACTTTATAAATACTCAACAAAGAAGACTTATTTTATTCATTTATACCATATTAGAGGTTGATTCCAAAGTATTTTTCTCCAGATGTCAACATATTTTCATGTAGTTTTAAATAAATCTTGGAAATAAGAGGGATATTCATTTTCTGTGTTAAGAAAGAAGGTTCTGTGGATATAGTATTATGCACAAGTCATTTGTGTGAAGCTTCCATTTCAAAAATATTCACTAGGGTTAAATCTTTACAGTAACACCCTGTTATTCTAATTTCACATGTAATAATGAGCTGATGGATACATTAGAGCCAAGTAGCTGAAAACGTGGATTGATAAAGCAATAAAATGAATGAATCCTTTATCACAGATCCTGGAATATGTATATCTACAATTATGAGAACTCTATAGTAAAAATGAGATTATCTTGCTTTTTGAATAGTAAAGTGATTTTTAAGGAACGTGCATGAGTCTAAGAAGAAAGCCACTTATTTAATTCTCAAATTTTGATTTAAATGCTTAGATAAAAGTGTACTTTTAACAAAAGAGATAATGATTACTGTTTCTGGATCACGGTAGATAGTATTGAAAGGAGAACCATACATACTAAAATTCCAGTCAGTTTACCCCCCATATCTTGTTTAACATATCTGAAGCAATGTTTGTTAGATGCTATTAGTTATTTGTGTTTTACAACTTAAAAAACAAAGGCTTAGACAGTTAGGTCAGTTGTTCAAAATGAGAAAGTCAGTAAGTGGAGGAACCAGGACATAAATTCGTATCTAAAGAATCTAAAACCTTGCTCAATTCATAAAGTCAAACTATATATTCATAGAGATTGTCTTACTATTGATAGAGTATGATATTTGTTGTGACCCATTTTTGATACATAGGTGGTTGTTAATACCAACTAAATTTTAGCAAAGACAAATATTAATTTATATTATTTGTACACAATACTAAAACATAAGTTTCAAAATCTGAGTAAACTAGATTAAATTGAGACTGCTTATTTTGGGAATAATTTAAATCTTCTTTAATGTTTAAAAGAATTAGAAGCATCCTAAGCAAGGAAAAATAAAGTTAACATTAAACTCAGTATTATGCTTCCTAGCAACCAAGGTGAAAGAGGAAATGGCTGAATAATATCATCCACATTATCTATTATGAGGAAGCACAGCTTATCAGGAAAGAAATATAAATGGATAAGAAAAGAAAACAAAATACACCTAGCATTTACTAGCAGATGCTATGTATAAGACATGCTGAACACTATAATAGATGATGACTGTAACATTATATGACCTTTTTCTTAGGTTAACCAATTATAAACCTTAAGACAAAATGTTAAATCCCAGTTCAGTGAAAGTGTTTCTATGAAGAACAGAATAATAGAGTTCAGTTACCTGGCTTGCTCAATTGTCGAGCTTTGACAGCAGCTGTATGAGACCAAATTTCAAGTTGAGAACTCTGACAAGTAAGTGAAAGGTGTTCTGAGTTTTTGATTGAAAGAATCCTCATGCTCTGGAGACCTGGGATATAAGTTAGAAAGTTCACATTTTGAAATGAAAATTAAACAGTATGACTAAATCCAATCAGTGTGCATTATTTCATGAAATAATGACTATTTGTAGTTAAATGAAAAAGTCATTAAGATAAGATCATTCTTATCAAATAAAATTTAGTATTTAAAATTTAGGACTGCACTGCGAGACCTGTTTTTATTATTTCTCTTCATTTTCTCCAATTTGAAAAAGTCGTATTTATTTGTTAGCACACATTTACCTTTTTTTATGCCTATGTCTATGTTACCTCTGATATTTTCACACCTAATTCATAGTATAATTCCATTATGTTATATAAATAAATTTAGAAATCAAGTACTTATGTTAAAAAAAGTCATTTTGAGTTCCCTAAAGCCAGAATCTTCGAGTTATGTAAAATAAGTCTTTTGGTGACATGAGGACATGAATCCTTCTATCACTGGTGTTCAACATCTATTCTTCAATTATTTTTTGTAAAATTTTCCTCATGAGTCTTATATTGTGTCTGATATGTGTTAAGCACCATAATAAGCTATGATAAGTTGTTTTCAAGGGCTACTTATTTATGATTTCCTCTCTTCAACTCTCTCTTATTTTGGAAATGCATATATTATTGATCAATTCAACCGAAATGTTCTAGCTAATGTGGTGAGAAGCTCATACTTATTGATGAAATGGCAAGCTGAGATGCACTGTTTTGGTGCAAAACCATAGCTTATGCATCCTACCAATTAAAACTAGAGTCATTAACTAGTTTATAAAGAAAGGTGGTTGCAGTCTTTAGTTTTGACATCCATCGCTATTCATATGGCTGGTTAGAACTGATGGTAACCATTTTAAATTAATTTGAGGGTCTTCTGCATGCATTATTATATTGGGCAATGTGAGGGATACAAAGATTCACATTACCCATTCACTCAGCAAATATTTATTTAGTCACTACTGTATGACAACTACTGTTCTAGGTACAAGGAATTCAGCAGTGAAACAAAACGACAAAAAGAGAAAGCAGTGAACAAAACATAAAGATACATTAGTCACAGCCTTTTCTTAGAAGAAAAGAGAAAAATATGGATATCTAGACAGTATGGACAAGAGAAATTTCTGAAAACAATACCAAGAACTTGTTAAAAAGCAACATTCTTTGAAAGTTAAAAGCAAAAACTTGAGTTGATCTTTTGAGTCTTGTCTTACTCTTTACAAATACCGGATGCATTTTGTTTTTTAAACCTAATAATCAGCAAATATCCTCTGGGTAGAATGAAGAGAAAACAGCATGAGACCCAAAGTGACTATTTTCATTCCCTGATTATATAGTCCACAGTACTTAGGGTTATTATAAGCCATTTGAAACAACTTTCAAATGATGCATTTAGACAATGGTCTACCAATGACCATTTGGAATGATGCCGTTTTCCAGAGAAATATCTCACAATGAATACTGATTTAAATAGAAACTGTTAGATTAAATGACTTTTTTTTTCTTATAAAGGTACTTCTGTAAATTATCTAATCCCTTAAAAGGATATTCTGATTGTCTCCTTTGTATTTCCGTAATAACTGATAAATAACACAAAGCTGTGTGTGCACATGTCTGTTTCTACCAGAGGAGGGTGCTGCTGGAGGACAAGGGTGGGGCTTTAGTCACTCTTTCTCTCTGGGGCACTTAGCCTCACACCTAAGTGTGCTTCAAACAAATGCTGAACTGATTGAATTTTAATCCTAATAAAACGGGGAGTCAAAGGCAAAAAAAAAAGAAAAAAAGAAAAAGAAAGACTCCCAAAGCATTCAGAGTAGAATGAGTCTTCGGAGAACTTTCTCTTGAGAAGGGAGGTGGAGAAAAAGGACTGACAGCGCTCCTCACGCTCTTGCTTCTCTACCAAAGTCCCTCTTATATCGACGCAGCTGCTTATTCTCTTTCTTGCTCCTTCCCTTTTTCCTCCACTTTGCAAATTCCCAAAAGGATCCACAGTGTTCAAGCCGTTGCTGTTTTCTTACCCTTTCACCTTCGCAGATTTTTCTACCTCGATTTCACCACATAGCCTTTCTGAAGCATCCTAGTCTCTTTTAGTTTCTCACTGTTCTCACCATCTCCCCTCCTCCAGGCAAAACCAGGTCCTATTAATACCACACAACAGAAACGCTCCTACTCTTTAGGCAACTGGAGAAAACAGGGATTGCAAATGCTCAGGGTAGGTTTTGGTTCGCTTATTTGGTTTTTGTTGTTGTTTTCATTCATCTCTATCACAGGCAAAAGATGTGTGGGTTGAAAATGTCTGCCTGTTAAAATCTTTGAGGAAAAAAAAACAAGCAAAGACATTTAGTAAACACAGCGACGTTCAGCAACTACAGACCTCTGTAGTTGGAACAGGAGGAGGCGGGGATCCATCACGTTACACTGCCATAAGTAAAAGGTCCTGGAGAAACTGGATTACACAAAGAAAAATCAACAAGCACAAAGAGATACAGTCTAGCCAGTGTTTAGGTGGGCTCCTGATACTCTGGTCAGTTCTTAGGAGAGATTAAAATCAAACAATCAAAAAAGAATTAGCAGGATGCTCCAAATTTAGGGATCAAGATGTCTCTCATGGTCTGAATACATCTGCTCCCCGGATTCTTAGCCTTCCCTTTATAGCCAAGCAGGAGATATCCTGATTCCTTCAATGGCCAACACCTCCAATGGAACTACAGGTCCTACTCACTCTCACCTTTCCAAAGCTTTTGATCTGGCATTTATCCTCTCTAATACTATCTATGTCCCCTTCTCCACTGGATCCTTTCCATCAATATACACATATATTTTAACATTTTCTGTCTTATAAAAAATGCTGCTTAATCCCACATTTACCCTATACTACTGCCCCATTTCTCTGTTTTCTTCACTTAGAAAAATGACTAAAAATTTTGACACCCTCTGTCACTCTTCTTGAAACCACCCATCCTTTGGCTTTCATGACAACACACATTAGGTGATGTGCTTCTTTCCTCACTAGAATTCTGTTCTAAGTCTCCTTGGCTGGTGCCTCCTCCTTGACTATAAAGGTCGAAAAAAATCAGAGATTTATCCTGGGCTCATTTCTCTTTGCCATCTATCTACATAATGTACGTAGGTTATATTATCTATATCTACACCTATCTATCTATCTATCTATCTATCTATCTATCTATCTATCTATTTATCTACCTATCACAACATCCTTGTGCAAAATGCTCCCTGAAATCCTACAGTCGTATACCAGACTGTCTCCTTGCCATCTGTACGTGATTGTCTAAATGACATCTTGAACATATGTTGGACAATATGGAACTCGGGATTTTTCTCATAAATTTGTTCTACCTCATTCTATTCTATTTGAATAAAGAGCACAACTCTCTTCTCAGAAATGTCCTCCTAATTCATCTCCCTACTCCAACCTTTGATCTCTTTGCAATAAAATTTCCATCAAGCAGACAAGGTAATATTTTCAAACGTAAATCAGATCAGGTCACTCCTCTGCTCTAGCAATTCCAGTGGCTTCCTTGTAAAGTTAGAACAAAATCTAAACTCACTATCCTTGTTGACAAAGCTCTAAATGATCTATCTGTTGCAGGAAGGGGGACCCCTTCTGGGGCCTGAGAGTGGGTTCTTGTCTAACGCTTGCAAATGAACTGTCCGAGGAGACACATGTGATGACAAAGCAAGAGACTTTATTGAGAAGGGGCGCCCGGGTGTAGAGCAGCAGGGTAACAGAACCCAGGAGAACTGCTGTGTCACGTGGCTCGCAGTCTCAGGTTTTATGGGGAATGAAGTTAGTTTCTGGATTGTCTCTGGCCAATCATTCTGACTCAGGGTCCTTCCTGGTGGCGCTTGCTTTGCTCAGCCAAGATGGATTCCAGAGAGGATTCTGGAAATTTGGTAGGACGTGTGGACTGGCGTCTCCTCTTTCCTTTTGACCTTTCCTGAATTCTTTCGGTTGGTGGTAGCTTGTTAGTTCCACCTTCCTTACCAGGACCTCTTGTTGTAAGATAACTCATGCAAGTGATTACTATATTGTCTGGCCGGGGTGGGCGGTTTCAGTCAATGGTTCCCCTAACATATTCCTTATCTGCCTCTTTGCTTTGAAACTCAAGCCTCTGACCTACCTAGCCCAGCATACTTTTGTGAGTGGAGCTCTCTTTAGATTTTTTCAACGTTGCTGAGCTGAGGTCTGTTTAGGGATTTTGCACAAGCTGTTCCATCCATATTTGCTCATATGAGCATTTTCTCAAAAATATCAGTAGCAATGTTTAAATTACAAGCATCACCAGAAAGCCTCATGAATTTCAAATTCTGATGATGCTTATTTACTAAGCAAGGTTGACTCACACCTATACACAGGTTCTCACTGTGACTTTCAAGTGGCTGGCTCCTCATTATTCATGTGCTGATGTAAATGTCACCTCTTCAGGTGACTATAAGATGCCACTCAGTCATTCTCTATTACATCACCCATTTAAATTTCTGTATATATCACTCAGCACTAGGCTGAGATTATGTTTTTGTCTATTTGTTTATCACCTTTCTGTCTCTTCCAACTAGAAGATACTCACTATGTGAACAGAGACTTTGACCCTTTGTTCCTTGTTGTGTTCCCAGGACCCATGCCTGGCCCAGAGCAGGCACTCAGGAAATATTCATTATGTTGTGCTGCATCCTTATGCCCCTAGCATAGTACTTGAATCATATTTTAAATTTAACAATAGCTTCCAAATTTTTTCCAAACAATAGCTTTCATATTTTTCTGAGTCAAATTTTGTACCCTTTATAATTCCATTGTCACCAACCCTCAAATATTTAGACTGTTCCCTGCTCCCCCCAATTTTTGTTGTGAAAAATAAAGCTATAGAGATGGAACACATAAGAGTTCCTTTAATAGGAATTAACAAAGAGAATTGTCAGGGAGGAAGAAATTTTCCTCTACCCTTTTAGGTTCTTCTGGCTTGTCTAAGTTTTAAATTGACATGAAACAGATGAACAGGAAAAGATTAAACAAATTTTTGATTATATGTATACAAGGGAGAGCTCCCGGAAGACTAAGTAACTTGCCAAAATGGCTGAAATCCTCCCCTTAAATACCATCTTCAGCTAAAGACAAATGAGGATGTTGGGGGTAGTGATTTGGGACTTCAAAGGGGAGGAAGGCAAGTCACATGGAGATGGAAAGGCAAATGTCTGGTAAACAGATGTTTGCTGGGCCACACAAAGACAGTGGAACACAGAGAAGAATCTTAACAGACTGCTAGGTTCCTCCCTGTCTGCACACCTAGCTGGTACTAGTTATCTATGGTGATAGTAAAAACTGAGCAGGACCCTGTGGTTGCTCCTGGGCATGAGAGCCTTTCTGTTCAGCCTCCGTGACCTTCCCTGAGTTCCAAGGGCAGATTTGAACAGTTGCTAATCAAGGAATGGAAAGGATGCAGAATCAAGGAGGAACAGCCATGACACAATAGTACAGCCTTGGGGCAGGGTCCTGGGCCCTGCTTCAAGAGATACATATAACAATGTCTTTAAGCCCTTTTATAGAATTAAAACCCAACAAATGGAAGACGTCAGCATTCTCCATACCAGAGAAGACCACCTGAGGGCAGACTAAAGGAAAGAGAGAAGCTCATCAAGAAGATTACCTGAGATGATGGGAATTCCCTGGCGATCCAGTAGTTAAGACTCCGCACTTTCACTGCTGAAGGCGTGGGTTCAATCCCTGGTCTGGGAACTAAGATCCCACAAGCTGTGCCCTGTGGCATAAATAAGTAAATAAATAAATACAGCTGTGCCGTGTGGCATTAAATAAGTAAATAAATAAATAAAATAAAATAAAATAAAAGGAATGGAGAATATCATTTAAAAAGAAAAAAAAGAAAAGAAAAAATAATTACCTGAGATGAGATTAAAGGAGTGCAGGCCTTGCACACACCCTAATCTTATCAGCAACCCCACCTTTGAACAGTTGCCATAAAACTCCTCACCAAACTCCCCTGGGTTGGGACACCCAGTTTTCCAGGGCTGGAGCCCACTGTGTCCTCTTTTGCCTGGCAAAGCAGTAAAGCTATTCTTTTATACTTCACCCAAAACTCTGTCTCTCAGTTTTGATTTGGCACCAGTGTACAGAGAGGCTGAGCTTTCAGCATCAATAGCACCCTTTCTCAAACAGGTTCTCTATCTACATTGTTTCAGGTAGTTAGGTGGAAGATCAAAGTTTCTTCCTGAGTCTTTCAGTCCTTGATTGTTTTCAGCTCAAAATAATCTGCATAGCAAAGAGACACATTTTGGGGTGGCAAATTTTGCTACCCTACAAAATTCTGTGGTATGTCTAGAAAAAGGAGGAAAAAAAGAAAAAGAAAAAAACTTCAGGCAATTTACATCTTAGAAAAAAAAAATATGGTCAGTGCCCCTAGTTGGACAAGTATAATACGTACTATAAAGATTTTCTTCAATTATGTATTGCCAGAATGTAATAGCAAACAAAAAGTTTGTGAGTGTAACAGGGAAGAACAAAATCTGACTCCATGTTGAATCAGTTTCTTTTACTTTGACCTTTGCTTTCCGTTGCTTTTGTTCTGTTCTATCTATAGCTATAGACATACATAATGGCCTACCTTGGGGAACCCTGCCCCTTTGCCTGAATGTTAAACTAAAGTGCCTTTGTTTAGCTCACAGTGAAACACCCTGACCCTGCCCACCTGTGAATGGCTGCAGAAAAGAAGAAATGAACACATCCCCTCCCGGAGGCTGGGCAAAACCAGGAGATATTTTGCAAGACGTGTGGCCTTTTTACTTTAATTCCTCACCTCCTCCCCCTCTCTGTTCTATAAAAGAAACTAGCATCCAGACCCCGATAAGATGGCACTCGAGGATGCTAGTCTGCCATCTTCTCAGATGCCTGGTTTCTGAATAAAGTTGCTATTCCTTGCCTCAACACCTCATCTCCCAATTTATTGGCCTGTCGTGTAGCCAGCAGAGTGAGCTTGGACTCAGTAACATGAGTAGTGATTCTACCTTCCCATGTGTAGAATGCCAGGTTCATGTATCTTCAAAGGTATTCCCTTTTTCATCATTATATTTCCTATTTCTTTCTACTTTCTACTTGTAATTTTGCATTACTTTCAAGAATCAGTATACACTGATGAAAATGATAGGAAATGTGTAGATGATTTAGTTATTATTTTTAACTGGTTTCATTCTCTATACTCATGTACCTTATTTTTTTAACTTAATATACTATCAGAAATTAAGTTAATTACATCCTAAGCATTTTAACAAATAATGAAACTCTAAATTCAATTCTATACTCCATGATGACTGCATAATTTCTATAGAGAAGGTGTAAAGGAGCAGTCAAATTGCAAGTAATGGCTAAGTTATTTGTCTTGAAATTACATTTATATAACAAACACAATACTTTTCTTTGTTGTTTTTATTTGGGGTGTTTGCGTTACAGTAAGGAGAATATTGAAGAAGACTAAAACTCTTTTTCACTTTCTTGGTTCCATCGCAATACTCTTGTCTGATATTTTTAGAGAAGGTTTTGTTTCCATGATGTTTCTTTCTTTTTTAAATTTAAAAGTAAAGGTCAAAATAGCACCTTGCTTAGAAAACTTGAATCAAATTTATAATGAATCATATTTTTAATCCCCTAAATAACTGGAAGTAACTTCTTTCTTTGATCATGTAAGCTTTTTCTTATAAAATATCTGTGATTAATGTTTACATTACTATAATTATCAGAAAGCCTAATGCATTTACAATTCAGAATAAGCTCATTTACTGAGCAAAATTGACTTACAAATTTGTTCCCCTTTTCATACTATTGTATGTTAAATGTCAACCAGCATATAGTGAAATTGAAGTGCCAAGTGTCAAATGTCTGAAAAACAACTTTCTAAGTAGTCAGTAGACCAAGTCAGTTTTTCTCACAAGGAAGTACATTTGACAGTCCTTGCTAAAAGGTGACATTACAGCATGAAAGAGGAGAAAGGATAAACCCTAATGAATACGCACAGAATATGGGTAATAGATGATTTTATGGTATAGCGCAAACATGCAGCAGTTTGATGAGTTTTAGAATCTTACATTCTTACTGAGGATTGTCAAACAGTAATCAATATTGAGGCTGCAAAGAACAAAAGAGCTTTCTTTTGGGTTTTAAGAATTGCAATTTGGGAGACACAGATTTGGTTAAAACCAAGAAAGTATTTTGAGGAAGAAAAAAGAGGGGCTTATAAAGGCAAAAGCCATGGGGCTGTACTCTTACACAAGAAAAGAAATATTTGTCCTAAAGGGAGAGGCTGTCATGAGTTGTTTTAGGTTAAGGGTCTGATAAGTATCTTGAGTTTCTGGCAGATGTTCTGGATGCCTTTGTTAGGACAGTAGTGGTCAAAAGGTCAGATTCCATCCAGACTGAGACATGAATAAGTCACATGTCCTCTATGGCCTCCTGGCTCCATTTTGGAGAGCTCTCTTAGCAATACCGACTCCGTTTTGCTTTTCCTTTCACAGGATGATTCCCTTAAAAGTATCACTTTGAGAGAAAAGGCTTTAAGTGAAAACACATTGCCCTTCAAAATAATGATAAAGGTGAGAGCTAAGTTCTAGGGTTGAATTTTTTTTTTTTTTATCAGTTTATCTGCTCTGATACCAGGAAAGAGTTTTGCTAAAATATTCCAAGAAAACCAGGAAAATTTTACACCAAGAAAGAGTTCATCCTAAGACAGCTCTTTGTCATGAAGATAAGGGAAAAGTAGTTAGTTGGTTAAATTCTCCTAATATATGCTAAAATAATCACATTTTAATAACATCTTTTGTTTTAACATATGTACTTTAAAGGAGCATGTGCTGTTATAAACATACAAATACATGAGCAGAGATAGTGCCCTAAGGAAACCGCCTCTCTGATTTTAAGAGAACTCAAGTTTTCACTGGCAAGACGTGTGAATGATCATTTTCACTTAGAAGTGAATTTTACTCCTTCATATGAAGCCTCCCATTTTGGGATGCCTTCTCTCAAAAGTTAAATTGTCTTTTGGTTAATTAACGTTTCACTTTTAAATGATGTCCCATTGTAGTCCCTGTAACAGGATAATTGGGACATTAATCAGAATTTCAACATTATTTTATTTTATCTCAATTCTGTATCTTAAAATGTTGGATTGGGTACATGAAAGTTAGTCTTCTGTGACGTATTCAAGTATACTTTAAAGAAATTGAGTGTTTTCTCATGTATTTTAGGTAAAATGATCTCTTAAAAACTTGATAGTTTGAAGATGCACATTTTAATAAAGTAATAGGGTCCGTGATTACGACTGTCAGTTTGGTTTGGATGAAAAAAGTCAATGCCTCAGCACAAGTGCCTTTCACGGTGGTAAGCACACATGAGGATTTTTCACTGATTTATGAGCCTTGCCTCTGTGTTGGGCCTGTGACCCCTGACACCATGACGCTTAGACTGCATCTGACCACAGCATGTACTCTGTGAGCTGCCTACTCTTACACCTGTGTCAGGCCCTGCTGTCCAAGGTGATGCTTTGCCTATAGTTCAGGACTAGACCCCATGCTTAGTGCTTAAAGGGATTTTCCAGTACCTGTGGTTGTCGTTACTCTATGGGAGTTCCTTATTTACCAAGATCATGGATATTCTTAAACCAGATGCTCCAACATGTGCAATTCAGCATCACAGTATTTCTGTGAGTCTCACCACTGTTCTGAAACAGCGACTAAGCACAGAACAAGGATTTTTAAATAGCTTGGTGTTGGGTACCAAAAGATAGAGAGCGTCACGTCACTTCTGACTCTATGCTGATGAATATCTTTCACACTGAATATGATAGTTTAGTTGTGCACTAGAACAGAGGCTGCAGCACTTGGCTGCAAAATACCTCTTATGAAATTAAATTGAAATTTCATGTTGTTTATGTTCATCTTACTATTTAAAATGTGCAAGTGAGCACTTTGTTAAAAATATATTATTTCCCCATCTTTCTTGCTTATTATAGCATCATAAATATGTTGACAGTTCTCTCTACAGGCTTGTCAACTGTTGAGAAATCTAATGCCATCTTAATGTGATTTAAATGTAATCAATAATTTGGTTTTTCTGCTTACTTTTCATTTCTTTGATCAGGATACTTTGATATGCCCTTCCATCTGCTTTTAAGTCATTGGTTCATGAACATAAAGAAGAATCCACTTGGTAGGACACTGAATCCATAGGTATTTTTAATTGTAAAATTTTAACTAAGGTTCTGGGAGTTTGGCTGTTATGTTGCATTTCAAGTTCTCTCTTGGAATCCTTTAAACTTGTCACTTTCAGATGCTTTTTTTTTTTTTTTTTTAACATTTCCAGCTGAGCAGTAAAATATTTTCACCTTACTAACTGCTCTAAGGGTATCCCATGGCATATGTAAAAATAAAAGTCTGAATTTCAGCGAGCTCAAAAATAGATTTTTATTTTCCCTTTTGTGAAAATAACAAACTCAGAGTCAATGTATCTGTACTTTATTATGCTGTTTTTCTACATTCGATTTGACTTTGGATTTATGAGAAGAAATAAAAAAGTCTAGTCAATGTAGAAAAAAATTTCAATAGTGAGACTCATAAGTATTCTAAAAGAAGTTCCCCAAATTTGTGAAAAGACAGGAGTAGAATCCCTAATTAATTTTTAATTGAGACTGATGACCATTGTCCTGTGTGTTTTTCTAAAAGCATGACATATTTGAATTAAATGTATTTAGGGGGAAAATTGGCTTAAAATAAGAGTAAGGAGAACAGTGAATAAGATCCTGGTAAGGGTGGAAACTAGGAACTAACCATATAGATCACATAGATATCATATATTTGAAATTTTGAAACATTAACTCAGAAATTATATATATACATATAGTGTCTTTGCTTTCTTTTCCTTGGGTCATTTAGCTAAATAAGAATGACTTTTTTTGGTAAGAATTTTTTTCCTCTTTTTTATATGCAATTTAAAAAATTAAAGCTTCCCAAGGCAGACTTCTTCTTCTGGGCAGCAAGGCAAACTAGTTCTCCTGCCACAAAACACCTAGAGGTTGGACAAACTACAACAAACATATTTCTAAATGATTTGCAAAACTCTTCAAACTCTGAAGGTGGCACCAGAAATTCCCAAGAATTTCCCTCTGCCTGCACCCCAACTCCCCCTACAAACACACACACACACACACACACACACACAAATTTGAAAGCAAATTGATAAGCAAACCTGGGAGCTGAAATTGCCCTGAGGGAAGCTGACAAACACAGGAAACTAAATTTTGGTTGTTAACAGCATGTTATGATATGAGAATGGGTCTTAGCCTAATAGAATAAGAAAGATAACCTGAAATCCCCAAGTAGAACTGAGACTCTGAAAAGATATACCTTAAATTAAAAGTGTGATCTTAAAAGTACATATCTTAAAACACATACACATATGTATGATGTAACATGTAGATATAGAGATAGATAGATGATAGATAGATAGATAGGTAGATAGATAGATGATAGATTTTTTTTTTAAAGCAAAGTGACTGCCAAGCTTACTAGTACTTCACAAGGTTCCCCTCAGCAATTATCTACATTTCTCTTCCTCCCTAAGAAGTAACCACCAACCTGAATTTTAGATCACACATTCCCATGCAGTCTTTAGAGTTTTACTACCTATATATCTATTCCAAGCAAAACATTTGTTTAGTTTGTTTTTCTGTTTTTGAACATGGACTCAAACTATACATGATGCTGTATTCTCCACACTCATTTTGCCAGTAGTTTGGACAAAAGTACCCATTCAGTCAGACCAGTATCATTATTAGCAGCCTGCAGATCCAAGAACAAGCAGTAAATTAGATAAAAAGTGATAATCAAGAGTTAGTGCTCAGAGAGGTTTGGCCAAGATGACAGAGGAGGAAACCCCTGGTCTCACTTCCTCCCAAGGGCACACCAAAATTACAACTACAGTAATCCCCTACATACGAACCTTCAAGTTGCGAACTTTCAAAGATGTGAACGTGTGTTCCATCAGAGTCAGGTGTGAGTGAAATTGCATCTTGCCCTCCGTCTCCTATTGCTGACGATCCTTCAGCTCTACCATCTCCCACCTCCTCTCCCTTCTCCAGTCAGTAACTCTTCTTGCCTGTTCGCTTGATACCAGCCCCTGTATGCTAGCTGTTATACTGTACTACTGTAATTTTCAAGGTACTGTACTGTAAGATTAAACATGTTTTCTTTATTTTTTGTGTTGTTTGTTTTTTATGTATTATTTGTGTAAAAAGTATTACAAACCTATTACAGTACAGTACTATATAGCCGATTGTGTCAGTTGGGTACCCAGGCTAACTTTGTTGGACTTATGAACGGACTCTCAGAATGGAACTCATTCGTATGTAAGGGACTTACTGTTTTTAAAGAACAACTGTAGTCTAGCAAGTGGCATCCATTTTGGGGAGGTCATTTCACCATGTGGACACTGGCGCTGACAGGAGCAATTTTGGAGTTCTCCCTCTAGCTTATTAGCCCTGGGACCCAGATTCATCTACCAGTCTCTCAGCAATAGGACTGGGATGCCTCAGTCCAAGCAGCTAGCCTGGTGGAGACTCAGCCCCCATAACAGCAGGCCAGTTGCCATAGGGCCCTATGAACCCCTAGCAACCCTGGGACCTGGCCTCACCCACCAAAGGCCAGCACTAGCCTTAAAACCCCCTGAACCCTGGCATTGACCACTAGTGGGCCAACACAGTCTACAGGACATCCAGAGACTTACATTCAAAGACCCTGGGAGCTGGCTCTGTCTACCAGTGAGCTGGCACTAGCGTCAGGACCTGATCTTACCCACCAGTGGGCCAGCATCAGCCCCAGAACCATTGCAGCCCTGTAGCCAGCCCACATACCAGCAGGCATGCACCTGCCCTGAGACCCTCTGATCCCCAGCCCTGCCCACCAGCAGGCCAAAAGCAACTATGTGGACCCCTGGGCCCAGCAACCAGAGCCCCAGGACCTGGCCCCACCCACCAATAGGCCAGCAATAGCCCTGGGGCCCCCTGGGCTCCAGCCTTCCGTGCCAGCAGGCTGATACCAGCTCTGAGACACCTTGGGCCCCACAGCCAGCCTCCCTGGGGTCAGGTACCACTCACCAGGAGACTGATACCAGCTTAGAGACACCCTGGACCCCACAGCCAGCCATGTCATGCACTGGACCCAACCAGGAGACTGACAATAGATTTAGGATCCCTAGCCTCACAACCATCCACTCTGGAACCCAGCCCCATCTACCAGTGAGCCAGCACTACCTCCAGGACCCTAGGGACTCCATAGTAAGCTACCTTTTGACTTGACTCCACACACCAATGGCACAGGACCTGGCAACAAATCAGACTGGGAGTCAGCCTTGCCTACCAGACTGCCCACAATAGCCAGCCCACTACAGCAGAAGGGCCCATGCAGCCCACATAGGAGAGACCTCTAGAGCATATAGCTCTAGTGACCAGAAGAGATTGTGCTGCTGGGACACAAAAGATGTCTCCAACAAAGGGCCATGTCTCCTAGATCCAGAAACATAACCAACCTACAAAATATATAGACGGAAAACAGCAAACTAGGCAAAATTAAGTGATAGATAAATATGTTCCAAACAAAGGAACAAGATAAAACCCCAGAAGAAGACCTAAGTGAAGCAGAGATAAGCAATCCACATGGTAAAGAGTTCAAGTTAATGACCATAAAGATGCTCAAAAAAACTCAAGAGAAAAGTGAATGAACAGAGAAGTTAGAAATTTTTAACAAAGATTTAGAAAATATAAAGAAGAACTAAACAGATCTGAAGAATATGATAACTGAAGTGAAAAATGCACTAGAAGGTATCAACAGTAGATTAGATGACACAGAGCAATGGATCAGTGAACTGGAAGGCGGAGTAGTGGAAATCACTGAAGCTGAAAAGAAAAAATTTAAAAATTGAGAACAAGTTAAGAGATGTCTGAAACAATATCAAGCATACTAACTTTTGCATTATTGGGATCCCAGAAGGAGAAAAGAGAGAAAGGGACAGAGAACATATTTGAGGACATAATAGCTGAAAACTTCCCTAACCTGGGAAAGGAAAATGACATCCAAGTACAGGCAGTACAGAGATTTCCAAACAGGATCAACCCAAAGAGGACCACACCAAGACACATAGTAATTAAAATGACAAAAATTAAAGAGGGAATATTAAAAGCAGCAAGGGAAAAGCAACAAGAGAACTCCCATAAGGCTATGAGCTGACTTTTCAACAGAAACTCTGCAGGCCAGAGGGGAGTGGCACAATATATTTAAAGTGATAAAAGGGTAAAACCTAAAACAAAGAATACTCTTCCAAGCAAGTCTTTCATTCAGATTTGAAGGAGAGATCAAAAGTTTTACAGACAAGCAAAAGCTAAAAGAGTTTAGGAGGATGAAACCAGATTTACAAGAAATGTTAAAGGGACTTCTCTAAGTGGAAAAGAAAAGGCCTCAATTAGAAATATGAAAAGTATGAAAGGAAAAATCACATTGGTAAAGGCAAACATACTGTAAAGGTAGTAAGTCAACCATGTATAAAGCTAGTAGGAAGGTTAAAAACTGAAAGTAGTAAAATCATCTATATCCACAGTAGGTAGGTAAGGGATACACAAACCAGAAAGAAATAAAATATGTCAAAAACAGTAAAGGGGAGGAAATTAAAAATGAAGGATTGCTAAATGCATTTGAAATTAAGAGCTCAGCAACTTAAAATTATATATATATATATATACACATATATGTATATATATATACATGCACACCAATGGTAACCACAAACCAAAAATCTATAATAGACACACACACAAAAAGAGTAAGGAACTCAAACATAGCACTAAAGATAGTCAAAGCACAAGGGAAGAGGGCAAAAGAAGAAAGGAACAAAAAATAACTACAGAAACAATGCAAAAACAATTATGAAAATGGCAATAAGTACATACATATCAATAATTAAATGTCAATGGATTAAGTTCTCCAATTAAAAGACATAGAGTGGCTGAATGGATACAGAAACAAGAACCATATATATGATTCCTATTAAAAAAATCACTTCAGAGCTTAAAGACACACAGACTGAAAGTGAGGGGATGGAAAAAGGTGTTTCATGCAAATGGAAATAGACTTTCCAAGAAAAAAATAGAGAGGGACCAAATCAATAAAATCAGAAATGAAACATAAAAAATTACAACCAGCACCACAGAAATATAAAATATTCTAAGAATGAACCAGGAAGAAATAGTAAATATGAACAGACCAATTACCAGTAATGAAAGTGAATCAGTGATATTAAAACTCCCAACAAACAAAAGTCCAGGAAGGGCTGACTTCATAGGTGAATTCTACCAAACATTTAGAGAAAAGTTAGCATCTATCATTCTCAAGCTTTCCAAAAAATTGCAGAGGAAGAACTGCTTCCAAACTCCTAAAAGGCCAGCATCACCTTGATACCAAAACCAGACAAAGATGCCACAAGAAAAGAAGATTATAGGCCAAAATCACTGATGAACATAGATGCAAAACTCGTCAACAAAATATTGGCAAACCAAATTTAACAATGCAGTATTAGGATCATACACCATGATCAAGAGGGATTTATCCCAGGGATGCAAGGATAGTTTAAAATCTGCAAATCAATCAATGTGATACACCACATTACAAATTGAAGACTGAAAATCATATGATTATTTCAATATAAGCAGAAAAAGCTTTTGACAAAATTCAACATCCATTTATGATAAATACGCTGGACAATGTGGGTAGAGAGGGAACATACCTCAACATAATAAAGGCCATATATGACAAGCCCACAGATAACATACTCAACAATGAAAAGCTGAAAGCACTTCCTTTAAGATCAGGAACAAGACAAGGATGCCCACTCTCACCACTCTTATTAAACATAGTATTGGAAGTCTTAGCCACAGCAATGAGAAAAGAAAAAGAAAAGAAATTCAGGGGACTTCCGTGGTGGTCCAGTGGTTAAGACACCGTGTTTCCTATGCAGGGGGCACAGGTTAGATCCCTGGTCAGGGAACTAAGATCCCATATGCCATGCTGTGTGGCAAAAAAAAAAAAAGAAAAAAAAAATCAAATTGGAAAGGAAAAGTAAAACTGACACTGCAGATGACATGATACTTTACACAGAAAATCTTCAAGATGCCACCAAAAAACTACTAGAGTTCATCAATGAATTTGTTAAAGTTGCAGTATATAAAAATAATATATAGAAAATTTTTGCATTTCTATACACTAACAATGAACTATCAGAGAAATTAAGAAAAAAATTCAATTTACAATCGCATCAAAAAGAATAAAATACCTAGGAATAAATCTAACCAAGGAGATAAAAGCATTATACTTGGAAAACTATAAGACATCGATGAAAGAAATTGAAGATGACTCAAACAAATGGAAATTTACTGTGTTCATGGATTGAAAAAATTAACATTGTTAAAAGGAACATACTAAACAAAACAATCTACAGATTGAACGCAATCCCTGTCAAAATACCAGTGGATTATTTCACAGAAATAGAACAAATATTCTAAAATTCGTATGAAAACACAAAACACCCTGAATAGCCAAAAACATTTTGATATAGAACACCAAACTGGAGGTATGACATTCTCTAATTGCAAACTGCACTACAAAGCTACAGTAATAAAAGAGGTATGTTTCTGGCAAAAAACTGGCACATAGACCAATGGAACAGAATGGGCAGCCCAGAAATAAATCCACATTTACATAGGTAATTAATCTACAACAAAGGTGTCAAGAATACACAATGAGGAAAAGAAAGCCTCTTCAATAAATGGTGTTGGAAAAACTGGACAGCTGCATGCAAAAGAATCAAACTGGACTACTCTCTCACACCATACATGAAAATACATTCAAAATGGATTAAAGATATAAATGTAAGACATGAAACCACAAAAACTTCTAGAAGAAAACATAGTAAACTCTCTGACATCCTTCTCAGTAATATTTTTTGGATATGTCTTCTCAGGCAGGGGAATCAAAAGTAAAAATAAACAAATAGGACTACCTCAAACTAAAAAGCTTTTGCACAGTGAAGGAAACTATCAACAAAACAAAAAGTCCACCTACTGAATGGGAGAAGATATTTTCAAACAACATATCCAATAAGTGGTTAATATCCAAAATATACAAGGATCTCATACAACTGAACATCAAAAACAAAAACAGAAAAAAAAATGGGCAGAGGATCCGAAAAGACATTTTTCTAAAGAAGATATACAGATGGCCAAGAGGCACATGAAAAGATCCTCAACATCACTAATCATTGGAAAAATACAAATCAAAACCACGAGATAATCACCTCACACCCGCAAGAATGGCTATTATCAAAAAGACAATAAATAGCAAGTTTTGGCGAGAATGTGGTGAAAAGGGAATCCTTGTGCATTGTTGGTGGGAATGTAAAGAGTGCAGCTGCTGTGGAAAACAATACGGAGGAACCTCAGAAAACTAAAAATAGAACTACTGTATGATCCACCAATCCCATTCCTGGGTATAAATCTGGAGAAAACAAAAACACTATTTCAAAAAGATACATGCACCTCAATTTTCATAGCAGCACAATAGCCAAGATATGGAAGCCACCCAAGTTTCCATCTACAGAAAAATGGGTAAAGAAAATGTGATATGCGTATAGAGTGGAATGTTACTCAGCCATTATAATGAAATTCTGCCGTTTGCAACAACATGGATGGACCTAGAGGATATTAGATTGAAATAATTCAGATAGAGAAAGACAAATACTATACAGTGCATGAATTATCCCCAGTTTTTATGTTCTAACTTCATTATTCCCATTGCTTGTTTATCCCTGGATAGACATGGTTTTTAACACCTCCTTCAACTCTGCATCCATCCAAATTTAATAAAATTCCACAAGAGAAGAGATTTAATTCACTAGATCTACTTGTTTCCATTGAATTTTTAAAAACAATAGTATTTTTTATTTTTACTTTTTTTTAAAACATCTTTATTGGAGTATAATTGCTTTACAATGGTGTGTTACTTTCTGCTTTATAACAAAGTGAATCAGTTATACATATACATATGTTCCCATATCTCTTCCCTCTTGCATCTCCCTCCCTCCCACCCTCCCTAACCCACCCCTCTAGGTGGTCACAAAGCACTGAGCTCATCTCCCTGTGCTATGCGGCTGCTTCCCACTAGCTAGCTATTTTACATTTGGTAGTGTATATATGTCCATGACACTCTCTCACCCTGTCACATCTCACCCCTCCCCCTCCCCATATCCTCAAGTCCATTCTCTAGTAGGTCTGTGTCTTTATTCCCATCTTGCCACTAGGTTCTTCATGACCTTTTTTTTTCCCCTTAGATTCCATATATATGTGTTAGCATACTGTATTTCTTTTTCTCTTTCTGACTTACTTCACTCTGTATGACAGACTCTAACTCCATCCACCTCATTACAAATACCTCCATTTCATTTCTTTTTATGGCTGAGTAATATTCCATTGTATATATGTGCCACATCTTCTTTATCCATTCATCCGATGATGGACACCTAGGTTGCTTCCAGGTCCTGGCTATTATAGACAGAGCTGCAATGAATATTTTGGTACATGACTCTTTCTGAATTATGGTTTTCTCAGGGTATATGCCCAGTAGTGGGATTGCTGGGTCATATGGTAGTTCTATTTTTAGTTTTTTAAGGAACCTCCATACTGTTTTCCATAGTGGCTGTATCAATTTACATTCCCACCAACAGTGCAAGAGTGTTCCCTTTTCTCCACACCCTCTCCAGCATTTATTGTTTGTAGATTTTTTGATGATGGCCATTCTGACCGGTGTGAGATGATACCTTATTGTAGTTTTGATTCACATTTCTCTAATGATTAATGATGTTGAGCATTCTTTCATGTGTCTGTTGGCAATCTGTATATCTTCTTTGGAGAAATGTCTATTTATTTTCATTTTGGATGATGTGTCTATTGGTTAAGTGAGGTGTTAAAGTCCCCCACTATTACTGTGTTACTGTCGATTTCCTCTTTTATAGCTGTTAGTAGTTGACTTATGTATTGAGGTTCTCCTATGTTGGGTGCATATATATTTATAATTTTTATATCTCCTTCTTGGATTGATCCCTTGATCATTATGTAGTGTCCTTCCTTGTCTCTTGTAACATTCTTTATTTTAAAGTCTATTTGATCTGATATGAGTATTGCTACTCCAGCTTTCTTTTGATTTCCATTTGCATGGAATATCTTCCTCCATCCCCTCACTTTCAGTCTGTGTGTGTCCCTAGGTCTGAAGTTGGTTTCTTGTAGATAGCATATATATGGGTCTTGTTTTTGTATCCATTCAGTGAGCCTGTGTCTTTTGGTTGGAGCATTTAATCCATTCACGTTTAAGGTAATTTTCGATATGTATGTTCCTATTAACATTTTCTTAATTGTTATGGGTTTGCTTTTGTAGGTCCTTTTCTTCTCTTGTGTTTCCCACTTACAGAAGTTCCTTTAGCATTTGTTGTGGAGCTGGTTTGTTGTGAAGTCTCTTCACTTCTGCTTGTCTGTAAAGCTTTTGGTTTCTCCATCAAATCTGAATGAGATACTTGATGGGTAGAGTAATCTTGGTTGTAGGTTCTTCCCTTTCATCACTTTAAGTATATTGTGCCACTCCCTTCTGGCTTGTAGATTTCCTGCTGAGAAATCAGCTGTTAACCTTATGGGAGTTCCCTTGTATGTTATTTGTGCTTTTTCCCTTGTTGCTTTCAATAATTTTTCTTTGTCTTTAGTTTTTGTCAATTTGATTATTATGTGACTTGGCGTGTTTCTCCTTGGGTTTATCCTGCCTGAGAGTCTCTGTGCTTCCTGGACTTTGGTGGCTATTTGCTTTCCCATGTTAGGGAAGTTTTCGACTATAATCTCTTCAAATACTTTCTTGGGTCCTTTCTCTCTCTCTTCTTCTGGGACCCCTATAATGCGAATGTTGTTGCATTTAATGTTGTCCCAGAGCTCTCTTAGGCTGTCTTTATTTGTTTTCATTCTTTATTCTTTTTTCTGTTCCGTGGCAGTGAATTCCACCATTCTGTCTCCAGGTCACTTATCCGTTCTTCTGCCTGAGTTATTCTGCTATTGATTCCTTCTAGTGTATTTTTCATTTCAGTTATTGTATTGTTCATTTCTGTTTGTTTGTTCTTTCGTTCTTCTAGGTGTTTGTTCTTTAATTCTTCTAGATCTTTGTTAAACATTTCTTGCATCTTTTTGATCTTTGCCTCCATTCTTTTTCTGAGGTCCTGAATCATCTTCACTATCATTATTCTGAATTCTTTTTCTGGAAGGTTGCCTATCTCCACTTCATTCAGTTGTTTTTCTCGGGTTTTATCTTGTTCCTTCATCTGGTACAAAGTCCTCTGCATTTTCATTTTGTCTATCTTTCTGTTAATGTGCTTTTCCTTCAACTGGCTGCAGAATTGTAGTTCTTCTTGCTTGTGCTGTCTACCCCCTGGTGGATGAGGCTATCTAAGAGGCTTGTGCAACCTTCCTGATGGGAGGGACTGGTGGTGGGTAGAGCTGGGTGTTGTTCTGGTGGGCACAGTTCAGTAAAACTTTAATCCACTTGTCTGCTGATATGTGGGGCTGGGTTCCCTCCCTGTTGGTTGTTTGGCCTGAGGTGACCTAGCACTGGAGCCTACCCGACTCTTTGGTGGGGCTAATGGACAGTGGGAGGGCTCTCACCAAGGAGTACTTCCCAGAACTTCTGCTGCCAGTGTCCTTGTCCCCATGGTGAGCCACAGCCACACCCCACCTCTGCAGGAGACCCTCCAACACTAGCAGGTAGTTCTGGTTCAGTCTCCTATAGGGTCACTGCTCCTTCCCCTGGGTCCCGATGGGCACACTGCTTTGTGTGTGCCCTGCAAGAGTGGAGTCTCTGTTTCCCCCAGTCCTGTTGAAGTCCTGCAATCAAATCCTGCTAGCCTTCAAAGTCTGATTCTCTAGGAATTCCTCCTCCCATTGCTGGACCACCAGGTTGGGAAGCATGATGTGGGGCTCAGAACCTTCACTCCAGTGGGTGGACTTCTGTGGTATAAGTGTTCTCCAGTTTGTGAATCACCACGTAGCAGTTATGGGGTTTGATTTTATTGTGATTGTGCCCCTCCTACCATCTCTTTGCAGCTTCTCCTTTGTCTTTGGATGTGGGGTATCCTTTTTGTGAGTTCTAATGTCTTCCTGTCGATGATTGTTCAGCAGTTAGTTGTTATTCTGGTGCTCTCACAAGAGGGAGGGAGCACACATCCTTCTACTCTGCCAGCTTGAACCAATCTCTGAAAAGTCTTTGAATGGTTTGATTTTAATTTTTTCTTCATTACCTATTCACTGTGGGACATTGGGCAATTTCTCTACAGCTCATTTTCTTCATGTGTAACATGGAGATAGTAATAGTATATACTTCAAAGGATTTTCTTGAAAATTAATTAGTGCATGTAAGTCACTAATAACAATACCTGACACATAGTAAACTCTCAATAAATGTTTTAAGTTATGGGAGTTTCTAGGGGCAAGCAATAATAATCTGAGTAGTTCTGACTTAACCCATTATATTTGTTGATTTCTTAACAGGAAATCTAGGAAGAGGTAGTTCTAGCGTTTATTTTGCAGCTCAATGATATCAGAGCAAAAGTCTGACATCTCAGTGATTTTTCTCTCTTATGGGACACAAAATGATTCTTTTTGCTCCAAATATTACATTTTCATAGCAGTTATTGTATATATGGAGGAAGAAAGGAAGAGATGGCAAAAGTAAGCCACCTTTGCAATCCTGTCCCTTTTGCCAAAAAGCAAAAATTTTTTCCTGACACCCTCCAAGTAGGCCTTCCTTCATGTGCTAATTGGCCACGACTTTGTCACATGGCCACCATTAATTCCTAGTGAGTGTATTCTTCAGGGAAGGGAATAATGATGAACCAATTGTGAGTCATGTTTTGGGGTTGGCCATTATGCTACGTGTATTAAAGTGAAGATATCTTCATAAGGCAGAAGGGGGGAAGTAGCTAGTAAATAATAAACTTTTAAAAACATCCAGCTTTGGAAATTTCATATTAATTTTGCCTTTTATTTTTATTTTATACTTTTGCCTTACAAACGCTATTGTAATAATACAATGCAACATTTTATTCAATTCCAGTTGCAAAAAAAAAAAAAGTGTTGCTTGTTAATGTTGATGAAAATTGGTTTCAAAAAATATGTAAATTGGCTTAGGGTGTGATTGAAAATCTGATTGTTTTTATTTTTTATGCAATTACTGCTTTCCTTGCTGCAAACTCTATTTGAACAGAATCACCCTTGGTGAGAAAAATCTTCATTGAATCACAGGCAGCTACAAACCTGATGATTAACTGATGTTTCTCTGAATATTTGGAGCCTTGTCACATGAATAACTTTAGATGAAAAATGTTACACATGAATTACCATGTTTTGCTTCAAAAAACAGCCCTTTTTTTACAGCATTAAGTGTATCATTTCTTGGTTTTTGCAATCTCTCTGACTCAAATAGCAAAACATAATCACTACCATAATCTTCATAGACATCTCATTTTTAAAAAAAATTCTGTCATACTTGTGGGGACATTATAATTAAAAATTACACAAATACATGTGTAGATATAGATATACAAAAATCAGCTTCTATTCATTTATTTATTCAAAAACATATTTATAGACTAGCTTCTATTTCTCAATGTCAGTTCCATGGTGAAAAACAAACTCTTCTTGCTCATAGAAATCTTATATTTTAGATACACACTAGACTAGTGTGACAGTGAAAGATCTCCAATAACTATTATACCACTCTTCCTTAGTTAGAACACTGATTTTTAGCTAGGCACATTGCCACCAACCTTAAAAGCTACATTTCCCAACCTCCATTGTAGGAGAGTAATGAGGGTCAGATTCCCCAGGAAGCACACTAGGGGATGAAGATTTACATGAAGGAATTTTACTGAGGAATACTTTCAGTATCAATACCAGCAGAAAAATGAGAAAGTGAGATTGGTAAGTATTGCCAGGCAGACACAACAAAGGATTTAGCCAATCCTAAGGGGAACTTTGGAGCTGGAATGGCCAAAAGTTTTCCCATTTGGGGATAAGTTACCAGGCGTTAGCCCTTTTTATCACCAATATTTGGAAGGGAAGGGGACATGACCTTGAAAAAGCTCTCTTTACCTGTTGACAATCATGACAGTCATGGGAGGAGAAGGCAGAGGTGGAGGAGCAGTGCAAACTCAGCTGAAAACTTAAAGCCATTAACACTCCCACAGCTGTTAGAAAATGAATGCTTCCATCCTGAAAAGATAGGATACCACTGGGTATCATCACTAAGCTGGCACCTGAGCTGTGCCCTCAGCTGATCAATCACTCTTACAGGCTGACCATTTCTGGAAGGTATGGCATGTGATAGTACCAGGGTATCCCATTGTCATGAATCACTGCTGTACTTCCTTGATTGTAAAGTAGGTCTCCTGCTTCATTGAGAAGCTAAACAGAATCCAAGCTGAAGGGTCAAACACTCTGTATAAGTACTTGGATATTAGTGCTGGTTGAAGTACTAGTGACTGAAAGGCAAAACTACATTTCGAATATTAGTCAAATCTAGTCAAGATGTATCATGGCGACTTTTGGGTTAGAAAGGGTCCAATATAAGGAACTTGACACCAAGCCAAACTTGTCCCTCTAAGGAAAATGGATGATTCTGGCCAATAGTAATTTAATGTCCAGTACCTCTAATTGAGTATTACAAAATGATAACAATAGTAACGACAATAATAGCAATAATCAGTGACAGACTGATTCCTTTAGGGGGGATGGGTCTCTTGAAGAGCTGGCCTTCTAAAAGGAGTTGAGCAGGGCTGAATACTTCACTTAAATTTGGGGTCACAAATGAAGCTGCTACTATGCATATTTTGATTTGTCAGGTGGGAAGGTTGAACTCAGAGGAAAGCAGGCCTGGCTCTTCTTCTTCAGAATTCCTGTTTTCTGGGAAAGATGACATGCAGGGTTAGGGCTGTGAGTGACTGAGGTGCAGTTGGAGTGCAAACAACGGAAATGGAGCTGAGGGTACTGGGTGATCATTCAGTGAGATGCTGAAGATCCTCTGACTGTGCCTGAGCTTGGTAATGGTTAAGGAGTAAAGGAAGACAAAGAAATCTCCAATACATGAGGGGAACAAAAGCGAGAGAGCAGGTGAACTAAAAGTAAGGAGACAGAGAGTGGTAAAAAATGATCTGCTTTTGGGAGAAGTAATACATCTGCTTTTGGGAGGAGAAGTAATAACTTAGTGCATGACTCTTGTTTACATGGGATGGAAAATAATAAACAGCATCTACTTAAAAGAGCTGAAGGAGATATGTACCCTCAGAGAAGATCAGGGTCTTTAGGAGAGATCCTGGAGTGATTTAAGAAAATAAGGGAGTTTACAGTGTTGATGATAAAGGAAGAGTGATGGGATCTTTGATACAGAATGGGATTTCATGGGGCATCAAAAACAGATGTGTGTGAATAGGGTTCGATGGGAGTATGAGTGAGTAAAAGGAAATGTAGGCTTGTATACAAGATTCAGTAAGAGCAGATAGCTGGCCCAAAATATTTACATTATGGATATCGACAGAACATGATATGAATGTGAATTAAGTGGACTGTTCTAGGCAACACATCTTTCTTTATTTGATAAAAAGACCTTATATCAGTTTTCATCATACTTTTCTTTCTTACCCCTGAATGTTCATTTTGATCCTGTTTTCCCTAAATAGTATTTTGGGGGTGTTCCAAAATGCGATATGTACCTTTCTATCAAACATGGTACTGTCATAAGCAGAACCTACCATTTGTGGTCCATAGAATCTAGACTCTTAGGATTAATATAGCTCAAAGTAATTGATATTGCCCATTAGAAAATAGGCTGGGGGAGGGGGCACTAAACAAAACCCATAATCTCAGAATAATTAGAAATTACAGAGACCTTTTGTTCAGATCACCTATAGAATTGATGCATTGTGTTAAATTTGGTTTCATCCAGTCAGAAGGCTCAGTTACCTTTGGTCAGTAAATCAGAGACATTTACCACAGATGCCATTATTCTAAAAGCTACAGTACTATTTCAGAAAACTACTGTACAGACAGTACCAGGAATCTTTTGAAAAAGTTGACAAGTAATTAAAATATGTTTTTCAGCCAAATAGACATTTTATCTGCATGTGTTTAACATTATAAAAATGTAATTTTAAGTTAAATAGTACCTAAATTGACTAATCAGCTCATTCATTTTTACAGGCTTTAAAATAAAATTTATACAAGTGTCAACAACTACATAACTTCTATATAACAAACAAAAAATTTGCTCCAAACATCCTCTGTTAGATGTGGGTTTGGTAGGCCAGGCTATTAGGGAAACATCTTTTTTATTGAGTAAGTAAATTGCCTTTTCAATCCATGTTTTATTTTTTCATATGTGGGTCTTTGTGGTATTAGCAAGTTTTTTTATGGAGATGCTCACTTGCTTGATTCATTTAGTTGCAGTTTGCTGGAATCCTGTGACACCCTGGGAAAGAGGGCTTTGGCTAAGGCAAACCCTGGGATTAGTCTCAGTTGCTATCTAGTGTGAGAGAGACAGAAGTGTCATGAGTGCCTGGAAGCTAACTTTTTTTTTTTTTTTTAAATTAATTAATTTATTTATTTTTAGCTGTGTTGGGCCTTCGTTTCTGTGCGAGGGCTTTCTGTAGTTGTGGCAAGCGGGGGCCACTCTTCATCGCGGTGCGCGGGCCTCTCACTATCGCGGCCTCTCTTGTTGCGGAGCGCAGGCTCAGTAGTTGTGGCTCACGGGCCCAGTTGCTCCGTGGCATGTGGGATCTTCCCAGACCAGGGCTCGAACCCGTGTCCCCTGCATTAGCAGGCAGATTCTCAACCACTGTGCCACCAGGGAAGCCCTGGAAGCTAACTTTTAAAGCTGGGTACAGGCCACACAGGTACAGGGGTACACACAAAAGAGCACTTCAAATGAATAAAGCCCTGAACTAAATCGAGGAGACTGTACCTAAGGCCTGTGCTGAGGGCCAAGCAAGGATTTTCTAAGGCACACAGAAAATTCTCTATCCATTTCCCTAAAACAAATTGTTTCACAAAATAGAACAAAAAGTCCATCAATCTTCTCTTGCCTTTTAAAATTAAATAAAAAGCTTATAAATGTGCATATTTAGAATGACACTAATTGTATTGAACACTAATTTGAGGGTTGTTTCAGAATTGCCAATTAAGTGATTTTCCTACACAGTATGCAAAATCTGAAGGTGAGACCAGGCATGTTTGTGCCTTAATGTGCATCACACTGTTTTAACGATGCCTTAAAAACATTGCAGAATAGTGATGTAAGTAAAGATTACTTTTCTTTAAATTCTTTATTATAAAACATATTATTTTTCCATCTGGACTATTATGGATAATATCACATACAGCGATTCCAAGGAGTAGTTATTTGAGTCCAAATTGTCAATTAATATATAAGGTTGATTTAAAACACTCTGCCAAACAAAACTCACTATCCCAGCTTTTATAGGAAGTAATATTTCTGAATATTTACCTTTGCCCAGTAAAAATAGTAAACCAAGTAAGGTCAGATTATTCCTTTCAGAAAAGAAAATTTATGATTCACCTACAAAATCAAATTGCTATGAAATTTTAATGAGAATTTGCAAGAGGGGTAAAATAAATGGAAAGAAGAAGATCTTTAATTATGTTTTTTTCTTACAATTTCTTTCACTTCACCATATGCCATACAACAAGCAATTTAGCAGTTCATAAAAGCCTTGATGACCAGTGGGCAGGAAAATGAGAGCCATACAATGGAAGAAATATACAAATGTGGTTGTAGAGAAAACAGTTTTTAAAAAGCAATTTCTGACTGTTGATTTTTTACTTGACTTGGCTTTATGAGTATTGGTTAATTTGTGTTTTAACCACTATGCTATATGTATCCAGAACCCTTTCTTAAAGACTTTGCTTGTTAACTATATAAAGGTCAAGCAAAGCCAATCTAAATTTCTAGATTTACCGCTTATTACAATTCAGTAATGTCATGCTATTTTAGGTACTGATTGCCCCATGAGGCCTGAGATTTAGAAATATGAAGCATTAATGATATTAAAGTGATGGAATTGATAAAGCAATGTTTTCCTTATTTAAATCCTATTAAAGAATGACAGGTAGTATATTCGATATTAGATATTTAAAGAATGTTTTGGTTAAGTTTGACTGCCTGCATTCTTCAGTTTTGTTTAGGAGGACCATATTAGAATCTTGGACTATTATCAAAGACACATAATCCCATTCCTCAGACTTTGTTATATTTTTCTGCCCACATTTATTTTCAACTACTTGGGATAACTTATTGGTAATCAGATGTGCCACTATTGTGATCCTCCACATTTAAGAAACTCATTCCAAAAAAAAAAAATTCTCTACTTCAAAGACAAGTATGAGCTCTAATGAGTCATGCATCCTTACTGATTTCTCCAGTGATGTGTTGTACTAATACATCATTTCTGAAACTGTCTCTTTAATGATGTATTAATATAATACATCATCAGGCTGAGGCAGAAGAAAGATGGATTGCTTAAAATATGATGCCTTCAATGGAACAAAAGATTTTTGGAGCAGATTAATTTTAATTATAATAGAAAGGGAGTCTACTTCTGAGCAAATTACATCAGCTCTTCCCAGTTGGCGTCTGCATCTCTTCAACTAAATATAAAGATGCTGTTTAATTTGACTCTTTTATTTTGACGCAAAAGAAAAAAATTTATGTACAGCTTCTTCTTTTTGTTACTCAGATTTGAAATATAGCCTTTGGTTACTTTTCAGTTATAATATACAAATAGATTCTCCTCAATTACAATATTTTTAAAGACCTTTACTATATATAGGGATATTGTGATTATATGTTATTTTTAAGGGCTCTTCTTTATGTATAATAAATTATAATAAATCCATGTTATGTGAAAGATGCTCACCTACACAAGAATGTTCTATATATGATTGACTATCAAGATAGAAGGCCAGTCAACTTGGTGACAAATTACTTGTCCTTGAATATTCACCTTTGTAAAGGGATTCTGTCATGTTTTTGTCTTTTGTGTGAACTCAGTAAGTCATTTAATCCCTCTAAACCTCAATTCCTTTATCTATAAAAGAAATTATGAATACTAGATGCATTTCCAATTCAAACTCTGTATATATGTCTTTGACTATATGCCTGTATAAGCTACTGCTATAGAATAAATGTTTGTGTCCCTCTAAAATGTATATGTTGAAGCTTAACCCCCAATGTTATCTGGAGGTGGGGCCTTTGGGAAGTGATTAGGTACTGAGGGCAGAGCCCTCATGAATGAGATTTGTGCCATTCTTGAGTGAGGGAGAAAGCTTCCTTTCCCTTTCTTTGCTCACCTTTAAAATGATTCTACCTTGGACAGATGCATACTGCCAAGAAGCTGCTAAAAATATTTATTTTCAATCCAATTCACTAGTAAGATCATTCTAATTGTCTCAATAGAACTTTTCTTAGATTAACTTTTAAACTAAGAATCAATTTTCACTAAAAATGGTGTCATCAACATTTCTCTCAACATTAAGTACACAAATATTTGCTTTTTTCCTAATTGTCTAATCTTAAAAACTATAGACTTCTTGAATGATATTTACATTTGAATAAATTGAGTTCTATACTTATGAATTTCTGTATATTACCAGATTTTATACTCTATACAGTCTGTAAATGGCAGGATTCTTTAGCTTAAAAAATCAGAAACTGAAACAGTGCATTGCTATGTCCACAGTATAGTATTTAAGCTAAATTTGGCTGAAAAGCTTTTAGAGTTAATTTGAGAGGTGAGAAAATTAACCAACTTATACTTTTTAAAAAATATTAACTAATAGAAATGTAAAAAGAATTACAGTGATTTAATCTCAGCAGAGTATTTACTAGTCAGATTATGAAAATATCCAAATACAGTTTAATATTTTATGGAGATTGCTTATGGGAGGGTAGCATTTTAAACGATATGAAAGCCAAAATTATACCCACAAGAGAGATTAACATAAGACCCAAAAGAAAATACTTACAGAAAATAGAAATACAATAGAAAATACAAATATTTTCTCTATGTAGTGGAAATACTATAACGAATTAAACTTGTTGAAAAAGTTTATGAAACTTTATTTGTTGAAAGTATGAGGACTTGCTACCTAGGGTGAACTGGATGGTGCTCGACCAGAAATAGTAATTGATGAAGATGAATTATGCCTTTTTCTTAAATGTCTTTGTATACTGACTCTAGTAATTTAAATTTCTCTATATTAAAATTTATCAGTAAAAAGAAATGGACATAGTAATAAGAGCTCTGACACCTAAAGAGCTTGGAAGTCATCACACCCATCCTCATAAGAAATAAATTAACAAACTGAAACCAATGACTTTTTCTAGATACATCAGAGAATTGAGGTCACAGGTAAAACCAGCATCTCAAAACCAGCATTCTCAAAATATCACAGTCAATATCAGCTTACATGATCAGTACTGATAGGAACATTTAGTTGGTAATTTTGATGAATGCTGGTGGCTGAGTGTGGGTTGGTATAAGAGTTGAAAATTCCTGGGAACTGAGTCTTGAAAGGACCCCCATAATTACATGGGTTTTGCCTCCAGCCATTCCATTAAGTTCTCACTATAAAGACTGGAAAACATTTCCATCCTGATTCTGGCCATGGAAGGAAAAAGTAACCATTTTGTAATACCCCAGTGTGTTCTTCATAACAGAAGCCTACCCTCTAAGGGAATCCACTTTAACAAAGTTACCTCTGGGAAGGACAGTTAGCCAACTCAAGCCCTTTCTAGACTTTGTCTCATATAATGGTAGAAAAAAGGGGGGGGTGCTAAGAAGTTATTCTGAAGATGACAGCCCAGAGATTCAAGCCCACTAAAAAAATGAGATTTAGTCATACAATTATAGAATACTTCCTCTTCCCAAAACCTACCACTTTATTCAACAGGATTTCAGTATAATAGCAGCAGATTAGAACAAAGAGAGCTGCAAGACACTGACTCTATTTAAGCAGGAGATTTTAGGGAAACACAAAGATAAAGGAGGAAAATAAAAAGCCAAAGGAAATTAGAGTAAACTGAAGACTTTGACGTCTATAGAACTATAAATATTAAACACAGCCCTACTTCTAGACAGATTAACATAAAGTCTTGCAGTAAAGGGCTAATTGTCTCAATTCATGTTACGCAATACATCATATGTGGCTTTCAAGAAAACTGCAATGTAGGCTGAAAGGCAAGAAAAAAATAGACTGAAAAGGCAAGGCAAACATTAGGACCTGATACAGATGACACAAATCTTGAAATCACCAGATAGTGGAATTAAAGTAGATGTGATTACTATGTTAAGGGTTCTAATGGGATAAAAATTAGATAACATAAAAAACAGAGAGTTAATGTAAGCAGAGAAGTGGAAACTCTAAGGAAGAAACAAAAAGAAATGCTAAAAATCAAAAGCACCATGTCAAATGAAGAAAGCCTTTGATTTACTTATTCACTGGGCATGGCTAAGCTGAGTTGGTGAGCTTAAAGATAGGGTGATAGAAACTTCCTAAACTTAAAAGCAAAGAAAAACAGAGAATGAAAAAAGAAAAGAATATCCAACATCTTCAGAATAATTACACAACATGAACTATATGCATAATTGAAACGCCAGAAAAAGAAGAAAGAAAGGAGCAGAAGAAATAATTTTTTTAATTAATTAATTAATTTTATTTACTTATTTTGGCTGCATTGGGTCTTTGCTGCTGCGCGCGGTCTTTCTCTAATTGCAGCAAGTGGGGGCTACTCTTCATTGCAGTGTGCGGGCTTCTCATTGTGGTGGCCTCTCTTGCTGCAGAGCACAGGCTCTAGGTGCGTGGGCTTCAGTAGTTGCAGCATGTGGGCTCAGTAGTTGTGGCTCACGGGCTCTAGAGCACAGGCTCAGTAGTTGTGGCGCACTGGCTTAGTTGCTCCGCGGCACGTGGGATCTTCCTGGACCAGGGATCAAACCCGTGTTCCCTGCACTGGCAGGTGGATTCTCAACCACTGCGCCACCAGCGAAGCCCCCAGAAGAAATATTTGAAGTAACAATGGCTCAGAATTTTCCAGAATGTATGACAGATATCAAAGCACAGACCCAGGAATACAGAAAACACCAAGAAGGATAAATACCAATAAATTTACACCTCTGTAATATAAATTTACACATAATATTGGAACTGAAGAAAAACAAAAACAGAGAAAATCTTGAAAGAAGTCAAAGGAGGGGGGCAACTTACCTAGAGAAGTACAAGGATAAGTATTACATAAGATTCTTGTCAGAAAACAATATAAACAAGAAGAGAATGGAGTGAACATTTAAAGTTCTGAAAGGAAAAATTCCCACAAGTGTAGACGGTCAGAAAATCAGATCTGCATAAAGAAGTGAAGAGTATCAGAGAAGAAATAAATGAAGGTAAAATAAAATGTTTTATTGTTTTTATTCTTAATTGATCTAATAGCTAACTATTTGTTAAAAGCAATAAGAGCAACAGTGTATTGGGTCTTTATAGAGAATAGATACGTGAAATGAATGACAGCAATATTATATGAGACACAGGGAGGGGTTGTGAATATTCTGTTATAAGGGACCAGAATTACCCAGGAAGTGGTACAGTGCTATTTGAAAGAGAACTTAGTTTAGTTTAAATCACTTTTTTTAAAAGAAGTATAATTGATATATTGAGAGGAGGGAGAAAATGTTATCATATAAAATTCTCACTTAAAACAAGAGAAGGCAGATAAAGATGCAAAGATTAAAAAAGGAAACAAAGAGCAAGACTGCTAAATAGAAAACAATTAAAATTATGAATGATGCTCATCTTACCATACCAATAATCACTTTAAATATGACTGGTCTAACTGCAACAATTAAAACAGAGATTGCCAAAGCAGATAAAAGATAGCCAATATATGTTGTCTACAAGAAATCAGCTTTGAGCAAAAAGATACAGTTAGATTAAAGGTAAAAGAATGGATAAAGATATACAATTCTAACACTAATCAAAAGGAAACTACAGGCATACATCAGAGATATCACAGATTCGATTCCAAATCATATCACAATAATGCAAGCCATACAAATTTTTTTTTGGTTTCCCAGTGCATATAAAAGTTATGTTTACATTATACTGTAGTCTATTAAGTTTGCAATAGCATTATATCCATAAAAAAACCACAATGTACATACCTTAATTTAAAAGTACTTTATTGCTAAAAAATGCTAACCATCATCTGAGCCTTCAGCAAACTGTAATCTTTGCTCGTGGAGGGTCTTACCTTGATGTCGATGGCAGCTGACTGATCAGGGTGGTGGTTGCTGAAGGCTGGGATGGCTGTGGCGAGTTTTAAAAATAAGACAACAATAAAATTTGCCACATTAATTGACTTTTCCTTTCACAAACAATTCCTCTGTAGCATGCAGTGCTGTTTGATAGCATTTTATCTGCAGAACTTCTTTCAAAATTGGAGTCAATCCTCTCAAAGCCTCCTGCTGCATTATTAACTAAGTTTATGTTACATTCAAAATCCTTGTCATTTCAACAATCTCCACAGCATCTTCACCAGGAGTAGATTCCATCTCAGGAAACCACTTTCTTTGCTCATCCATAAGAAGCAACACCTCATTTGTTAAAGTTTTGTCATAAGATTTCAGTAATCCAGTCACATACTAAGGCTCCATTTCTGATTCTAGTTTTCTTGCTATTTCTACCACATGTGCAGTTACTTCCTCCACTGAAGTCTTGAATCCCTCAAAGCCATCCATGAGGATTGAAGTTAATCTCTTCCAAAGTCCTGTTTATGTTGAAAGTTTGAACTCTTCCTATGAATCATGAATGTTTTTAATGGCATCTAGAATGGTGAATCCTTTCCAGAAAGTTTTCAATTGACTTTGCCCAGACCCATCAGTGGAATCACTATCTATGCAAGCTATAGCCTTACAAAATGTATTTCTTAAATAATAAGACTTGAAAGTCATAAATATTCTTTGGACCATGAGCTGTGGAATGGATATTGTGTTAGTGGGCATGAAAACAACCTCAATCTCATTGTTCATCTCCATGAGAGCTCTTGGGTGACCAGGTGCATTGTCAATAAGCAGTCATATTTTGAAAGGAATCTTTTTCTCAGCAGAAGTTCTCAACACTGGGCTTAAAATATTCAGCAAACCATGTTGTAAAAATGTACCATCATCCAGACTTTGTTATTACATTTATAGAGAACTTGCAGAGTAGATTTAGCATAATTCTTAAGAGACCTAGGATATTCAGAATGGTAAATGAACATTGAATTCAACTTAAAGTTCCCAGCTGTATTAGCCCCTAACAAGACAGGCAGCCTGTCTTTGAAGCTTTGAAGCCAGGCATTGACTTCTCCTCTCTAGTTATGAAAGTCCTAGATGGCATCTTCTTCCAATAGAAGGCTGTTTGATTACCTTGAAAATCTGTTGTTTAGTGTAGTCACTTTCATGAATTATCTTAGCTAGATATTCTGGATAACTTGATGCAGCTTCTACATCAGCACTTGCTGCTTCCCCTTATACTTTAAGGTATGGAGACAGGTTCTCCTCTTAAACTTCATGAACCAACCTCTGCTAGCCTCAGACTTTTCTTTTGCAGCTTCTTGCCTCTCTCAGCCTTTGTAGAATTGGAGAGAGTTGGGGCCTTTCTCTGGATTAGGCTTTGGCTTAGAGAATGTTGTAGCTGGTTTGATCTTCCATGGAGACCATTAAAACTTTTTCCATATCAGCAATAAGGCTGCTTTGCCTTTTTATCATTGGTGTGTTCACTGGTGTAGCACTTTTAATTTCCTTCAAGAAATTTTCCTTTGTATTCTCAACTTAGCTAACTGGCACAAGAAGCCTAGCTTTTGGACTATCTCAGCTTTTGACATGCCTTCCTCACTAAGCTTAATCACTTCTAGCTTTTGATTTATAATGAGAGATATGCAGCTCTTCCTTTTACTTGAACAATTAGAGGCCACTGAAGGGTTATTCACTGGCCTAATTTTAAGATCTTTTTGTCTCAGGGAATTGGGAGTAATGAGGAATGAGAGAAAGGCAGGAGAACAGCTGGTCAACAAAATACTGTAGAGGAAGACCAATTTCAGATGACTGATACTACCAGACTTCAAAACTTACTATAATGCCATACTAATAAATACTACATGGTATTATTAAACATAGACAAATAGATCAATGGAATAGAAAGAGCCAAGAGACAAACCCTTACAAATCTAGTCAACTCATCTTTGATAAAGAAACAAAAGCAACTAAATAGAAAAACAAAATTATTTCCAACAAATAGTGCTAGAGCAATTTGATATCCATATGCTAAAATTAATTAAAAAGGATCATAAACCTAAATGTAAAATGCAAAACTATAAAATTTCTAGAAAATAACATAGAAGAAAGTCTAGGTGACTTTGTGATTAGCAATGACTTTTTAGATATAACACCAAAAGTGTGATCTATGAAAGAAAAAAATTGGTAAGTTGGACTTTATTAAAACTAAAAATTTTTCTGTGGCTGACGTTATTAAGAGAATGAAAAGAGGAGTCACAGACAGACTGGGAGAAAATATTTGCAGAACATATATCTAATAAAGGAGTTATATCCAAAATATACCAAAAAAATCCCCAAAATCAGCATTTAAAAAACAGCCAAATTAAACAATAGACAAAAGATCTGAATAGACACCTGACCAAAGAAGATATATAGATGGTAAATAAGCTTCTCAAAAGATGCTCATAATATGTCATTAAGGAGATGGAAATGAAAACAATGAGACTCGGCCATATACCTATTAGAATGGCTATAATTCAAAAACTGTCAATACCAGGTACTGTCAAGGAGGCAGAGCAAAAGAACTGTCATTCATTGCTAGTAGGAATACAGAATGGTACAGCCACTTTGCAGGACAGTTTGGCAGTTTCTTACAAAGCTAAGCATCGTATTATCATATAATTCACTCTTCGTATTCCCAGATGTCTACCCAATTAACTGGAAAACTTATGTCTCCACACAAATTTGCACATTAATGTTCACAGAAGCTTTGTTCATAATTGTCAAAACTGGAAACAACTAAGATGTTCCTCAATAGGTGAGTGGATAAACAAACTGTAGTACCTCCATACAATGGGATATTATTCAGAAGTAAAAAGAAATAAGCTATCAAACCACAAGAAAAATGGAGGAACTTTAAATTCAAAATAAATTTCATACATGAAATTTATTTGTATATTTCAGTGAAAGAAACTAGTTTGAAGAGGCTACTTACTTTATGATTCTAACTGTATGAAGAAAGCAAATTATAGAGATAGTGAAAAGATCAGTGGCAGACAAGGGTTGGAGGGGATAAGGAATGAACAGGTGAAGCATCTGGTTACAGTAGTAACCAGTCTTAACCAGTTATAATAACCAGTCATAACCAGTATGCAGTAGTCTGCATACTACTGGAATGGTGGATATATGATAATATGTATTTGTCAAAACTCATTGACCCGTGTAACACAAAGAGCAACCCTTCATGTAAACTATGGACTTTAGTTAATAGTGTATCAATACTGGTTCATTTATGGTAACAAATGTATCATGTATCGCTCTAATGTAAGATGTTAATAATAGAGGAAACTGTATGTGGAGGATGGTTGCTACATGGGAACTCTCTGTTCAATCTGCTATTTTTATTTTTGTAAATCTAAAACTGTTCTAAAAATGGGGGAAGGGGCAGTTGGGGAAAGAGATTGGATCTGGGAAACCTGGGTTCAAGTTATTCTTCCAGGTCAGGTGACTGTAGGAAGAAATATCAGAAAATCTTTTTGGGGGGTTTTATTTTCTCTTCCCCCCCAAAATCTCTATTTTTCATAACTAGATGCAGCTTCTCTGAGATTTCAGTTCCTGTGATCCTTTCCAGGAAAGAACCATATGCATATTATGACTTTGTCTGTACCTTACTGTATTTACACCTCATGAAACTGATGTCAGCATATTGGGCCACACAAATGAGATAGTTCCTAAAGGAATTTATTATCCTAAAATAATCTTCTCACAGTTTACTGCAGTTATCTCAGTTTTCAGGTCATATATGCAAATGACCTTAACTATAAATGCAATTGTTATGCTAAAAGCAAGCCATGGGGGAATAATGAATCTAATAAAAGGACTGTATTTGGAGAACCCATTGTTTTCTGGAACAAAGTACTTCATTGACACATAATAATGAGGATAATGAAGTGTGGTGTATAAACAAGTAAAAAAGCTTTTAAATTTAATTTTAAATATGTTTCCCCTCTCAATTATGAATATTTCCCCTTTTGTTATTAACATAGATGAATTAAAAGTTATATCAACAGTCTTATTCACAAAGGAAAAAAATAGAAGAAGAGAGGGAAAAAGAAGACTGTTTAATTGTGTTTGAGAAATGAAATAGAATCCTTATTAGTGTGGGAGGAATAAATTATTGAAGCTACCTGCACTCTCCATTTTTAATCTCTACTATGCAATTTTGTATCCATAAATGTTCTCATACAATCTCTGGTAAAGCACTAATTAGTATTTAAGAACTGATTCATTTTATGCTTGACCTTTAGCTAATTTCAGTTTGTGAGTTCTTTGTGTATACAAATAGCTTGGCAAAATTGATTTCTTTCAGTTCTGATAATCCAAAATTCAATTAAAAGACTTTTAAGTTATTTTTTTCCTGTGCTTAGTGAAGCCACATTTCATCATAGCATAAAGTGTCTTTATTAATTATTTCAGGAGTAAGAAGCATTGCTGTTAATGACAATCCAGTTTTAATATAGACTCCTTTTGAATGTTTCTTGTAGAATCGAGAAAGATTTTTAAACTGTAATTATGTTATACTATCTTTTCTTCATAATTAGAAGGTAGAGAGTGTTGTGATTATACAGATGAGGAAACTAAAACACAGGTAATTGAAACAATTTTTGCAGTTAATCAACATAGGAAAATCAGGTGGGGGGAGTTATTATATCCTGTATCTTGCTTACCTTTATTCAATAAGAGAAGCATTCAATACCACAGGAAGCATTTACTAAATTCCTGAGTGGTACAACTCTGTATATCATAAAAACGCAAAGTTCACACTTGTCCTTATTTTTATCCATGTTCTAACTTTAATCAAGCAGTACCTATCTGCTTTATATGTGGGTTCCATTCAGGCTGAACCTTTGGTTTGAATTCCTTCCATGAGAGAGTGTACAATAAAATATCTCAATGAAAAAGACACCTGCTTAAAACCTGAGGACTTCTTGTAAGTGCCTTCTACCTCCCAGTCATTTGTTTATTGCTTTTCCTTGTGTCAACTGTCAACTCCCAAAAAGCCTATTGGAAAAAACTGTTGATCAAGCAAAGCCAAGTGTATTAGATTCATTTCAGGATGGAGAACACCGCCTTGACAGAACTTTGATCATGTTTCAGAGAGAGAATTCAGGGGGGACATTGTAGCATTTCAGAGTCTAGACTGGATGGTTTTCAGGTATGTCTTGCAAAGAAGGAAACTAGTTTATGATTGAACAAAGTTTAAGATATACTAACCTTGGGTTGGAGAGCACAGCAAGGAAAAAGTCTTGATTCATAATGAGTAAGTTTTGATAAGCTCTTTAGTTGGTTCACAGTCTTATCTTTCAAGAGAAAATATTTCTTGGAACAAACAGCTAGGTTATTTTCACTATTGTTTAACAAAAATAGGGGAGAGGATTTCCAGTACTGATTAACACAGGAATAGGGACTATGCTCGTTTCATTTTTTATTTTGTGTTTATCAGTTTGTAGCTATCAATTGGGGTCTGGAACAGAAATATTTTGTCAGCTTAGATCTAACTCCCAACTTCCCAGGTTAGTGGACAAGTCAGATTGTTACTGAATTTGTTGACTGGACCCATCCCGGGGTCCTCGTCTGGGCAGAGACCCCTTATCTCAGCCAGGAAGGTTCTTTTTCTGATAGGATTCTTCCTCCCAGTAATGAAACCAATGCTGAGACTGGAACAGCACAAACTTTATTCAATGGCCAAAGAATGGAGAAGCAGGAACCTAGTTCGCAAATCAACTTCTCAACCCAATTCAGGCAGAGACATCAAATATATAGAAGGGTTGAAGTGAAAGGGAGGGATTTGGGAAGAGTGGGAGGAATATTCATGAGTTATCTGAGAAAAAGAGTGTGGTTTGGACCTGGAACTGATGCAACTCTTCTTTTCAGTCCTTGTATGGGCTTTTCTAGTTGTTGTCATGGCAATCTTCAACTGTCAGGGCACTGGTGGATGTGTCATTTAGCATGCTAATATATTACCATAAGCGTATAATGAGGCTCAAGGTCTACTGGAAGTCAAATCTTCCACCATCTTGGGCCTAGTTGGTTCTAACCAGTTCTTGTTTTCTTTCTTCTTGCAGCTTCCTCCTGAAACTTAGATAAGAGTAATTGGTTTCCATTCCAGGGAGGGGCAGGGGTATGATTCTGGGTCAATAGCTTTGGTAACAAGGTGTTGTAATTATTGGAACTTCATTTTTTTCACTAGACAGAGTCACACAAAGATCTCAATGTGGTGCTTATAAATTGGGGGAAGTGCCCCTACTTTCTAGTCCATCATAGCTGCAGCTGCTGCTATTTTCATTGTCTAAATCCATGTAATTCCCTTAAATTCCAGGGGTTTTCCTTATAGTGCAGGGGAGTACTTGTCTAGTTTTGCATGATCAGAAGTGGATTTTAGAGGGGTAATTAATGAAGCTTAAGCTTCAAGGTCCATCACTTGCATGTGCACAGGCCCCTTCTGAGGCATTTTGAGTGGAACTTTCGATATGTAAACAGGCCCATCAATTTTTAAAATAAATACTATAAATTTAGGATATTTAACAATAGTTAGCTGAGACTGCTTTTGCTCCTCTCCTGCCTGGTGATATCAAAAGTTCATGCTGACAAAGGTAAAGGTAAGTTGAGGATAATTTGGTTTTGGTTTAGTGGGATATACTTATGTGGTTCTTAGTATAGCTAAGTAATTGCAAGTCATTGAATGTAAGTGTGACTTCCAGAAATACTAATTCCATCTACTACAACTTACCTGGTATCATGACAGAATAGGTGTCATGGTGAAAAAGTACAGGATCAAAATGTGCCCCAGCTGCCTGGCAAAGGAAGTACATGAGTAGTGAATAAGAAACAAGGCTTGAGGTATCTGGAATCATAAATTAGATAGTTAATAAAGAGACGTGTAAAATTCTAAGTAGAGGATTCACTTCTCATTGATGCACCAATGGAAACCCTCTCCCATCAGAAATATACCTCAAAATGCAGTAATGGACAACATGATAATTAGTATTCAATGTAATAATTTTATTCCTTGTGCCAGTGGCTGTACACATCTTTTTCCAATTTACTGTGGTAAAATACAAATATAAACTTCACCATCTTACCCATTTTTTTTTTTTGGCCCTGCCACACGGCTTGCAGGATCTTAGTTCCCCAACCAGGGATTGAACCTGGGCCCTAGCAGTGAAAGCGCTGAGTCCTAACCACTGGACTGCCAGGGAATTCTGCATCTTAACCATTTTTAATTGTACAGTTCAGTGGTATTAAGTACATTTATATTGTTGTGCAGCTGTCACCACTGTCCATCTCCAGAACCCATTTAGTCTTGCTAAACTGAAACTTCATACCCGTTAAACAATAAATCCCCGTTCCCTCCTCCCACCAGACCCTGGCAATTACCATTCTACTGTCTGTCTTTATGATTAATACTACTTTTAGTACCCTTTTAGTGGAATCATATAGAATTTGTCTTTCTGTGACTGGCTTATTTCACTTAACATAATGTTTTCCAGATTCATTCGTGTTGTAGCATATGTCAGAATTTACTTTTTAAGGCTGAGTAATATTCCATTGTATGTATACTGTACATACAATTTTAAATCAACTTTATTTGTATTTTATAAATAAAAAACATTTTTTTAGGTGTATGTATCTGTGAAACCAACACCGCAATCCAGATACAGAAAATTTGTATGCTCCCCAAAAGTTTCCTCGTGATTCTTTACAATTCATCAGTCCTCTTGTCCTCAGTGCTAGGCAAAGACGGATCTACATTTTGTCACTATAGAGTTTGTCTCTTCAAGAATTATATATGTGTATATATTGAATCATGTAGTATGTATTCCTTTTTATCAGAGATTTTTCACTAAGAATGATTTTGAGATTTATTCATGTTGTTGCATATATCTGTGGCCCATTACTTTTATTTCAAGTAATTTTCCATTGAGTGGATATACCACATTTTGTTTTAGTCATTCACCTGTTGGAAGACATTTGGGTTTTTTCCAATGCTGGACTATTATGAATAAAGTTTCTATAAAAATTTGTCTAGACTTTTTTATATCTCTTGGATACATACCTAGGAGTAGACTTAATGGATCATTTCATAAAGAAATAGCTACTGTTTTCCAAAGTGGATATACCATTTTACATTCCCTGCAGCAACCTATTCCACATATTTGTCAACATCTACTATCATCAGTTTTTAAAATTTTGCCCATTCTATTGAATACATAATAGTGTCTTATAGTTCAATTTGTGTTTCCCTGGTTACAAATAATGTTGAACCTTTTCCTGCACTTACTGACTATTCATATGTCATCTTTTGTCAAATGCATATTCTTATATTTTGCCCATTTATTATTTGATTTGTATTATTGAGTTGTAATATCTTCAGGAACCAAGTCTTTTTTCTGATATGTTTGTTGCAGAAATTTCTCTCAGTTGGTATAGTGTCTTTTAATTTTCTTACTATTGTCTTTTTCAGGGTAAAATTTTAATTTTGAATAATTCCAATTTATCATCTTTTCTCTTATGGTCTTTGCATTTGTGTCCTCCTTAAGAATTCTGTAACTACTGCAAGGTTGCAAAGATTTCTTCCTGTGGTTTCTACAACATAGATGTTCAGTTGTTTCAGTACCACTTACTGAAAAGACTTTTTCCCCCATTGAATTGTCTGTGTTATTATCAAGTATCAAGTGACCTTATAGTATGGGTTTATTTCTGAACTCTATTTTATTCCATTTATCCATGTGCCTTGTTTTTATCAATACCACATTCTCTTGTGTTACTGTAACCAGAGAATGAGTCTTGAACTCAGGTAGAAGTCCTGTAACTATGTTCTCCTTTACAAAACTAGGAGACTTTTCTAGGTTGTTTTCATTTCTATAAATATGTTATCACCAGTTTGCTAATTTCTACAAAAATATCTACTAGAATTTTAATTGATATTTATTGGGTCTGTAGATTAATTTGTATCACTTTTGGAAAGTTGTATTTTTCAAAGAATTTGCCCATTTCATGTAAGGTATCAAATGTGTTGCTTATGATATTTTCTTGTTATCCACTTAATGTCTGGAGGATCTGTAGTGATAATCTCTCTTTCTTGATTTGGTAATTTATCTTCTCTCTCTCCCTCTCAACTGAATCTCTTTAACTAGAGACATATCAATTGTATTGATCTGTTCAAGAAATCAGCTTTTAGATTTATTAATATATTTATTTTTCTTTCATTCCTTTCTGTTATAATCTTTACTATATCTTATTTTGTACTTATTTAGCTTTACTCTACTTTTCTTATCAAGCACCTTAAAGCAATACTTTAAACGTCTCTTCTTTTAGAACTTCTTTTGTTCTAAAATAATCACTTAAACTTATTTTTTTCTGAAATACTCCTTTGAATACACTGTATTTTCATTGTCATTTAGTTTGGTAGTATGAGAGCTAATATAAAGGCAGAGAGTGGCCTTGTTTTTACCTCAACAGGGAACATGTTTATAAGTTGACTAAAATTTTTTGCTGCTTTGCACACGTCTATGAATGATCATGAAAGTGCTGCAAGTATTGACTTGGGCCTTACAAATAAATTGGGTAGTAGGCAAGTTCACAAATATAGAATCTGTGAATAACGAGGCTTTGTCGCATATATATATATGTATATATATATATATGTACATATATATATATATATTTTACTTTTCACTTACCTGAGATTTTATATTTAGAGTAAATGTTGACAACACGGAATTGCATTTTCTTTATTTATACATTCTGGCCACTTTTGTCTCCTTTAATTATATCAATAATTAATTTACATTCAATATAATTTCTGATATGTCTGTATTTAGTTTTAACATTTTATTTTTTATTATTTTTACTTGGCCTGTCACCTCTGTTTTTTATTTCTCTGTACTTTTTTCTCACTTATTTTGGATTTTTTTTTCAGAATTCTATTTTAGTTATTTATTGATTTTTAGCTATACATGACTTTCAGTGGTTGCTCCAGGGATTATATTTTGAATCCTCTAATTTCTCCAGTCCATTTAGAGTTAATATTATAAACTTTCATGTAAAGTGCAGAAAATCTTGCAACTCTCTAGCCTATTTTTTCCAACCCCATCATCTTTTATGGTACAGTTATCCAAGGTATGATGTCTCTTAAAAAGATGGTAATTTTTGTTTTATACAGCCAAATTTACTTAAATTTCTGATACTTTTTATTTGTCTTTAAAGATCTGAGTTTCTATTGCAGTCTGAAGAACTACATTTACTATTTCTAGTATTGCAGCTCTGCTGGGAACAAATTCTGTTCATGTTCTTTTACCTAAATATGTCTTTATTTTATCATATTCTTGAGGAATGTATTCCTTGCATCTATAATTCTGGGTTGATCATTTTGTCTTTAAAACCTTAAATGTGTTTTTTCAAATGTTTTTGGCGTTCATCATTTCTGAAGCAAAGTCTGTAGTCATTTAGATCACTCTTCCCCTGTGTTCCAGTTACCTAATGTTGTGTAAAAACCACTCCCAAACTTAGTGGTTTAACAACAACATTCATTTTCTTTGTGAATTTGCACTCTGTGAAGGGCTTAGCAATGATAAGCTTATTTATGCTTCATTCAGTGTGTGCCGGGGTGGCTCAGATGCTGGGGTGGAAATTATTTGAAGGCTCACTCACAAAGTGTCTGCTACCTGCTATGGGAAACAAATAGCTCAGAGCTGGAGCAGCTTGAGCTCTTCTGGTGCTTTTCTTCCTTCTAAGCTGTAACTTACCTGCCTCATCACATTATCCCTTCTCATGTTTCCTCTATGACCTGAGCCATCAGTGTTCCTTACAAACTTTATCTACTGTTGTTGCTGCCATCATGACCGCCATAGCTTCCCATAGAAGTAAAGAAAATACAATGAAAGGGAAATAGAATAGAGGAGCAGAGAGAGACGTGTGAGATGCCAGCTCACATACGTGTTTAGAGAAGCATTGTTACATGTTTGTCCTTCTTGAGTTGGAAATCTTCACAAAACACAGATTGGAGAAATTTTGATTTAAAATCCAAAATAGAATTCATTTTTACCCACAGTGAGTTGCAGAATAAAAGATACATTTCTTAAACTGTAATTTTTCAAGAAACCACACATCAGTTTTGCCATGAAAGGTGACAATAAAAAATTTCTGTCTATTTGTCTACAAAATGGAGTTGCCTTGCACTTTATTTTTGGTGCTTGTCTCTGTTCTTTTACTTAGTTTTAACTTTTCTGTCTAAAAGAGTTCTTTGACACCTTTATACACCATTTTGCTCTTTAGAATAATAATAATAGACTTTCTTAGTTCTTACTAACTTTTTCTTTTGGAATTTACCTTCTATAAGATTATTCTACCTTCCTTGTTTGGCATGAAATATTTATGGTGAGAGAGGACTACCTATATATATAGTGTATTTTTCAGATTTACACTATCCCCAGACAATGGCAATGTACTAGGAAAAAACAATTACCATTTCACAGGTCTCCAAAGTCTAAGCGTGTGCATTAAAAGTTATACTTAAACATTTACTCAGCACCTATGTTCCAGGCTTTGTTAAATTTCTCTAAGTAGCATAAACAATTATTAGAACAACTAATTTTGAGGTCATTACAACAAGTTGGAGATAAGAAAATTTAAACACTGTTAAATAACAATATTTGGAAAAATGCTAAAATGAGTGCTATGCAAATCAGCATAGAAGTTCATTCTCAACTTTTTAGGAATGAAATAACAACAGCAGAAACAACAAAATTATAACAGTTCCTTTAGTAACTACAGATATAAAATTACATAAAACGATTTCACAGTTAGCTAATAAAGTTCTGTATGTACTTCACACAAATACAGATACAACTCAAAGCAATGAATATCAAGCACTAATCCTAATGCTTGTTTCTGATAAACAGCTATAATTTCTATATGTGGAAGTAACATATTCTAAGCACAATCTCCAGATTGTTATCTAATTCTTACATTTATAAATATTTAAAATATTCCTGACCCTTTGAGGTTGACATCCTACTCTATGATTTTGATAATATCATACATAGCACTCCAAAATATAGTACATTTAGTAACATCAGATGTCTAGGCAGTATGATTTCTATGTTAGAAAGGATTTTTATTTGAAAATCACACTACTTTTAGAAAATAGAGGATTTATTGGTAGGAAACTGGGGTAATTCATGCAATGAAAGTTCAAGAATGATTCGGGAGAAGCAGAAACTCCCCAAGAGCTGGAGAGGCCTAGACACAGCTTACTGCCAGCAAAGCCTTGTTTAACCTCACATTTCTTCTTCCTTCTTAGTACTATTTTCAGTCTCTCAAACTGGAATGCCTTGTATTCATGTATGTATGGATCTATAACCAAAAAGGACTCAAGAAAAATCCCAGGGAAAGATTCTGACTACATGGTAAATACTGACTCAGAGTTGAAGGACACAATGATAACACAGTCTCAACTACTTATGTAACCTTTGAGCAGGGGTCGAGTGGCTATAGGATAGAACCCTCCACATTGCTGGAGTGGGGAGAAGCAGTTCCCCCAAACAAAATAAGGTGTTACTACCAGAGGAAGGGGCAAAAGATGTTGGACAGTTTTAAATAATGTATGTACATTTCAATAAATGTCAAAATAGAATATTCTAAAATATTTCTAGAGATCCCAGGAGCAAGACATTTTGAGGAAGCTTAACTTAGAATTTCTTTCATAGTAATCTACCTCTGGAAGAAATTGAACTGCTTCCAATCAAGAGAAAGATTTAAAAGGATTATTTTATTCATTGTTTTTTAGCTTCTGTCTTTATATGGATGCTTCAGGGGACCTGGAATGACTCCCAGTGAGAACGACAATTATTGAGTTATTCTACTTTTAAATCCAAAAATTATTTTGGAAATAGACCTCAGTAAAATTCTATAGTCCTCCAATGGAACCCCCTAACAGAATAATTATAACACTTCCTCAGGCTACTAGGAACGAAATCTTTTAAGCAGTTACTTGAGCATCTAGTTCTTTTTCACTTGTTTCTAATGGAAAACAATAGTTAGTTGGGCAGCTATAATGTACCTTTTTCCAATATACAGTTTCTCATTTTTAAAGCCAGTCTTTCCCACTTGAAACCATGTCTGAAAGAAACTGCTTTAAATATTTATATGTTCTCAGGTCAATATACCTTAGTGATCTGTGTTTATTAATGTAGTGCAGGGATTCCAAAGGAATTTAAGTTAACGTGAGAAAAGTGAATGACCTTTCGCATATGCTCTCTTTATTTCACTACAGGAATCGACATGGAAGGCTCAATGCTTTATTTTCTAAAATGTCTAGCTATTTTCTAATTTGAAATAAATAGATGCTGGCCAGTGACAAAGAGACCAGTGAAGAGGCCATTCCAAAATCACTGCAGGAATTTATGAGCATTGATAACAGGGGGTAGGCCCAGTAGAAATGGAAAAAAGATGTAGTCTAATCCTTTATAAAATGATATGGATGTTTCTACAAAATCTTATAATGAAAAAGATATCATAAAACACATATATTGATATAAAAAAAGAGATTTAAGAGCTATTGAGATTCTAAAGTGGAAGATATTTTAAAAAATACACCTTAAGAGTATAAAATACATTTCTAGAGAGAATATCCACTTTACCACTGAATGTTAAGTAACAGAATCCTTCATTGACAAACATAAATGGATGATGGAGAGCAACCAGAGAAGAGAAAAACAGCAACACAAAAAACATGGACCACGATGGACAAACTGAACACAGAGGAATCAGAATATCAGCCAAACCATCAATCAAGCATGAGAGTAAAATAGACTTAATTTGGACATACAAGAGCTCAGATATTGTGCCTACCACTCACAGGCCTTTTCTTATAATAGGAAGTAGTACAGCTGTTGTGGGGAGTTCAGGGCCACCAAGAAACAGGGCCTAACCTAGGAAATCAAAAGAAAGTACAATTCTAAGATGAAAACTGTGAAGCTGGCCTAGAAAGCAGTTGATACAAATTAAAATAGGAATTCTTTGAACTTCCAGAAAAATACCTTTAAAAAAATGAGTTCTTTATAACAGTTAAGTAGCTAGAGGCCCTTGGGCATAAACTGAAGGTAACTATTAAGAGAGTACACAAGAAAACAAACAAGCAAGCAAGTATGTTAATAAAGAATATGTAAAATAAATAAATCCATTATGCTTCTTCCTTCTCTCTTCTTTCTTTTAAAACTCAACTCTCTAAAAATATTTGAGTAAAGAAATAGATGTTTAAGTGTGTTAAATACAAATATAAGGGTTATAATAGAATAAAAATGAAAATAAATATATATATATATATATTTAGCAAAGATTTAGAAGTGTAGAAGTAAAGGATGGAACTGTAGTAAAAGTGTCAACTTTTAGGGGAGGATAGATCTTATTTAACGTTGACAAATTTTGCTATCTAGTGTATGCATTGCTCTTATAATATAGACAAAGCAAATTAAAAATAACAAAATGAAGTTATACCCATAAAGTATAATTGAAAAGATGATTACTGAATGAAAAAATGATTACCTAGCATATGTTCACTTTTTACTATTGATCACATGTATTAGAACCTGTGCTACTGGCCTAATACTTGTACATTCTCAACCAACTCTCATCACCCATTGCTCTGCTAATGCATAAACACCTGTTTTACCCCCTAAGAGCTTTTCTTGTATGACTCTGGTACAAGCTTCCAGCCACTATCCCTTTATAAGAGTAATGATCTGTGTGAAGCAAACAGTGATTTCTAGAAGAAAGATCTCATTATATTCCTTTTTGCATTAAAACCTTCACAGTAAAGGAGATATGCCTATTTTGTTGAATCTAAAAACCAGTGTTGGGATATTATAGATTTCTGTAAAATACATTAGGTATGATACTTAGAAGGACCAGACAGAATCTTGCATCGGCATTCAGGGAGAGATTTCTCCATCACCCTATTTCATCCTTTAGGAAACATTTTTTTTTTCCTCTGTGATAAAGGCTAGGAATAGGTTAAACCAGCCAGCTTCTCCTTTTCCCAGGAGATAAAAGAAAGAGGGAATAAACTGCAGCTGGACTGTTTCCTACATCAAAGAGATTATGGGGAGAGTTCTTAAAGAATTTTGTTGTGATTATATCTTCTTGGGAAAAAGGGAAATAAGACTCATGAGAAAGCTGAAAATTTGGTTTGTAAAGTGTACTCTTAAAGTGTGGATGAAATGTTATGCACATTACTACTTATTTCCTTGCGGTATTTCAGGGTTCCACACTTGGCTTCATAGGACAGTTGAACCAACAACAAAGAGCACCCCCCTTGTAATTAAGTGGACTGAGAAATGGTAAAGCAATTAGGAATACTGATATGAGACCCATAAGAAGATGGATTCATGTGCAATGACTGCCATTGATGGCAATGACCTTGAGTGAGGTCCATTGTATAAATAGTGCATTGGTAACAGGCTGGGACTGCCACTATGAACATTCTGTTTATCTAAGCAATGACAGACCCAGTGTACTGGTTTCTCCCTTTAAAAAAGATACTGAAGTAGCTCTGCAGTGGGCAAACCAGGTTTCAAGTGGATTCACTACCTATCCTCATCCATCTTAAGCGAGCTCACTTGGGCCGTTAAAGTGTGTGGTGTCTTGGGTTCCAGGATGGAGGATATTTTTTTCTTTTTCTTTTTCTTACTTTTCTTGGTTAGAGAGATTTGGAGCTAGAGGGTTGTTCACTATTTTCTAAAAAATAGTCCATTGATTTCTATTCCTATCAGTAGTTCAATAGTTGACTATTCTACTCCTGATTTCAACAGCTTGAGTGTAATGAGTACTCAGTTGGATCATGCCAAAAGTACTCACTTGGGAGTTTCAGGATAAGTGACTATTTCTCTAGCTATCTGAGGTGCCATTCAAAAGTAGCATGGGAAATCAGACTCTGGAAACAACAAAGAGAAGATTGCCATGTATGATGTTGGTGAATCAGGTGCTGATCTCATTGAATAAGTCAGAGGTATTTCAGAGGTGGGAAATAAAGGTAGAAAAATGTAAAACTCCATGAATTCAGATGGAGCTGATATCAATTTGGTATGTGTTGATCTCATTAGGGAAGTTGATACTATCCAGCAGCCATCCACTACTATGTACAATCAGCACATACTTGAATAATAATTGTTATGTAGTGGTTACCTACTATGTTAAAAGCTTTTAACAAATGATCTGTATATTTAATCACTTTATAATGTTGATATTATTTGTCCAATATATATACAAGATGAGGAAACTGAAGCTCAGCAAGTGTAAGTATGTACTTAAGGTGACACAGCTACTAAGTACCTAGTCTAAGATTCAAGGCAGGCTGTCTGACCCTAAAACCCTTTCTCTTTTCACTATATTGTTCTGGGTATCAGGTAATATGTGTTTTAACAGTGGTCTTTTATATATGATGCCTTTTTCTTCCCCTTGAACTTGTAGTACCATCAACAAGTCTGGACCATGGAAAGTTAGGGTGTGAGGTGCCTAGGAATCGTCATATTTTGAGCTTTAAGTGCAAGCATTTCATGAATGGTGGCTCCAGATGACATCTGACATCCCTGTTCTCCTACTACTTTGCTTCTCTTATATTAAGAAGCAAATCAATGGGTGTGATAATGGTGAATCTTAGCAAACAATGTATACATTCAGTGCTAAGTTCAATTTATATTTAAAAAGTTCAAATAATATGTTCGAAAATACAAACCTAAAATATGTTGTAGGTGTATTGTGTTCTTGCAGTTGAAATATTTTGTTTTGTTGTTGCTATTGTCGTCATTTAAGAGAGTTAAAACCTCATCTTCACAGATGTATTTTAATAAAGCTCTTCTGCACCTAACCTATTTTATAAGTTGTTATTAATCTGTTTATAGAGATAGCATTTAAACGTTGAGGTGTATTATGTAGCAAACTTCTATTTCGTAAAGGCAAATTGAATAGGAAAATGGATAGTATGTATATAGTCCTAAGAATTGAAATATTAAATTATCCATTATTTTGAGAGAAACTAAATGACTCAAACTTTTTTTAGTAGAAGCTATTCTCTATTCAAAGGTCATTCATTTTTATTGACATATTTAGAAAATGCAATTTTAGTAAATGTTAATAAATTAATATAGAATCAATTTCAACAAATGTGATTACATTAATAGGCATAAATTTGACATTAAATATATTTATACTTCCATTTTCATTGCGTATGAAGACCCCTCTGTTAAAATAATGAAACGCCAAAATCAGCTATGGAAAAAAATCTCAATTGCTCCAGAAAAACAGTTTAGTTCTAAACTGAAAAAACATAAATACAAGAATCATCCAAAATAAAAAGTTTGAATCTTAACAGTTAATAGCTTTTTAACATATTAAAAACCTAATGAGAATAACTTTTATAATATTTATAATTATATTTTAGTTTTAAAAGACTCCCACCATATTTTAAAAAATGTATAGCTGTACCATTTGCCAATAAACCATATAAAAATGTTTTATTCTTCTTCTAGTATCTCTGGAAGTTCATATAAGCAGTACCTTCTAATTTGTAGTATTAAAACTACAGCCATAGGATTTCATGTTGATTTATTTATAACAACGTGTTTTATCACCTAGATATTCATTCAACAACAATTACAAGGAACCAGGGTACTATATAAATGGTCCTCAGGTCATGCATATTGGAAAACCATAGGTAATTGCCAATAATGAAATTCGTTATTTGTGCAAATTATATGAGTTAAGTTGTCAAAGAGATATGTGAATTCTCACTAAAGAAATCACTATTCTTAAGTGATTTTAAGTGCAAGTGACTTCTATTTTTATGAGGTATTAGCTCAAAAAAATCAAACTGCCATTTAATTTTGCTCTAGTGAGCCTATTGTCTTCATTTCATGTCCTTCTTGGGATACATTTTTCTCTGTATTCTTGAAGATTTATTCATGAACTCCCATTAGCATTAATAAGGGTTGTATAACTCTATCCCCTACACAGCCGGTGGTAAATGAAATCCCTTTGGCATAATTTTCTGACATTTAAATGAGTCTTGGGCTTTATAAAATACAATTATGGGGCAATGTTACAAATGTAAATACCAAGAAGATAGGGGAAAGGGAATTAAAGGTGCCCTTTATAATGACACATGAGAGGATACACTTTCTCACTGAAAGACACAATTGAGAGAAGTTCTCATATTATCCATCTGATCATCCCCAGTTTGGGGAATAGTTCTGTCTCTTATGGAATTAATAGATATTAAATCAAAAATCTGACTTAACCACCAGATCACATAAAATGTTTTTTTAATAGTGGAAACAATGGCAAAGATTTTTACAGCTAGTACTTGACTTTTTAAACTGCAAGAATAGTATTTATAGCACACCTTGCTTGCAAAAAGTGTAATCATTTACAGATATTTTTAATTTGAGTAGCCTCAGTGTTAGGAGAGTTATATAATTTCCAGTGGGAAGATTACAAATAATGATCAACAAGGGCACATGCAAGTTGTGTGCTAAAAATCACCAAGCTCTTGAAGATATAAAAAATGGAAATTTCTTTTTCCCTACTCAAAATACCTAATGTAGGGTCAATTTTGATTCTCACTTGTAAGTCAGTGCACTGAATATTACAAATATAATACAGATACATCAGAAAATCTCATCTTTCACAAAATTTACCCTATCTTATGTCACTGTTCCTTTAATTTCACTATTAGTAATCTGTCTCTTCATATCTCAAAGAAAATTTTAAAAATAGCTTCTGGAAACTTTAAAAAAAATGAGTCCAGAAGAAACCTACTCATAGTTTACAAGTCAGAAGGGAGCAACATGATAGGTCGTTAATAGTTTAATAGAACTTTCTTTTCCACCCAGCAAGCCAACTGAGTATTTGTTTGAATGGAACAATTTGCAAACTGGGAGAAATGGGACCCCAGAGTCATAGGAATAGGAGGGTATAATAAGGAGTATAGGGGAACATCTCTGACCACTTCACAGTGAACTTGAAGCTGGTTCTTCCAGTGGTAAGTGAAGTTAACAATTACAACTCAATCACTTTGATTCCATTCAATGATTGCTATATAGTAATGAGCTATGCAGTATCGGTTTTAGATTTAGACAGACCTAGATTAACAACCTTTATCTTGACATAAATAAATTGAACTTTCTGAACCTCATTTTCCTAATCTGACAATCCTTGATAGTTGTTAGCATTGAAGAAGAATGAATGAGGTGGCAACTAGTTTGATATTTGGCACGTGGTAATGTTCCCTCGGCATCAAGATGGAGGGTCTCCTCAAATCGGTAGCCACCATGACCAGCAGTGAGATCTGGCTGTTGTTTGTAATTACAGATTCAAGAGGAAAGGTAGTCCTAATTTGGACGCCCACCACATTGACATATACACACTACTATATATAAAATAGATAACTAATAAGAACCTGCTGTATAGCACAGGGAACTCTACTCAATATTCTGTAATGGCCTATATGGGAAAAGAATCTTAAAAAAAAAAAAAGTGGATATATGTATATGTATAACTGATTCACTTTACTCTACACCTGAAACTAACACAACATTGTAAATCAACTATACTCCAATTAAAAAAAAAAAAAAGTCTGTTACTTAAACTTAGTTTCATCTCATGAATAATTTTAAACGATTTTGCATACATTTTGGTATTTAATGGAAAACTTCCATTGCTGTGGCATTCTTTCCATATGTGCTGGCCTACCCTTGGGTGGTTATCACTGTGGTTCTTTATCCAAAGCTGCTATCCGAGAGCATGATATTTTGGAATGCGGTTTGAATCACAGACAACAGTAGAAGTGCAGCTCTATATAGGCCCAGAGTGATGTGAGACATGCACATAAAATGTCACACAATGATATCATATAACTTGTTTTTCGATCACATTTCAGATGGAAGAGGCTGAATGTCTGTTACATTTATGGTCTCACGTTTATTTACTCTGCTATTATGAAACCATGATGTTTGGAGAAAGCTAATCTGTCAGCTTTTTAAATGATAAATTGGAGAGTGGAGATATCTGTTTCAACAAATAAGTATTGAATTCTTACTATTTTTCAAACCAAATGCAAGCCGTTTGTGTACATTTAATCAAAACAGCAATGTTTACGTTGTTTCTAGAGTCCTTTGATTCTAAGGAACATTCTCAAGGTCACACAGGTAACATGTGGAAGAACCCAGATTCAATCAAAGTTCTATGAGGCTGTTTTCTGGAAATATTTTAGTCTCTGCTGAGTCCACCTGCAGGCAAGAAGGAATGCACATGCACACATACACAAAAATACACTTACTAACGAGCACGTGGGAACCTTGGTCACTCAGGATTTGGCTCGTAGGGCTTGCACAGTTTTACCAATAACATTTAACTGTTGCAGCCATGACTAGCACCATTCAAGGAAAACACTCTACGTCTCTTGCATTTATTCTCAAACAAAAGTTAACTTGCTTCCTTATACCACAAAAGTTTGCTGCCTCTACCTCAGGGACAGACTGAAAAGATTTGAACTGCATTAAGTGCTTATAAGAGAAAGGTCAAATTAATTACCTTGTCGAACCTTTAATTTCAGTAATATTATTGAAATAGATTCTCCCATTTATCTTCTTTTAACTCTTCATGCCACAAATTGTGGTTGTGGAAGTACTCATGAATTACTGTAACATTTCAATGGTTTCATGTGATGGCTAGAGAGACATGTTCCAATATAAAACAATTCAAGTTAATCTTACATTTGTATATATGTAATTCTAGACCAGGGATCAGCAAACCATGACCACAGTCAAAATCTAGCCAGCTGTCTGTTTCTGGAAATAGTTTCTTTTGGTAACACAGTCATACTCATTTATTTATTATATATGCTACTTTCATGCTACATTGACAGAGTTGAGTAGTTGTAGCAGAGTAATTTTATGTATAGCCCATAAAATTAAAAAAAAATTACTGTCTGGTCCTTTACACAAAAAGTCTGCCAATCCCTGAATGTACCTGTAAAGTGTTACTAATTTTTATATTGGCAACCAGATATACAATGAATGTTAAAATCACAGTTTAATCTTTCTAAAACATTTAATTATATTTAATTTAATCTTAACAATTACACCAAATTCAACTTCATATAAATAATTTTATTTAAATATTTATTTTCTCAATTACAGTTACTATATTGCCTAATAAATTTAATAGAAAAAAATGAATATTTTAGAAGAAAATATTTTAAACATCAAAATAAATTTAAATTTTTTATTTTTTAATTAACTATATTATTCTTTTTTGATTGACATATTCAAATTTTTACCCTTTGAATACAATTATATTTTATGTTTAATCCTTTAAATCACTGAGAATGAGTACAAGTGCAAGAAATAGGGAGAAATAAAAAATATGAAAGTGGAGCTCAGAAAAGAGTGAAAGTGAAAAGAAAATAGAAATTTTGACATCATGAAAATATATTTTATCAAGCTAGGAGGTTAGCACATAATAAGTAGTTTGTTGGCTTCACTTACATCTTTGTTTATTTAGGCCTATGGTATGTGGGCCTCTATTTGTGCTCTTCTTTCCAGCCCTGCAAATATTTGGAATGAGCCTGATCAGTTCCAAACTAGCAGTAATCAGCTGCTTTAGGGTATCTGTATCTGGATAAATCAGCCTAAATTTCATCAGCTTGTCTGTCTAGTAAAGAGTGAACTAACCCTAATCTTGCAGGTTTGTGGATCAGGAGGGAGAGCCTCTCTGTTTCCTATTGACAGTCACACTTGGCATCTGGAGCTATCGTCTAAGATAGGATTGGTCATGACACTTCATAATCTCCTTATTTTTTCATAATTATGCACCTTCTATTTGGGTAAAGACACTGTTATTTTCAGTAATTACTAACATTACTAACATTATAGACACATGATAAATAATTAGTGAATGTATAATTGATGGATTGACTGAATGAATTAACCGATAATTTATTTGTGGGAAAACAAATAATAAAACCCTTAATATTTCCTTGAAGGAAGATTTTTCTCCCCAGGGAAAGAACTTAAAATACAGGTAATATTAATCAAATAGACAAAGTTTAGAGAATATTAATACTCCTGTGTCTACGATGTATAACATATTTAAAGAAGGATGAAAATGTGTGTTAGGAGTTGAGAGGGACAAAAAAATAACCATAGCTATATCTGGAGAGTTTTATTGGGATGAGTTTGAAGGTGCTAAAATATTTGAATTTTAATGTGTAGGAGAATGAGGAATCACTGAGGGTTTTTAAGTAGCAGACTGATACGGTCATGTTTATGTTTTATTAAAATGGCTTCTGTGTGTGTGTGAGAGAGAGAGAGAGAGAGAGAAAGAGAGAGGAAGAGAGAGATGAAATTGGTTAGAAGGCAAACTAAAATAGAGGAGAGTATTTAGCAGGACATAGAAATAGTTTAGAAAAAGACCATGAGAGGGTCTGTCAAAGAATAGTGTGAATTGAAATTGACATTATAATAATGCAGAAAGAAAGAATGAATCAAGGATAAATGAAGAATTTTAAGTTGTATATATCTGAGGCAGTTGAATGTTTATATACCTGTGAGAACTGAAGCAGATACTTATATATCCGATATATTGATACATATGATAATTAAACAGTATAGTTTTATGCATACTTAACATACTGTCTTCAATTAATATTTCAGTAGCTGAGTTTTGCCATCCAGTTTCCAACCTGCTATTGCCAAATATACACCAAAAAGAATGGAGAACCCAGAGTTCTTGTGCCTGCTACCCTGTAGACACCACTGGGATGAGACCACTGATATTTCAAAGAAATTCTGACATATAGTAGCAGCAAAATTCTTGCCTTGTGGGAGAATAAATAAATGAATCAAAATGTTGATACAGTTTCATCCTTACTGTATAAAGTATCTATGGTACACCTGGCTAAGTCAGCTAGTTAACAGTAAGAATAAATACTCTAAGCAAGGGATGGAGTCGTTTTAAATCACAGTGTACCAGCTAAATTTTTCATGTCTAGTTGAATACCCCTAATATTAAACAACACATGTTTTTTTCCAAAGAAGAAGACAAGGAGAGAAAATATAACAAATCTGATACCACTCAGCAGAAAGTCAATTGGTCACTGTTTTTACATAAAGTTTAAATTTTGAAGTTTGCACAAACTCATTAATTGCTCTATCCAGAATATTGAATGGCTCCTGAGCAATGCTAACAAGAATTATACACCTTTCATAAAAGCAATTTCAATTCATCTTTCAAGGTCAAATTTTTGTGTATTATAAACAGAGGGGTGGATGGGGGGAATTAGAATGACCTTTACTGTTCCACCCCATGCCTTACCTGCCCCGCAAGTCTGTTTCTACTTAGACCATTTTATAGCCTTGAGTTGCTAAGAACTGATCAAACTTCATTAACAAGGAACATTAACAGTCACCTTATAACAGACAGTGACAGCTAAAAAAAAAAGTCTTTAAGGTTTCCAGATAGCGAGTTTAAATTAGCCTTAATTTTTGATAAGCAATGATTTATATATTATCTTAAATATATTTGCAGCCCTAGAAAGGTTCATGTTGGTTTATGTTCTGAGAAAATAGGCATTTCATCAACTTGATTCAACCACCAGAATGCACATAAATTGGAGAAAGTAGAGACTTAGGGTAATGATACGTTACACTTAGGCTAGCAGAACACTTCCCTGAGCATTCAAATTTATTACATAGGAGGGGCTACTGTATCTTGTTAATGTATTATCCAAGACAACCAAACCTTCTAATAAATTTTTTAAGGTTTCAAATCCAGAAAACAGAGCATATAGCCTAGAATTTTATATTATAATGCTTGATGAGATTCACTCTAGTGAGGAAGTGTTTGTCTTTAAGTTATGCTTAACCTACCAGATTTCTCAAATATGAATTAGTTTTGAAAACTTTGACAGCGCTTAAGCACATATAATAAATTAAAAATAGAAGTCATTCTTATGAGCAATAAAATTCTGCAGTGGTTTTGCAATAAGTTAAGCAACTAAAATGAAAATGGCACATTTGCATCATTCATTTTGAAAATGATATCTTAAAACATCTCTTGAAAGGCTGATTCAGCTGACAGCAGAATCGCCACAGTGATGCAGGTGTTCTTTTGTCCATACTGGCATTGATGAGGGGAAACAATGTTCATCATTGGGACTGAGATGTCCTAATGTTCCCAGATGCTTATAGTGGAGATACCAGCCTTACTCTTAGACTATGGAACTGTACTTTTAATTTTACTTATTTTATTTGGGGGTGGAGTTGAACAAAACATTATTTACTGAAAAATAGAAGTAAATCTTTAGGAAAATTTATGAGACATATTCCCATTCAAGTATGTTTCATGAAGTTAGAGACAGTAATTAGTGCAAAAAAAAGATATAAGGAATGTATATCTGGTCTACAGTTTCCTTGGCAATTTGTGAATATTATAAATATAAACTATTTATAAGATCTCTTTGAAATGCTATTCTGTGTATCTCATGTACTACCCAACCCGATGTTCTATTAGAAAGTGACATTATGGCATAGTTGTCAAAGGATGAGGAGTGTACCTTCCATGTTATAATCCTCAAAGATTTGAGATAGTCAGTGGGATATTCTCTTTATTTTACATAGATGCACATTGAGATAGGAAGAAATAAGAGAATCACTCAAAGGTTTATGACTGTGCTGGGGAAATGCTAAGAAATCTCTCTGAGCCTATTACATGGAATAAGACTTGCCTTAGAGCATCCAAGAACTATTGACTAATCAGCAGAAGCTGTAAGCATAAAAATATAAGCACTTTTTTGAAGGTTTTGACTGTTGGTTTGAATTTTGAACAAGGTTAATTGATTGGTTGGGGTGAAGTGGAGAATGAGACAGCTGAGCACATCTGGCTTCAACTGATAAGAACCACTGCCACACACTCCAGTGCCCTCCTGGAAAGGGAGGAGCTGCCCTTTACTTGACAGTTCAGTAAAGATCTCCTGCCTGAAATGCCTGATGTCAGCTGCTGGGAGGCCCTGATGCATGACATCCATTAACAGTAGAAAGAAGGGTATTTGTGATTGAGGGAGAACTTTAGGTTGCTGAAATAAGCTCTATTCCTCTTTTTCTCCATTGGTGTTCCCTGACTACTGTTGGGTGGGTGGGTGAAACCGTGGGGTAAACCCTCTGCCTTGAGAAACTCTTTCTCACCTCTGGGACAAGGCATCAAGTAAAATAAAGTCATGTGTTTAGCACAAAAGCCTATGTATGTGTGTGATTTTTTTTTCTTCAGGCATGTTCACACACACACTTAAAGAAAAGAGATGAGTCTGAACAACAGACATTATTCGTGGTCTAGTGCTTTTGGCTTTACTTCAAAAAGGAAAAAAAAAAAATACTCAGATGACTGAGATAACCCTTAAGGTGAAGGCAGAGTCTAGCAGGTATGAAGAATGATAATCTAGACTATACTTTGAAACTTTACCGTTCAGAGGGATCACTTAGGGATTTTATTAAAATGCAGATTCTGAATCAGTAGGTTTGAGATGGGTCTTGTAAGTCTGTATTTCTAAAAAGCTCCCATGTGATGGTAATTCTTCTGGTCTTCAGACTATATTTTGAGTAACAAGCGTCTAAATTATAACTATAGAATGTTAGAATGGAAAGAACAAACTAAAAACTTTACTTCCCACAGTTTATATGCAAGTAAATTTTGCTTTCCCATTTTAGGTATGCTTTCTTGTTTTCTTCTGGACCTCTTGAAAAGAAAAAAGGTAATATCCCTGAGACAAACTTACTAGTTTTTTTTTCCTTCCTGAACACAGAATAAAAATTTTTTAAATCATCTATACATAAATGTTTAAGTTAGCATATTTATCTAGTAACTGGCTTATAATATTTACATTGTACTAAACATGTATTATTTGGGCTCTGGACTAAAATTTTGTGTTTTGTAAATGCAACTGAATCAAATATTTCTTTAGTACCATAATTAACCATTAAATCCCAGTAGTCCCCAGCAGTGAAATGGGGAAACATATTTATGGTAGTTGGGAAAAATATACTACAGTGTTTAGCCATCCATCTATGTTAGTCTCAGTCACTACCTAAATGACAAGGGCAACCTGCCTGACAGCCAGGAGAGAAATGGATAAGAAAACAGGCTGCACCCCTCATGAGACTAGAACCTCATGTAAATATATATATATATTATATATATATATATATATATATATAATATATATATATAATACATATATATAAAATATTAAAATATAGCAGATTTCCCACACATTTTTGATGATTTAAAATTCAATTGAAAAACACTTTTATGAGGACTCTGGTAAGAAGCATTTCCCCTCAGTTCTGCAATTCTATTCAGTAAAGGTTTTACTAGTCAGAACACCACAGTCAGTAATTTAGCAAATGTATTTTAAGTGCATATTTGCTAGGAGACACAAAGGTGGAAAGGAAAGTCTCTAACCTCAAGGTGCTATAGTCAGGGCTGCAAAGTTGCAGGCTGCTATCTATGATAAAGTGAGAAAATGCCTGTAAGAGGTTATGCAGGTTTTGCAGCCGGAGCCCAAGAGAAAGGGACACATTAGTGACAGTCCTTTTTTTTTTTTAATACAGCAGGTTCTTATTAGTTATCTATTTTACACATATTAGTGTATACATGTCAATCCCAATCTCCCAGTTCATCCCCGCCCCCTGCTTCCCCCACTTAGTGAGAGTCTTAAAGAAAATACAGTTTTAAAACTGGTGCTTGAAGACTGAGCTTAAAAGGGTGAATTATCCAAGCAAATTCAGGTTGGAGGAGGAGAGTCAGAGAGGGAAGGAGAACATTCCAAGCAGAAGTGGCATATCAAAAGTCAGGGCTGTATTAGAGTCTGTGATTTATTTAAGGATCTCCATGTCATTCAGAAATGGTGGTGGGATGTGTGAGGGGAGAGTGATAAGAGGTGAGATTGAGTGTGTAGACAGGGCCATGATATGAGAATCTTCTGGGTTTTTTTTTTGAATTTTATTTTATTTATTTTTTTATACAGCAGGTTTTTATTAGTTATCCATTTTATACATATTAGTGTATATATTTAAAATATTTAGATCTTATCTCTAAATTGAAGGGAGCCATTTAAAATTTCAGCATCTCTGATAAAGCAGTCTTATATTCAAATGAATTGCATATAATTTTTCCTCTCTGCTAAACTGAATATGTGAATAAACATTTTTTGGAGATACCTGATTTTTTTTCACACTGATTGAGTTAACATTAAAAATTAAAATGTTTCCAGTTTCTACCCATCTTTCCTTTTACCTTTTGTATGTACCACTCATCAGGTAAACAAAGAGCAGAGTACCATCTTCTTGCACCTCAAGCCTGTCTTTCTCTGTTTTCCTGGTTTCCTGCTATGGGAATAGAAAGAGCCATGTTTCTACCAGAATTCCCAGCAATACCTCTCCCCTACCCATTACAGTTCTTAAATGTAGCACACCAGTTTCTCTATCCTTTATTCAAATGTCACAATTACTTACACATCAGATAATCAAAACTGTTCTAAATACTTGCATCACTCTGTTAAGCAAGCTGAAGTTCTGAAACACATGTATGTGTGCGTTATTGTGATTTGAATATCAGAGCTATGAATTTGACCTTTTAAATTTAAATTCCAAGGACAAGCAGAAAAGGAGGGATTTGCAGATATTTAAGTTATTGGCTGGCAGTGCAACCCTGAGTAATTTTCTCTGAGCACTTGAAAACACAGAATGGATCTCTGTTGGCAATCTTGGTCCTCTAGCTTTTTGAAACACATGCATTGGAAAGCTGCTGTAAGTTCAAATCAACTGTTAATTACAGAAAGAGCGCGTATTACCAGTTTCCATTGTATGATATCAGATGTCTTTTCTGGAGTTAGAGATTTGGGAGAGAACATATTTTTATAAAAAGGAATTACTGAAAAAATATCTTCTATAGTTGTAATTCAAATAGTGATTGTTCTTTTTGTGAACAGACAATTTACTATGGGAGCATTTGAAGAACCTCATTAAATGTGGTGCTTGGTAGGAATCTCAAAATTTAACCTGAAATATTGGGAAAATGAGGCTTGGTTTCACTGTTTCTTCAAATCAACTCAAATACTCAAATAGAAATTTGTGATGAAACCTTCTAATTTTACAGTATTAGGTAAGAAAAATGCCCATTAAAGTGGTGAGATAATTTTACCTTTTATAAGTATAGAAGACTGCCTGGTATATTCTCTTTTCTTTAGTAGCAGATGGTTCTTGAATAAGAAAAATCCTTCTAAAGGACTTTTTAGTTTAGCTCTTCTTTATTGGTCATAGCTCTAAGAGTTTAGAGAAAGGACATGGGGGCACATTTGACAAACTAAGAATGTAGATAAAACATAGAGTGAATAGCTGGCTCCCTGACATCTATGTGAGATACAAATTAACAGAGGAGGAAAACAGAACTGTCTTATGATTATGAACATATCTTTAAACTAGAGAGAGCATGAGAGAGGGCTGATTTCTGAAGACAGTTTATTCTATAAATATGCTTATGTACACACAACACATTCTTGATATATGATCAGTGACAACAGTCACTAAAAGAGTTCACAGGGGACACAGGAAATTTCTGACCCATGTTCTTATCTGGAAAGTGCTAAGAGCATAGATTCACTGCACAGTTCTACAGTTCTGATTTAGTTCTCATGGTTCAGAATACAGCAGCAGCCTGCGGGGACTTTTGAGACTTGCATCATTTTTGTTCCCAATTCTCACCACAATTCATAAAATGTCATTAAATTAGTGACAAAGAACAGTTGTTCTCAATTTACCCAAATCCCAATATGGACTGGATTAAAATATGTCATAGCATCCTTCTGGCTTCACTTGCGCTCTCACCTACTCCAGAATCAGTTAATTATATACCCCCTTCCAATAATACCCTACAGCCACCCATCCTTGAATTTCCCTAGTGATTGTGGTCTGTTTCCAAAACCTAGGCCACTACCACCAAATTATTTCTTCATTCTTTTTTTATACATAAAATGTATGGAAGAGATACAAAGACTATAAAAACTTGGTTCATGCTATATAGTCATAATGTCAGATTCCAACTGATTCCTTGAAGTTACTCAACAACCCCATTTTTTGTGTTTTTTTCATACTTTACTACTTTCCTCAAGAATAGTTCCGTAATTTCTACTTTCATCAAGTAGTCCCTCCATTTCCACCAGCTTTCAGTAAATAGCCTCATTTTCGACTTTGTTTACTATTCTTACTAACTCTAGGTACTACGCTAATTTGAATGTATCCTAAGGTAGGCGCTATTACTAATTTAATTTAACAGATGAGGTGACTGCATATAAAAATTTTACAAATGAGGTGACTGCACATGATATTTGGAAAATGTTATTTTTAATATCCTTTTTAATATCCCTTACAACTCTGTATCTCCAAGTCAAAGCAGTGAAATTTACTGCCATGGGGAAGAAAGAAGGTGGGAACTACCAAGTACAAATCAGCTGTTCATCAGCTTTCAGTCTCAAATATTCTTGATTACTTTAATAGACAATATTTGATAAAAAGCCCATGTGGTTGAGAGACAAAAATTTCAAAAATGTCTTCATTACCCTCTTTTAATATATCTTAAGGCAGGTCAATGGACTTTATTGTAGCTATGTTTTTAAGTGATGTCTCAAAACTATGAGAACAAGGAAGAAAATCCCCAAATTTCTATGAAAACGACCTGTGGGAATAAATCTGTGTTGAACTACATTTTCTGACTACTTCTTCTGGCCTGAGTTCCAGAGAAGTCCTGTTAGTCCTTGAAAATTTTCAGTCTGTCAAGAATAAGAGGTCTTTTATTTCACCTTCTGTTTGGGACTTTAACAAGAGTCCGCTTTGCACGTGGTCAAGCTAAAGCAGTTTTGGCCTTGTAGAGGGAGAACATAAGAATCTATTTAGCTGTCCTTATCTTCCCTTGGCTCTTCATTGTTGGAAAATTACCCATAATTTCCATCATGATCCTGTTGTGTGTAGATGTGTGTGTGTGTGTGTGTGTGTGTGTGTAAATGGGGAGGTAATGTAGCTAATAGCCTAGGCTGCTGGACATTCAGAATGTCAGAGGCAGATGCTGCCGGGAATTAAATGTCCCTAAAGATGAGGGCTGAAGGATGGGCTTCCTAGACTAGTTGCTAGAGAGAAATCAGAGCACATAGGACTAACAATGGAACCAGCAGAAAGAGGTGGATGAGTCAACAGGAGCATCGTCTAAATTAAGGACATAGACCATGTGGTACAGTAGCATCAAATTTGAGCTATAGAAGCCAAAGTGTCTGGAATGAGTTGTCACACCTCAGCAAAGATTAGCAGGGATCACAAGGATGCTGAACAGATCTCAGTAGCTCCCCTCATTAAATTTCACGTGGTTAAACTCCATGTATACCCACAGTTCTCCCATATACCCAGATAACATCTTAAAGAGGAGAAGTGGAAGCGGGAATACTTCTGAAAGGATGTGTATTTAACAGAGTCATCTAGGCACATACTAACTTCCAAGAAAAATCATCCAAATTATTGAACTGGCCTGAGATTACCAAATCAGAATTCATCTAGTTTCCCTCAACACCAAAACATCCCTACCCCTTGTCAGAAGGTTAGGAACTAACTAGAAGGATAATTTTAGTTATAATGAAATAAAGAAAATATTTTTCTTTGTTTATCTAAGTGTAGTGTGAATAAACTTTCTTTAACAACTACAGCCACTATACTATGAGTTCTGAGACCAAAGATCACTTTTTTTGTTGTTGTTCACCATCTACTGCACCAGTGTCTGCCTAGCCACTTTTGAAATGTAGAGATAAAATAAAGAACTTGTTATTTTTCCTTTAAGGCACAGAGGTAGAAATATAATTATGATTTTGAAAACTAAAACTTTCACCACTGATCATGAACCCATTTCCTTTCACTTTGTCTGGAACCCTCATATCTCAACCACTCCATTTTGTCCCAGCATGTTCAATCTTCATTTCATTAGTCATTTTTCCCTACATCTATAAACACGTAAAAGTTGTCTCTTCTTGAAATAAAGAACAAAATTGAACATATATGAATATTCTTCCCCTTTGGGCAATCATCCAAATTTTATTCCTTTCCAAACATTTTAATTAAGGTTTACAGTACCTGCAGCCATTTCCATACCTCTTTCTCTCTCTTCTCTGTTCTTTTTTACCCTCACTAGCTTCAAAACTCTTATCTGAGAACTAAGAACTAGTCTTAGCCAGTATGGACACAACTGAGTTCCTAATGATAAATGGAAGAGCATATTTACAGTCTCTCTTCTCCTTGACATCTCTGGAAACCTTGACACTGATCATACGTTCCTTATTGATGCTTTCTCCTCTCACAGATTTAGTGAAGTACATTATTCTAATTCTCTTCCTGCCTCCTTGTTACCTCTATTCTTTTTTTTGTTGTAGTTAATGCCTTTGCTTTGTTTGCTTCCTACTCACTGATCACACAAGCCTTTCCTTTTGTAAGGCCAGTTTATTAACTACTTTCCAAATACATTTCCACCTCCCAAACTATTGATATTAGTCATCTAAAGAGCATCATTGTGAGAGCTGAAGAGGACAGGATTTGTATTTAGACATATCCAGGGTAGACTCTTGGCTCAGCTACTTAATAACTGTGTTGCCTTAGACAAGCTCTAACCTTTCCAAGTATAAGTTTTATCACCTGAGTCGGATAATTATATTTACATCAAACTGTTTTTTGATGATTAAAAAAATAAACCTTAAAAGTAGTACCAATAGCTGGCATATAGTATATACTAATAAATGGTAACAATTTTCATTCTTCTGAGCATGTATTTCTTTTTCCCCACTGAAATCATAAACATTCATCAGGACTTGGCTAAAGTCCTACCTCTTTCAAGAATCATGTGCTTCCACTCTAGATTCAGGGGTTTACTTGCTCTACTGGACAAGTTTTAAAACATATATTGTCCATTAATTACGTCTTATTTTTGTACAGAGGATTATTATTTGAAAGGTACTTCTATTACATCATAAAAATGAGCTTCATAAGAAGAGAGGATTCTTACAGTATAAGAACCTTTCAATAGTATATATCAATTTCTTCCCTCTTGAATTTTGTACTATTGAGATAATACATTTCATTTTTACATATATTTTAAAACACGCAATATATGTTATTATTTTTGTTTAAATAGTCAATCATGTTTTAGAGATATTTATATAAAAGAAAAATTTTATAACTTATCAATGTAGTTACTATTTCCAGTATTCTTCTATCCTTCGTGAAGAGCCACATTTCTGTCTGGGATGACTTTCCCTGTAACCTAATGAACTTCCTTTAGTAATTCTTGACGTGTGGTTCTGCTGGTGATGAATATTTTCAGGTTTTGTATGTGTACAAACGTCTTTATTTTCTTATGTTTTGGAAAGATTGTTTGAGTGGTTATAGACTTCTAGGTTGAGAGCATTTCTCTTCCCGTATATTAAACATGTTACTCCACCATCTTCTCACTTGCATTGTTTCTGATGAGAAATATGCTGTCATGTTCATCTTTGTTTCTTTGCATATAACAAGTCTTTTGTCTCTGGCTGCTTTTAAGGGCTTCTCTCAACACTGGTTTTGAGCAATTTGATTTTGGTGTGCCTTATAATAATTTTCTTCTGTTTCTTCTTCTTGGAATTTGTTGAGATTCTTAGATCTGTGGATTTATAATCATCCAACTTGGAAGATTTTCAACCATTATTTCTTCAAATAATTTCTTTCCTCTCTCCTTAGTGATTCCAATTACATGTATATTAGGCCACTTGAAGTTTTTCTCAGTTCTCTAATGCTCTGCTTACTTTTAAAAGTTCCCTTTTAACTCTGTGTTTCATTTTGAATAATATCAATTACTATGCTCTAAAGTTCATTCATGCTTTCAATGCAATATCTAATCAGCTATTGATTCCATTCAATTTATGTTTCATTGTAGGCATTGTAGTTTACTTCTCTATATATTTAATTTGGGCATCTTCTGTAGCTTCTATGTCTTTACTGAACTTTTGAACATATAGAATATAGTTTACAAAAATATTTTAATGTCTGCTAATTCTGTTTGCTAATTCTAACATCTGTTCTGAATTGCTTTCTATTGATTATTTTTCCCCTCATTATGGGTCATGTTTTCATGCCTTTTTGGCAGTGAAGACTGCCAAAAAAAACTGGAAGCTTTTGACTGGATGCCAGACTTTGTGAATTTTTACTCATCAGGTGCTGGATATTTTATTTTCCTATAACTATTCTTGAACATCACTCTGAGATGCAGTTCAGTTACTTGGAAGCAGTTTGATCCTTTCAGATGCTACTCTTAATTTTTTCTCTATTTTTAGGTAGCACAGCAGTAGCAATCAGTCTAGGGATAATTATTCTGCATTACTGAGGCAAGTATAATCTTCCCAAACACTTGTGAATAATAGGATTTTCCAATTCTGGCTGTTAGGAAGAAGCCTTATTCCCAGCTGTATGTGGGCACTGGGCATTACTAACTCTAATTCTTTGAGGGTAGTTCATTCTCTGGCCTCAAGTAATTTCCTCACATACATCTGCTGAATTGTAGACAGGGACCTTCTGCAGACCTCTGAATTTCTATCTCTGCACACTTTCTCCAGCACTCTGCATGTGGACTCTTACTAACTCGGTGTCCCCAGACTCTCAGTTCTCTGTCCTCAACCTCACCTTGGTTCTCACTCACAGGGCTGGAAATGCTCTCTAAGCAGTAAGCTGGGGGCAGTTATTGGGCTTTTATCATTCATTTCCTCTCAGGGACCACTTTCCTTCATTGCATGATATTCATTGCCTTGAAAATTGTTGTTTTCTTATGTCTTATCCATGTTTTATTTTTTCAGGTAGGAATATTTTGACCTGTTACTCCACCTTGGCAATAATTAAAAGTTCTGTTCAAATGTGTTTTGACTTATCCCAGTTTGTAATCACTAAGGTGACTGAGTGGGGACTTAAATGTTTTCTGGCTGAAAGTTAGGTCTCTATTTCTTAATATAAATTAACATAATTTAGATAAATTTAACAGTATACACATATAGCACACTCACATATGTAAACGCACACACACACACCCCTCCCTATCTGTATATATGTATAGTCTTCAATTGAAGAATATATTACTAATTTGCTTCACTCATTCATTCATTTACTCATTTATTTATTCACTTTTTAAGTATATATTGAATATCTCCTTTGTGTTGATCACTCATGAGAAACATGAGGCATACAGCACTGAACATACAGAAAATTTTCTACCCTTAAGGACTTTAAGATAGAAGAAGCTACTTAATAAAGTAATACAGTTCATTCTTTTTATTTCCCTCATAGATCCTACTATATTGTAGGCCTGCAGATAGTTAAATGTTCATTGAAAATGTAATTTTAAATTTAAAAGAAAATTCTCAGATAAATGAAGTTCTTAAATTTTAATTATCTGTGTGTGTACATGTGTGTATTTAGAAATAAGGATAATTTTCCTATATATATCACTTAAAGGGTTTGGAATATCTTTAATGTAGATAAAAGTTAGCTTAATATTTAAGATATTCCCTCTACATGCCACCTCCCACATACCCATACTCTTCTAAAATTCTTTGGTTTTGAATGTATCTTATGATGCTTAAATAATTCCAATATTTTTTAAAGCCAGCACTTCTTGTCTGAAGATACAATTTCAAGCTTAAAGGCCCCATATTTTTATTTATTTTATTTCTTAAATCATTTGTTACAAGCATGAAATAATTGACTTGTGCCAATGTGACTTCATTTTATTTTTTAAATTATTTTTAAAAGTGCATTTTTCCCTCTTTTCTCTTTATGCATATACAAGACATGAATAAACTAATATTTTCCTTAACTACTACCATGGCATTGCTCATACATGTGTATTAGTTAAGGTTTCTATAAAAAGTATAGCAAAAAACAAACAAAACCTCTCTATACAAGGCAGTTCTAATGTATTTTGTCTGTCATTATGTATGATTCTAATGTATTCTACATGATTTAGATACAATGTAGTTACTTCAATATGATTATGGTATAATTATAAATATCCATATACATTGCCCTTCTGTTTCTGAAATTTTAAGTAAATATCTTTTTGAATATTTTAATTTCAAAGTTTCCATATATTGGGCTGGCCAAAAGTTTAGTTCGGTTTTTTCCATAAGGTGGCTCTAGTAGCACTTACTTGTCTTTAACATCATTCGAAACAATTTTGTTAGATTGTATGTGACAGCTGTCATATCAGCGTGCATTTAAAAAAAGACTTATCAAAATTGGTGAATTTTTGAGTAGCCATTTTAGTGTTGAAGATGGAAGAAAAAAAGCAACATTTTCGGCATATTATGCTTTATTATTTCAAGAAAGGTAAAAATGCAACTGAAACACAAAAAAAGATTTGTGCAGTGTATGGAGAAGGTGCTGTGACTGATTGAACGTGTCAGAAGTGGTTTGTGAAGTTTCATGCTGGAGATTTCTTGCTGGACGATGCTCCACGGTGGAGTAGACCAGTTGAAGCTAATAGCAATCAAATCGAGACATTAAGATTGAGAACAATCAACGTTATACCACGCGGGTGATAGTTGACATACTCAAAATACCAAATCAAGCGTTGAAAATCATTTGCACTAGCTTGATTATGTTCATCGCTTTGATGTTTGGGTTCCACATAAGTTAAGCGAAAAAAACTTCTTGATCGTATTTCCACGTGCGATTTTCTATTTAAACGTAATGAAAACGTCCCGTTTTTAAAACATATTGTGATGGGCGATGAAAAGTGGATACTGTACAATAATGTGGAATGGAAGAGACCGTGGGGCAAGTGAAATGAACCACCACCAACCACTCTAAAGGCTGGTCTTCATCCAAAGAAGGTGATGTTGTGTACATGGTGGGATTGGAAGGGAGTCCTCTATTATGAGCTCCTTCTGGAAAAAACAAACGATTAATTCCAACAAGTACTGCTCCCAATTAGACCAATTGAAAGCAGCACTCTACAAAAAGCATCCAGAATTAATCAACAGAAAACGCATAATCTTCCATCAGGATAATGCAAAACCGCATGCTTCTTTGATGACCAGCCAAAAACTGTTAGAGCTTGGCTGGGAAGTTCTGATTGATCCGCTGTATTAACCAGACATTGCATCTTTGGATTTCCATTTATTTCGGTCTTTACAAAATTCTCTTAATAGAAAAAATTTCAATTCCCTGGAAGACTGTAATAGGCACCTGGAAAAGCTCTTTGCTCAAAAAGATAAAAAGTTTTGGAAGATGGAATTGTGAAGTCGCCTGAAAAATGGCAGAAGGTAGTGGAACAAAAGGGTGAATATGTTGTTCAATAAAATTCTTGGTGAAAATTAAAAATGTGTGCTTTATTTTTACTTAAAAATCGAAAGCACTTTTGGCCAACCCATAAATACCAAACGAGAATCCACACTTGAAATTATTTTAGTCCTTAGAAGCTACTGTGTAAATTGGAATTGCTATTTTTATAATTACATATATATATATGCATACAAATTATATATATGTGTAATGCACATAAATATATGCACAGTTTCCTTTAGCCAAATCAGTATGAGATATATGAAGGCATATATTGTGTTTTATATGCATAATTAGGATGACTCAATTTACTATACAAAACTCATTATATGTCAATGAAAAATGGATTTATTTTGTTATTATTAAGGACATCTTTAAATAAAAGCAGGGCACATATCTCTAAATACAAACTTTATAATTAGGCGTATTTGTCTTTAAGTATTTAGAAGTAAAAATATAAATTATAAGGTTATTTCAAACAATTACGTTTTTATTGTTAAATGAAAATTTATTGCAGTAAAAGTTATTCCTTCCCTTGTAACAACAGAATGAATTTCATATATAATCTTAAAGTATATAAAAATATTGTTATTCGTCTTATCACAGTTACTTTTGTGAGGAGAGTAGACACAAATTGGTGTGACTCCCTAGCTCTGAAGGACTTCTCCTGTGACCATGTCAGTTCTTCCAAGCTCTCCCTTTCATCCCCATAATACTTGACCGTGACTAAATGCTCCAAAATTCAGCATTAGTGTCCCAAGCTAGACCAATCATATATTCTCACTTGAGGGCTGGGATTTACACAGAGATATAAAGCCAGAGGTGGGGTTAAGTTGCCTCATAGCAATGCCTCTGGTAAAGGTGCCTAACTCCTACTACCTTTTGACTCAGAACTTGCCTAGTTTCTAAGGTTTCGTTGATTGTCTCTTCAGTTTTTTGAACTACTCCACTATCCTTTCAATAAATGTTCTTTTTGCTTAAGTTAGGCAAGGTTAGCTTTGGGGTCAAATCAAGGAAGTTGGTCTAATTCAGAGACAATAACTCTAAGTGTATATATTGAAATCTAGGGTACACAGATACCAAATATTAATTTTGGTATGTTAGGTGAGATACTTTAAGGACAGGTGGACTATTTTTATTTTTGTAGTAGTTATATTTATATTTATCTGATTTTTTTTTTTTTTTTTTTTTTTTTTTACAAATGATTGCAGCAGCATGGTTCGTGTCAGAATGGATGAATTTTTGTATTGAAAACAACCTTGATGAATATATTGGGTGGGCCAAAAAGCTCATTCGGGGTTTTCTGTAAGATGTTATAGAAAACCCCATACAAATTTTTTGGCCCATCCAATATTCGGATGTAAATAATGAATGTTCTTCCCTTTTGGAGTGTTATGAAATAGAGGATAAAACAAAAAGAAAAGTTCTTCTGAATAACATAAAGAGAAGAGTTTTGAGATTTTTTGACCAACTCTGCAGTATAGAGGAGAAGATAGAGCAAAAAATGCAAGGGAGAGATCTTGTGACCATATCATTATGGCCTGAGAAAAACATGTTGGTTTCTAAGGAATTCATGGCAGAGAATAGATGGCAATTGTGAGACACCCTGGAATTGAAGTTGCTTTTTGTTTTCTACTCTATGGTACAAAGAAAAATGCTGTTTGTGTTGTTTCTTCTGAAATGAAGTAGGAGGAGTTGTGTCCAATATGGAGTAGAGTGGAAGCTGGAGGCTTGGGTCTGATGGAGGGAGTGGGCAGGCAGTCTAGACAGAGGCTGCAGCAAGAGTGAATTAGAAGATGGTCCTCCCCTGAAGTCCCTTGGAGGTAAACAGAGAGTCTCTGAACTTCTCATGGCTCAGAGGATGATCATTCAGCTATCTTATGTGGATATTTTAGGAAAGGTGACCCCAGAAAGGCTGAAGACTTTAGGCCACTCAAGCACGAGGCGTATTCTTCATTAGGTAGAAGTTTCTGGGAAATAAAAATTGGCAAGACAATGAAAGAGATTAAGCTGTTCTGTCATTGAGGCCAGTGAGGTTTTATAGCACTTCAAGTAAATCACTTTTTATTTACTCAGTGCTCACACAAATACATTAAACGCAAATAATATAGCTTTCCTGCTCAAGTTTATTCTTGATTTAGCTTCAGGATATTGACTGACATTACCTATTTTAACAAGCCTCTTATTTTAGAATACTTTTAGATTCACAGAAAAATTGTGAAGATAGTACAGAGAGTTCCCAGAAAATCCTGTATTTGCTTTTTTAAAAATTATAATTATTATTGCTGTATCAAATTACCACAGATTTATTTTTTTAAAAAAGGCCTCAAGTTTATTATTTTAGAGTTCTGAAAGTAAGAAGCCCAGAAGTTTAACATGGGTTTCACATGACTAAAATCAAGGTGTCTGCAGAGCTGCATTCATTTTTGAAGGATTTAGGAGAAAATCCATTCTGTGGTAATTAGTAGCTTCTAGTGGACACACACATTCCTTAATTCATGGTTCTGTTCCTCCTTCTTCATAGCTGGCAATGGTTGGTAGAATTTCTTTCATGCCTCTAATTACTCCTGCCCTTATTCTGTTTTTCTACTTCTTTTAACACAGATGGACTTTTAAGGAGTTATATGATTAGATTAAGCCCACACAGATAATCCAAAATAATTTCATCTCAAAGTCCTTAAATGTTATTACATCTGCAGTTTGCCATGTAAGGTCAAATATTCACAGGCTCTGACGATTAGGATGTGGACACATTTATGAGAAATGTTACTCTCTCTACTGCACCCCACACCCAGGTCCCACTATTATTAACATCTTATATTAGTATGGAATATATGTTACAATTTATGAACCAATATTGACACTATTATTATGCCTATACTTACTCAGCTACCCTTTGCATTTAACAAATGTCCTTTTTCTGTACTAGGATAATATGCAGGATAACACATTACATTTAATCTTCATGTCTTCTTAAGCTCCTTTTGGCTATGACAGGTTTTCCGACTTTCCTTGTTTTTGATGGCCTTGACTGTTTTGAAGATTACTGGTCAGTTATTTTGTAGAATGTCCATTGAGGGACATTCATTTGATGTTTTTATCATCACTAGACTAAAGTTATATGGTCTAGGGAAGAAGACCATGGAAGTAAAATGCCATTTGCATCACATAATATCAAAAGTACAGGGCTTCCCTGGTGGCACAGTGGTTGAGAATCTGCCTGCCAATGTAGGGGACATGGGTTCGAGCCCTGGTCTGGGAGGATCCCACATGCCACGGAGCAACTAGGCCCGTGAGCCACAATTACTGAGCCTGCGCGTCTGGAGCCTGTGCTCCGCAACAAGAGAGGCCACGATAGTGAGAGGCCCGCGCACCACGATGAAGAGTGGTCCCCACTTGCTGCAACTGGAGAAAGCCCTCGCACAGAAACGAAGACCCAGCACAGCCATAAATAAATTAAAAAAAAAAAAAAAGTACATAATATCAACATGACTTATCACTGTTGATATTACATTTGATCACTTGGTTCAGAGAGTGTTTTTCAGATTTCTCCACTGTAAAGTTACTCTTTATCCTCCTTTCCATACTGTACCCTTTTGAAGGAAGTCAATATGCCCAGCCCACACGAAGGAAAGAGGAGTTTTTTTGCTCCTTGAGGGTGAATTATCTAAATAAATTACTTGGCATTTTATTGCATAGATTTGTTTTCTTCCATGTTTTAAAAAATTTACTCAGTCATCAATTTACATAGGTATGGGCTCATCAACATTTTATCAATTTTGGGTTGTAATTCAATTCTAATTTATTTACTTTGTTGCTCAATTCACTCCAGGTTTGAAAATTGGCAATTCTTTTAGTTAGCGCCTGTGCTCTTTTATTTTTTAAAGCTGATTTGCCTTTTTTTATATATATAATTTTTTTTCTAAATTTATTTATTTGTTTGTTTTATTTTTGGCTGCATTGGGTCTTTGTTGCTGCACACAGGCTTTCTCTAGTTGCGGCGAGCGGGGGCTACTCTTCGTTGTGGTGCGCGGGCTTCTCATTGTCGCGGCTTCTCTTGTTGCAGAGCATGGGTTCTAGGCACGTGGGCTTCAGTAGTTGTGGCCCTCGGGCTCAGTAGTTGCGGCTCACGGGCTCTAGAGTGCAAGCTCAGTAGTTGCGGCACACGGGCTTAGTTGCTCTGTGGCATGTGGGATCTTCCCAGACCAGGGCTCGAACCCATGTCCCCTGCATTGGCAGGTGGATTCTTAACCACTGCACCACCAGGTAATCCCTCCTGTGCTCTTTTAACATAACCCATCATTGTGTGTGTGTGTATGTGTGTGTGTGTGTGTATTTTAGCATTTTCTTACTTTATGATACTACTAGAAGCTCTGGGTTCATCTTGTATATATCCTACTGCAGTTTTAGAATCATCATTTATCCAAAGAGCCCTCATACCTTTTTTTTTTTTTTTTTTTGAGCTCTGGTACCTTTTATTGGAAGAGGGCATTGATATCAAGATTCGAGTGCCAAGTATACTCATTGCTACCTAAGTATCATTGTTTCTAGGCCTTCTCAGATGAAAGAGCAAAGAAATATATGTGGACATACTAACCTGTGTATATACACATATCTATAAATATTTCCACATGTAACTGTATGTATCTGTATTAAGCTAAACATGAGTTCATACTGACACCTCCAACTCAAATTCATTACCACATGAGGATAAAGAAGATGTGGCACATATATACAATGGAATATTAGCCATAAAAAGAAATGAAATTGAGTTATTTGTAGTGAGGTGGATGGACATAGAGACTGTCATACAGAGTGAAGTAAGTCAGAAGGAGAAAAACAAATACCGTATGCTAACACATATATATGGAATCTAAAAAAAAAAAAAAAGTTCTGAAGAACGTAGGGGTAGGACGGGAATAAAGACGCAGACGTCGAGAATGGACTTGAGGACAAGGGAAGGGGGAAGGGTGAGCTGGGATGAAGTGAGAGAGTGGCATGGACTTATATATACTACCAGATGTAAGATAGCTAGCTAGTGGGAAGCAGCCGCATAGCACAGCGAGATCAGCTAGGTGCTTTGTGACCACCTAGAGCGGTGGGATAGGGAGGGTATGAGGGAGACGCAAGAGGGAGGAGATATGAGGATATATGTATATGTATAGCTGATTCACTTTGTTATAGAGCAGAAACTAACACACCATTGTGAAGCAATTATACTCCAATAAAGATGTTAAAAAGAAAAAAAACCAAGTTCATTACCACATGAATCATTCTAGCCTGCTTCTCTTGCTTCTCTGTAAACTCTCATTCTAACAGTGAGGAACCTGACTCCCACCATTCATTATCCATATACTTAATTCTTCATTTAATCTATATATGTATAGTTATTTCAGAATTGTTGATCCATATATGCATGGGGAAAATTTTATCAGCTCGAGTTCAGTGCTTATGTACACTTCCTTTTACTTTAATTTTCTGGATTCTGCTCATTTCCATAGTTACCTAGGTCAACATCTTTTTCCTCTAGCCCATTCATTAATGTTACTTCATGTATTTGTAATGAGGTTAGGTTGTTTTATCATAGTTTGTTTTCCATCCTGGAATCCCCTAGTCTAATACATAATTTTTCTTTTAATTTGAATACATTAAAGTCACTATTTGTCATGTAAAGTTCTATGGATTTTATAAAATGCATACTATCAGGTACCTGCCACTAAAATATATACAAAATACTTTAACTGAACTACAGAATCCACTGTACTTTACCTATTTACCCTTCCCTCCTGCACCCCAGTAAATACTTATCTTTTTATGATATCTATAATGTTGCCTTTTACAGAATGCCATATAGTGCATAAAATATAATGTCATAGAATGTATAGGTATCATATAATATGTAGCATTTTCAAATTAACATTTACTAAGCAAAATGTTTAAGATTCATCCATTTGTTGCATGACTTGTAAGTCATTCATTTTTATCTCGAACACTATTCCATTGTATGAATATACTATAATTTGTTTATCCATTCAGCTATTGAACGATATCTTGGTTGCTTTCAGTTTTTGGTGATTGTAAATAAAGTTGCTAATAATATTTGCATGCAAATTTTGTATGGACATACTGGATCTTATGGTAAGATTATGTTAAGCTTTGTAAGAAACTGCAAAAATTGTTGTCCAAAGCAGCTGAACTACTTTGCATTCTCAGAAACAATTAATGACAGCTCCTCTTACTCTGAATCTTGACCAGAAATTAATACTGTAAGTTTTTTGGATTTTAGTCATTCTAATTGGGATGTAGTGGTATCTCATTTTTGTTTTAATCTACATTTTCAAATGACAAATTATGTTGAACATGTTTTCATGTACTCATTTACTATCTGTATATCTTTTTTGGAAAGTTGCCTGTTCAGATCATTTTTAAATTATGTTGTTTCTTTTCTCATTGTTAGGTTTAAGTGTTCTCTATATATTTTGCATCTAAGTACTTTATCAGATATGTGATTTGCAATTATTTCCTCCAGTTTGTGGCTTGTCTTTTCATTCTTTCATAGAGCTGGAATTTTTAATTTTAATAAAGTCCAACTTATCAAATTTTTTCTTTCATGTATCATGCTTTTGGTATTAAATATTAAAAATTATGATCAAATCCAAGGTTGCATAGATTTTTCTCCTAAAAATCATATTGTTTTGCATTTTACACTTAGGTCCTTGATCCATTTTAAGTAAACTTTTGTGCAAGGTGTTAGGTAAGTGTCTAGATTTATTTTTTTGCATATGGATATTCAGTTGTTGAAAACATTTTTTCTCCATCGAATTGCTTATGCACTTTTATTTTAAAAAAATAAGTTGATTACCTTTATCTGAGTCTGTTTCTGAGCTCTCTGTCTGGTTTTCTTGATTTATATGTCTCTTTTTTGTCAATATTATGATTTTTTTTTTGAGCTCTTTATTCTTCTTCTTCAGTATTGTGTTGGCTATATGGGGTCTTTTGCCTTGTCATATGAAGTTTAGATCAGTTTATAGCTATCTACAAAATAGTTTGCTGAAATTTTGATTGGGCTTGCATTGACTCTATGAATCAATTGAGAAGAATTGTTATCTTAATATTCAGTTTTCCAATCCATGAACATGGTATATTGATCCATGTTGATCTTTGATTTCTTTCATCAGTATTTTGTAGTTTTCCACATACAAATTTCATACATATTTTGTTAGCTTTATTTCTAGGTATTTCATTTTGGCAGTACTACAAGTGGTATTAAAATTTTTTAAATTTCATTTTTCCATTGCTAGTATACAGTAATCCCCCTTATCCATGAGGGATACATTCCAAGAGCCCCAGTGGACTCCTGAAACCCCACACAGTACTGAATCCTATATATATTGTTTTTTTCTGAATACCTATGATAAAGTTTAATTTATAAATTCAGCAGAATAAAATATTAACAACAATAACTAATAATAAAATAGGACAATTATAACAACATATTGTCATAAAAGTTATGTGAATGTGATCTCTCTCTGTCAAAATGTCTTATTGTACTGTACTCACCTTTCTTGTTATGATGTGAGATGATAAAATGCCTGTACAATGAGATGAAGTGAGGTGGGTGATATAGGCATTGTTATGTAGTAATAGGCTACTATTGACCTTCTGATGATATGTCAGAGGAGGTTCATCCAGCCGTAATAATGTCCATGGTTGAATGTCAAGAAAAGAAAATGTTGATGGTTGGGGATCCCAGGGGGGATGGAGCAGGACAACTCGAGATTTCATCATGCTACTCAAAATAGCATACAATTTAAAACTTATGGATTGTTTATTTCTGGAATTTTTCATTTAATATTTTTCTACTGTGGTTGTGTGTAACTGAAACCTTGAAAAGTGGAACTGTGGATAAGAAGGGTCTACTGTATATGAAAGTAATTGACTTTTGTATATTGATCTTATACTGCACACTTGCTACACTGGCTTATTAATTTCAGGAGTTTTTCTTATAGCATCTTAGAAGCTTTCTACATAGTCAACTATATCATCTGGGAAAAAAAGTTTTCTTTCTTCCTTTTCAATCTGCAATCCTTTTTTCTCTTTCTGTCTTTCTCCTCTTTCTCTCTCCCTCCTCCCTTTCTCCTTCCTCCCCAGTCTTCTCCCTCCCATTTTCTCTCTTCTTTCTTTTTCTTTTTCCGTTTCTTTCTTTCTTTCTTTCTTTCTTTCTTTCTTTCTTTCTTTCTTTCTTTCTTTCTTTCTTTCTTTCTTTCTTTCTTTCTTTCTTTCTTTCTTTTTCTTTCTTTCTTCCTCCCTCCCTTCCTCCCTCCATCCTTCCTTCCTTCTTCCCTCCCTCCCTTCCTCCCTTCCTTCCATCCTTCCTTCCTTCCTTCTTCCTTTCTTCTTTTCTGGAATGTTATTAAGTAATGCTCAATTTCTTTCATAGATATTGGGCTATTCAGATTATGTATTTTTTCCTTTTATGTTCTTTGGTAGTTTTTGTCTTTCAAGGAATTGATCCACTTCATCTGACTTACCAAATTTGTGGGCATTGAACTCATCATGTTTCTCCTTTATTATTCTTTTAATGTAACCAGTAATGAAGACCCCTTTTCATTTATGTTGTTGATCATTTGTATCTTTTCTCTCTTTGCTTGGTTTATTAATCTAGAAATTTATCAATTTTATTGATCTATTCAAATGATCAGCTTTTGACTTTGTTGATTTTCTCTAGTGTTTCCCTGTTTTCAATTTTATTAAGTTGTGCTGTAATTTTTATTGTTTATTTTCTTATATTTGTAATGGGCATAAGTTGGTCTTATTTTCCTTGGTTCCTAAGATGAAAGCTTTGGCTATCCATTTGAAATATAATTTTTTCTAATATATACATTTAATACTATAAATTTATTTCTAAGCACTACTCTGTTGTACCCAAAATTTGATAAGTTGCATTTTTATTTTCATGTTGTTCAAAATAGTTTTTAAGTTACCTTGAAATTTCTTCTTTGACATTTTTGTTATTTCAAACTGTGTTGTTTAATTTGAAAATATCTAAAGATTTTCCAGTTATCTTTCTGTTATTTATTTCTAGTTAAATTCATTTATGGTCTGAGAACATACTTTGTTTGACCTCTAGTCTTTTAAATTGGTTAAGGTGTGTTTTGTGGCTCAGAATATGGTCTCTCAGGGTAAGTGTTCTATGTGAGCTTGAGAAAAATCTGCAATTTGCTCTTGTTAGATGAGGTATTCTATAGACCTCAGTTATATCCAGTTGATTGGTAGTGCTGTTCAGTTCAACTATGTCCTTGCTAATTTTGTGCTGCTGGATTTGTCAATTACTGATAGTCTAACTTCTCTGTATACAATAGTGGAATTTTCTGTTTCTTCTTTTAATTCTATCAGTTTTGTCTCATGTTTTTCATACTCTGCTGTTACATGTATACATGTTTAGGAGTCTTATGTGTTCTTCAAAAATTGACCCTTTTTCATTATGTAATGCCCTTTCTCATCCCTGATAATCTTGCTCATTCAAATATCCCTTTTTGAAATTAATAAACTGGCATTCTTTTGATGAATTCTAGCCTGGCATATATTTCTCCTATTCTCCATCCTTTTACTTTTAAGCTATCTGAGTCTTCATATAACAAGTGGGTTTCCTATAAAGAATATGTAATCACATTTTTTAGCCACTCTGCCAATCTCTCTCTTTTAATTTGTATAGTTAGCTCTTCAAATTTAAAGTGTTTATTGGAATGATATCTACCCTTCTGTGACTGTTTTCTACTAATTCTTTCTTTTCCTCCTCTTTTTGCCTTCTCTCATTTTAATTGAGCATTTTATATGATTCTATTTTATGTCATCTCTTAGTCTACCAATTACACTTCTAAAAAAATTAGTTGCCTTAGACTTTACAATATACATTCTAATTAATGTAAGTTCCCCTTCAAATAATATTATTCCACTTTATGGGCGGTGAAGGCTCCTTATATCTGAGTAGTCCCAGTTTCTCCTTCTTGTCCCTTGTGATTTTGTTCTCATTTATTTCATTAATCCATATATTAATTCACCCAGTACATATTATCTTTTACTGATTTAAACAGTTTTCTTCTAGATTGATCAGGAATATAAAAATAAAGATTTTATATCTACCTCATTATTCTTTCCCCAACCTTCTTTCTTTCTTAAAATAGATCCAAGTTTTTAACCTGTACCATTCTCTTCTGCCTGAAAAAAATTCTTTAACATTTTTTGCTGAGAAGTTCTACTGGCAACAGATTCACTCAATTTTTTTTTTGTTTGACTGTATGTTTCCTTCACTTTTGAAAGATGTTTTCACTAGATATAGGTTGGTGTTTTGTTGATTTATCTTTTTTTTTCAACACTTTAAACATTTTATACCACCCTCCTTTTGTGGGCATGGTTTCTGGTGAGAAGTGTGCTATAATTCTTATCCTTTTTTCCCCTATAGGAAAGGTGGCTTTTCCCCTCTGGTATGTCTCACATTTTCTTTGTGTCTAAGATTTTCTTCAATTTCAATATGATATGCCTAGATGTAGATGATTTTGTACTTATCCTGCTTGGTGTTCTCTCTGGTTTGGTGTTTGTCATTAATTTTGGAGATTTCTCAGCCTTTATCACTACAGTTATTTATTTTGTTTTCTTCTGTCTTCTCCTTCTCATATTCCAATTACACATATGCTATACCTTTTGAAATTGTCCTACATTCTTGGATGCTCCATTTTGCTTTTTCACCCTTTTTCCTGTTTTTCTCACTTTATCAACTTACCTTCTAACTTCCTAATTCCTTCCTCTGTTGTGGCTAGTCTACTGATGAGCCCGTGGAAGGCATTTTTCATTTCTATTGCAGTGTAGTTGATTCCTGACATTTTCTTTTAAAATGATTTCTATGAGTTTTCATCTATCTCTCTGCTTACTGCATCTACTTTTGCATGATGTCTACTTTTTCCGTCAGACCCTTAACATGTTAATTATAGTTATTTAAAATTATATCTGATAATTCCAACTTCAGTGTCATATCTGAGTCTGGTCCTGCTGATAGGTTTGTCTCTTCAGATTATGCTTTTCCTTGCCTTTTGCTGTGACTTGTAACTTTTTGTTGACAACTGGGCCTGTTGTGTTGGGTAATTGGAAATGAAATAAATTAGTATGAGGATTTACTTTAATCTGGCTAGGAGTTAGGCTGTGTTTAATGTTTGCTATAGCAGTATGTGCCAGAGGCTTCAACTTCCCCTAGTGTCTTTATTTTTGTCTCCCCTGTTGACTTTGGGCTTCCTTAAATACACCTTATCAGTGAGAGTCCGCAACTTGCAGCTCTTTCAGCTGTGATTCACAGTATGTTTGGGGGCCCTATTTGTGTGGTGGTAAGGTGTGGCGGAGGGCAAGTGTTCTGTAACCTTATTATTAAATCTCCATGTCTTAGTGGGTCTGTGTCTTTGGGCTTTTCCACAAGTCCTTCCCCAGTTGTATAGCTTCCCCTCTCCCCTTAATGAGACAAGAAGGCTAGAGGGAGCTAGAGTGGGAGCAATGGCTTTTGCCCCACCTGAGATAAAGCTCAGATCAGTCTTTTCCTCTGGAGTCTATTACTTTAACATGGAGAATGCTCTGGGCATTTCTCACAATTATTACTCTTCTCATCTTGCCAGAGCCAGGAGAGGATCTTTCTTATATTCTCACCTTGAGAATCTGGAGATAGAGCCAGTGAATATGTTGGGGATCCCCTATGAATGTAGCCCCCAGGAGATTCTCACTCTAAAGCTAGTTCATATACAGTCTCCAGCAATTTGTCAAAATTACCAGTTACATTTTTCTAGCACTTTATGCTCCAGCAATTTCTGCTACAGGTAAGCACATAAGCAGATCTCACCTGTGACTCTGATGTGTCTGTATCTCCAGATTTTGGTGTGGCAGTTTGCCCTACAATATCAGTTATCTCTCTCTGATAGGTCAAAGAAAAGTCATTCGTTTTAATTTTTTTCCAGCTTTATCTCGCTATAAGGATGGGAGTGTGGTCTGTCAAGTTTTACATGTTGCAGTTGAACCTGGAAATCAAATACCTATAAAGTTCTGTGATACATACATCTTATTTATCATGGTTTCCCATTAAAAAAATTCTTTTGAGTTGAAAGAACTAGGTTTGAGTCCATGATCCATTAATTACCATTCTAGCAGCCAATAGGCCATTAATAAGCATTGCCTGTAATAACATATAATAAGACTTTAAAATTTTTCTTCCGAATTATTTTGTCGCTTTTTATTATTTTAATTGTTTTACAACAACTATATCCACCTCACGTTGCATGTTCTAAAAGGCATTATCCTAATACGTAGAAAATATCTTCACCTCTGTGTTGCTTAAATAGTTATAGCATCTTTCCCCAAACTATCATCTTTGGGTCACTAGTCTAGTGAGACCTTTCTTGATTAACCAAATGCTACTCTTGTTTGCCATGCCTTGTCTTTACTTCATTTTTTTGTAAAACATTTATTTGTAAATTATAAAATATTTGTTTTGTAAAATATTTATTTTGTTGTTTTTATTTTATTTTTTTAATAAATTTATTTATTTATTTATTTATTTTTGGCTGCTTTGGGTCTTCGTTGCTGCGCGTGGGCTTTCTCTAGTTGTGGCACACCGGGGCTACACTGTGTTGCGGTGTGCGGGATTCTCATTGCCGTGGCTTCTCTCTTGTGGAACACAGACTCTAGGCACGTGGGCTTCAGTAGTTGTGGCATGCAGGCTCAGTAGTTGTGGCTTGTGGGCTCTAGAGCACAGGCTCAGTAGTTGTGGCACGTGGGCTTTAGTTGCTCCACGGCATGTGGGATCTTCCCGGACTAGGGCTTGAACCCGTGTCCTCTGCAATGGCAGGCATATTCTTAGCCACTGAGCCACCAGGGAAGTCGTATTTTGTTGTTTTTATTGCCCAAGTTAAATTATACTGAATTGTTTTCTAACTCATCATTTCTCCATATTGGTTGGCAGGTTTACATTCAACTTTTGTTTTTCTAGTGGTTATTTTTATAGACTTTGTGATTCATATTTGATATAACAAATCAGATCTTAATGTCATTAATTTCCATCTGTATAATCAAGGTCATTAAAATGTTTTAACTCCAATATCTTTTTTAATGTTGTTTTCTAGAATTTTCATTTCATTACATTTGAATCCTTTCTAATCTTAGTCTCTTCTTCTCTCTGTCTTTTTAATACACATGAGCTTATATTTAAATAATTATCTACCCTTTTCTTAGTTCAACATGTCAATTGTATTCTTTTTTGGGTTGTTTTTTTTTGCTTTAATTTTTGAAACACATTTTTAGGCAGTTCTTTTGGTGAAGGACTGAGAGAGATAAACTCTCTCAATCTTTGTTTAAGATGTTTTATTTCACCTCCATTCTTGATTGATGAATAAGTTGGATATTGAACCCTACACTTATTGCTATTTTCCCTTAGTACTGTGAAGAAATAATTTCTCTATCTTCAGGTGTCTGCTGTTGTTTATTAGAAGTCTGATGAAAGTCTAGTTGCAATATATTTAGGATTCATTTGACTTTTGACTATTTGTTATTCTGTCCTGAAGTTATTCCATGATAAATCTGTTGGTTCTTATTTATTATCCCAAACAATACTCCACTTCCTTCAGCTAAATACTCATGGATTTAATCAGTTTGGGAGCCTTCTCTTCTGAGTCATTGTTTTTGAGGACTGCCTCTCTCCTATTCACTTTTTTGTCTGTTCTTTTTTTTTTTTTTAATTCCACTTCAACATATATTGGACCTTATCATTATTTTCTCTGTGTCTTTGTCTTCTCTGGAATGGGTCCATCTCTTTACATCTCTGTATCTCTGTATTAAATTCCTTATGATTTGTTTCCTATACTTATTCCTAATAATTCCCAGTTAACTCAGTTTCTCTTTAGTTGCATGTAATATGCTATCTTTCATGTCAAATAAAGTTTTAATTTGAATGGCCATAAATTTCATTTTTAGAAGTTCTTATAACTTGGATTTAGTTAAAATATGCTTCTTGCTTTTCCATGCTGTCCTATTCTTTCAGTATTATTTCTGTTATATTTTATATTACTTTAATCCTTCTTAATGCACAAGATTTATTTAAAAAATTTGAAATTTCTCTGTTATCTATAGTTTTGAAGTTGTATAGTCTTCAGCTTATCATTCATAGTGATTTTATTCAGTGATTTGTAATGTTTTGTGGCTAAGTCATTATTGCCTAGGTTGTTATTTCTGTAGGATTCCTGTATGCCCTGGAATGTGAAAGTCTCAACACACAGCAATTTTGTTTTTGCTGCTTTCTGAAGTCCTAGGAATTTCTATGGTGCTAACCTAGTTAAATGTTCATTTCTGTGTGACTGACCCCATGCCACAAATGTAGTATAAATTTGTATCTCATATCTTTACATGGAACAGGCTTAAGCTTTAGTTTCTTTGTTTAGATGGCCACAACTTCTCTACTGAGGTTAAAAGAACTAAAATCCTTCAACAGTATTCATATGCCAGTTGGTGTGTCTCCAGTCTGCTTTCTCCAAAACATTGAAGCTGTTTGTTTTACCACTATCTCCCTATTATATAAAGACTCCCAAGGCAACAAAGTTGTCATTTTTATCTCTGAGTATTTAACACCTTCCCTTCCATATAGGTACTCAAATTTTAAGTGAACAAGAGCATGTGATGATCAAATTTCAAATATTGGCTTAAGTTGATATTAATTGAGTAAAACTAGAAAAAAACAAGTACAATTCAATTATCTAGGCAGAAACTACTTTTTAGATTTGTTTTATGAGGAATTATTTTTCTTTGCCATATAGTCTAGACATTAATCTTAACATTACTGATTAAGCCCAAATTATGTTCTTCTTTTTAATGCAGAAGCAACATACAATTATAGTATACATACATCAAATGGATATATAAAATGTGTAAATATTCCAAAACCTATTTGGTAAAGATGCACATAAAACACATAAATCTGTATAGAGAAAAAGTGAGTTTCTTACTTCAAAAATATGTAATAAAATTTAAATTATATTTCTAATGATTTTCAAAGCATCAGCAAAAAATCCATCATTTGTAAGGTTTTACAGAGAAAAAAAGTATCCATTATAATTTTGCAAAAGAAATAATTCAAGATGCTGTATTCTTATTAAAATGCCATGAGAATTTTATGACAGTTTTGAGCATAATGAGACATTGTTAAATTTGGGGAGAAGTTATTACACTTCTATTTTATAGACATCTTCTGAAGAAAAGGTTTTCTTTCATATCTTCAAGTCCCGGAAATATTTAGTTGTATGTCATTGTGAGTAACATATTAATAATTAGAATAACAACTCTATTAGAATAACTTATTTTAGTATTTGTTTTGGTGCTTTATATTTGCTTAGAGAAGAATTGAAGAAAAGCAGCCTATATTTTGAATTTGCTGTAGGATAAGCTTAAAAGGCTAATTATCCACAGGCTCCTAGCAGACATGTAAATTTTAGCATCTCCATGTCATTTACCTTATAATGTAATTAGTTATATTTGGATAATCTAGTTGAAAACTTTTAAAAGTATTAGGTCCACTTAGTGAATATGTATTTGTATAAAACATTTTTTATTGATATATAGTTGGTATAAAACATTATTTTAAGTCTAGTTTTCAAATATTCCTTTTGTATGATTTTTCTCTGTGACTTAATATCAATTTATTTCCAATTATAGTAATTCAACATTTTGGTTTTAATTGGCATGTACAAAATAGAAAAGACAATTTAATTATATTAATAGAATTAATGAACTTTAATTTCATTAATATAATAAAGGTAGTTTTCTACACTTTGTATTTTAAATCAATTAAAAACAAACAAAAAGCTTATAATATTGCAATTTCCTGAAAATTCCTTTGAATCATTAGACATGAATATGTTATTTTAGTGTTCACTACTTTAAAGTATTCCAGAACATAACTTTGTTTTGCTATACATTGCTATAGCATGTCATTAAATATAGCAATAATTTTTGGATAATCAAAACATCTCACAATATGTGTTCCTTTAAATTAAAATTTAAATTAAATTTAATTTTGAGAATTAAAACAAAGTAATCTTGCTTTTATGAAATCACTGCAGCATTATTCCAGTTACTCTAAATTTTATAATCAAAATGTTTATTTGAAAACAAACACTTCTTTGGTGGAATTAACAGAGACAAACTAGATTTCTATTAGATTTTTTTTTTTTTTTTTTTGGATGACCACAACAAAAGCAACAATGATTGCAATTACCAAACATGAAACACACTCATACTATGTCATAATATTGACATTCAGTCCAGTAATCCTCCACTGCAACAGCTCCTTTACTTTGCAGTGAAAATTGATTTGTATATTCTTTGCCTCTGAGTTCTTGTGGGATTTTTTCTTTTTTTAAATTCAACCAGAAAGTCACAAAAATTATACTCATCCTCATCAGTTCACTCAGTCCCATGTAATTAATTTTTTTTTTTCATCTTGATCTTTTGTTAGCACTTTTATGAGCTCATCAGTTTTTCATTAGAGTTCTGAAAATGCTTATTCATTCAGTTCAGCAGTACAGTCAGGTACCAGAAACCTGCACTTGTCAGAGTCTTTTCCATGAATTTCCTGAAGATGAAACCCTTTTATAGGAACATATTTACAAAAGCATCAGAGTACACCCAGAACTGTCTGTAAATGACAAAAGACTTAAAAATGACCACGGTTAAAGATTTGATGAAAGTTCATAATAATGCAGTTGACAAGAAAATTAGTTATTTCTGAGATATACATTTTAAAGTAATAACTAGGATTATGACTTATAACATTATACCAGAACATATAAGATTTTTAGAAATTTCATGTAATGTCTGAAACATTTATATTAACATATTTCCATACAAATAACCCAATGAAAGTTTAGTATTAGTTGTTTTGTTTGTTTGTTTATACTGAAGGTTCTTATTAGTCATCAATTTTATACACATCAGTGTATACATGTCAATCCCAATCGCCCAATTCAGCACACCACTATCCCCACCCCACTGCAGTTTTCCCCCCTTGGTGTCCATATGTCTGTTCTCTACATCTGTGTCTCAACTTCTGCCCTGCAAACCGGCTCATCTGTACCATTTTTCTAGGTTCCACATACATGCGTTAATATACAATATTTGTTTTTCTCTTTCTGACTTACTTCACTCTGTATGACAGTCTCTAGATCCATCCACGTCTCAACAAATGATTCAATTTCGTTCCTTTTTATGGCTGAGTAATATTCCATTGTATATATGTACCACAACTTCTTTATCCATTCGTCTGTTGATGGGCATTTAGGTTGCTTCCATGACCTGGCTATTGTAAATAGTGCTGCAATGAACATTCGGGTGCATGTGTCCTTTTGAATTACGGTTTTCTCTGGGTATATGCCCAGTAGTGGGATTGCTGGGTCATATGGTAATTCTATTTTTAGTTTTTTAAGGAACCTCCATATTGTTCTCCATAGTGGCTGTATCAATTTACATTCCCACCAACAGTGCAAGAGGGTTCCCTTTTCTCCACACCCTCTCCAGCATTTGTTGTTTGTAGATTTTCTGATGATGCCCATTCTAATTGGTGTGAGGTGATACCTCATTGTAGTTCTGATTTGCATTTCTCTAATAATTAGTGATGTTGAGCATCCCTTCATGTGCTTCCTGGCCGTCTGTATGTCTTCTTTGGAGAAATGTCTATTTAGGTCTTCTGCCCATTTTTGGATTGGGGTGTTTGTTTCTTTAATATTGAGCTGAATGAGCTGTTTATATATTTTGGAGATTAATCCTTTGTCCGTTGATTCGTTTGCAAATATTTTCTCCCATTCTGAGGGTTGTCTTTTCGTCTTGTTTATGGTTTCCTTTGCTGTGCAAAAGCTTTGAAGTTTCATTAGGTCCCATTTGTTTATTTTTGTTTTTATTTCCATTCCTCTAGGAGGTGGATCAAAAAAGATCTTGCTGTGATTTATGTCAAAGAGTGTTCTTCCTATGTTTTCCTCTAAGAGTTTTATAGTGTCCAGTCTTACATTTAGGTCTGTAATCCATTTTGAGTTTATTTTTGTGTATGGTGTTAGGGAGTATTCTAATTTCATTCTTTTACATGTAGCTGTCCAGTTTTCCCAGCACCACTTATTGAAGAGACTGTCTTTTCTCCATCGTATATCTTTGCCTCCTTTGTCATAGATTAGTTGACCATAGGTGCGTGGGTTTATCTCTGGGCTTTCTATCTTGTTCCATTGATCTATGTTTCTGTTTTTGTGCCAGTACCATATTGTCTTGATTACTGTAGCTTTGTAGTATAGTCTGAAGTCAGGGAGTCTGATTCCTCCAGCTCCGTTTTTTTCCCTCAAGACTGCTTTGGCTATTCGGGGTCTTTTGTGTCTCCATACAAATTTTAAGATGATTTTTTCTAGCTCCGTAAAAAATGCCATTGGTAATTTGATAGGGATTGCATTGAATCTGTAGATTGCTTTGGGTAGTATAGTCATTTTCACAATGTTGATTCTTCCAATCCAAGAACATGGTATATCTCTCCATCTGTTGGTATCATCTTTAATTTCTTTCATCAGTGTCTTATAGTTTTCTGCATACAGGTCTTTTGTCTCCCTAGGTAGGTTTATTCCTAGGTATTTTATTCTTTTTGTTGCAATGGTAAATGGGAGTGTTTCCATAATTTCTCTTTCAGATTTTTCATCATTAGTGTATAGGAATGCAAGAGATTTCTGTGCATTAATTTTGTATCCTGCAACTTTACCATATTCATTAATTAGCTCTAGCAGTTTTCTGGTGGCAGTTTTAGGATTCTCTATGTATAGTATCATGTCATCTGCAAACAGTGACAGTTTTACTTCTTCTTTTCCAATTTGTATTCCTTTTATTTCTTTTTCTTCTCTGATTGCCGTGGCTAGGACTTCCAGAACTATGTTGAATAATAGTGGTGAGAGTGGACATCCTTGTCTCGTTCCTGATCTTAGAGGAAATGCTTTCAGTTTTTCACCGTTGAGAATGATGTTTGCTGTGGGTTTGTCATATATGGCCTTTATTATGTTGAGGTAGGTTCCCTCTATGCCTACTTTCTGGAGAGTTTTTATCATAAATGGGTGTTGAATTTTGTCAAAAGCTTTTTCTGCATCTATTGAGATGATCATATGGTTTTTATTCTTCAATTTGTTAGTATGGTGTATCACATTGATTGATTTGCGTATATTGAAGAATCCTTGCATCCCTGGGATAAATCCCACTTGAACGTGGTGTATGATCCTTTTAATGTGTTGTTGGATTCTGTTTGCTAGTATTTTGTTGAGGATTTTTGCATCTATATTCATCAGTGATATTGGTCTGTAATTTTCTTTTTTTGTAGTGTCTTTGTCTGGTTTTGGTATCAGGGTGATGGTGGCCTCACAGAATGAGTTTGGGAGTGTTCCTTCCTCTGCAATTTTTTGGAAGAGTTTGAGAAGGATAGGTGTTAGCTCTTCTCTAAATGTTTGATAGAATTCACCTGTGAAGCCATCTGGTCCTGGACTTTTGTTTGTTGGAAGATTTTTAATCACAGTTTCAATTTCATTACTTGTGATTGGTCTGTTCATATTTTCTGCTTCTTCCTGGTTCAGTCTTGGAAGGTTATACCTTTCTAAGAATTTGTCCATTTCTTCCAGGTTGTCCATTTTATTGGCATAAAGTTGCTTGTAGTAGTCTCTTAGGATGCTTTGTATTTCTGCGGTGTCTGTTGTAACTTCTCCTTTTTCATTTCTGATTTTATTGATTTGAGTCCTCTCCCTCTTTTTCTTGATGAGTCTGGCTAATGGCTTATCAATTTTGTTTATCTTCTCAAAGAACCAGCTTTTAGTTTTATTGATCTTTGCTATTGTTTTCTTTGTTTCTATTTCATTTATTTCTGCTCTGATCTTTATGATTTCTTTCCTTCTGCTAACTTTGGGTTTTGTTTGTTCTTCTTTCTCTAGTTTCTTTAGGTGTAAGGTTAGATTGTTTACTTGAGATTTTTCTTGTTTCTTTAGGTAGGCTTGTATAGCTATAAACTTCCCTCTTAGAACTGCTTTTGCAGCATCCCATAGGTTTTGGGTTGTCGTGTTTTCATTGTCATTTGTCTCTAGGTATTTTTTGATTTCCTCTTTGATTTATTCAGTAATCTCTTGGTTATTTAGTAACGTATTGTTTAGCCTCCATGTGTTTGTGTTTTTTATGCTTTTTCCCCTGTAATTCATTTCTAATCTCATAGCGTTGTGGTCAGAAAAGATGCTTGATATGATTTCAATTTTCTTAAATTTACTGAGGCTTGATTTGTGACCCAAGATGTGATCTATCCTGGAGAATGTTCCGTGCGCACTTGAGAAGAACGTGTAATCTGCTGTTTTTGGATGGAATGTCCTATAAATATCAATTAAATCTATCTGGTCTATTGTGTCATTTAAAGCTTCTGTTTCCTTATTTATTTTCATTTTGGATGATCTGTCCATTGGTGTAAGTGAGGTGTTAAAATCCCCCACTATTATTGTGTTACTGTCAATTTCCTCTTTTATAGCTGTTAGCAGTTGCCTTATGTAATGAGGTGCTCCTATGTTGGGTGCATATATATTTATAATTGTTATATCTTCTTCTTGGATTGATCCCTTGATCATTATGTAGTGTCCTTCCTTGTCTCTTGTAACATTCTTTATTTTAAAGTCTATTTTATCTGATATGAGTATAGCTACTCCAGCTTTCTTTTGATTTCCATTTGCATGGAATATCTTTTTCCATCCCCTCACTTTCAGTCTGTATGTGTCCCTAGGTCTAAAGTGGGTCTCTTGTAGACAGCATATATATGGGTCTTGTTTTTGTATCCATTCAGCAAGCCTGTGTCTTTTGGCTGGAGCATTTAATCCATTCACGTTTAAGGTAATTATCGATATGTATGTTCCTATGACCATTTTCTTAATTGTTTTGGGTTTGTTTTTGTAGGTCCTTTTCTTCTCTTGTGTTTCCCACTTAGAGAAGTTCCTTTAACATTTGTTGTAGAGCTGGTTTGGTGGTGCTGAATTCTCTTAGCTTTTGCTTGTCTGTAAAGCTTTTGATTTCTCCATCAAATCTAAATGAGATCCTTGCCGGGTAGAGTAATCTTGGTTGTAGGTTCTTCCCTTTCATCACTTGAAGTATATCATGCCACTCCCTTCTGGCTTGTAGAGTTTCTGCTGACAAATCAGCTGTTAACCTTATGGGAGTTCCCTTGTATGTTATTTGTCGTTTTTCCCTTGCTGCTTTCAGTAATTTTTCTTTGTCTTTAATTTTTGCCACTTTGATTACTATGTGTCTCGGCGTGCTTCTCCTTGGGTTTATCCTGTATGGGACTCTCTGCGCTTCCTGGACTTGGGTGGCTATTTCCTTTCCCATGTTAGGGAAGTTTTCGACTATAATCTCTTCAAATATTTTCTCTGGTACTTTCTCTCTCTCTTCTCCTTCTGGGACCCCTATAATGCGAATGTTGTTGCGTTTAATGTTGTCCCAGAGGTCTCTTAGGCTGTCTTCATTTCTTTTCATTCTTTTTTCTTTAGTCTGTTCCGCAGCAGTGAATTCCACCATTCTGTCTTCCAGGTCACTTATCCGTTCTTCTGCCTCAGTTATTCTACTATTGATTCCTTCTAGTGTAGTTTTCATTTCAGTTATTGTATTGGTCATCTCTGTTTGTTTGTTCTTTAATTCTTCTAGGTCTTTGTTAATCATTTCTTGCATCTTCTCAATCTTTGCCTCCATTCTTATTCCAAGGTCCTGGATCATCTTCACTATCATTATTCTGAATTCTTTTTCTGGAAGGTTGCCTATCTCCACTTCATTTAGTTGTTTTTCTGGGGTTTTTTCTTGTTTCTTCATCTGGTATATAGCCCTCTGCCTTTTCATCTTGCCTATCTTTCTGTAAATGTGGTTTCTGTTCCACAGGCTGCAGGACTGTAGTTTTTCTTGCTTCTGCTGTCTGCCCTCTGGTGGTTGAGGCTATCTAAGAGGCTTGATGGGAGGCTCTGGAGGTGGGTAGAGCTGACTGTTGCTGTGGCGGTCAGAGCTCTGTAAAACTTTAATCCACTTGACTGTTGCTGGGTGGGGCTGGGTTCCCTCCCTGTTGGTTGTTTGGCCTGAGGCAACCCAACACTGGAGCCTACCCGGGCTCTTTGGTGGGGCTAATGGCGGACTCTGGGAGAGCTCACGCCAAGGAGTACTTCCCAGAACCTCCGCTGCCAGTGTCCTTGTCCCCACGGTGAAACAGAGCCAGCCCCTGCCTCTGCAGGAGACCCCCCAACACCAGCAGTTATGTCTGGTTCAGTCTCCCCCAGGGTCACTGCTCCTTCCCCTGGGTCCCGATGCACACACTATTTTGTGTACGCCCTCCAAGAGTGGGTTCTCTGTTTCCCCCAGTCCTGTCGAAGTCCTGCAATCAATTCCCACTAGGCTTCAAAGTCTGATTCTCTATGAATTCCTCCTCCCGTTGCCGGACCCCCAGGTTGGGAAGCCTGACGTGGGGCTCAGAACTTTCACTCCAGTGGGTGGACTTCTGTGGTATAAGTGCTCGCCAGTCTGTGAGTCACCCACCCAGCAGTTATGGGATTTGATTTTACTCTGATTGCGCCCCTCCTACCGTCTCACTGTGGCTTCTCCTCTGTCCTTGGACGTGGGGTATCCTCCTTGGTGAAGTCCAGTGTCTTCCTGTCGATGATTGTCCAGCAGCCAGTTGTGATTCTGGTGCTCTCGCAAGAGGGAGTGAGAGCACGTCCTTCTACTCCGCCATCTTGGTTAATCCTTCTCTATTAGATTTTTAAGCCATTAATATAATATGTGGTTGTGCTTGATTTGAGATTCAAAAGTATTTTATATCTTTTCATATGTATATACATATATACACATGAAAAGAATAGGCTCTACTTTCTATATATTCACATAATCAGAGTTTCTGAAACCCTCACTGACCTGTGGGTACATATGGCCTTAAAACAACTAAAATGTTGCTAACATCCAGAATATTAATGGAGAATATGCTCTAATGATAATTTGGATTTTTTCGACTGAGAGTCCAAAGCATTTAAATTGGATGGTATTCTCTGGAAAATAAGACAAAATCATGTTTTTAATAAGTTCATAATAGTTGCTGTTATTCATGAAATTCAAAGATTACTTTCTTACGTTGTGGTTCTTTCAGTCTCTTTTTTAAAATTTTTATTGGAATATAGTTGCTTTACAATATTGTGTTAATTTCTGCTGTACAGCAGAGTGAATCAGCAATACATATACATATATCCCCTGTTTTTTGGATTTCCTTCCCATTTAGGTCACCACAGAGCATTGAGTAGAGTTTCCTGTGCTATACAGTAGGTTCTCATTAGTTATCTATTTTACACATAGTATCAATAGTGTATATATGTCAATGCCAGTCCCCCAATTCATCCTCCCCCCTTTCTCCCTTGGTATCTATACATTTGTTCTCTACGTCTGTGTCTCTATTTCTTTTTTATAAATAAGATCGTCTATACTAATTTTTTCAGATTCCACATATATGCATTAATATATGATATTTGTTTTTCTCTTTCTGACTTACTTCACTCTGTATGATAGTCTCTAGGTCCATCCATGTCTCTCCAAACGACCCAATTTTGTTCCTTTTTTATGGCTGAGGAATATTCCATTGCATATAGGTACCACATCTTCTTTATCCATTCCTCTGTTGATGGACATTTAGGTTGCTTCCATGTCCTGGCTATTGTAAATAGTGCTGCAATGAACACTGGGGTACCCCAATGTTTCAGTCTCTTTTGTTAGCTATGCTTGGGGTACCCGTGGGAGCCAGGCATAAGGTGGAGGCTAGAATTTGTGGAAGAGCTCAGCTCACTGAAGGAGTATTTCAGAATGCCAATAGGTTGTAACAAATTCATGAGTTTCAATGGAATGTTAATAAGTTATTTAGTGTTTCAAGAACCTTGAGAGAGACTATTACTACTACTATTATACTGTGTTATATATAGTTTTTAAACGAAGTAAACAGTATTTCCTTTATCTTCACAGTTTGATTTTAGGACTTCTATGAATAATGAAAAGAGAAGAAGCAGATGAGTAAGTGTAGGGACTGATTAACAGAATGGAGTTTCATGGATAAACTAAAAGCAGGAAAGGTGTATGGGAAAAAAGGTTGTTGTGTGGAAGGAGATGTTGGAAAGTTAAATTATCACAAAACTATAGATTTAATAATCAACTAACCATCAAGTCAAATAATTGTAGAGCATTTTTACTTTTAAATAATTTCTATCATTGCACTTAGAGAAATATTGCACTACATTGATGCTATTTCCTAACTCCTGTTCTTGTTCATTTGTTGTTTTAATTCTTCAGATGGGCTTATGTTGAGTTTAGATCATTATTCTCTCCATAGTTTAATGTATCCACAATTATAAACCATTTGTCTCACAGGAGTGTCAGTAAATATTCTGATATGAACCACTAAAATCACTGTATTAAATGTTTTCTCAAGAGTATATAACAATTTGTTACTATTATGTTACTGTATATATAAAGAAACACTTAATTTCAGTTCCTGTATCAGTGCTAGCCTACACTTTTCTAGACTGAATACATCATATGAGCAATAACTGAAACAAATTTCAATATACACATGTTGCAGTTTCAAGGTGAAAATAATACCAGGTTTTAACAAGATGGATCTTTCTCCAAAGACTTTGTTTCAAGTGTTGTTCAATTTTTTCATTTGTCATAAAACAAAATACACCACTGTGACATGTTTTATGTCTTCTAATAGCTTGAGGCGAACTGGCTGACAAATGTATTATTCTCTCATAAAGGAGAGGATGTTTGCAGCTGCATTACCCTGCTGGACCAAACTGCTGCTTTTGTTCATGCTGTCTTAACTGCTGTAGAAATCATTTGTGGGGTTCAGACCATAATGCCTACTCCATAATGCTGTTTTGTTCTTTCTGCAAAGATTCACTGTCACACATTAAATATGCCCATAAATATCTCAGTGATAGTATATTATTTTTTTGTTCCCTGTGAAGTTTACACATTGTATTCAACTTTGAGCTTATTCAGCTTTGTACAGTGGTATGGCAGGCTTATGTGACGCTGTAAAGCTGAGAAAAGTAAGGCAATTATTGTTAAGCCTTTGTAAGCTATTTGAGAAAAGACATTTGTCATAAACATGGTATGAGGACCAATTCTACCGGGTATAGGTTTACTCAGATTTTTATTTAAACTCTTTCTGAAGGAGTGAGCGTTGTGAAGAACTTTTCAAAAATTGAAAACTTCACATAAAAACTGGGAGCTTTTCATTACTTTTTAAATAACAGCTAAGGGGTATCAGATATAAGAGTGATAAAAATAACATGAGTGAATAAAAATTGATTTTTGATTTAATGTAAGTGAACTGAAAAGATATTCTAAAGGAGTTATATGAATGAAAATTATAATCATGTATCTACAAGTTCCCTACCAAATGGAAATCTTCATGAACTATCCTATTTGAATAATATTAATATTTTATATCAATTATATCCAAAGAAGTAGTTGTAGATATTGAAGTTGTAGCTATAGAAGAGTATGCCACTCCAAAATATTTTGATTGTAGGAATTCAGGACATGCCACCCCAAAATGTGTCGCTTTGGTATATTTTGATTATATATTGATTATTTTGAACAGTAGCACTTGCAAACTGCAAATGCAAGGAGAGGTTTTCTAGGAACACCTCTTACCTGCCTAAAGACAGATCCTCCCAAAGGAACTCAGCTGTCATAAATCCCCTCCTTGGGAGTTTCGTTAACCAGGGAAGATTGACTTTTATACAGAACAAGAGAATAGAAGTCGATACCACACCCAGGCAAACTGTCACAAACTACCACACCTCTCAACTATTCTTTTAAGGTCCTATTCATCTTTCCTAGAAATCATTTTCTCTCCCCTAAGAAGCCTACATACTCTCTCCCCTTTCCCTTTGTTTAAGATGGTGTTCAATCTTAAATGCTAAAGCTACCTCTCTGAGAATTATTAACTTTCCCTGGGGTGTTTCCCATGTATGCATGAGGTTTACATGTTAATAAACTTCTGCTTTTTTTGTTTGTTTGTTGTTGTTGTTAATCTGTCTTTTATTACAAGCATTCTCAGCCAAGAACTCAAAAGGGTAGAGGGAAATTTATTTTTCTTCTGTTATGCTGTATGGCCACTGTAATAGTCAGGTAAAATCTGTACAGCCCAGATATCTATGTGTTTATAATATGTGAAATGCATAACTGTAATCGATATACATGAAGAATACTAATTTTATGAAAAAAATTAAATTCATAGACTTTGATAAATGCTATAGTATAGTGGTAAACAAATTAGGCATTCACATTAGAATACTTGTGTTTAAATTCAGCCATCTACTCTGACACTGGTATGAGGATCAAATGAGATCAGAATAAAGCCCTTTGCCCACTGCCTTAATGACCTACAAATGCTACAACGAATCTTGTTATAAATCTTCAGTTTATTCCTTCTAAGGGACTCATGATATCATTTTATTACAGATAAGGGAATACTCTTGTCCAGACTTTATTATTTTTCCAGATTTTGAAGATCTTTTTGTTTTCCTCAGGAGGACAATTCTTTTTTTCTTTTTTTCTTTTTTAACATCTTTATTGGAGTATAATTGCTTTACAATGGTGCGTTAGTGTCTGCTCTACAAAGTGAATCAGCTATATGAATACATATATCCCCATATCCTCTCCCTCTTGCATCTCCCTCCCACCCTCCCTATCCCACCCCTCTAGGTGGTCACAAAGCACCGAGCTGATCTCCCTGTGCTATGCGGCTGCTTCCCACTAGCTACCTATTTTACATTTGGTAGTGTATATATGTCAATGCCACCCTCTCACTTCATCCCAGCTTACCACTTCCCCTCCCCATGTATCATTAAATTTTACCAGAGGCTTGCTTTTACTCCAGTGTTACTAGAACAATCTCTGCCTGGTTCTTCTGAGGTTTGTCTGTTAAATCTTATACTGCTTGAATTCTAAAAGTAAGGATAACTTAGAGGAATCACTTCTTTTACTTCCTAAAAATACAAATAAAACCTATAATTCGGGTCTTGGACTGTCATGCCTTGGCTACTTTGATAATCTCAGTGACTAAAATAGGACTTGAAATTTTTATTTCCTGATTTACAAGTTGGCATTGGCAGAATGTTTGGTGCAAATTAGTACATCAATCAGAAGCTCAATTTCCCTGCCATCTCTTGGGTATGATATTTCCCTAAGGTCAGTCATCAGAGATCTTTCCTAATTTTTCTTTGGAATTATACCTAAGAGTACACGTTCAGTAAATAGATGGTAAATGACTGAATGATTGAATGAATGCTTGTTGAAACTCTCTGCTTACCTATGGTTAAAGTTCTCTACAGCAAGTCAATTCTCTTCAAAAAATGAACATTTCCTTTTCTGCTAGCTATGGTTGTATTTGTCACTTTAAATACATGACAGGCATTATTTTTCTTTTCTTCCAGGTCGCAATAAAAACAGATTCTTCTTTTAGGTAGGGATTTGGAAGCCATGACTAGCTCTTTGAACAGCATTTTACAGTCCTCTGTCTGAAATGGCTACTTTTCATATTCTTTTATTATTTATCAGTTAATTCTAATAGTTACCCAGGTACCGTGGAGACTGTCAACAATGAGACCTATGGCTTATGCTCAGCATCTCCCGCCTCCAGGCCTGGCTCTCTGTGAACACCCCCCCCACAGATAAATGCTTCCTTCTATTGGCCCAATATGAAGAATTATGATTCCACAGAAATAAATTTTCACATCGGCAAATTATTCACTTATTAAACAATTACTTAGTCAATTAGCAAAGGCCACTGGCTTAAGGCTTAATGAAATTATCTTTGATTTAAATAATATTGATAGTGAAAAATAGCCTTTATTTCCCTTTTAAATGTATTACAAGTAATTTATAAATAGATATTACAGCCAATAAATGAGGGCTATATTTTATATAACTGGGTACTCTAAACTAGTTATACAAACTACAGTAGAGGATTGTACATAGTGAACAACTTGTAATTCTTCAAACAGATTATTTTCTCATTAACGGCATTTTTTAGCCCATGATGCAGCTCTCCCCTGTCATATTGCCTCCTTCTCACCTCTTCAGAAATCAGAAGAAAACAATCACCACTTCAAAAAAGTTTTTTCTAATATTTCTAATTAGGGTTAAGTGTTTATCCATTACTGCACTTGCTATCTCTTTCCCTGACAAGAGTGTGAGATTTTCAAGAACCAGGATTATGTTCTATCAGTTCTTTCCAGTACCTACACAATGCCTAGAAATTGTTACTACATAATGGATGCTTATAGAGTAAAATGTGAGGATGACTCTTGTCTCACTTTAAACTGTGAGCTGAACTATTAAGACAAGAGCAAAACTGCTTCCCTTTTCTGATTTGAACACTATCCAGAGTTCATCCAACTTTCCTGGATGTGCTCTGGGTTTTATGGGATTATGTGCCAAGTTAAGACCTTCATCTCTGAGCTTAGATCTAGGAGGATGCATTTGTCTATCACTCAACACCAGTGACTTCAAGTCAACATTTGATTCCTCACCTCTTAAGTTACTTTGCTAATAGAAAACTGGATTTTTCTACCATATCCATCATATAGCTCTGCCTTCAAAATTGCCATGTCTTTCATCTTGCAAACAAAATCTGTATGGAATTACCTTTTTAACATTAATTCATCATAAAATATGTGATTATAAAATTTGAACTATCTGTTTTACCTGTTTTTTCATTTCCATGCCTGTTGTGATTTTTCCTGATCAAGTCTTTACATTTAAATGACGTTGCTGTCTCTCATTCTTTTTTCTTTTTTCTTTTTTAAATTTCATTATGGTTTATCGTGGTGGAAACACTTCTCTCCTCAAGTTCCTCATTCATATCCTTAAGTGACACCACATTATTTTCCAAAAATTGTCAAAGTTTCTTAGATTGACTAGCAAGGCTTTCATTGATTAAGCCACACTTATCTATTCAAATATCTCCTGACTTTTTCCCTATGGTTTGTTCCTGCCAGAACAGAGTCCTTACCATCTGTGACTACAGTGTGTCCATGTCTGTGTAGACATTTTGGTGAGATATCTCTGCTATTGACTCATTCCCCTCATTTTCTCTTCCCATGTCTACCTTTTCCCATAGTTTATTTGTTTACTTTCCTTGTAGAACATTTTCCAGTTACTCTAGTTGTGTTAGTTCTGGACCTGGACTAGTCAGTGTTTGAAAGAATTTATTCAGTGCTTACTAATCTTTGGCATATAGTGAAGAATTGGGGTATAAATATAAAGATAAGCTACCTTTTTCTCTACTATTGAATTTCACCATGACATGTGCCTAAAGATATATATATATATAACAGTGTCATGACAGCAAGAAGGAGTGGGGTAGCTACTGTCTGTACCATTGTACCGCCTATGTAGCCTGGTGTAGTTTCAAGTTTCTGGAAGGAAGGATATACTACTTACACTTCTTCTGCTTCCCATATAGCACCTGGCACACTGTTGTAACATAACATCTCAATAAAAGTATGTTGATTTGGGTTTTGTTTAATGCTTATTTTCATTATCAGCCTTAAAAATCACATTATAAAATGATGACCAGGATGTGAATATATTTCCAACCCTTTTTAAATGAATTTCTACAGGGAAATTCAAGAGCACTAATTCTAAATTTAACTGCTTAAATTTGCCTTTGAAATGGGATTTCGTGATTACCCTTGAACATGAGGATGTCTTTGAAATCAAACAATATAACACCTCTGTAGGCTAAAAGGAGCTGAAACACTGCTTGGCTCCTTTTCTCATTCCTTGTCATTCTCTCTGTGTCCCAACCCACTTTTAGCTCAGCCAACTCGCTTACAGGAAATGATGCTCCTCAAACTTTACCTGGGGCAGAAATGTTGACAATGTTTTAATAGTTCAAAGAACTTCCTCTTTGAGGTGCAAGAATTTAAGAGCAAGAAGTATCAGATATTAACAAAAAAATTAATGTAAAAATATATTTGGTTACTTAAGGGATGTCAAAAAATAATTTAGTTGGAAACTATAAGTCATATTTAGATAGACTGCGTGTACCAGCAGGATTGCTCATACTCCTGCCTCTTTCTGTTTCCTCTTTAAGGATTTTTGTGTTATAGCTGACCATAAGAGTCTATTATATTAAACCACATGAAAGACAATATATAAACTAATATTAAGTTATGTTACACTGACATTCTGATATTTACTTATTTTTCACTAGAATGTAGCTCCTTGAGGCAGGTATTTTGCCTAGTTCAGTGTTGTATATCCAAAGTCTAAAACAATCATGGCATAAAATAGATACTCAGTAAATGTTTCTGGAATGAATTAATGGATATTTTGTATGGTTTTGTAAAGAAAAAGGTGGAGTTATAAAGGAGTAAACGTGGACTCATTTTGCTCGGTAATTAAATCTAGTGAAAACCAGAGTTGTTTTACATTCAGCTAGCTTATGCTCTGTTTTTCAAATGTTTTGCATTAGCAAAACCTTTAATGAGTTTGGCCTCAAGGAGTTTTTCTCCAATCCATATGTTTCTGATTCCCATTGAGTTAGCTCTTACCAAAACTATTTAAATTATTTATTTGAGTTCAAGGAAGCCTTTTGAAAGGTTTCTCTAAGGAAATCTTAATGTCTGACTTTTTAAAATAGAAAGTCTCATTTTTCTCAACACTTTTTCAGTTACATCTTCAAAATCTATAATCATTCTGAGATTCTTTATTTTTATGCTGGTCCCCCATTTCTATTTCTAATGTCACTGGAGCAAATATGTCCTTAAATTAGTTAAAGGAACAAATTCTCTGTAACACCTATCTTCATTTCTAAATTTATAATGGTTTAGTGTCTCACAATTTAGCCACAACATTTATCTTAATAAATACATACCTATTAATCTTATAAATGATATTCTTCTTGAGTTACTATATGGAGAAGTTCTAAGTTTGCCTTAGAAATGGATTTTGAGTTTATGTATGTGAGAGTTGAGGAGAAACAAAAGAAGAAAGAAAGAAATCCAGATGATAACAGATACAGCTATTTTCTCTTCCGATCATGTTTAAACTCGCCATGTCACCAATAAATGCATTTTTTGTTCTTGCAAGACTGTTTAAATTTAGAGATTTTTTTTCTTATTTTCAGCAAAATGAAGATATTTAAACCAATAAAATAAAGGATAAAACATTAATCATGTCAATATACACACCCTCCGTTAGTTCAACTGCGGTAATTTTATTTATGTATTTAATTTTTTAAAGATTAGTCATATACCTGTTGTGTGGCAGTGGTGGGGGAGCATATGCTTTAATTTTTAGTGAATTCAAAAACTTCCCTCGTGTACTGGAGTGCTTTATGATTTAGGTGTATTTATTCAATACCTCTGATTAACTTAATGCTAAAAAAAGAAAATTAGCCTCTGTCTTTTGCCCATTCTCATGGCTCAAGTACTTTATAGAATATTCTTCTCTATGGTATTTGATATTTTCAAGTAAAAGAAAATTTTATTTCTTTAGTTGGGTAAAATAGATTATATAAGCTCTTTAATTCTCATATTTCCATATTCTAAAGCAACACTGTATATAAAATATAGACTATTAAATATATTAATAGATAACTTGATAAACTAAAACAAATAAAATGGCAAAAGAGAGTATGTATAGCAGTCATATAAGAAGGAACTCCTATTTTGAAATCTTTTCTTTTGAAATAAAAGAATCTCTGAAATGTAAAAGCCGTTATTATATTGCCCAAATTTTAATGATTCTGCTTACTGTTCATTATTTAAAGCATAAATCCCTATGCTTTAAAAATTTATATAAGACTTTACTCTGTTTAATGATATGTCTCTCAGAACATGGAAGCATCTTCTAAAGCATAGTGTAAAAAATCATAAGCTAATGCTTAGGTTCAGTGTGAAAGCTCATTTTATAAATAAAAACATTTGAATGTAATTGATTTTCCTGAAATTTGAGAGCATAAAATAAATGTGCCGTGTATAAGTAAAGTGGTGAGGGAGTTGAAGTTCAAGAATAGATGCCAATCTATTGACATTTCAGGCCTGAAAATATTGTGTCTGTAACATGGTGCATCATCAAAACAACAAAAGCAAGGGAAAAGTCTGTTTTATTAATGTGTGATATCAAGATGCAAAGTTTTAAAAAATTCTATACTTTCCGTCCTTACCTAAAAATGAGTTTACAAAAATAGGTTACATGGTATTTTTTTGGTGTTAGGAAAAAGTGAAGAGCAATTCTATGCAATTTATTTTGGCACATTACCCTGATTTTAGCTATAATGTAAGTTACAAATTATACTTCAAAGTGCAGAGAAGTTAGAAAAAAATGCCTTGGAAATATTGTTGCTTGGATTTTATGTGCCTTGAAGCCTGGAATGATAGGGGTCTTCTTTTTCATAAGAGTCATATCAATGATAGTGATGACTTAAACATGTTCTAATTACTCCCTTTGATGCAGAAGCAGTTGGACAAAAATCATAATCATTTGGTATCTAAAAAGGGTCATGTCCAAGGACTTTGAATTCCTGATTTTTGGTTTTGTTAATTATAATTTGATATTTTTAATTTTTATTTAATTTTTTTTATTTTTTAAATATTTATTTATTTTGACTGCTAGGGGTCTTAGTTGCAGTGTGCAGGATCTTTAGTTTCGGCATGCGGGATCTAGTTCCCTGAACAGGGATTGAACCCGGGCCCCCTGCATTGGGAGCACAGAGTCTTAACCACTGGACCACCAGGGAAGTCCCGATAATTTGACATTTTTAAAATGCTGCTTATAAGCATGCTAACTAAATATGTTTAGGATTAGAAAGCAGGATTCAGTAATTTTTAGATGACATTCCTATGTACTGCCCATGCCATGTTAAAACCCTGAGTATTGGGAATATTATAAAACCATACTTTATAACATTTTCTAATTGAAAGAGATCTTAGAGGTAACCTAGTCTAATCTCCTAATTTTCTGTGTGGAAATAGGCTCAGATTAGATAACCATCTTAACATAATATGATTTTTTTAACTTGAAGCACTTAAATTCTTCTCCTATCAATTATTCAGGGGTTGTTTTCATTGGCTTAAACTTTATGAAACTACTGATTAACTTAGCTTTTAATTGAACAGTATCTTTTTGAAAAAAAAAAAGAATATATTTTTATAATGAAAATATTTTTAAAGTGGTCAAAATTTGTGCAAATCAATGCCATTTTCACTGGCATTCATAACGTTCAGGAAAATGAATGAACATGTTTTTAAAAGAATGAAATATTATACAAAAAAGTATATGCTCAGTTAAATAAAGGGGACTATTTTTAGGTGTCTGCTGATTGGATCAAGAAGGAAATAACCAGACAGACTGTTCTCAGGCAAAGCTATTTTCAGGTAGAAAATCCTAGCGGGTTGATGCAACAAATATGATACCCATGTGTTTTTGTTCTAACAGATAAATTAAACTGTCAAAGTTTAGCAAAGCCATGTTTTTTGTTTTTTGTTTCCAAAGAGATCTTTGTAATTTTTGCTCTGAAATAGTAATTTTATTAATAATAAAACATTTAATAATTAGTGAATACTAACCATGTGCCAGATATTACTCTAAGCTCTTTATATATAGCACCACATCTAATAATTAAAACAACCCTATGAGGGAGGTGATTCTATTTTTTGTGTTTTATTCAACATGTAGTTGACAACAATTTTAAGCTCTCAGTCTTTATTATAGCACTAAATAGAAACCAAATGCAGGAGTGATGTTGCTAAGTTTCAAAAAAGTAAACAAAACCATGAAACTCCTATTTCAACAGTTAAATCCTGTGGTCCTTCAGATTTTAAGAGAGACTGATATGCACTATAGGTAGATTTTATTTTTTTCCTCTGAGGCTATCGTCTTCTTAGTTGAGTTCTGACAATAATTGTAACTTCTCACAGAGGATGGTGTCTTGGTCCATTCTGGCTGTTGTAACAAACTACCACAGACCTGGTAGCTTATGAACAACAGAAATTTATTTTTCACAGTTCAGGAGACTGGAAGTCCAAGATCAAGGTGCCAGCATGGTTGCCTTCTGGTGCAGTCCCTCTTCCTGGTTCATAGCCAGTACCTTCTTACTATGTCCTCGCAGGGTAGAGGGGCTACGGGTCTCTCTGGAGCATTTTCTATAAGGCAATAATCCCAATTATGAGGACTCCCACCCTCATGATTTACGCACACACACCCAAAGGCCATACCATCACATTTGGGGTTTAAGATTTCAACATATGAATTTTGGGAAGACACAAATATTTAGACCATAGCAAATGAGGAGCCTTATTTTTCTTTCTATCTTAATACCCTTAATTTTAAAAAATTTTAAACTACATTCATGTTTATTATTAATAGTTGAAAAAAGTGAAATTGTTAAAAAGAGAAATTAAAAATTACCATGTTAAAGAGGTACATTTCTCTTTATCTAAAATTTTAATTTTTTTATACACACTTATTTAGTACAGTGCCTAAAATATTGTGGTGGTTCTAGGATTGTAAGAAAGATACATAGATAGGTAGATAGATCGATAGATGACAGATTTTTCAGATATTAGTGGTCCCTTTATTCTCAAGCTCCTAAATAAATTTTTGTGGTATGAAGATCAACTTCACATCAACCAGAAAATAGAAGTCAGCACAATTTACTCAAAAGAACTTTTCACTCTCTCTGCTCTCTGTCTCTGTTTCTGTCTCTCTTACACACACACACTCACACAAACAAACACACACACACATCAGTAGACATATTCACCAATACAGTAGTATGCAATGCAGACTTTACTTTTTGAGGAGTTATGCAAAAAAAGAGTTTACATAACTAAACCTACTCAAACAAGTCAAAAATGTCCATTTGGCATTTCTTTCTCATCACCAGCAAGGATTCCTTACCTTCTCCTTCTCCCAAGCTTAGCACTGGCTCTTTTCCCTTACTGCTGACATTTGTTCTAGGAACTGACTTTTTCTTGCCTTCTATGTGCATAGCTCTCTAGTTCTGTCCCTGTTCCTAATGTGCATCATAAAAACATTGTGCATCTCAACCAAGAAACTACAGTAAACAGACCCCTCCTCTTTAGAAGGTAATATAAAAATCCTTTTTTTTTCTTGAATTAAACATATTGGTGAGGTATCTGTCACACACAGTAGACAGTACATTAACATATTTCTTGTAAGTTACTTATATGGTCCTTTTTGACATTTTGTCATTTGTTTGTAATTTATTAGCAGCAATTAAGCATAAGGATGAACCAAAGATGGGCCCTGATATTTCATGACCTTCTGTTGATATTCTCTCAGGCCTGGGTTATGCAGTCTTGGGTGTGTCACTTGCTCCTCAAATTCTGAGCCTTTAGTTGTGGAAAATATATGGATGGCTTAGATAATGTTTTCTAGTTCTTCATTCTTAATTCTCTCTCTCTCTCTCTCTCTCGACCTCTCCCTCTACAAATGCACATGTGCAACCTTGAAGTTACCTAAACAAAGACTTCAACATTCTCAATTTCTTACAAGATCTAATAAAAATATATAAATAGTAATGAATATAACAATGCATACATATGCTGGCAGCGTGAACAGAACGCTGTTGAGACTAACTTTGGGTTCTGGATCTGATTATTGAACTCTTCTGATGGTGGCGGTAATATTTGTTGGAAAAAAGTTTTAGAGTGTGGTTTGGAGGCAAAAAATGAGAAGATACATGTGAACATGTTTGGGTGGAAAAAAGTACTTTGCATTTTTATGCAATAATTAAACCTCTAGACATTGTTATCTCAATGGATCTTGCCTGAGAAGAGCAATATACTAAAAGTTGAACAATTGCATGCAATCATGAAATAATTGGACTGTTCTCCACTCATGGTGTAAGAGAAAGATTAACAAAACTATATAAAAAGTGTCTGAAACACTGTGTGCCTTAAAATTTCCTAATTTTGATAAAATAAACCACTTTCTTTTCTCCCATCAGGTTATATTCAAGGAAAACTCTTAAAAAGAAAATATTCTGGCTATACAGTAAAGTCTATGATTTTGTCACCTTGCTTTGAATACCATTTAATAGCTAGAATAACTAAAAACAAAAAAATCACCAAAGAATCAAATGCAGAGCCTAGGAAGCACTATTTTATTTTGCTTTAACTGCATGGCAGTTATTCTTTACAATAGAAGACTCTATACTGCAAATATAATGATGCAATAAATTTTACTGGAAGCTGATAATATTTAAAAACTTGTAAAGGACAAAAGTATTTCAACAATGAACATTAAATTACACCTTTATCAATTATGTATGGTGCAAGTTACTTCTGATCTTGTCCTTTGGCTAAGTGTCGACTGAAAATCTAGAGGTCATTTTATTTGTACATGTTAAATTGTTCAGCCACTGGCTATTTTCTGAATAAATTAAGCACCTTTTCCATAAGATAAACATCAACTCAGAACAGTTATTGAAGGCATTAGGAGACAATGCTAATGTATTTCATGCTTCAAAGGCTACAGTTGCCAGAAATTCATAGCAATCAATCAACATCTTTTCCGCTGTATTTCATATCTTAAACAACCCACCAGGGGTAATTATTATGAGTATATTTTCCTTTTTTAGGTACAGTTGCTGGATATATTGATTAACCTATTGTTCCTTTGTGACTGCCTCATATGTAGCTAAAATATTAAAGCTGTAATCAGTTTTTCATTTAAAGAAGAAAATTTAAAACCCACTCTAGACAATTTAACACAGTTCATTGCTTGTGAATAGAATTACCTTTTTGTGAGTGCTATTATAACCTACAATTCAGAACTAGAAAGCTGAACAAAAAACTAAAAATGGATAAAGGATTTGTTTTTCACAGCCAGGAGATTTTGCCTTGAATTCTAAAACACATTTTGGTTGTCGCTGAGAGGTCCCCAGGGAAAAGGGATCTCTGTGAGAGAAGCATCTCAGCTCATTGGAACAAGTAGATATAAGATCAAGTCATAGCTCTTCAGTTGTTCATAGGGATCTCTTCTTAGCCTCAAATGCAAAAATGATGTGCACTATAAGTCAAAATCCTCAAGGGAAGGAAAGACAACAAACCAAACCTACCTTGGATTTTGCCTCCATTTTGAAAGAGCTCTTTCTTCTAACCACCATCACAGCCACATTGGAATAAAATCATTTAAACAAACATATCAGGATAATGGCTCCAGAATATGATGCATCCACAACCTAATTTTCTAAACAATGGTTAGAGGATGATTTTTAATTCAGAAGTTTCAAACTGGCAGTCTTGGACCAAATAATGACCTATAAATGTATTTGGTTTGACCTACACAGTAGTAAAAAGTGTTAAGTGGGGCTTCCCTGGTGGTGCAGTGGTTAGGAAGCCACCTGCCAATGCAGGGGACATGGGTTCGATCCCTGGTCCGGGAAGATCCCACATGCCATGGAACAACTAAGCCCGTGCGCCACAACTACTGAACCTGCACTCTAGAGCCTGCGAGCCACAACTACTGAGCCCACGTGACACAACTACTGAGCTTGCATGCCACAACTACTGAGCCCGCATGCCTAGAGCCCGTGCTCCGCAACAAGAGAAGCCACCGCAATGGGAAGTACACGCACCGCAACGAAGAATAGCCCCTGCTCGCTGCAACTAGAGAAAGCCCGTGCGCAGCAACGAAGACCCAACGCAGCCATAAATAAATAAATAAATAAATAAATAAATAAATAAATAAATAAGTAAGTAAGTAAGTAAGTGTTAAGCAAGTTGACAATATTTAGAATTTGGAATAATTTTGGGACTTCCCTGGTTGTCCAGTTGCTAAGACTCTGGGCTTCCATTGCAGGGGGCACGGGTTTGATCCCTGGTTGGGGAACTGGGCTCCCACATGCCACGCGGGGTGACCAAAAAACCCCAAATTGGAATGATTTAAATAAAACATCTTTATTTTCAGTTTTTCTTGAAAAAATAATTAGACCATCTGACAAGTTTGTACCCACATTACATGTGGCAATAAGCTGAGTAAAAAGAACTGTCCCCGTTCCTGAATGTCTTTAGATGCCTTCCTTAAGGCACATTGATTCCTATAAACACTGCCAACTTTTATCATATTTATTTGTGGACAAGTTTTATTCCTAACTTGTTGGCTTCTTAAAAAAAGAAAGAATGTCATATCCTTTGCAATGTCTGGTACAAGGATTCATACAAAGAAGGAACATAGTAAATGTCCCTTTTAATACGTATGAAATAAGGTATCAATGAAAAAATAGTACATCACTAAGTATAGTACTGTTTGGAATGTAAAGGAGTTTAGGAACTATAATAATGAAAGTGAAGCATATTGATTTATACAAATTTTTCTGTAAAACCTTGAAATCGATTTTGAAATGTGCAGAGAGCTTATTTACAGTGCAGGACAGTGGTTTTGAGACTCTGTTATCACTCAGCAGAGGAACACTGGTTTGTCCAAATGGAAAGTAATATGGACACCAGATATATATAGAACAGCTCCCCCTGCTGGAACAGGATTGAAAGGTCCAAGGCCCCTCAGCTAAGCCTGCTTCTTGGCCTCAATGCACTTTAAAAACATCACCTAGGTTTCTGTGAATCAGTATGGAAACCACTAATCCTATCAGATTTCCCTCATTTGAGAAAAGAGGAAATTGATGTTCAGAGAGGATAATAACTTTGCCTATTATGAGCAGACCCAGGATTACTGGTTCACAAAGATCTGTTCCGAAACATATGGGAATTGAAAAAGTTTGTCAGGCACTCTTCCTGCCTACAAAGAAACTAAAAGGAAAAAGGGGAATTTATGAAAAATAACCATATAAACAAGCACCATACAGCTAAGAATTACTTAGGAAACTAAAAGTGTCTGTAAAAACAAAGGCAAATATAGGAGATCTTGTTAATGTAGTGTTTTTAGACTGTTTAGTCTGAATTACAGGAACACTGTTTTATAATTGTATATTCTACATCAGGGTGTCTCAATCTCAGCAGTACTGACATTTGAGGCTGGATAATTCTTTGTTGAGGGGTTTATCCTGTGCATTGTCATATGTTTAGTGGCATCCTTGGCTTCTACCCACTAGATTCCAATCGAACATCCCAACTTGTGATGATCAAAAATGTCTCCGGCCATTGCCAAATATCCCCAGGGCAGAATTGCCCCAATAAGAACCACTGCTCTATATTACTGTTTGTAGATGCTAGTTCTTGATAAACAGACTTCTACATGGCACCCTCCAGTTCCAATTATAAGATATAAGTAAATTATAATAATTTTCAAAATATTTGGAATTATTTTGAAACAACCCACAAGTTTTTAAGTATTAGTTTTCCAATATAGTATTTGAAGCAAAGGTGTTTTTACATTTATCACTAAAGTAGAATCTGGACTTGGACAGTAAAGTTATTATAAGTGTATTCCTTGCTGTCTTAAAGATCAGGCATTAAAGAAGATGTCTAAGCCTGGGCAAGTACTGGGCTGGGGTTACTTAAGCCTGATTGGAATCCTTCTCTACAGATGCTAAGAGTAGATGTCAGAGTTAGTACATGAAGGGCAGAGTTAGTACATGAAGCATTCTTTGCCAGGCATTCCAAAACATTCAGTAAGCCCTTGAAGAATGTCTACTCTCATTTGTGCAAATTCGATTTAAAATTTCTATTTAAAAAACAAAACAAACAAAAAATCAACTTCGTAGGTAATATATCACTCGTCATGTACTAGACAATGTCCCAAGGATTTTGCATATATAAACTCATTTGATCCTCACAAGAAGACAATGACGTAACTATTATAACTATCCCCATCTCAATCATAGAGAAATCATATAGTATGCAGTCATTTAGTTAGTAAGTTAAAACAACAACTAAGATCAGAAACCAGATGTTTGGCCTCCAGAGTTGGTACTTTAATGTTCATGACTAAGTTTCTCTTCTGGAATATACATGCTTGGATTTTTTATGCTTATGTTTGATAATTATAATCAATATGTTGGATAACTATATATTTATTTGGTAGATGAACATATTAATACAACAAGTATTTTGTTTAAACAAAATTTTGTCAGATAATTGATTTCCCTTACCATCCAAGAAGTTACATTTTCATAAAATAAAAGTGCAACTATTTTCTGAACTGTAAATAAAGTATATATGTACATAATTATATAAAATACCAAAGTATAGATATACATGTAATGTACTGTGCATACGTGGATTCCTTGTTTTTTTTTCTTTTTTCTTTTGATGTAGTTTCAATCATATGGAAAAATTGTAAGACTCCCTCTCTCTCCCTCCCTTCCTTGCCTCCCTTCTTTGTTCCTTCTTCTTCCCCCTCTTATTCTTATTCTTCTTCCACTTCTTCTCCTCTCTCCTCTCTCTCCCTCCTTCTCTCTCTGTGTCTCCTACAAAGTTCCTATTTTCTCCTTGTAATCAGTATACAATTTATGGGATGATACTTTATACCTATGCACATACTGACTTACTCTTCAGATTTTTACCTTTAGTTTTAGAATCCATTGATAAGCTTGCATGAAGTGATTACTGTTATCTCTTGCTGTGTAAAAAATTACTTCAAAATGTAGCATCTTAAAACAGCAAACACTGGGGCTTCCCTGGTGGCGCAGTGGTTGAGAATCTGCCTGCCAATGCAGGGGACACGGGTTCGAGCCCTGGTCTGGGAAGATCCCACATGCTGCGGAGCAACTGGGGCCGTGAGCCACAACTACTGAGCCTGCGCGTCTGGAGCCTGTGCTCCGCAACAAGAGAGGCCGCGACAGTGAGAGGCCCGCGCACCGCGATGAAGAGTGGCCCCCACTTGCCGCAACTAGAGAAAGCCCTCGCACAGAAACGAAGACCCAACACAGCCATAAATAAATAAATTAAAAAAACAACAACAACAAAAAAAAAACAGCAAACACTTATTATCTCACAGTTTCTGTGGGTCAGGAATTCAGAAGACGCTTTGTCAGATGGTTCTAATTGAGTATCTCTCATAGGTGGCAATGAAGATGGTGGCTGGAGCTATAGTCAATTTGAAGACTTGGCTGGAGTCGAAGGATTTGCTTTCAAGATGACTGACTCACATGACTATTGACAAGAGACCTCAGTTCCTCACTGACTGCCATATGGTCTCAGCTCTTTCCCATTTGAGACTTCATCAGGATGCTCGTGTGCCCTTCCGACATGGTAAGTGCTTAACCCTGTAGTGAATGATCTAAGAGAGAATAAAATAGAAGCTTCAATGTGTTTTATGTCGTATCCTAAGAAGGCACACACCATAATTTCTACTATATCTTATCTATTACACAGGTGTTCAATGTGAAAAGTGAGTACATAGGGTGTGACTATCAGGAAGTGGAATAATTGGAGGCCATCTTGGATTCTGAGTACCATAATTATTTTTGTGATGGTTGACAAATGATTTTCTAATTCCATTATTCCTTCTACATTATTATTAGGCTCTCTATAGTAAAGCAGAGCTTTTCTTTCTCTTTCACTTATTAAATTATGTATTTAATCAGTGACTTCATGAATAGTTATTCAAAGGACCATGATCTTTTACTGAAATTATTAACTTTATGCTCAAGTTTTTCCAGATTCAGCCAGCTGTATCCCCTTCAAGTTTTCTTGTTTTCTTTTAATATGTATCCATTATTTCTTTGAATTAGACATGTTTTGAATTATTTATTTCATTGGCTTTTCAAGGGTGATTTGTGTAGGCCCCTAAATTCCCAGACCTTTTCAGTGGAAAAGTCAAATATGATCATAGTAATATTATGACAGTAGTTTCGACCAGGTCAAAACTACTGTCATAATATTACTATGATCATATTTGACTTTTTTAGTTTGGTGATATTTACACTGATAGTGCAAGTGATATGGTAGGAAAAATTGCTGGAACCTTAGCACTAATCAAGAGAGTCCCAAAATGTGTTCTTCACCACTCTCAGAAGGGAATAATTTTTTAAAGAGGCAGTTTCACATAAAAATATTCTTAATACATTAGTAAAGACAACTAATGTTATTAAATCTGTACCCTTGAATAAAATCTTTTTACTATCTGTGTGACAAGATAGGAAACATCCATAAAAGACTTCTGCCACATACCAAATTACGACTACTATGGGGAAGAACACTTGATTATTGTTTTTGAGCTGTGAGCTGAACTGCTTTTGTTCTTGGTACACACTGGAAAGAATGCCTGAGGAGCAAACCATAGTTTTTCAGACTTACAGTGACTGGCAAACACTTTCTCAAAAGTGAAGCTAAGTCTGCAGCTTTAAGGAAAACAACTGATATTGTTAATTGTCAACAACACAATTTAAGCTTTCATGTGAACATTCGGCATTCAGAACACTCAACCACTATGGGCTAAGGCTTTTTGAGGAGACTGGTGATAATACTAACAAATGTGATTTTTTAAAAATATTATTCACTCAGATGTGTCAGCATTTGGAAGATCCGCATAACTCAGTGAATCAATATTTTCCAGATGACTAATATGTAATATGACAAAATCATGTGTGGGTAAGAGATCCATGCAAAATAAAACAAGAGATTTGAATGTAACAGTGTATGAAAAGTTCATTGATCTGGTTTCAGAATCCATATTTCAACTAATCTAAAAAACAAAACAAACAAACAAAAAACCCTACCACTTGTTGAGTTTTGGTATAGCATCAAAGAAGAATATGAACAATCACCTCTAAAGTCTATTAAAATACTCTTCCCCTTTCCGGCTACAAATAGGATATTGAATATTCTTCATATGCTTCAACAAAAGCAATATGACACAAAAAAATCGAGTTCAGAGGCAGATATTAGAATCCAGCTCTCTTTTTTTAAGTCATGTGTAAAACAATGTTGCTCTTCTTACTAAGTTTTTAGGGGGAAAATTTATTGTTTTTCACAACAACCATTATTTATGTTAACATATAATGGGTTTATTACTTCTATTTTAAAACAAATACATATTTAATTTTTCTTTGTTTTCATTTCATTTACAGTAAATTTTTATAGATATAATCTATCTAAACACATTGGGAGGGTCTTTGATAACTTTGAGCATACAAAAATATCATTAATCCAAAAAGTTTGAGAACTGCTGCTTTGAATTATTTTTCTTTTTATATTCATTTATTTTATGACTTTTTAAATAAAATGTCTATTATTTTGAAGATTTTCTTATTTTAAGTTTGAACATGTTAAACTCTATGCACAGCTATAAAGGGGACAACAGAAAATGTAGCCCATGCCTCTAGCAAGAGATTAGCCAACATGATTTGGAGGCTGGGGTGGCCCAGCCAATTTCACAATAAATTCCTTCAGCTGTGACTAGACATGAACATCGATTTTAAAATCAACCAGAGAATCTTGAAAGTCTTATTTTAAAATGAACTGAGCTTTGTAACTTAAGGGACAGAGACTAAAATACCACTCCTAGAAATTTATCTGTTGTCTCTGTGACAGACATAAAAGTGCTGGATCCATTTGTTTCTAATTAGTTGTTCATGTGGAAATGCACAATCCAGAGCTTTTCATTTATTTCAAACATTTGATATACAGGGACATACACTCTAGTGGATCAAATATACACACACATATTTTATATATATAATCAAATTTATATATGTATATATATATATGTATTTTGCAGTCATAGTTTCTTAGTTTCTTGCACTTTGCAAGTATCAGGTTTACACAGCTGTAGTGGGAGATATATATTCTTTCCTCATGGACCAGAGAGCTTCACCTTTTTTATGCAGGTAATTCAAGCTTTCCATTCCTGAGCTCTTCTGGTGCCAGTCTCTGATCTTCTAGACTGCCTGCAGACCAACTGATAACAAACAGACTCTGCCACTTTGATAACTAGATTTATCTTTAATACAAGAAAAACTACATTGAATTTCTGTTGCAATTGTATCAGGACTTGGAAGGCCCTGGGTTTTTTTGAAACATAGTTTAAGGCGGGAAAAAGAAAAACTGAAAAGAAACTAGTCCCGTCATAAAAAATACAAATGATGCACACTTCCAAAGGACTTTTAAAAATGACCTCATTTCTAGTAGTTTTCAGCTTTTCATTTAAAATATTCTAAAATACTAAATGACTTATCTTTATAGGCATTGATTTAAAATATCCTCGAAAAATATTTTGATTAAACATCTTAAACAGCTCATATTTATGTCTCACCTGAGGGATCCTGGCTAATCTTCATTACTTTGAAGCTTCATTTTCATATTTCAAAGAATGTACTTGATCATTGTCAACTGACAATTAAGTTTTGATGGTTTTTAAATATCTAACTTAACTTGAATGCTTAAATATTTTATGCTATCTATAGGGACTTATATGTGATGATTATGATGAAGTTCCTTCTCAGGTTGAATGATTCAGTTAGCACTTTAAAATGTAGCAAAAGCAAAAATTAGTAGATCTTAGTTTATTTAACTTTTAAAATTAACGTAAAAACAAAATATAATTTTACAAATTAAACTTGCATTGTTTTTCAGTAACAAGTTTTATCATACATGATTACATTGCTGAGGATTTTTTTTTTTTTTAGTTTTTGGCCTTTATTTATTTTTAAAAGTTATTTATTTATTTGGCTGTGTTGGGTCTTAGTTGCAGCACACGGGATCTTTCGTTGTGGCATGTGGGCTTCTCTCTAGTCATGGTGTGCGGGCTCTAGAGTGCACACGGGCTTAGTTGCCCCGCGGCATGTGGGATCTTAGTTCCCCGACCAGATATTGAACCCGCGCCTCCTGCATTGGAAGGCGGATTCTTAACCACTGGACCACCAGGGAAGTCCCTGACCTTTTATTTTTTTACTTAGTATTCAATGTATGGACTTTTGAAAAATTGGTAATATACTATCATTTGTCCATTACTATAAGAAATACTTATTGAATGCTTGCCAAATATCAGGTATAGTCTATATACTTAAGGTTCAATAGTGTAGATTAAGAACTCATGGGAGAGAAGGACTTTTACAGATTAAATCACAAATAATTATTTGTGAGTGTTAGAAAAGAAAAGAACCAGAGTGATAGTAATTTGGTGATCTTTATTTTCAAGAGGGTAGGGATGATTTGACAGAAGAATTGTCATTTGTATTAACATCTGAAAGGTGAAGAGAAGTTATTCACATAAAGAGTAAGAGGGCTTATACTGTATGATGCAAAGACCCTATGTGTGAAATAGTTTGACACTTTCAAAATACAGGAAAAATACCAGTGTGGCTGGTTGCTGTGAACATCAAGGGAGAAGGTAAAATCAGAGCTTTCAAGGGCATGCCAAGGATTTGGGATATTAAGTCCATGGGAAGTTATTGAAGGTTTTTAAGCAGGGGAGTGATGTGATGGGATTTCTGTTGTATTTAAAAAAAAAAAAAAAAAAGAAAGATCATCCTGGCTGCTACATGGAGAATGGAATAAGATGTGGCAGTAGTGAAATCTGGCAAACAAGTTAGTAGGCTCTTTTAGTACTTCAAAGTAGAACATAGAGCATAGAGGTGGATACAATTTACAATGCATTTCATAATAGAAGTGATTGGATGGGATGATGGCTGTGTAGGACAAGGTGGAGGATATGGAGGGATCAAGATGATTCCAGTTTTTTTCTTTTGAGCCACGGATGGTGCTATATCTTCAGGTGAAGATCTGAGGAGAAGTAGATTTTTAGAGAATGATTAAGAGTTTGATTGTGGACATATTTTGCTTGAGAAGTTCTGGGAAAAATTCTAGAGGAATCTCACATAGGTAACTTGATGTATGAGAAAATTTCAGAAAGGAGGCCTGGACCCACATGTTTTAGTACCATAGAATATAGCTGTGAGTTCCTGCAATACTTGAAGTAAATAAGATTGTCTTTAGTAAAATGTAAGGTAGACAAGAGCAGATTAATATTTAGATTCAACCAGAAAATACTCTTATGAATTCCTTACCTCTCTCTCCCTTTCAATATCTCATTCATGAATATGAGCTTTGCATAAAGGATTATCACATTCACAACAGCTGAATTACCATTATTATTATTATTATTTGGATCTCTGTTTAATGGATATGTTAATCTGGCAAAAAGAATTATTTTTTTTAAATTGAAATTTGATATAACTTATCTATAAAACCATCTGGGTGTGAATTTATTTTCGTTATCCTCTTTGACCTTTAATTGGCCCTCTCAATCTGAGAACTCATGACTTTCTTCCTTCCTGGGTGATGATCTGGACCAGTAATAACATTAGATCTGAGCACGGGGGACTCCTATACTGGACCTCACACTCAAAATCTCCACTAAACATTTCTTCAAGCCATGTTTTCATCACAGGAGTGAGGTCCAGCCAGGGCCATGTTCTACCTCAGAACCACACTTCAGGGCACCTGGAAACCTTATACTTAGTTCAGATAGCCCCAGTATGTGCTCAGGGGTTGTGCTGCTCTCTTGTCCATCCTCCTGAGGGCTGACTGCTCCCTTGGTTTTACATTTTTTCTAGGGTCAAAAGTTGGCCAAGGATATCTGCTGTTTTCTTTTCTATCACAGTATTGTTCTACACACAATGAACTAATTCTTGACTGTGCTCGTGAATTTTTAGTTTATAATTCCTGTTAGACTGCAATAAGTCTCCCTTGTAGGATGGGATAGGAAGTTTTACTATGGTATATATACTAGCCTACTTTCAGGGAGACTGGAGGAAGGAGTCTGTTGCTAAGAGAGAATATTTGCCTTGTCCCTTGGGTATAGACGAAGGCTGCCCATTTTTCCCATTCTTTTCCATCTACTTAGAACAACTTCTTCTCCCTCTGCCCAATTTACGACAGTATTCCTCAAAGAGAAGGGAGATACCTAGGTCATGAGTGGACCAGTCTAGGGATAAAGTGTAAATTCTAGCTTCCATGTTGTGGCACCCCAACTAAGTCTTGTTGCTTGCCTACAGGCTTCCTCTCATTTTCTGACGTCATTATATACAGTCAACTTCAAATCACTACTCCCTTGTGCAATATTGATCCTTGATGTCAAGTAAACAACGCTTTTTGTTATGTTGGATTTTGAATCTACTTGAGCCATAGTTTTTATTTTTCTTACCCAGATGTCAAGGAGAAAACCTTACCCAAGGGTCCTGCATTATCTACATAAGAGAAAATCAATACAATGTACATAAAATAGATGCCCATGAAACACATCAGTTACAAGTTAGCAAATACAATGTGGGTTTTTTCTACATTGTCCTACATAAGTCAAGATTCCAGCACTTGGCATTTAACATGGAATGATTCTTCTAGGAAGAAGTTTGTATCGAATAGTTCAGGAAACACCAGTGAATATCTCAGAGAGCTTAATTTCTTTATTACGGAAACTCCTGTTTAAAGTTTAATTTTTTAATAAAATCTTTCCCCTGTATGTTTGGCTTTTTTGTTTCCTGGACCTTAAGGATATTAGAATGCAAATAACCTGTAAGAGCAGTACTCTGCTCTACAATGCCATCTTTTCTTTGATGACTAGCTTAACTTTGTCATGGTATCTGATATGGCAGGATTCTTCTCTATGAACATTTTCTTAGTTATCATTATTACCTATAGTTCATTTAAACTTTAGTCAAGGGTGAATTATAGTAGTTTTAGGTTTGTGAATATTTCCAATATTCAGCTTCTTCTTCCATCTCATCCATTTTGCATTCTCTCTTTCAAGGACTTTTCACAATTTTAATCCACTGTAGCTTTTTTGTTTGTTTGATTTTCCTTCTCCAGCATAATTATGGATTGATTTAAAATTTTAAATGTTCTTTACACAATTTACAGCATTTGGGACAGAAAGGAGACTCCATAGTATGTACACAAATTCCTGATATCTTTTTACCTGTAGGAGTTTCTCAAAATTCTCCTGCAGATCCTGATTCAGTAAGTCTGGGGTAGGGTTTAAGGATATGCCTTTTGTTAAACTTCCAGAGGATTTTTATAAAAATGTACATTAGGGAAACATGATTGTAATGAACAAAAATCCAATTTAAATCAGAAAACTTTGGTTTCAATTCAAGCTCTATCACTTAAAGCAAGTCACTTACCATCTTTGAACCTCAGTGACGTTTACTATAGAGAATGATACCTACCACTTAGAGTTGTTGTGAGGAATAGAATTGATAATAACTGTGAAGCAAAGATAGATTGCCTGACTACTAATGTTCTATAAATACGAGTTCCTTTTCTTTCCTGAGCTGCCCAGATAAAGAGAAGGAATCCATTCTGGGAAACAGATAGACACATTGCTGGTATGGGATCACTTGGATCTTGGGTCTTGTATAACCCTTCCTTGCCATTGTCACCTAGACAAACATAATTGTCTGCAATTATGTTAATTTTCCTTGATTTTTATCTAGTACCTTCTGTGTAATATGCTACATTAGTTTGGATTTTCTCTAATTCTGATATGTAATGAAGACTCTATTGCTGTGCTATGAGCACATCTGGGATGAAGTTTCAGACCACACTCACCAGGCTTAGACTTGCATAAAGGAAGGCGTTCCAAAAGCAGCTTGGAGATGGAAAACACCAAAAACCAAAAAGGACTGAGGGGAACATAGTTCTGGGTCTAACTTAACTTTGTTTTATTTATTTTTAATTTATTTTATTTTATACTTGTATTTTAATGGAGAGTCAGATGGAAAACTGTAGGTTCACTTTAAAAGTAAATTTTGGAAGCATTCTGACTTTTAACTCATGGGGCTTTTTTGTTTGTTTGTTTTGTTTTGTTTTTGCATAATCCATGTAATTCACTACTATTCTGTTTTGTTAAACTCTTCAATGTTTTTTATAAATTTTAAGTTTTTATAAGTAAGTTTTCCAAGTTTCTCATGGGTAGGTTAACCTGGTCGCTATAGGGAAGATTGGATACTTGAAAAAAAATATATATATATATATACACATGTATAAGTACACATATATATATGTGCATACATAACTAAAACAGTGGCAAACACAATTGTGCTGACCTGAATGATCAAAATTTATTAGACTCACATCCATTCACCATATTATAGCTTTATTACTCAGGCATTTAAGCTCAATAACTATGTCAACTATCACTTAACTCTGCATTCATATAATTAAATATCAATTCTAAATTGATTAATTCAGAATTTTGTAGATTACAATTGATTAATTCTATTTTGGTCTCTTTCATGAAACAAACATTTTAATTCACTTAAAAGATTTACTAAAGATGTTAATGATGTTCATTTGCAACATCTCACAAATATGCACTTGTAGAAGTAATGTATTTTCTGCTGCTTTCTTTTCTAATTTAAATTAATACCTAAGTATAAAATTAAGTATTGAGTAATAAGGCCTCTGTAATTGTTGCTATGAGAAATCCAGGTTTGAAAAAAAAAAAGTATTTCGAGTGCTCTAATTAAAAGCTAATGAAGATTAAAATGTTTTTAATTCCAATTTTCAATTATTTGAAGGTCATACTCCCTCAGATTGAAGATGCATAGATATTAAAATCAAACTGCCATTTTTAAACAGTGGAGTCATTAACAAGGCAAAGAGACAAAAGCATTTTTTAATGCCATTTAACTACTAAAGAGTGAAATAGTTATACTCTGTGTATATGGAATGAAATAAACTGAATTCTATGCTGGAGGAATGATAAACATAAAACTATGGCAGATATTTTATTTTTATGAGTAATTATATTATATGGATTTTTTTTATTCTAAGCCTAAGTCACAAGTTATGGTTATAATTATCCTAACAATGCTTGTACATGGTTTTAAATTGTAACTCCAGGAGGTTATTTTCTGGAGTTAAAGTTTCAAATTAATTTGTGTTTTGTAAAAAAAAATAAATAAGTTACATACAGATTGAAATATTTTCAAAGTAGTTTATTTCCCAATATGAATACATTCTTATGTATTAAAGATACATCTGTTTAGTTAACAAACACATAACAATGTTTACTCTCTAAAGATATGTATTATTAACTATATTGTGGATTAAAAAATACTATATTCTCTGATACATTTTTGTAATGCCAATTTGAATCTATACATTATTCTCTATATAAAAACCAATAGCAATAAAAATCAGTTCAACATAGTGAAATCCAAATTAATGAATACTGCAATTCAGTGGAAACTGTGCTTTGGTAGAAATGGAGAGTTAAAATCTCTGTTGGGGCAAAATAAAGCTATTAACTAATGTCAGCAGGACATTTTCCCACTATACCCATATCAACTACCCATGTTCCCTTTAGACTGTCTGTGTTTATAAACATGTGAGCTCTGTCCTTAGAGAATCAACTGTAAAATAAGTTTCAATTTTCTTTTCTTTCAGGCATTTTTATTTTCTGTTGTGTTGGCTAGAGAAAGACATGAAGAAAAGGGATTTCACTCAATTATTTTCTTTACTCATCATCTGTCTCTTATTTCCTAAATGTCTGTATAAACTTCATTTCTCTTAACTAGGTTTGGACTTCCTTTTCTTAATGGAAGATTTCAATTTCTTCTTTACACAAAGAATTTAAGCCATCAGAGACGTGCTCAAATGACTTTGTTGTCTCTTGTTAAAATAACAAAAGTAAAATCAACAATCACATTCCTCCTTGTTCCCATTCAGTGTACAGGGTTAAATCTTCCCAATCTACTCTTGATGACTTCCTCTTCACTCCCATCTCCTGGGTGATCTAGCTTCACTCTTCAATGTCTCCTAATTAACTTCTTCCTCCTAAATGCTCCCTTAACCTGTAAAATACAGTTGATCATTGAACAACAGAAGTTTGAACTGCGCAGGTCTACCTATGCATGAATCATTTTTACTAAATACATAGTGCAGTGCTACATGATCCTGTTGTTGAATCTGTGAACGTGGAGCCATGGATATGAATGGCTGACTGAAAAGGTACCCGTGGATTTTTGACTTTGTGGAGGATTGGTGCCCCACATGTTCAAGGATCAACTGTATTTCCAAACCTTTTTATAAAAAACAAAACAAAAACAAACAAACAAAAATACAACTTCCCTTGATCCTCCAGTTACTAACTGGCCTCTCTTCACTTTATCTCAGACTTCTTGGATGGGATACTGTGATGCATCATCTGACACCAACTAATTCTCTGACATGAGATGGGTGTTCAGCTATTCAACTCAATTTTGACACTAACTACCGGGAGTTAGTGTAGACCCTACAGGTTCAGAGCTCAGTCTCACAAGACTGCCCCAACTTCAAATGCCAGTTACAACTCTTGAACCACTCACACTTCAGACTGTAGGGATTTCTATGGCTCCATCCTCAGGTTCAATAATTTGCTAGTATGGCTCACAGAGCACCAGAAATCACTTTACTTGGGTTTACTGGTTTATTATAAAAGCTACAACTGAACAGCCAGGTGAAGAAATGCATAGGGCAAGGTCTGGAAGGTCCTTGAGTACAAGAGCTTCTGTCCCTGTGGAGTCAGGGTGTGTGGCACATCCAGCTCTCCAAATGTTCTTATTGAAGAGTTTTGTTTTTTTTTTTTAAGATTTTTTTTTTTATGTGGACCATTTTAAAGTCTTTATTGAATTTGTTACAATATTGCTTCTGTTTTATGTTTTGGTTTTTTGTCCATGAAGCATGTGGGATCTTAGCTCCTCAGCCAGGGATCGAACCCACACCCGCTGCACTGGAAGGCGAAGTCTTAACCACTGTACCGCCAGGGAAGTCCCTGAAGAGATGTTATTACCCTATCTCCAGGTCTCCTTCCTTACCTTGAGGGCAGGGTGGGGCTGAGAATTCCTACCTTCTAATCAAATGTTTGGTGTTTCTGGTGACCAACCCCATCCTGAGGCTATCTAGGGTCCCCACCCTTAGTCACCTCATTGAACCAGAGACAGATGAAATATATTTCTTATTATGCCACAGATACCTTACATGTCCTGTCTCAAATTTTTTATTTTCTTTTGACTTCTTAACTTACCGCAATAGTGTTTCCACCACCACCATTTCACTGAAGCTAGTTAATAGATTTCTTACACAATAAATTCAATAGATATTTTAAATATTTAGTTTTATTGGACTTCCTTTCCGCATTTGATATTATAGATCATTTTCTCCTTACATGATGGTTTTTTCCCTCCACAACTTCCATGGTCTTTCTTTCTCCTCCTTTTATATCTCTGCCTTTCACTTCTCACTTGCCCTTTTGGATTTTTTTTTCCTTTCCCAATTTCTCCACTCTTACCTGAAATCAGTGGTTTGCAAGTGCCTATTTGGTACTGTTATGTGTCTTATTTTGTCCCATTTGTGTTATCACTAATAAAGTACTACTTTTAATTATGTCACTCCTATTTGCTAGCATTATTTTTTATACAAAATATTTCAAATTACAGAAAAGTACACAGAATAATGTGACAAATGCTGTGACCCCCCCCCTTCCTGAATCCAATCCTTACTTCTCATTTTAAAATGTTTGCTTGTGCAAATGTGTAAAAGCTAATTAATATATACTGATTTGGGATTTCTGTGTCATAGTGTATGTGTTACTGAAAGTGGGGGTCTGGCTGCTCACCACTCAAAAGCCAATAAAGAGGCAAGCTGCCAGAAAGGAAAGTCTGCTTTATTTCAGGTGCCAGCAACCAGGGGGGAAGGTGGACTCCTGTCCAAAGGCCGATTCCTCCTCCCCCCTTTGCCCCCCACTGACAATCAGTGGACAAGGGCTTTTACAGGCAGAGGGAGGGGGTTAAATGTAGAAAAAGCACAGTCAGTTCTGACAGTCATCTTGAAATTGGTCACATGGTGGTCTGACCAGTGTCATCTTGATTGTTTTAAGCACAGTTAATCTTCAGTTCCAGGGTTGGTTTGTTCCCACTTCCTTGAGGCCAGTTCTCGGAATTGTGGCAGCTTATGTCATGGCTACAGTCTGGTCATCGTGTAGTTAATTGCTTCCACCTGGTGGGGGTTACAGTATCTATAAGACGGCTCACGGGATATGGCTCAGAATATTATCTGTAGCCCTTGAGGAAGAACTAAAGGTCCTTGACTTTACTTAATGACTAAACCATTATTATTTGGTCTCCTTTAACTGTTTCCTTTGTTTCTGCATTTTCTTACTTCTCTGATTAAACTTATTTTTTTGGCTAAAGTTTTTCCACAGACAAAAGGCAGGTGGAGGACATGGCGGGCAAGGACCATAGGGTCCTGCTCCGTTTCATAGGTACACCTTCAAGTTTATTAGGTATTGCCAAAATGTTTTCCATAGTGATCACATGCAGTATGCTACCTCCTATCGTATTTATAGTAGCCGCTTCCCTCCATCTACACCGACACTGACACTGGCAATATAGATAGCGGTTAAGCGCGTATGCCTTGGAGTTCAATCTTGGCTCTGACATTTATTAGCAATGAAACATTGGACAGGAATTTAATTTCTTGGTTCCTCAGTTTCCTCATCTTAAAATGAAAATAGTATAATACTGTCAACTGAAGAAAAATCAACAACCTAAAAGGTGCTAGTTATGTTTTATTTGGGGACCTTACTGAGGACTATAGCTCAGGAGACACCCTCTCAAATATCTCTGAGGAACTGTTCCTAAGAGGTAAGGGAGGAGTCAGGATATATAGGAGTTTTTGCTGGAAAACAAAACAAAAAGAACTCATGTAGTCAAACATCAAAAGAATACTGCTAATCACAAAAAACAGACATCTCAGGTTAATGTTTAGTGCTTTTCTGTGTATGGGAAGATGAAAGAGTCTGGGCTCATTGAAATTATTCCTTACATATGTATCTTAACTATTTAGGGCCAGTATCCTGTTTTTCTCCATTCTGAATCCTCCTCAGGGCACACTGTCTAGGTGGGCAGCTGCAGTGGCTGATGACTTGATGGTGGGCAACACTGTTTACTGCAATGGCAGGCAACATCCTTTGTCCCCAATACCTACTTCATAGAGCTACTGTAATGATTACATGATTTATTAAATGTAAGAATGTTAGAAGGATGCTTGGAAAATAGCTGATTAAGGATTAACCATTTTACTTTTGTTGCTATTATTGCTGTCAGGAAAAATAGTGAAGATATTAAATGTTCAAGGTTGCATTCCAAAGAGGTTTGAATTCCAGCTCCACCACTTATTCATGACTTATCTGGGCCTCGGTTTTCATATCTATAGAAGGGAGATCATAACTTCTAGCTCGTAGAAATTTTTCATGAGCTCCTGAATTAATCCATGAACAAGCATAAAACATCTGGTGTTTAGTACAGACTCAGTATTCACAACTGGCGTCATTTTTTAATTGCTGGAATGATAGGTATGAACTATTTTAATTAGCATTTCTCTGATTACTGGTAAAGTTGAGCATCTTTGCAAACAGATATTGACAGTTTGGATTGTCTCTTATATAAATTACCCATTGTAGGGTTATCTAAGGACTTGGCATTTCTTCCAGAAATATCTGATTTGACAGTACTCAATTCAGAAATAAATGTGGACCAGGCTGTACAAGCCTGACTCAACCATAGTCAACTTCTTGAGGACTGACAGTGTATCTCATTCCCCTGTTCATTCCCTGCTCCTGGTCCAGTGGCAAGAATATAGGAGGTGATATACATACATACATACATACATACATACATACATACATACATATGGTGCCTGGAGCATTTAAGTCTTATATAAGTACCAGTTATTGTACTGCCCTATGCCCCAAACCTTTCGGTCATACTAATTTCTAACTGCCAGTATCTGCATCTCCATGCCTACTGGCAAAATTGACCAGATTTGTGGAGGGTCCATGTACCGTCTGTGGCAAGCCAGAAGTACCAGGGAATTAACACCCCCTCCCCCCAGGGGAAGCCCTCAAAATATGACTTGGTGGAGTTGGTTTCTGACTCCTCTGGCCTCTGATTAGTTTTCTGTCAATCTACATAGACTGCCGGAAGCTTGCTGGTTCCTTGCCTCAGAAGTGGCCTTTGTCTGGGCCTTTTGTGTAGATCTTTGGTTTCCTCTCCTGCAGTCAAAATAGCCAAAAGTTCTGAGTTCAGTGGAAGCTGCAGAGTATCTCCTCGCCATTCTATTGTTTCTCTATCTCTACAATTTTTCCTCCTTAAATCCCGTTCACCTCAGCAGCTGTCCCATGACTTTAACTATGTGATTTTGAATTTTATGTGGCTTTTCTAGTTATCTGTCTGTAGCAGTTGTGATGTCTGCCTTAGTCCTCACTACCAGAGCCAGAAGCAGAAGTCTCAGTTTTTGTTTGTATTCTATTACGTGAGTCAAATAATATGGGTTGTATACTGATTCTTAGTTATTTATTTTGTGAAATTATACCGACTTTTGAAAATGAACATTATGTGTTTATTTAATAAAGAATAGGCATTGTCTTTTTTCTTTCTTTTTCCACTTTATGGTTTAAATGCCTACTTGATCTGTCAATTTCTGAGTGGTCAACTTTCTTTCTATGATCGTGGCTTTTAAAATTTAACTTAGTGGGATGTCCCTGGTGGTCCAGTGATAAAGAATCCACCTTCCAATGCAGGGGACATGGGTTCGATCCCTGGTTGGGGAACTAAGATCCCACAGGCCTCGGGACAACTAAGCCCTTGCGCCACAACTACTGAGCCCGCGTGCCTCAACTAGAGAGCCCACGTGCTCTGGAGCCTGCGCATCACAACTAGAGAGAGAAAACCTGCGTGCCACAACTAGAGAGAAGCCCGCACGCTGCAACGAAGAACCCATGCCCCCCAATGAAAGTTCCTGCATGCTGCAACTAAGACCCAAAACAGCCAAAAAAAAAAAAAAAATTATAAATAAATAAATAGAAATAGCTTTAAAAAAAAAATTAACAGTAATTCAACCATTTTGATTGTATCCATATTTTAAGATAACTTGTGATGCTCATGTGCGTTCAGGATTGTTATTTCTTGTTTCTTTAATTAATAACTAATGATATATTTATATTTATTAAAGAATAACAATCATTTTGCCATAAAATCTATTTCCTTATATTAATATAGTTCTATCACATTCTTGCATTGTATGCTTCTTAGGGGATATATTTTATTATTTCTTTACTTTCATTCTTTCTTGTTAGCTATGTTTTTAGTGACCCTTTAAAAATTACGTAGTGACACATTTGTATATTTGTTAATTTTTTATTGAAGTCTAAAAGTCTTTGCCTCATAACTAGGAGTTTAGTCCATTTATCACTATTCTGATAGATTTGGAATTATTCATAATATCTTGTTTTGTGCTTTTCAATACCATGACACTTCTTTCCATTTTTCTCTCTTCCATTTGGTTCTGTTTATACTATTTATGTTATTGTGTTCTTCCTTTTTTCTTTCCTTTTTTTTTCTTTTCTCTCCTTTCTTATCATATGACCATCTTGTATTGTTCTCTTCCCCCTCTGCTGCTTTGGAATTGTACTCATTTTGATTCCTACAGTAATTTCCCTTAAGTATTTTCAAACTTCTTTGGCCTAAAATAGTTTAAAGTTAGCACTGTTTCTATGGCCTTTCTGCCACCTCACCCCAGCCCTCCTTTCATGTTATTCTGATTTACTATATTATTCGTGTTTGGCTCCAAAGTATTTCTTTGTTTCTGGCACCTGAGGATTTTTTTTAATATCCTCTTTAAACCTCTATAAATGTATTGTTAGTCATTGATATGGAGGGATTATGTAGTCTCTACCGATTATGTGTATATATGTGTAGACAGACACATATGCATAAGCTCTATTATATCCATGTATTTGAAGTGGGATATGAGGTCTTATAGTCCTCCTTATAGGACTCCATATGGCAAAAAACTATCAACTTAAAAAGAAAATTCGAGAGAATTTAGGAGTACCATTCTCACTCACTTGCATTCCCATATGCTATTTGAGAAATTTAGTTAGTAGTAGAGCTTTACTCAATAACTAGGAATTGCACATAATCTGAAACTGATTTAGTTATGGACTAATATACAGGGATTGACACTATTATGTACCCATAATTAATTGTGATAGTGCTTCATATTTTCAAACATATTTGGAAAGTTTCAGTAAAATCTGGATGTGAGTTTTATGTGAAAATGCCATTTCTCATGTGTATTAGTATGGAAACTATTTGAGAGTGATTTTTTAAATATCACTTTTATCTGATTCCATCCTTGGCCCACTCATCTTCTTTTTCCACACTCTGATAATCACCCTGGTATGTTTCCACTGTCATAGTTGTAATCACATTCCATGTGTTTCCCATCTAACTGATCTTCAGACTGAGAGATATTTTCATTTGAATGAGCCACTGGTACCTCAGACTCATCAAGACACAGCTTGAGCAATTCATCTCTGCACTAAATCCTCTGTTCCTTCATAGTGTTCCCATCTTGTCAGTTACCCAAAGTCATTATTTTTAAATACTATGCTTGAATTCATGATTTATAATACTATAAATGTAAAGTCATATCAAAATAGTTTATACTTTGCATATAATCAAACCATTATTCAGGACAGATTTATTACAGTTGAACTCCTTTTATATTTATGGAATAAGAAAGACATGTCTTTTTCTTACCTAACTCTTACAGTATAAAAATATTGATTGAGTTTCCATCCATTTTTTAAACATACGAAATAGCAAATTGAAAGGTTTTTGCCACTTTTAACCAGAATATGAATGTTCTTATGAATAAGAACATGCAGGAAATATATTAAAAAGAAACAGAAGCACATGCATTATTTAAACATAACTTCTGGTATCTGAACTGAAATTCAGTAAGTTTTTTTTTTTATATATATTTATTTATTTTATTTTTGGCTGTGTTGGGTCTTCGTTTCTGTGCGAGGGCTTTCTCCAGTTGCGGCAAGCGGGGGCCGCTCTTCATCGCGGTGCGCGGGCCTCTCACCATCGTGGCCTCTCTTCTTGCGGAGCACAGGCGCCAGACACGCAGGCTCAGTAACTGTGGCTCACGGGCCCAGCCGCTCCGCGGCACGTGGGATCCTCCCAGACCAGGGCTCGAACCCGTGTCCCCTGCATTGGCAGGCAGACTCTCAACCACTGTGCCACCAGGGAAGCCCTCAGTAAGTATTTTAAGTAATACTTGCTGGAGTCTGTTTTAGGAATGTACTTAATTTTCCATTTAGGAATTCCAGATGTTGATCAATGCCGTGGCTTAAACTAAATAAAGACAGATTACATTTCTTGACCATATTTTTGAATGCTCTGATGGATTTTCATATTATGCTTAGTTATGACAAGGACGGAGATGCAAAATATTCTATTAGAAAAGTATTCTCTCAGATACTCTCACTGTAGTCCCAGCAAACAGATTTGCGTACAAAAAATACATATTCAATTATAATGTAAATATGCACTTGGGTGCAGTAGGAATACAGATATACTGCATTTATTATAATAACTATTCTGTATTTAGTGCTTTGTACAGTATGAGCTCCAAGTGTTTTAAAAAGAATGCTGCTCTTCTCTCTGTTCTCTGGAGGGAAAATTTAAGGAATGATGCTGAGCAGAACAATACAAAAGGAAAGGGAAAAAATGTATTTCAACTAATTATTTCCCATTATTTAGATTAAATCAAAGTACTTGGGGGATTTTTCAATGTATACAATACAGTAAAAATACTGTCTTTCCTTGATTTTTCTTACCTCTTTTATCTCTTATGTTTCCTCTCCATCCACACATATTTAAGAACCTGCCCACTTTGCTGTCACGTTCTTAACAAAGCCAGTATTTATCTTAAAATATATATCCACTTTTGAGGTTAGTAATGTTTTGAATTCATTCAATATTTATTTGAAGAATACATATTAAACACCTATTACATATCAGGTACTGTACTAAGAATGGGATCATGGAAACATGACAGAGTTCCTGCTCTCAAGGAGCTCATAATGTAGTGAAGGAGACACATGTGAAGAATAATTCTATTACTTAATTCTATAATGAATCAATGAGAAATACATGTCTTAATAAGAATGGGAGGCCACTAGAGACCGGTCAAGAGACCCTTCACAAGGGGGCTTCCCTGGTGGCGCAGTGGTTGAGAATCTGCCTGCCAATGCAGGGGATACGGGTTCGAGCCCTGGTCTGGGAAGAGCCCACATGCCACGGAGCAACTAGGCCCGTGAGCCACAACTACTGAGCCTGCGCATCTGGAGCCTGTGCTCCGCAACAAGAGAGGCCGTGACAGTGAGAGGCCCGCACACCGCGATGAAGAGTGGCCCCCGCTCGCCGCAACTGGAGAAAGCCCTCGCACAGAAACGAAGACCCAACACAGCCAAAAATAAAAATAAATTAATTAATTAATTAATTGAAAAAAAAAAAAAAAAAGAGACCCTTCACAAAAGAGGTGGTGTTGAAGTCATCCTGAAGGACAAATGCTGTGCCAGACAGAAGGCATGGCATGTGTACAAGCACAGAGCTATGACAACTACATTTATGGAGCACGTTACAATTTAATGGGGAAGCCGTTGGTAAAATCCTTCTAAGGACATAAGCTAAAAAATTGTCTGTTCATGAGACTAAAGTATTACTTCTCATTTGTATGTTGAAAGTGTTAATTATATGAACAGCATCACTTCTAAATTAAACATGTTAATTATGTGGTAATTACAAATCAGAGAAAAGAGGATGAGCCAATTATCAGAAGATGACCAGTTTTAAAGTGAACTATTAGTAACAGTCTCCTGAAAATGAGGGTGCATGGTAAAACATGTCTCAGAGTGGGACTGGAATTATGCAGCAAAGAGAAATAGAACTTAGTTATGACAATTGGATAAATGAGGTAATAAACAAGAAAGTCACTGCCCAGTGGCCATGTGGCTGCCTCTGTGCACTTGAAACAAAACATACAGCAAAAGTGAGATAATTACATAAATTCTAGTCTCCAACTAGACATCAGAAAGGGGTTGCTAATATTGATAGGGCATTGGTTTAAGACCTGGGCAAGACTGACTGAGTTGCAGCTGGAAAGTAAATTGACAATATAAGGACAGAATTAGAAAACCAACAAAACTGGCTGACCATATTTTAATCACCAAGCGAGATGATTTTTGCAGTTTTATGGTTTCTGTCTAGTGAATACTTTTTTGTTTTTTACTTGTGCTGTTCCTTTTTCTTGAATGGTCATATAAAATACTCTGTGTCCTTCAAAGTCAGTTCAAATATTACCTCTTCTCTGAGGTCTTCCCCAACTTATTACCCTCTCCGCACATTCAAGCGAATGTGGAAATCAGCCGTTTCATTTTTACTTTCTGCATAGAAGTGTGTACATTTCTTATGCTAAAAGGCATCGCAGTGTATAGTTATTTAGGGTCTGAGGCATGTCCTTTTGAAAGTGTTCCATTTCAGATTCATAAAGTTGACATGGTTATAAGTTTATTTAAAATCAAGGACTGCTTTTAGCAGAAAAAATTTAATTTGAAACAGAAAGTAACAAAAAGGAAAATAAATTTGTATATGTGTTCATATCACAATTTCTTCAAAATGGGGATGTTCTTTCCAATAATTTTCTCTACATTATATGATATAGCTTAGCTTCAGCTATACTCACTGTGTGAGGTGTAAAGGGTCCTAAACTGTTGGACATGGCTCTCTCTAATTCTGAATCTGTATAATTAGCAGTCATTCAGCATATAACTTCTATTCTTTGGAAACATTAATTTGTAATTTGAGGATTGAGATTTTCCCTGTGTTTACTTAATATTTATTAAGTTATTATGCCCCCATCTCACTTTCAATATTGACCTTCATTTGCTCATTTTATTCTAGAATAGCAAGTGATGGCCTTTTCTGTCATCTTCACTTTTAACAGTCACAGTCATATTTCACTCTTAGAGGTTTAGGCTACCCCCTGTACAGTGATTGATTATATGCAATACTGAGAATTCTGAGGAACTGGTAGACATTTACAACCCTTTCTGATTCATAGCAGGAAAAATTTTAAAGAAGTAAGCATAATTATATCTTTCCCACAATATTAGTGTTCCTGCATGGCATCTCTGACTTAGAGTAAATTTTATTTTATTACAGTGCATTTTTTCCAGACCTAAATGGCACATGCTTCTTTTCCCCCTCTGGGTTTCCTTAGGTCATGCCTTACATGTCTTATATAATTAATTTATCCCATTCATTGTTCATGTCACTGAGCATGATACTGACTACAAAGAATTTTTTAGTCAGGATTGCCTTGGATTCTGACCTATCCTATTGTTCAGATGTCATGGAGCTATACAGTGGAAGACTCTTCACACACATAATGTTTTGATCCCTGTGCACCATGGATCACATTTGAAAGAATTTTCTACAACAATGACCTCTTTGTGAATTTAAAGGCCCATTAGTATAACAGCTTTAATTACTCATTTTTATTACTAACTTGAATAGTTAATGCTGTGAAGAGATTGCTTTTTAGAGATAATTAACAGTAATATGATTTCTATCAGTGTAATATTCCTCTAAGATATATAAACAGGACACTATAATTTTTAGTCCATACTAATAATAACCATTTATCATAACATTATTAGAATGCATTATATTAGCATGTGTATACCTATTTTTATTCTCTCTGTGACCCTAATAAAACCTGCATTCATATTATTATTATTGCTAGAATTAATTTGTGCTTTTCCCTTTTGGGGGAAAGAAGCTTTCTGAATGTTTTGAAACTGAAGTTAAGCAAATAAGGTTATGTTCAGGGAAAGAGTCCCAGGACCTAGGACATCTCAGATTCATGGCTGTTCGGTTGCACACATGTTTTATGGCCTTAAGTAAGTCACTTCAACTCCCTGAAACTAGGTAAAATTAAATGAAAGAAATATACAGCTTGCGAAAAGTTATAGTAAGATGTAATTTACATGGATGTTTTGGTGACTTACAAAATTCACTTTCCTTCTGAGGGGGTAAAGGAGGATAGCAAGGAGTGTAAAGATGTCAGAGGTGAGTAGCACACCTGAGATTAAAGAGTATATAAAGTGCAATTAGTTTGAAGGAAGACACCATCATCTTATCGATACTTATAGTTTCTACCATGGTTCCTGCCTACAGGAGTTCTTCTACAGGCATTTGCTGCCCATTCTATTATTGCACTTGGTGAGTCACATTTGTAAATGGTAAAATCCTAGATAGCATAGATTATAATAGTTTATAGACTATGTATATTTCTGATTATGCTTAGAAATGCAAACCATAATTTTTTTTTTTTTTTTTTGCAATTTACATTAAAAACTCATGCATAATATCTTTTATGAGAAATATCAGAAAAGCCTTCCTAGGTAATATTCCTAAAACAATAGGAATTGTAAAAAATACATAAAAATGAAAATAGTAATCCTTGATATTGCTAGTACATATTTCCATTTTTCTGCAGAGTTAAATAGATTACATTTTAAATAGTATTTGACAATGCCTTTTGGACAAGCGTACAAACCATTACAGAATGTTAAACTCAGGCATTAAATAGCTATGATCAGACTTATTTTTAAGGAAAAATAACTTCTTTTGTGTATATGGTATTAATGCACTTTTCAAGGAGTAAGTCCACTGATACTCCTACCATGACCTAATTTTTCCGAAACTAATTCAATGTGAAAGTCAACTGGCCACAGTTATCTAGGTTTTTTCTTTAATCATAATATTTATGTCATTACTTCCTGAAGACACAAAATAAATGCTCATCCAGCTCAGTAGTGTGTCCTCTGACGTAAGCAGAATATTCTTGAGTTGTAAATAATTATACTTTTGTTATTCTTGAGTAATTGCATGCACTTTGGAACCAGAATTAGTAATTCTAATAAATGAAGTGCTGGGTGGAATGTAGTTCAGCAAATTGGGGCAGAACGTGAAGCACAACTTCTTAAAAAAAGACCTAGCTTAGCATAGCATTTGACATGTCTCAACTGAATCAAACCAAACATGTTTTCCTGCAAAGAACTGACTAATGTCAGTTACATTGATTATATTGTTGTTGCAGAAATGATTCAAGATAAGCTCTAGTATGCCTTCATTCAACAAAACACTTAGCAATTATGTGCCATGCACTGCTGTAGGCATGTGTGACACAGTGTGACAAACCTTCAAAGAGTCTTGTCTTCAAGAATAATGAAGTTAAATGATATGAGAGAAAGCACTGCATTTCTGTATTTGTTACAGTAGAAGTGTCATGTTCTGACAAAATCCATATTTTTTTACACAAGTTTCTGGCAAATGAAACTAAAACAAAGGAAAAGAAGCTTTTCCCCACTTGTCAAAATGTGCCGTATGGACTAATAGCAGCCTTGTCGATACTGAGTTTTTTTTATCGTATGAATTAATGAGCATAGGGTCATGAATTTGATTCTTTTGTGAATCCAGTACTGCCCTTTGATTGCCTTGGGCAGTAGGTAATTTGGCGCCCCTACTTTAGATTGCCTTTCATGACATTTTAGAATCTTTGTCTACTGCCAGGGGCTGGATAGGGCTGACAGTGCCATCCACACTGGCATCCTCTCCAGATAAGTATCCATTTGAGCCCTAACACCCAATTTTCCCTTTCAGGTCATTCTCTGATACTTTACGCCATATGCTGAATCAACGAGATGCTGCAAGGAGTTCTGAAAGTCACTCTTGTGGGTCCTCCTTGGGGGATGCTCTAGGAGGTTGGCCTGATAAGCAGATCACTACCACTAGCTGGCATGGTATTTTTTCATAGGATCAAGAGACATCTGGCCATAATAGTGGTGTTGTTATGCTGATTTGGTGACCAATAATGTTTATATAAACAGAAGCCCTCCAAAAATAGTTTCTGAGGACCCTGCACATACTGGGGGCAACCATGTATGGATTAATTAGCTTTTCACCATTTTTTAACAAGGAATATAATATTCACCCTGATCAACGTTCTTACAAATGGGTTCCACTAATAGCTCTCCTCTTGTTGTCTTCTTTATTATGGAATTATTTCTCTTAATTTCCTTTGTTATGGTTTATATTTTCTCAGGAGGTAGCGAAAATAAATGCATGTTCTCATTCTGCATTTTAAATGAAAAATTACCCCTTTATGCTAACAATAAAATCATGCTTTTTGCTTAAGTAATTTTTGAATATATTTCTGTTACTTTAAACAAAAAAAGATTACTTGAATGTGCTTAATTGTCAGGCTTAAAATATAAGAAATTAGCAACTTTATTATGTTGTTTTTCTAAGTTTAGCTGTAGCATAGGTTATAACTCATTAGTCTGAGGCACAGATTCTAACATCTAGGTTATCATGGTAATCAGATCCTGAAATAGTTAAGGCTGTATATGGAAAGAATGAAACAAGGAGTTGGAGGAAATATATGCAACATATAATATACTGCCCCTGCCTTTTTATAGAATTAACAGCAATGTGCATTAAAACATTCATGTATGGTAAGTAAGAAATCAGAAAATGTGGAAGAGGAGTTAAAAAGGGAGAAAAGAGCAAAGAAACAGGAATGTCATCTTTGTGGGTGTGTATTTAGTACCTCCTAACTAGATGGAAGACATAGATGATGTTTTTCCAGTACATTTTCAGGTGATCCCAAGACACGGGGCAGTTTGGGGAGACTATCTCTTAAATACCCCAAACTACTATTTTCTTAATGAAAGAAATCCATGTGAGTGTGTGTAAACAGGGCATTTTAGAGATTATTTAATGGCTTTGGTAACTTGGTTTTACTTTAGCAACTTGAAGAACCAACGTGAACTAATAAATTTGACCTAATACTCAATGGAACAAGACTGACTGGAAGTAACTGAAAACTTGGATGATGGTGACCATAACATGTTAGAAGCTATTATGATCAAAGAAGAGGAACAAAATGTAGTTTAGGAAAACACAATTAAAAATGCTAAGTCAAGATAGGATTGTTTTAATGCCAAAGATTTTAAACAGAAGAATAGTGGAGAGTGATGGAAGGAGCCTAACACTAAAATTTGGGCAATAAAAACACAAATGGTACTGAGGGGGTGATATTTACATAAATACATGTTTTCAACAACTGTCTTTGGGAGGCTTCATTGTGCCAAGATACTGTGCTAAGCCTCACAACACAATTGTGATCAAGACAGACCAGATCCTGCCCTAAAGAAGTCCACTTTCTAGTGGGATAAATGGCTAGGATGGTGTAAGTTCCAGCATGGCCAAAAAGTCCAGTGTTCCACTTGCATTCCATATGGGAATGTGTGTCCTGGACTTCTACCACCCTATTCAGATTCCTTTTCCTAGTAACACCATACCACTCTAAAGGTGACAAAATTTATAGTGAGAATGAAACCCATACTCTGGAACACTTGATTCTCATTGTTTGCAGATTCTGTATCTGAGAATTTGCCTACTAGCTAAAATTTATTTATAACCCCCAAATCAATATTCATAACACTTAACATGGTCATTTGTAGACATGTGCATGGACAGAGCAGTGAAAAAATTGGGTCTCCCCGGGTGAACATTCTCAGATGAAGTTGAATAAAATGACTCTGTCTTCCTGTTTCATCTCTCACACTGCAAAGAAGTGTCCTTTTCGCAATTCATTCAGTGTCATGTTTTTCTCATTTTTGCTTTTTGTTGATTTTGCTGTTAAAAATGGCCCCTAAAACCTAGAGCTAAAGTGCTGTCTAGTGTTCTTTAGTACAAGGAAGCTGTGATGTGCCTTATGGTGACAGTATATGTGTGTTAGATAAGCTTTATTTAGATAAGTTACAGTGCTGTTGACAGTGAGTTCAGGGTTAATGAATCAACAATATATATTAAATAAGTTGTCTTTAAACAGAAACACACATAGAATAAAGTTATGTATTGGTCAGTTGACAATCGGCTGGCAGAAATCTAACTCTGTATTTTCCCTAAGAGCCATTATAATTTGGTATTTGCTAGTGTTCCCAGTGCCATTAGCTATCAAACTACTGCAAATTGACTGTATATTGTTTTCTTATAGTTCATGTAACTAACATGCAGTCATTCAATAATTGTGTTTAGTGTTCATTTATAGCCCTATTTTCTTAAAAGTTGGTGAAATTATTAACCCTTGCTCCCACCAGCAAACTCCCTGCCCCTTAGCAAGAACAGAGCTATCTGACCTTGTTTGAGTCTCCTCCTTTTATTATTTTATTAATATATTGACACTTTTTATCCACATTTTCTGACCTACTTTCCAACTGCCCCATATCCCATCTTACTATGGCTGCTTCTTAATATTGGAAGTGATTAACTTACTGCAGAGACCTTTGGATTTCTCCTTAGGCAGTAGGTCTTTGTTCATTTATTAAAGTAGTGACTTTCTGTCTCAAGTATATGGACTTTATAAACTGTATTTCTATTACTGTCACTATTTCTCTTCTTAACTGCCCTGCCCAAAATCCATGCAAATGCTGAATGTCAAGAAAAAAAAACAGGTTTTTTTGTATGCAAACTCACTCCATCAAGGTGCTTTGCAAAAACATCTATGAATACCCACTTTCACTTTGATGGGGTTTTATAGCTCATTTCAATTTTAATTAGAGACAAAAAAAAGAAAAGAAAAGAGAACATCATCTAGGCTGCAGTCTGGATGACCTTGTGTCATTATTATTCAAAAACCCTTTATTCTAAGATTGTTTCTTGTCTCTTCCAATAAAGCAGCTGGTGGAGATACTATAAACCAAAGGCACAATTCTGTAAGAACAGCTGGAAAAATCTAAAATTCAGAATAAACTATAGATTGTGTAAAATGGTAGGCAACCGAAAAAGGAGTTTATAAATTTGGTTTATTCTAAGCTAAGGAATCATGTCAATAGTTGAGAAAAATATAGACCATTTTTTCCCTTCTGTTGATTCAATTTAAAAGAAATATTTATCTGTAAAAAATTTTTTAAAAGTTGAGAGGAAATTGAAGTCAAAGATATTCAAACTGAAAGTAAGGAAGCTGAATGCCGTTAAAATGGTGAAGATTCAGGCCCAGACATATTATTGCCTCAGGTACTAAAGAGGGTATTGTATATAATCATGGAATTATGTGCCAAGACTCAAGATCTGAGTACATTTTTGAAAAAGTGAAAAGGATGATTTTAGAAAATACGGTGTAGAGAAGCATGTGATCAAATCTTATAAAAATTCTGAAGTTATCAGATCAAGTGGTCTTTAAGAACTTAAATATGGAAGCCCAAGTTGCCAAGAGTCAACATGCATTCCTTTATGATAGATCATAACCAAGATTTTTAAGCCTATTTTTTAAGCCTATTAAGTTTATTAAACTTAATAATTTGTTTGAGTTTCATTTATTTGTATTCTAACAAAGTCTTTTTAAATTTACTATATAGTGGTAGCCTAAGATCATAAATACGGATTACATGATTTTAAAGTTTGGAGAATAGACACTTGGTTGAACCATCTCAAGCAGGTTGCGGTATTCACACTTATCAATCTTAGCGTCTAGAGCAAGGGTTGGCCAAATATGGCCACAGACCAAATCTGTCTACTACCTGTTTGTGTGCTGCCCACAAGCTAAGAAACTTTTTTTCATTTTGAGCAGTTGTAAAAAAAATCTGAAGAAGAATAATAGACAGAGACAGTATATGGCCCACAAAGACTAAAATATTTATTTTCTGCCTCTGTCCTTTTGACAGAAAAGATTTACCAACCCCTGGACTAGAGAACAGTTTCTGCCTCTATATTTTCAGGACTCTGTCCTTGAGCCAGTGCTGTTCTGTATTTGATCAACAATCTGAAGAAATCTGAAGTGTACTTGTTAAGTGAATGGATGGTAAAACTGGGGAGGGCTAGCTTAAAATGAGAGAGTATCTAAATTTTGACACACAAATATATACAAGCATACAAGCACACTCACACATACCAGCTGGAACAAAAAATATCTAGAAAATGGAATTTAGTGGCTACTTATATGTAATATATACAATGTAATATATTAAGTGAAAATGGCTTGATGGCTGTACACTTGGATAATTTGAAATATTATGATGCTGTTTCAGATGTGACCCATTCCTATTTAACTTAATTATACTTATAGTTATCATCTATCTACCCCCCAACCAGAATCTAATGATTCATGTAGACAAGAATAAAGCAGTATTAATAATGTATATCTCACATCTTGGCTAGTAAACAGCCTGGAATATTATTGGCACTAAATACTTAGTCACTAAATAAATGAATAAAGGAGTATATCAAGGAATCTAGTACTGTGCCTTATGTAACAAATGCTAAAAAAATACTGTCAATGGATTAATGAATGGTCTCATAAAATAAATTACTGTTTAACTGCATTGTTAAAATTCTGTGCCTATGCAAAGAGTCATTCCCAATTAGATAAAATTTAAATTATTTTATTCAGTTAAAGAAAATTCATTATTTGAAGTCATTGATTAACTGGACTGTGTCAGGAAAGATCTAGAAATTTAGGGATATGATAAATAGAGAGCATTTATCATATCACTTCTGAGTGAAGAATTTTCTCTAACATTTCTTGTGAATAGATGTGCTGACAATAAACTCCCAGTTTTTGTTTGCCTAGGAAGCCTTTATTTTTCCTTCATATTTTAAGAGTATAGAATTCTGGTTCAACAGTTTTGATTTTTCAGTACTTTAAAGATGTTGCTCCATTGTCTTGTAGCAAGCATTGTTTCTGATGAGATAGCTGCTATAATTTCTTTTTCCTCTATATATAATGTGTGTTTTTACTCTTTCTGCCTTTAGGATTTTTTTTCAGTTCTTTTTCTGTTTTTAGTAGTTGAATATGATACATGATATGCCTCTGTGTGTGTGTGTGGGGGGGTGTTTTCTATATGTTGTTCTTGGTGTTCTCAGAGCTACTTGGATCTGTGGTTTTGTGTCTGTCATTATTTTTGAAAATTCTCAGTCATTATCACTGCAAACATTCCTTCTTCCATATGTTAGAACATTTGATATTCTTCCACAGCTCCTGGTTGTTTTCTTTCTTTATTTTTCCTCTTTCTGCTTCTATTTGAGTAATTTCTATCTTCAAGTTCACCTACCTTTGAGTTCACTGATTCTTTCCTCAGCTGTTGAAATTTTTCTTCATGGTGGCTGCTTTCTTTTTAATTATTAGTATTTCCATATGATTTTTTGTATAGTTTCCATCTCTGTGCTGCAGTTGAGCACCTGATCTTGCATATTTAACATATCTATTTGAAATTTAATTTCAGTTATTATTTTTATCACTAGAATCTTTATTGGAATTTATTTTAAGTTTCCATTAAAATTTTTCTTTTTATAATTTAAAAATTTTCCTGATAAAGTTCTAAGGCCTGTTTTTTTCTCTCAAATATTATAGCATAGTTTTAAAAAAGTCCTAATGCCTAATAATTACTATATCTGGAGCCTGTGTGTCTGTTTCTTATACCTGTTGGTGATGCTGGTTTGTGTTCATGTTTTCCTCACTGCCCACATGCCTGATAAATTGTTTTTGTGTGTTGGACACACAAAATATATAAAATATATAATATTTATGTAAATAATTTGAGCCCTAGAAAGACAATATCTTTTTCCAAAGAGAGTTTTGGTTTGCTTCTGGAAAGAATATTAACAATCTCAATTTTAGGAATTCTGATAATTCAGAGCTGAGTACAATCACTGCAAGGGTCTGTCTATTTTGAACTCCTATTTCAGAATCCTGATCTGTAGCAAGAGATTTACCAATCTCTCCTTAGTGGTCCTGAATACCATTGTTGTTTTTACATATACTATATGCTTGAGTCTTTGAATTGCTATAAGCTGAGCTTTGAGTCTGCTTAACTTCTCAGCCTCCTAGTGGTCTTTTGTGAAATGATAGACATTGCAGAGTTTAAAAGTTATCCTAAACACCAGATTCAGTTCACTGGTATTCCATGTGCTCTTAGATATGAGTTAAGTAATTCTTCACTGTCTTGATACCTTCAATAACTTCAAACAGACAAAAACAATATATTTTGCAACTTTTTTAGTGGTCCTGGGTAGGAAGGTTGATCCAAATTATCTAGTTTCCTGAATCCTTAGAAGATGATATGTTCATTGCCCTTATTTACTTTTTTTCCATATATGTTGATTAGGCTGGGATATGCTTTCTCTGAAATGATATGTTTGTCAATGGAGTTTTTCACCAATGTACATTCATTAGTTGTGCATGATAGTTCTATTTGCCACATATCCTTCTTTTTCATCCATTCTTGTAGATTTCTAGTAGTATCCAAAGATACTTTAAGATGATTTTAATCTGTATTGCCCTAAAGACTAAAAGAGCTAAACGCTATTCATATATATATATATATACATATATATATATATATATATATATATGTGTGTATATATATATATATGTATATATATATATAATTTGCCATATGGGTATTCACTTCTTTTGCCCGTTTCTCATTTTTCTCCTTTTCAAGAAAACTGAATTATATATACTATATATATATATAATATATTTTATATATATATACTTTATTTTATTCCCCACTGCATAAGTGTTTAATTTCTTAAAAAGATATTTTGAATAACAGAAATTTTAAGTTTAATGTGGTCCAATTTTTTTTGAATCTAATAATTTTTGTGTACTAAGATATATTTGTTACCACGACTACAGCAAAACATTTTTCTATGTAGTCTAATAGGTTATTATTTTACTTTTTACATTTAGATTGACAATCCACCAAAATTTATTTTTATAAGTATGCAATTGACCTAGTATGATTAACTTAAAGTATTATCCTCCTCCCCACCCTGCATTGTTACCTGTGTCATAAATGATAACGACCATATCTGGATGGACCTTTCTCTTTCTTTTTTTTTTTTTTTTTTTTTACTTAGACTACCTTTTATTTTATTTTATTTTTTTAACGTTTTTATTGGAGTATAATTGCTTTACAATGGTGTGTTAGTTTCTGCTTTAATAATGAAGTGAATCAGTTATACATATACAAATATCCCCATATCTCTTCCCTCTTGCGTCTCCCTCCCTCCCACCCTCCCTATCCCACCTTTCTACCTGGTCACAAAGCACCGAGATGATCTTCCTGTGCTATGTGACTGCTTCCAAGTAGCTATCTATTTTACATTTGGTAGTGTATATATGTCCATTGCTTTGGGTAGTATAGTCATTTTCACAATGTTGATTCTTCCAATCCAAGAACATGGTATATCTCTCCATCTGTTTGTATCATCTTTAATTTCTTTCATCAGTGTCTTATACTTTTCTGCATACAGGTCTTTTGTGTCCTTAGGTAGGTTTATTCCTAGGTATCTTATTCTTTGTGTTGCAATGGTAAATGGGAGTGTTTCCTTAATTTCTCTTTCAGATATTTCATCATTAGTGTATAGGAATGCCAGAGATTTCTGTGCATTAATTTTGTATCCTGCTACTTTACCAAATTCATTGATTAGGTCTAGTAGTTTTCTGGTAGCATCTTTAGGATTCTCTATGTATAGTATCGTGTCATTTGCAAACAGTGACAGCTTTACTTCTTTTCCGATTTGGATTCTTTTTATTTATTTTTCTTCTCTGATTGCTATGGCTAAAACTTCCAAAACTATGTTGAATAATGGTGGTGAGAGTGGGCAGCCTTGTCTTGTTCCTGATCTTAGTGGAAATGGTTTCAGTTTTTCACCATTGAGGACAATGTTGGCTGTGGGTTTCTCATATATGGCCTTTAGTATGTTGAGGAAAGTTCCCTCTATGCCTACTTTCTGGAGGGTTTTTATCATAAATTAGTGTTGAATTTTGTCAAAAGCTTTCTCTCATCTATTGAGATGATCATATGATTTTTCTCCTTCAATTTTTTAATACGGTGTATCACATTGATCTATTTGTGTATATTGAAGAATTCTTGCATTCCTGGAACAAACCCCACTTGATCACGGTGTATGATCTTTTTAATATGCTGTTGGATTCTGTTTGCTAGTATTTTGTTGAGGATTTTTGCATCTATGTTCATCAGTGTTATTGGTCTGTAGTTTACTTTTTTTGTGACATCTTTGTCTGGTTTTGGTATCAGGGTGATGGTGGCCTTGTAGAATGAGTTTGGGAGTGTTCCTCCCTCTGCTATATTTTGGAAGAGTTTGAGAAGGATAAGTGTTAGCTCTTCTCTAAATGTTTGATAGAATTCGCCTGTGAAGCCATCTGGTCCTGGGCTTTTGTTTGTTGGAAGATTTTTGCTCACAGTTTCAACTTCAGTGCTTGTGATTGGTCTGTTCATATTTTCTGTTTCTTCCTGGTTCAGTCTCAGAAGGTTGTGCATTTCTAAGAATTTGTCCATTTCTTCCAGGTTGTCCATTTTATTGGCATATAGTTGCTTGTAGTAATCTCTCATGATCCTTTGTATTTCTGCAGTGTCAGTTGTTACTTTCCCTTTTTCATTTGTAATTCTATTGATTTGAGTCTTCTCTTTTTCTTGATGAGTCTGGCTAATGGTTTATCAATTTTGTTTATCTTCTCAAAGAACCAGCTTTTAGTTTTATTGATCTTTGCTATCGTTTCCTTCGTTTCTTTTTCATTTATTTATGATCTGATCTTTATGATTTCTTTCCTTCTAACTTTGTGGGTTTTTTGTTTTTCTTTCTCCAATTGCTTTAGGTGTATTGCTTTTGTTTATTTGAGATGTTTCTTGTTTCTTAAGGCAGGATTGTATAGCTATAAACTTCCCTCTTAGAACAGCTTTTGCTGCATCCCATAGGTTTTGGGTCATCGTGTTTTCATTTTCATTTGTTTCTAGGTATTTGTTGACTTCCTCTTTGATTTCTTCAATGACCTCTTGGTTATCAAGTAGGGTATTGTTTAGCTTCTAAGTGTTTGTATTTTTTACAGAATTTTTCCTGTAATTGATAGCTAGTCTCATAGCGTTGTGGTCAGAAAAGGTACTTGATACGATTTCAATTTCCTTAAATTTACCAAGGCTTGAATTGTGACCCAAGGTATGATCTATCCTGGAGAATGTTCCATGAGTACTTGAGAAGAAAATGTATTCTGTCATTTTTGGATGGAATGTCCTATAAATGTCAATTAAGTCCATCTTGTTTAATGTATTATTTAAAGCTTCTGTTTCCTTATTTATTTTCATTTTGGATGATCTGTCCATTGGTGAAAGTAGGGTGTTAAAGTCCCCTGCTATGATTGTGTTACTGTCTATTTCCCCTTTTATGGCTGTTAGTATTTGCCTTATGTATTGAAGTGCTCCTATGTTAGGTGCATAAATATTTACAATTGTTATATCTTCTTCTTGGATTGATCCCTTGATCATTATGTAGTGTCCTTCTTTGTCTCTTGTAATAGTCTTTGTTTTTAAGTCTATTTTGTCTGATATGAGAATTGCTACTCCAGCTTTCTATTGATTTCCATTTGCATGGTATATCTTTTTCCATCCCCTCACTTTCAGTCTGTATGTGTCCCTAGGTCTGAAGTGGGTCTCTTGTAGACAGCATATATATGGGTCTTTTTTTTGTATCCATTCAGCCAGTCTATGTCTTTTGGTTGGAGCATTTAATCCATTTACATTTAAGGTAATTATCGATACGTATGTTCCTATTACCATTTTCTAATTGTTTTGGGTTTGTTATTGTAGGTCTTTTCCTTCTCTTGTGTTTCCTGCCTAGATAAGTTCCTTTAGCATTTGTTGTAAAGCTGGTTTGGTGGTGCTGAATTCTCTTAGCTTTTGCTTGTCTGTAAAGCTTTTAATTTCTCCGTCCAATCTGAATGAGATCCTTGCTGGACAGAGTAATCTTGGCTGTAGGTTTTTCCCTTTCATCACTTTCAATATCTTTTGCCACTCCCTTCTGGCTTGCAGAGTTTCTACTGAAAGATCAGCTGTTAACCTTATGGGGATTCCCTTGTATGTTATTTGTTGTTTTTCCCCTGCTGCTGTTAATATTATTTCTTTGTATTTAATTTTTGATAGTTTGATTAATATGTGTCTTGGCGTGTTTCTCTTTGGATTTATCCTGTATGGGACTCTCTGTGCTTTCTGGACTTGATTAACTATTTCCTTTCCCATATTAGGGAAGTTTTCAACTGTAATCTATTCAAATATTTTCTCAGTCCCTTTTTCTCTTCTTCTCCTGAGACCCCTATAATTCGAATGTTGGTGCATTTAATATTGTCCCAGATGTCTCTGAGAGTGTCCTCAATTCTTTTCATTCTTTTGTCTTTATTCTGGTCTGCAGTAGTTATTTCCACTATTTTATCTTCCAGGTCACTTACCCATTCTTCTGCCTCAGTTATTCTGCTATTGACTCCTTCTAGAGAATTTTTAACTTCATTTATTGTGTTGTTCATGATTGTTTGTTTGCTCTTTAGTTCTACGTCCTTGTTAAACGTTTCTTTTATTTTCTGCATTCTCTTTCCAGGATTTTAGATCATCTTTACTATCATTATTCTGAATTCATTTTCAGGTAGACTGCCTATTTTCTCTTCATTTTTTAGGTCTGGTGGGTTTTTACCTTGCTCCTTCACCTGCTGTGTGTTTCTTTGTCTTCTCGTTTTTCTTAACTTACTGTGTTTGGGGTCTCCTTTTCGCAGGCTGCAGGTTTGTAGTTCCTGTTGTTTTTGATGTCTGCCCCCAGTGGCTAACGTTGCTTCAGTGGGTTGTGTAGGCTTCCTGGTGGAGGAGACTAGTGCCTGTGTTCTGGTGGATGAGGCTGGATCTTGTCTTTCTGGTGAGCAGGTCCACGTCTGGTGGTGTGTTTTGAGGTGTCTGTGACCTTATTATGATTTTAGGCAGCCTCTCTGCTAATGGGTATGGTTGTGTTCCTGTCTTGCTAGTTGTTTGGCATAGGGTGTCCAGCACTGTAGCTTGCTGGTCGTTGAGTGGAGCTGGGTCTTGGTGTTGAGATGGAGATCTCTGGGAGATTTTCACCGTTCCATATTTCGTGGAGCTGGGAGGTCTCTGGTGGATCAATGTCCTGAACTTGGCTCTCCCACCTTAGAGGCACAACCCTGACTCCTGGTTGGAGCACCAAGAGCCTGTCATCCATGCAGCTCAGAATAAAAGGGTGAAAAAAAAAGAAAGAAATATAGAAAAAGATACAATAGAATAAAATAAGATAAGATAAAATAAAAATGTTATTAAAAGAAAAAACAAAAAATAATTATTAAAAAAAATTTTTTTAAGTAAGGAAAAAAAAAGAAAGAAAGATGAGAACAACCAAACCAAAAAACAAATCCACCAATGATAAAAAGTGCTGAAAACTATACTAAAAAAACAAACAAAGACACGGACAGACAGAACCCTAGGACAAATGGTAAAAACAAAGCTATACAGACAAAATCACACACAGAAGCATACACAGACACTCACAAAAAGTGAAAAAGGGAAAAATATATATATATCGTTGCTCCCAAAGTCCACCTCCTCAATTTGGGACGATTCGTTGTCTATTCAGGTATTCCACAGATGCAGGGTACATCAAGTTGACTGTGGAGATTTAATCTGCTGCTCCTGAGGCTGCTGGGAGAGATTTCCCTTTCTCTTCTTTGTTTGCACAGCTTCTAGGATTCAGCTTTGGATTTGGCCCCACCTCTGCGTTTAGGTCACCTAAGGGTGTCTGTTCTTCGCTCAGACAGGACGGGGTTAACGGAGCAGCAGCTTTGCGGGCTCTGGCTCACTCAGGCCGGGGGGAGGGAGGGGTACGGATGCGGGGCGATCCTGCAGCGGCAGAGGCCGGCCTGACGTTGCACCAGCCTGAGGCACGCTGCGTGTTCTCCCTGGGAAGTTGTCCCTGGATCATGGGACCCTGGCAGTGGCGGGATGCCCAAGCTCCCTGGAGGGGAGGTGTGGAGAGTGACCTGTGCGTGTACACAGGCTTCTTAGGGTGTGTGTGAGGGAAAAGAGAATGAATAAAAGCCCATTAGGTGCTGAGATTTCCCCCCTAAAGCAGAGGTGGTTGAAAGTTTAAATCTTGGGGGCGGTGAGTAGAGAGTACCTACACACCCCATAAGACAGGGAACAGAACCTGATGGACCATATAAAGCAGGGGGCTGGGGTCGTTGTTCCTGTGCTTCAGTGGGAGAGTCAGGCAAATCTCCAGACCCTCTGAAGCTTCTAGAATGAAACAGATTGCTTGCCTTGTATAGAAAGAGCCAGCAAAAACTGCCTTAGACCAGACGGTAAGCCCCCAGTGCATGTGGTTCTGACACTATGGATTTGATCTCCTAATGGGACAAAGATGTTGGGTAGCTCATACAAGGCTTGTCCTTGGATTATGATCTCCAGGGAACCAGAAGTTGAGGCAACCTTGAATTACTTGATAAGAGAAGTGGGGTAGTGGCAGGGTTTGAAATTCAAAACTCCCTTGGAAATGGGTGCTCAGAAGGAACTTCATATTCTCATACTCAGATAAATTTGTATGGAAGTTCCTTTAAAACCATACCCTCTGACACTATCAAAGTCATATTCTGTAACCCAGTCAACCTTTATCTTTGCTATACATCCTTTCATATTGGTTTTCATTTTGCTTCATTTGAAGGAGAAACAGTTGAATTTGTAGGATATACTTGTGTTTCCAAGCTGGCTGAGTAATGCATTGTAGCCTTCAAAAATATTTGCAGTGGGTGGAAATGAACTACTCTCCCACAAATTGCTCAACAGATTATAATAAAAGCAAGTCCCAAATTCTCTGCCACCCTTGCTGACATTTATTAATCATGTGTTCATTAGATTGAAGCAAGCACAAAACAGTTCAAACTGTTTATTCTGTCAGCTTGAATGAACAATTATGTCTTTTTAGGTGTCCTGACCACATCTTAAAGGATTCAGGTAAGTCAGACCCTCAGCTTTCTAGACCCAGGCAGGATTTTATAACCACTGGGGCTGGTATCACAGATCCACCTAAACCAGTGGTTAGACACACTACATTTTAAGAATCAAGCGTCTAGTGCCATCCCCATGTGCCTGTCCTGCCTCACTTAATTTCTATACATTGCCTGTCCATGTGTGGGAAGTGTTTCCAAATATCTTAGCCATTTCGCACAACTGGAACACATTCAAATTTATCAAAGAGAACTTATTCAAAATATTTATCATGCTGGTCTATGGAACATTATTTTCACCAATAAAAATCCATTTCTGACATTTGCAATGTTATTTTTATAAATGTAGGTTGTTGATCAGATTCAAATTTAAAACCTTTATAAGAGCCATCTCTGATATGCAGTTTTTATGAAATAATACTAAATAGCTATATATAGACTCTGTATTCTGAATTAGCATGCTAGCTGTACAGGATTATATTTTAACCAAGATAACACCTGCATAATACTGCACTGAAAAAGTGACATATTTTAAAGCAAGTTGTAAATATTGTAGAAACTAGTTATTCTAAAATAATCAAATCACAGAAACGTCAAGTTACTTTATTACTTAATATGGAAGGGTGGGGAGAAGTGTGAAGATTAATGGATTGAGTAAGATGTTCAAAAATACAATTAATTATCAAATTGAGGCTATATTTTTCATCTTAAAAATTTACATCATAAAAACACTGTTAAACTCTGTGACACTCCTGAGACAGTAAATTAATCCTGGGGCAATGAAAGAACATTCTCATTTAATTAATTTAAAGACAACAATATAGGGCTTCCCTGGTGGCACAGTGGTTAAGAATCCACCTGCCAATGCAGGGGACACGGGTTCATGCCCCGGTCCAGGAGGATCCCACATGCCACGGAGCAACTAAGCCCGTGCACCACAAGTACTGAACCTGCGCTCTAGAGCCCACATGCCTAGAGCCCATGCCCAGCCACAAGAGAAGCCACCGTGATGAGAAGCCCGCACACCGAAATGAAGAGTAGCCCCCGCTCACCGCAACTAGAGAAAACCCACGCGCAGCAACGAAGACCCAACGCAGCCAAAACAAAAAAAATAATAATTAATTAATTAATTAAAAAAATAAAGACAACAATATAAAGGAAACAAACATAAATGACAAAAGGATAATTTAAAGGATGAGTACTATTAATGAAACAGGAGGGAAGAGGGCAGGGCACAACCTCTGAAAGAATGGCATAGCCTTTGAGCATATGACATAAACTGGTCAGAACCAACTAGGCCCAAGGTGGTGGAAGATTTGATTTCCAGTAGACCTTGAGCCTCATTATGTGCTCATTGTAATGCATTAGCATGCTAAATGACACATCCACCAGCACCATGACAGTTCCGAGGGTAACCATAAAAGGCCTAAAACTGGGTGGTGACCCAATTCCTGGAAATCTCCACCCCTTCCCCCGAAATAGTTGGAATAATCCTCCCACTCATTAGCCTATGAAACTACCCAGTCCATAAAAACTAACCACCCCATATTTTGGAGTCTCTCAGCTTCTGAGATGGCCCACACTCTGTGGAGTATGTGTCTCCCTTGGCCGCTCTCACATTCCAAGATGACCCCATGCTCTGGGGCCACTCTCGCCTTTTGAGACAGACTACATTCTGTCTTTGGAATGTGAATCTCTCTAAATAAACCCACTTCTTATCTATCACTTTGTCTGTCACTGAATTCTTTCTGCAATGAGACATAAAGAACCTGAGCTTCATTAAGTCTTGAGACCAGGTGTATGATCTCAATTAAAAGACAGTGGGTTCAAGTCCCAGTCTGAGTTGTACAGTTTCATTATTATCCCCACTTTACAGATGAGGAAAATAAGCCACATCATGAAATATAGTTTTTGATGAAGAATTTTAAATATACTTCATATTATCCTTCATAATGTATTTTTAGGTAATGCAGAAGATTGATATAGATTGCTTAGTTTTTAAGTAGTATCTCATAAAAACCTACATTTGATAAGTATGCTAATGCAGTTCAAATCATTATTGTAGTTCAAATCCAATAGTTGAATTGACATTGAATTTGTAAGATAAGGACATAAATTGACAGGAAATAGCATATCAGCAAGCTGATTTCTAGAGGCATTTTTTTTTTCCTTTGAGAGAAGTATTTCTAACAGTCCACCCCTCTGGAAAAGAAGGAATCTACTATATTTACTTTTTCCAGACTTTATGTTCTTTTGGGGAAATCCATTTGGAACTCATTCTCAATATGAGTGGCAAATGTATGTTAAGTACTGTTATAAAATTATTACCAACAATATATAGCATTTGCAATGCACTTATAACCTTTCAAATACTTTGATATCTATTAATGGTTTTATTAGTATCATATTGAAAATAACTCATCATTCCTATTTAACTTTAATTTTCACTTTCAAATACAGTGTGGAAATTAATGGATTTTTGCAACTGCCTTATAGAGAAGACAAAAATTTTAGAATGTTATTTAATTGAATTCCTTTACAGTGCTTTACACAAAGTAGAATAACTAAGATGATGAAAAGAGATAAAATCTAAGTGTCTAAGAAATTTATTTTCAGGTAAATATTCACTTTTTTTTTCTATTCTAAAATAAATCTGAATTTTAAAACTTTTTTTTCCAGAAACTTAATGGAATTGTACTACTGCATAAGCAATGTTTCTGGAAGAAAAAAAAAAGTCCACCATTCTAAAATGTTGGCGACAAAAACTTTCTCCCAGATACGATATGCTAGCAAAAATACTTTTTAAAAATACAGGAAACTTTTCTATATGTAAGCTGAGTTGATCACTCTAATTCTGTATTATAGATGCCTAAGAAAGTAATTTCAATGCTTAAGAAGCTTAGATGCTAATCACTCCCTCTCTTGAGGGCCTTACTTATGTTTCTTTTGTGCTTTGTTTTTCTCTTTCTGCTTAAATCTTTAGAGAGTGAAATAGCTTTAAGGCAGAAATGATAACTTGAGGGTGTTTTTTTAGCACATAATTCAGCTGTACATGTAAGGAAAAGGAACAAGATAGGCATGAGACATATTGTGCCTTCAATTTGAATGAAGTTCAGTGACCAGAAGAACACTTAAAAAATCAAATCATATAAAATATTTTAAAGATTTTACTGCTAACAAGGATTGAGAAAGCTGTTGAGGTCAGAGTGAGTGCAGGTCCATATTGTACAATGCTGTAACTGTGTTATTAACATGTGCATGGAGGAAACTTGACGTTTAAAACACACACTGCAGTTTAGTCTCCATGTAATCTGAGTGATCCTTTTCAAATTCTAAGTCAAATGAAGTCACTTGCGCTCAAAACCCTCCAGTGGTTTCCTGTCTCCTTCAGAATAAATCTAGGGCCTTCCCCTGGGCTTTCATCTGCACCCCCTCCTCCTCTGACTGCTCCCCCCTCTCCGTGCTGCTGCCACACTGGCCTTCAGATGTGTCTTTGAACACACCACATCTTGTCAAGCCTCAGGGACTTTGTCCCAACTGTTTTCTCTATCAGGAAAATTCTTATGTTGGTCAAATAAACCCAGATCTCAATCCTTTGTTTCAGTCAGTGTCCAGTCAGGAATACAGAAACCCCTCTAGAAAATTCAAATAGAGAGATTCAGAGCTAGCACGTGGTTACAGAAGATATGAAAGGGCTAGGAGAATAAAACAAAAAGGATATTACCCAAAGATTAAAACCTGTTGCCACCTGTGTTAGGCAGAATACTGCTCTCATGCCGGTAAAGATGTCCATGTCCTTGATACTATACATAGAGAATCCTAAAGATGCTACCAGAAAACTACTAGAGCTAATCAATGAATTTGGTAAAGTAGCAGGATACAAAATTAATGCACAGAAATCTCTTGCATTTCTATACACTAATGACGAAAAATCTGACAGTGAAATTAAGAAAACACTCCCGTTTACCATTGCAACAAAAAGAATAAAATATCTAGGAATAAACCTACCTAAGGAGACAAAAGACCTGTATGCAGAAAATTATAAGACACTGATGAAAGAAATTAAAGATGATACAAATAGATGGAGAGATATACCATCTTCTTGGATTGGAAGAATCAACATTGTCAAAATGACTCTACTACCCAAAGCAATCTACAGATTCAATGCAATCCCTATCAAACTACCACTGGCATTTTTCACAGAACTAGAACAAAAAATTTCACAATTTGTATGGAAACACAAAAGACCCCGAATAGCCAAAGCAATCTTGAGAACGAAAAATGGAGCTGGAGGAATCAGGCTCCCTGACTTCAGACTATATTACAAAGCCACAGTAATCAAGACAGTTTGTTACTGGCACAAAAACAGAAATATAGATCAATGGAACAGGATAGAAAGCCCAGAGATAAACCCACGCACATATGGTCACCTTATCTTTGATAAAGGAGGCAAGCATATACAGTGGAGAAAAGACAGCCTCTTCAATAAGTGGTGCTGGGAAAATTGGACAGATACATGTAAAAGTATGAAATTAGAACACTCCCTGACACCATACACAAAAATAAACTCAAAATGGATTAAAGACCTAAATGTAAGGCCAGACACTATCAAACTCTTAGAGGAAAACATAGGCAGAACACTCTATGACATAAATCACAGCAAGATCCTTTTTGACCCAGGTCCTAGAGAAATGGAAATAAAAACACAAATAAACAAATGGGACCTAATGAAACTTCAAAGCTTTTGCACAGCAAAGGAAACCATAAACAAGACCAAAAGACAACCCTCAGAATGGGAGAAAATATTTGCAAAAGAAGCAACTGACAAAGGATTAATCTCCAAGATTTACAAGCAGCTCATGCAGCTCAATAACAAAAAAACAAACAACCCAATCCAAAAATGGGCAGAAGACCTAAATAGACATTTCTCCAAAGAAGATATACAGATGGCCAACAGACACATGAAAGAATGCTCAACATCATTCATCATTAGAGAAATGCAAATCAAAACTACAATGAGATATCATCTCACACCGGTCAGATTGGCCATCATCAAAAAATCTAGAAACAATAAATGCTGGAGAGGGTGTGGAGAAAAGGGAACCCTCTTGCCCTGTTGGTGGGAATGTAAATTGATACAGCCACTATGGAGAACAGTATGGAGGTTCCTTAAAAAACTAAAAATAGAACTACCATACGACCCAGCAATCCCACTACTGGGCATATACCCTGAGAAAACCATAGTTCAAAAAGAGTCATGTACCAAAATGTTCATTGCAGCTCTATTTACAATAGCCAGGACCTGGAAGCAACCTAAGTGTCCATCATCGGATGAATGGATAAAGAAGATGTGGCACATATATACAATGGAATATTACTCAGCCATAAAAAGAAACGAAATGGAGGTATTTGTAATGAGGTGGATGGAGTTAGAGTCTGTCATACAGAGTGAAGTAAGTCAGAAAGAGAAAAACAAATACAGTATGCTAACACATATATATGGAATCTAAGGGAAAAAAAAGGCCATGAAGAACCTAGTGGCAAGACGGGACTAAAGACACAGACCTACTAGAGAATGGACTTGAGGATATGGGGAGGGGGAAAGGTGAGATGTGACAGGGTGAGAGAGTGTCATGGACATATATACACTACCAGATGTACAATAGATAGCTAGTGGGAAGCAGCCGCATAGCACAGGGAGATCAGCTCGGTGCTTTGTGACCACCTAGAGGGGTGGGATGGGGAGGGTGGGAGGGAGGGAGATGCAAGAGGGAAGAGATATGGGAACATATGTATATGTATAACTGATTCACTTTGTTATAAAGCAGACACTAACACACCATTGTAAAGCAATTATACTTCAATAAAGATGTTTTTAAAAAAATAAAAAAAAAAAAAAAGGTGTCCATGTCCTAAATTCTGGAAACTGTGAACATGTTATGTGAATAAGGCAAGGGGGAATTAACATTGCAGATGGAATTAAAAATACTAATCAGCTGACTTTAAAATAAGGAGATTGTCTTGCATTATCCAGGTAGGCAGAATGTACAGTGGACCCTTGAACAATGTGGATTTAAACCACATGGGTCCACTTATACTGGGTTAATTTTCAATAGTAAATACTACAGTACTACATGGTCCCTGTTTGGTTTAATACATAGATGTGGAGGAATGGAGGATATGGAGGACCTACTATAAATTAAGAGGGGATTAACCCTGAGTTGTTCAAGGGTCAACTGTAACTATATTGGTCTTTATAAGTGGAAGAGGGAGGCAGAAGAGTTAGAGTTGAGAGATTTGCCCATGCTACTCTGCTGGTTTTGAAAATGGAGGAAGGGGTACTATCAGGAAATACAGCAGCCTCTCAAAGCTGGAAAAATCCAGCAACCAATTCTGCACTAAAGCCTCCAGAAGGAACACAGCGCTGCCAATGCCATGCTTTTAGTCTAGAGAGACCTATTTGGACTTCTTACCTCCAGAACTGAAAGAAAATAAATGTGGTATTTTCTACCACTTAATGTGGTAATTTGTTACAGCAGCAATAAGTAACTAATACGCTACTCTGGAGCCTCTAAACCCACATGCCCATCTCAACGGGTGGTGATGCAAACCATGTAAATATCAAAAAAAAAAAAAAAAAATTCAGGAACTGCAATCTTCTTTTTTCCAATAGTTTTATTATAAGCTGGTTTACATTCACTGGGCTTTCATTTTCATTTTTAGGGTTTTAACTCCCACCCATATGTTTATGCTTTTTAATCTATTCTCTTATCGCTGAATACTCTATAGTATCAAACTTATAAATCAGTTTTTTTCTGGATGTTTTTTAGTGGATGCTCATGGCTAACCCAAACTCATTATGTTCAAAATAACTCATTATATTCTAAAAATAGCTATTGTATTTATCATCTCTACTCCTCAGTATCCCTCAAACAGACTGCATTCCTCTGTATCCCTTATTTTGTTAAAAGGCCTACTCTCAGTTGCCATTTTAAAGTCAAAAGTTAGACTCATATTCCAGCATGTATCAATTATAACCTATGGGCTATTTTATATCCTAACTGCTTCTTCACTTTTCCCCTTCCTCACCATCTGAATTATGCTGACTCCTGCTGTGCTAACTTTCCTTGCCTGGACAATTGCTTTTCCTCTTGTACTGTCTCCCATTTTTTATTCTTGCCTGCCTTCATATTTTGAACAATTTTCAACTTTTTCATTTTGATATGAGCTCACATTATAAGTTCCTCCTTCAAATGGTAGAATCCCAAAGCTACTATTTCCTAGTCTCCCATGCAGTTAGTAGGTGGCCTTGTGATCTGGGTTCTACTCGGACACATATGGACAAGAATCTAGTACTGAAGTGAGTGGTGAGGTATCTTTTATGCTGTAAGAGGTGGTGGCAGAAGTGGTGGCACAGGTTTCAATGTCAGGCTGTTCTTTTGCAGAGTCTGGGTTGATTACTGTCATCAGGGAAAGCTCTGTCACTAACCTAGCTTGTGGTGAGGTTCTGAGTATTTCTCCAATAAATTTAATCTCAAGCCTGTTTTTCTAGACATCTCAATGCTTCTATGGGCTGATATCCTTTAGCAAATTCTTTTGCTGGTTAACTAGCCATAAACTATACAGAATTATATTTATGTTCTATATTATGACCTGAATGATCTTTAAAAGTGAAAATCGAATTCCACTGCTAGAGCTCATCACTGTTGAGTTCCTTCAGTGATACACAACAGGATAAAGTCCTGGCTCCTTTAAATTATGTACAAGTTCCTCTGTAACCAGGCTTCAGCCTTGGTTTCTATTCTCTCTCATCCTGTGCTCCATGTGAAGTTTTACAACTCCAAGATTCTTGCTCCTGATTCTATCTAAAATATTCAGCTCCCCTTCTCAATCACTAAGTTCATGCTGATCTTCTAAAACTCAAATCAAGCATAATCTCCTCCAGGCAGCCTACTCAAGAAGTAGTAGGGGAGACCCATGGCCACAGAGAATTGTATATAATGATGAGGGGAGGACAGTTCAGGGAGATGTGAAGTCACAGAGGAATGGCACCTTGCCCAAAACAAGACAGTGGAATTGGGTAGAGAAAAGACTACTTCTTGAGTTCCTTGACATAGGCTGAAAATATCCATATCAGTTAAATTTGTGTATTCCCCACACCTAGCTGCACCTGCTATTTAATACATTCATGCATGTTTGAGTGAATTCTGGTATGAATATGAGCAAAACTGTATGTGATTTGGATTATATTTATAACCAAAACAGGAAGAGACAGGGATAAGGAAAAAGGTTTCTCTCCCAAGGCAGAGGGAATACTAGAGACATTTTACTTCTTTGAAGATGCTTTGTGAGAAGGAAAATCTGTGAACAAATAGGTTTAGAAAATATTGCAGAATGCATCTCTTCTTGGAGATTTACTATACTCATTGGAATATTAAAGTGTCTGAGAAATCATGCCATATCAAAAGTGTATAACTTTATATCTCCATTCTGTAGCATTGCATATTAATGGGTTAAGGAAATAGGCTTCTGAGGGATCCTGTTGAATGATAGTATATAGGTGAAAACAGAGCCAGCAATGTCTCTCACTATTATTTTGTCTGTCATTTTCAGTGCTATGGTAGTGGGAGTCTATTTTATTTTTCCATTATTACACTTTTTTCCATTGTTCAGAAAACTGCACTTTAAATGTTTTATTTGGGAACAGACAATAGTGCTTTTAGCCCTGATCAGAATTAATGATGGTATTGCTAAGCCTGTGCAAAAAATATTTAAAGTAAACTTCTTTCTTCAATAAATTCATTTTAAATTGATCTTTCAAAATTGACCTATGCAGCTGTCAACAGTCCTCACTTTAAAACAGATTTGACTCCATGTCAAACACACCAAATAGTCAGCATTCAGAAGCAGGGGAAGTCAAGTTAGCAGACAGTAAAATTGACACTCTTGACGAATAATTTGTTTTAAAATGATGAATATCATATTTTTCATGAGTCTACACATTACAATAGAAGCAATGTGTCTGTAAGGAACTGATTTCTTTCCAAAATAACAGCTAGCTTTCTTCAATGTAATTATCTATGGAAATGTGGAAACTTTGTTTGAAACTTTATGTAGATACAAAGCATATTTCATATAGTTACTAATTTTATTATCTCATAATGAGATTGCTAATTGATTCTTTCCCCATGTGCTTTAATTTTTAGCTGGGAAAAATGGCCACCCAGAACAATACATTTCCACACTTTTCTTACAGCTAGATGTGAAGATGTGACTACCTTCTAGTCAATGAGATATAAATGGATATTTTCTGTGTCAGTTTTTAGTAATTTCCTTAGGAGAGCCCTAGACACATCCTTCCTGTATCCTGATACCTGTATTAGAGAGGAAACTTTGCACCAGGAGGATAAGGGTCACACTATAGAGATGGCAAATAAATACATTGGAAGGATCCAAGCTGTAATATATTGTTCTTCCAAAAATGAGCTCAGCAATATTTCACATCTCAAACAGAGTTCTAGAACCTGTTACCTATTACTGTTGCCACTACCTATAGAGAGGCAAGTGGTTTCCTTTCCACTAGAAACTGGATGAGACTGTGATGACCTCAAAGGACAGAATGTGGTAGAAGTGACATTACAAGACTTCTGAGGCTAGGTCATAAAAAGAAATACAGCATTACCTGGTCTCTTTCCCACTTACCCTTAGGACTCAGCCCCCATGCTGTGAGAAAGTGAAAAGTAAAAAGACAGCATGGGAGAGGCACAACCACCAGATTTACGACTAAACAAGGTTTCAGATGAATCCATCTCCCAGTCTTTGAATCTTCCAGCTGACACTCTCAACACTAGAGCAAACACACATCATCTTCACTGTGACCCATCCAAATTCCTCACCCATACAACCTCAGCATAATGTTTGTTTTATGTCATTTAATTTGGGAGTAATTTTGCTACAGAGCCAGATAAATTGAAACAATGACTTACTGGGGATTTTGTGGATTGGTGCTGTCAGATAAAACCTGGAATAAATGGCTCTGAACTTTAATGTGAAAAATAAATATTATTATAGTTCAGCCACTGTTATTCAGAGTTTTTAAAAATTACCTTGAGATGGAAGTAATGCAGCCTTTATTTGTGCTCTCCCTCATGCTTATAGCTGCAACTACCATGTGTATGTCCATTACCTAAATCTCTATTTTGAACCCAGATATATGAGCTCCAGATTTGTACATTCAACTGCTTACAGGAAGGTCAGATGCAAGATATATATCTCAACCTGAACTCATTAACATTTCTCCATAATCTGATCTTCTTATAGTCTGTACATTGGTTAAAGGCATAAAACACCCAGTTAATCCAGAAAGGTGTTCCTCCTTTTCTCACTTCCATTCATATAATTGTCCAACTGTCTAAAATCAAGCTCTGTTGATTCTCTCTACTACAATTTTCCTGTCTTCAGTACACATTGCCATGTCTTAATTCTGTCTATTATTAATGATTTCCTTTCCCATCTCACCCACAACCCTTTTTCTGTGGTAGCTTCCCTGCTTATACTATCACCAATCCATCCTCCATCATGCAGCTAACAAAGATTTTTCCAAAATGAAAATATGATCACATCAGTTCCTTGATAATGGAGATCTAGCTTACATGCCCCATTTGATCTCTCATCATAATTCCAACTATAGAGAACCAAGACTAATGAAGATAATTCTTTTCTGTATCCTCCCAGCACCATTTTCATGTATTGGCCACAGCTTGTAACTTAGAATTCCTTGTTTCTCCCATTATAATGTGCTGTCTAGAAGGCACTGACTGTATCTTTTCCCTCTATATTTTCTAGCCTAATTCCTGGCACATTATATGCACTCATAAATCTTTTTGGAATCGATTAACTACTGAACAGCTTATTGGCTTAAATTTTTCAACAACTGTTTCTCATTCCATCCCCCACTGTAACAATGAGAAAAAGTAACCAAGGGTTCTTTTGCTTACTCAGTACTTTTCTCCATTATAAAATTTACTTTTATTGTAATTGTCTATATATATGACAGTGTCCATTTATCCAATCCAGAGCAGAGAATGATTTACTGTGAAGTTAATGAGGCTTAAGCTGTAGGGCCACTTAATTACATGACTTTGTCTAAAACCATGTATCTAATTTTTTTCCCTTAATTTTTACTCTTTTTCTTAAACATAGTTTCCCAAATTATATATATGCCCCACAAAATCTGAATTTATTCCTGTTACAAGCAGAATTTATTAAGTGCTTACCATTTGACAGAGACTGTACTACAACTGCACAAATCCAACAAAAAATGAAATGTATTTAATTCTACATAATATTTCTTCAAGACATGCAGGAGGTCATGCGCACTACATCCCAGATTATCATGATATCTCAATGTCTGGTCTCTCTATCCTCTTATGTATTCCCCTCATTATTAACAGAATTAATCCCAAACTCTTAGAAATCTAATCTCAACGTGCCCTTTTGGTCACATAGCCTGCAACTTCCCCACTTCCTAAACAACTCTTTACTCCACTAATTATATGTTCAAGGCAAACTAAGCTACTCATTAATAATGCCCTGATTGTCTCTCTGCTCAAGTTATTTTTCTCCTTTCAGCATCCAGTTTTTATAATACCGTCTATGACATTCTCCAAGTCAAATTGGCAGGCTTAATACTGCTTCCTTTGCTCTCTGAATAATTTGATCATACCTTTTGAATGGTGTTTGTCTCACTCTATTAGTTAGGAGGTAGTAGTTAGAATTGTATTCACTGATTGAAAGCACAACATTGATAATAACAACTCTTAATTATTTTCTGTTTGCACATCTAGATCTTTTCTCTTCCCATTTCCACTCTGCTCTGTGCCCAGGAAGGATGGTTTTTACAGACTGCTTCGTTATACCTCCTTTCCCTTCTAGATTCTGGTTGGAGTCAGGTAATTGGAGGTACTGTCAGGAAATTGGTATTTGCAAGGAGAGAGTGGTCGGAGTACGTATTCTTCCCTTTACTTCCTGCTTGGCCTCAGCGGTGGCTCTGTCCTTCTGCCTGTAACCTCAGATCCTGTTAAGAGACCTTTCTGCTGATCCCAGCTCTTGCTTCTTGTCAAGTGCTGGCATCATCTCCCTCCTTTCGTCATGTCAGGCAAAGGACAGGTAATGACTTTCTGCTCTTGCTGGATCTGGGTGCTTCATCATCTTTACTTTAGTTCCTTTAACCTTGACCTCACCACTGCAAATAGTCCCTTTGTTACATTCATTACATTTTAAAAAATTACCTCTTTGACTGTACCATGTGCTCCCTGAAAAGAGTATTGGTATCATGTGTGGACTCAGAAGACAACCTTCAAAATATATCTGATTATAGGGCTTCCCTGGTGGTTCAGTGGTTGGGAGTCTGCTTGCCAGTGCAGGGGACACGGGTTCGAGCCCTGGTCCGGGAAGATCCCACATGCCACAGAGTAACAAAGCCCGTGCACCACAACTACTGAGCCTGCGCTCTAGAGCCCGCGAGCCACAACTTCTGAAGCCCACGCGCCTGGAGCCTGTGCTCCACAACAAGAGAAGCCACCACAATGAGAAGCCCGTGCACCACAGTGAAGGCCCAACACAGCCAAAAATAAATTAATTAATTAATTTTAAAAAATGTATCTGATTATCTGTCTTTTCTTGTAATGGCAAGTACTTTTGACAGAATGAAGAAGGAAAATCATACAAACATTAAAAATTGAATAAGTGTTTTTTCCTGTAAAGCATCCCCTTATTGACGGTTGGCATTATTTAGTATTGGTCTCTGCTTTTCTATTTATAACCATCAAATTATACCATGTTTTTAGGGAAGTGTGAGATTATACTGTCTTACAGAGAAGAGGGAAAAATGATTATGTCCTTTGTACAAGAACATTTTTTTGTCATAAACAGCTTTTTCATTCCAGAAATATCTGTCACAGAGAGGATTTCATGAGGAAATTAAGTTTTAGAGCAGATTTAGGGGGAAATAATACTTGACTAGGAGTCAGGAGTTAGGTCATAGTTCTAATTCTACTAAGAAACCACTTATGTGACCTTTCTAAACTCTTAGTTTCCTCATCCTGAAATGGAAAGTTTAAGGCACCATGTCTTTGGTTTCTTTTCAAAAGGTTTACAGTTTTGGAATGCTGTGAGTAATCTTTGGTTATAAAGAATTTTTCTTGGGAAGATTGAATTGATTTTAGGTTCTGAAATTATCACAAATCTCTCCCCACTGGCATGGCTTGGAGCAAGTCTTTGAAGAAATAATATACCCAGGGGAGATGTCAAAGATTTAAGATATTGCTCTTAGAATTGCTTCTAGCTCTCTGATGAAATTACAAACATTAGAAAACCCTAAACTGATTGAAGCCTGCCTTGAACCTGAGAAGAAGAGCTAGATAGACCAGAACAGCCCTTTTTTACAGTGACATTTGCTTTTACTCCTCATTGCCTTGAGACCATCATCGCTTGCTTTTTCAGGTTGAAATGTCATGGCAACAGCCCTAGCTAGCTCAGGGTACTGGAGACCATAGACAAATATCAGGGTAACTCAATGTCCTCATGCAAGAGGAATTGATGTCCTTCAACATTTGTTCCTCTTCCTTCAATCTCCGTCACTACCAGGGCTTGTTAATTGTCAAATAGGGTGTAATATTTATGAAGCTACTCCTTCCTAGGTTTTCAGCTGAGATCCTAACCAGAGGAGATTCAGCAAAAGGAGTGCTGTCTAGTGTCTTTGCAGGTTCCAGGGCTTGAGTGTAGGGCTGTAGGTGTTCACAGACTGTGTGCCTAAGTGTTCAGCCTGCATTGAGTAACTTAAAGGCCACTAGATCAGATATATTGATGTCTCCAGCTGAGTCATTAATGATTCTGCAATATTCTCACTGACCTTCACTCATATAATACAAATAATCTGCCCTACAAACTTTCAGGAAAAAAATAAAATGAATTAATATGTGTAAATATTGTTAAAATAGTTTTTTAAGTGACAAAGTTTTTTATTTTAATAATTAAAGTTTTGAAAGAAGTTTGGATTATAATTGTTGTTTTTTTGTTTTTCCCACTAAACACCAGAGCTCATGAATGGTAGGAGTTATATCAGAATAACCAGAGCCTGGGTCTCAAAAATGGAACAAAGTAGGCAGCTGCTTCTCAAACTCTATAGTGGGGTTGCTGCTATTTTTCCTATCTTCCCTTTTCCCATTAAATATAATACCATGGATATTGTGGTATATGGATACCAAAGTGCAGTAAGGTATGATATTTTGGGGTAGAAAGAAATTGTCTTCTCCATGGGTGGGATGAATGTTTACAACTCTGGGAACCCAAATTCTAGAATGTGCCCCTCTATGGTTACAATCTAATATCTATCTTACTTTTATTTTGCTTCATTGCCTTTGCTCTGTGTTTCATAAATAAGATTAAATAATTTATTTCTATTATATGTGTAGTGTTGGGTCCAGAGGTTAGACTTTCAAAGTCACTATCTATACTCAGAATGAAGTTTCAGGCATCTGTCCCAAGTGTGACTGTGTGTGAAGAATGCAGGTGATCAGGCCAAACCCAAGCAGCATAATAAAAAATGTCTGCTCATTTGGGGCAGAGATTTGTAATACAACTCATGAACGTGCTATAGTAATATTAAGACAAATGTCATATCCAGAAACAATTAGGCCCTATTAGGCTTGCTAACAGCTTTGCTGACACAGTTAATAACAGCATTTGTGAATATTAAGAAGAGTATCTGTCAATTTTATTCATGTCACCGATATTTAAGAAACCTGTGATTTATGAGGTCTTTGCTAATAAGTTCTAAAGTGTTGCAATCAATTTTATCAACTGAAAAACTAAATGGTAATTTGTATTCATAAATTTAAATATTTAAAATGAAGATTAAATCTGTAAAAATAATTTCACCTATTTGAAATGATTAAAATATTTCAATTTCATTGTTATAGTTATGAGAATATGTTATTGTTAATTTAGTGTGAACCTAATATTATTAAGTTTATTTTTAAATGTCATAAATTATAATATCATATCTTGAACAATGTATATTTTTTCTTGATATTTACTACCCAAAATACTCCATCTGATAGGTTAAACTATTTTAAAGAAAGCTTTGTCAAATGCTGTTGTCAAGAATGTGACAGGATTGGGAATAGTAGGAATAAATTAACTTAGCAAGAGGGAGATATAAAAATGATATAGGAGTCAATAAGTTTTTCCATCTCGAGAAACACAGAGGTAGAAAGGAACATTTAGAGAAGGAATCCTCTGAATAGGGAATAAAACATAATATCCACGAATCCAAGCAAAACCCAAGGAAAGCTAGCCAGATGTTTACTTTTTCCTATTTTCAGATCTAAATCATACAACATGTGTATATTCACGAATTTCCATCACTAGAAATGACAGGGTACAAATAGCACTTAAACTAGATGAGTATTAGGTAGGTGGGGGTGAGGCAGCTCAAGAGTGGATGTATCTTGAATATAATTTTGCAAGAAATGAGAAATTTCAGCCATAAAAAGAGTCAAGATGTTGGCTTGAATCTTTCTGTAATGGTGATTTCATTTAAAAGTAAGATCTTCATTGAGCAAAAATTGAGGGCTGCGACTTTGTGCCTTTCTCTGTGATGCCCTTTGCCAAGAAACTGCTAATTGTTTATTGCAATTAATATTCTGACAGGAAGCATCAGGCCTCTGGAACAGAGAACAGATAACTTATTACTCACAGAGCATCTTCGTGTCAGCTCTAGCTTCACAATCCTGGAATGCAAGCAAATGGCTCTGGGGAAGATAAGTCTCTGAATCTCTCCGGAGTAATTCACTATCACTTAACCTTTGCCCTTGGCTCATAAAGTCTAGACTACGTGCAGAAATGTGAAAATGTTCATGGATAATCTTAGCCCAGCAGATCCCTAGACCAAATCTAAGATGTGAAATTTCTTAGTTTCATCATTTCAGTTAAAACCACCTAAATCACCACTGTTTAAGACCAACTTTCTTTACGGGATGCCCTTTGCTGATGCATGCACTCACCACCCATGCTAAGATTGCTCTCAAAAGTTACATAATAGTTTAGCTTATTAGATTTATTCTCCCAGTGGCAGAAGATTGCCACTGTGCTTATATTTAAATAGCTTTCTACTATCTGTGTCTACAACAATCTACCTAGAAGTCTGCTTTTCATCTGAATTGTCATCCTATTAAAGCTTCAACAGTATAGTGTTAGAACCCTTTACTTAAAAATGAGAATCCTCTACTTTTCATCTAGAGGAATAAAGGATAAATAAAATATAACAAATTAATAGATAAATGATTTGTCACACTTATTTAATAAATAATAATTGTTTATTAAAATAAATAAAACAATTCAACATTTCAGTTATTCAATTATTTTATCTTTATTTTTGAAAATATAAAAATATAACATTAAATGCTAATATAAAAATTACTTACATATATTCCTTTTCTTAATTTAGTACTTATGTAGCCACAGGGTAATGTTTCCTCAAACTAAAAATGATTTATATTCCTTTTCTTTGGTTTTATCTTTAGCATACTATCATCTGAAATTAATACTCCTCATAGCACTTTATGATATTATTTAAATGAAATAGAATTAACAGTGACTGCCTTTTTTATGAAGTTGGTTTGGATGAATACCCAGATATCCTTTTCTCTTTCTTCCATAGGTCATCCCCCTAAGCACACAGACATACTCTAATGTCCCCAAAGTTTAAAACAAAATTTAAAAACAACAACTTTCCACCATTACTTCTTTTTCTCTATCATTTTTATTCATAAACTTATTGAAGGTTTTTTCACATGTTATATTCATTTCTTCACTTCTCATTCACTTTCACTTCACTCCATGCCTACCAATTCATGGAATATATTTTGTGTCAAGGTCACTAAACATATTCTTGTGCTAAATCTAGTAGAAAGCCATAAGCATAATTTTTAAAGATATTTATTATGCATATCAGAAAATCCAACTGAATGGCTAAACAATATTTCTTATAGGCATCTTTATAGAAGGTGGAGGAAAAGACTCAAAATATTTGTATAAATTGCAAATTGAATTATGGTTACTTCAATGTAGACTATTAATCCTAATAATTAATACTTTCAATAGTGTTTCTAGAGGTTGAGATATGTGAGTTGGAACTCAGCGAGTTGTTAAAGAAGGATCCAAGATTTGTATTTTCCCTAAAGCAGAGACCATCCATTTAATCAATAGGCACCACTGTACTTTTCTGTTTCACTCAAATATTCTTAACCATACTGACCTACTTTCTTAGGAAATTGACATTCATGTAACTAAGCCTTTGAGAGGAAACAGAAAAAGCAGATTCTACCCATGTGAGAACTTCCCTTGCTAATGGGTTGTTGAACTTAAGCTAGGTTGGGCGTAAGGGACATTCATCTTACTCAAAAAATGCATTTAGTGATTCTTTCTGGTTCACTTGGTCAGATCCTTTATTTTTATCTAAAGTTCAAGTAATTACATTTATCATTACTACGTACAGCGCTAGATTATATAGTAGTTCTATAACAGAATGCATAACCTATTCACATTAGTTATAGATTCCTTCTATACAGATGGCTTTCTCAAATGGTTTTTACTCAGATATGTAAATAGATTATGTTGCCATATTGACCTTAAACTATACATACCTTAAAAAGTGGTATGTATTATTTTCAATTATTTCTGAAAAAATATTATTTTGAAAACAGAAAATTTAATCCCCTTTCAAATATCTAAAGTAGAAACTCTTTGTTATTTTGCTCTGATATGGATGGATATACTCTGAGATAGATAGGAAACTTGAAGATTAATTTTCACTACGGATTCTCTTCTTGTTTTACTCTTAAGACCACATATCTTAGAAGTACGGAAGAATTTTTTTTTTTTTTTCTTTTCCTTTTGAGAGTAGAAGTCAGTGAATCCAGATCTCCTCACCCCAAAGGAGTTTAGATGTGTTTATTTATTCATTCAAAGATTAATTGAACATCTACTATGTTCTAAGAATGGTCCAGGGAAAGAGATTCTAATAGTGACCAAAATAGCAAAGTATCCTTGATTACATGAAGCTTACATACTCCTAGTGGAAGATAGATTAGGAAAAATAGAGAAATTGTTCATTGAAAAAATTATTTATAATACCAAAGGAGTGCAAAAATATTGATTCTTAAAAATATCTGATTAATTGATTAATCATATAAAAGATACTAGTATCATATACCAAATATAGTAATTTCAAAGCATGAATTTAAATAATTTTTGAAATGAAAATGCTCATAATATAATACTAAAAAATACAACTTTATATAGAGATTATACAAACACACACACAGAATTGATCCTCATTATTAGCAGATTCCTTATACGCTTATTTACCTATTTGCTAAATTGTATTTGTAACTAAAATCAATGCTTGAAGTGCTTTTTTGGTCATTCCCTGACATGTGTGTATGCAGAATGGTGAATAAATTTAACTTTTGACCTCGGTCAAAAGTTCCCACTTAGGTCGATCAAGGTGAATCACTGACTTCTTGCTTTGGTTCTTATACTGTAAAAAAGCCCCCTTTGCTGTATATTAGGTGTCACATTTTTCACATTTTTGTGCTTTTGATTGGTGATTTTGATGTTTAAAATAGCCCCCAAGGATAGTGCTGAAATGCTGTCTAGTGTTTCAGAGTGGGAGAAAGCTATGATATCCCTTTTGGAGAAAATTTGTGTGTTAGATAAGCTTTGTTCCAGCATGAATTACAGTGCTACAGGTTGTGAGTTCGATTTAAGGAATCAACAAACTATATAAAATAAAGTGTTTTAAAACAGAAACATATGAAGGGAACCTTCAAGATGGCAGAGGAGTAAGACATGGAGATCACCTTACTCCCCACAAATATATCAAAAATACATCTACATGTGGAACAGCTCTTACAGAATACCTATTGAACGATGGCAGAAGACCTCAGACTTCCCAAAAGAAAAGAAAATCCCCATGTACTTGGGTAGGGCAAAGAAAAAAGAAAAAAACAGAGACAAAAGAATAGGGACAGGACCTGCACCTCTAGGAGGGAGCTGTGAAGGAGGAAATGTTTCCACACGCTAGGAAGCTGCTTCACTGGCAGAGACTGGGGGTGGGCAGAGGGGAAGCTTAGGAGCCACGGAAGAGAGCGCAGCGACAGGGGTGCAGAGGGCAAAGAGGAGAGATTCCCGCACAGAGGATCGGTGCCGACCAGCACTCACCAGCCTGAGAGGCTTGTCTGCTCACCCACTGGGGTGGGTGGGTGCTGGGAGCTGAGGCTTGGGCTTCGGAGGTCAGATCCCAGGGAGAGGACTGGGGTTGGCTGCGTGAACACAGCCTGAAGGGGGCTAGTGTGCCACAGCTAGCCGGGAGAGAGTCCAGGAAAAAGTCTGGACCTGCCGAACAAGCAAGAGACGATTGTTTAGGGGTGCACGAGGAGAGGGGATTCAGAGCACCACCTAAACTCTCTCCAGAGAGGGCCGTGAGCCGTGGCTATCAGCGCCAACACCAGAGACGGGTATGAGACGCTAAGGCTGCTACTCCAGCCACCAAGAAGCCTGTGTGCAAGCACAGGTCACTATCCACACCTCCCCTCCTGGGAGCCTGTGCAGCCCGCCACTGCGAGGGTCCCGTGATCCAGGGACAACTTCCCCGGGAAAACACACAGCACACCACAGGCTGTTGCAAAGTCATGTTGGCCTCTGCTGCCACAGGCTTGCCCCGCATTCCAGTTATAACTACTGTACTCCTCCCTCCCCCCAGCATGAGTGAGGCAGAGCTCCCTAATCAGCCGCTGCTTTACCCCCTTCCTGGCTGGGCAGGAACAGAATCCTGAGGGCAACCTACACACACAGGCAGGGCCAAAACCAAAGCTGAACCCCAGAAGCTGTGCAAACAAAGAAGAGAAAGGGAAATTTCTCCGTGCAGCCTCAGGAGCAGTGGATTAAATCCCCACAGTCAACTTGACGTACCATGCATCTGTGGAATGCCTGAATAGACAATGAATCAACCCAGAATTGAGGTGCTGGGCTTTCGGAGCAACTGTAGGATTGGAGTTTGCTGTCTGTGACTGACTTGTTTCTGATTTTTATGCTTATATTAGTATAGTTTTTAGCACATGTTATCATTGGTGAATTTGTTTATTGGTTTTGTTGCTCTATTTTTTTAAATTACTTTTTAATTTTTCTTATTTTAATTTAAAAATTTTTTTATTTTAATAATTTTATTTCATTTATTTTTTTATTATTATTTTTATTACTTTATTATTATTTTTCTGTCTTTCTTTCTCCCTTTTCTTCTGAGCCATGTGGCTGACAGGGTCTTGGTGCTCCGGCCTGATGTCAGGCCTGAGCCTCTGAGGTGGGAGAGCTGAGTTCAAGACACTGGACCACCAGAGACCTCCCAGTCCCAAATAATATTAATCAGCGATAGCTCTCCCAGAGATCTCTGTCTCAATGCTAAGACCTAGCTCCACCCAATGGCAAGCAAGCTCCCATGCTGGATGCCCCATGCCAAACAACTAGCAAGACAGGAACACAACCCCACCCATTACCAGAGATGCTGCCTAAGATCATAGTAAGTTCACAGACACCCCAAAACACACCACTGGACACAGCCCAGCCCACCAAAAAGACAAGATCCAGGCCCACTCACCAGAACACAGGCACCAGTCCCCTCCACCAGGAAGCCTACACAAACCACTGAAACATCCTTACCCACTGGGGGGAGACAACAAAAATAATAGGAACTACGAACTTGCAGCCTGTGAAAAGGAGACCCCAAACACAGTAAGTTAAGCAAAATGAGAAGACAGAGAAGTATGCAGCAGATGAAGGAACAAGGTAAAAGCCCACCAGCCCAAAAAATGAAGAGGAAATAGGCAGTCTACCTGAAAAAGAATTCAGAGTAATGATAGTAAAGATGATCCAAAATTGTGGAAACAGAATGGAGGAAATACAAGAAACGTTTAACAAGGACCTAGAAGAACTAAAGAGCAATAAACAATGATGAACAAAACAATCAATGAAATGAAAAATTCTCTAGAAGGAATCAAGAGCAGAAGAACTGAGGCAGAAGAATGGATAAGTGATGTGAAAGATAAAATAGTGGAAGTAACTACCACAGAACAGAATAAAGAGAAAAGAATGAAAAGATTGAGGCCAGTCTCAGAGAGCTCTGGGACTACATTAAACGTACCAACATTCAAATTATAGGGGTCCCAGAAGAAGAAGAGAAAAAGAAAGGGTCTGAGAAAATCTTTGAAGAGATTATAGTTGAAAATTTCCCTAGCATGGGAAAGGAAATAGTCAATCACATTCCAGGAAGCACAGAGAGTCCCATACAGGATAAATCTAAGGAGAAACATGCCATGACACATATTAATCAAACTATCAAGAATTAAGTACAAAGAAAAATATTAAAAGCAACATGGGAAAAGCAACAAGTAACATACAAAGGAATCTCCATAAGGTTAACAGCTAATCTTTCAACAGTAACTCTGCAAGCCAGAAGGGAGTGGCAGGACATATTTAAAGTGATGAAAGGGATAAAAATTACAAGCAAGATTAATCTACCCAGCAAGGATCTCATTCAGATTCGACGGAGAAATTGAAAACTTTACAGACAAGCAAAAGCTAAGAGAATTCAGCACCACAAAACCAGCTATACAGAAAGTGCCAAAGGAACTTCTCTAGGCAGGAAACACAAAAGAAGGAAAAGACCTAAAAAAACAAACCCCAAACAATTAAGAAAATGGTAATAGGAACATACATATTGATAATTACCTTAAATGTAAACGGTTTAAATGTTCCAACCAAAAGACATAGACTGGCTGAATGAAAAGACATAGACCCATATATATGCTGTCTACAAGAGACCCACTTCAGACCTAGGAACACATACAGACTGAAAGGGAGGGGATGGAAAAAGATATTCCATGCAAATGGAAATCAAAAGAAAGCTGGAGTAGCAATTCTCATATCAGACAAAATAGACTTTAAAATAAAGAGTATTACAAGAGACAAAGAAGGACACTACATAATGATCAAAGGATGAATCCAAGAAGAAGATATAAAAATTGGAAATATTTATGCACCCAACATAGGAGCACCTCAATACATAAGGCAAATGCTAACAGCCATAAAAGGGGAAATCGACAGTAACACAATCATAGTAGGGGAATTTAACACTCCACTTTCACCAATGGACAGGTCATCCAAAATGAAAATAAATAAGGAAACACAAGCTTTAAATGACACATTAAACAAGATGGACTTAATGTTTGTAGGTCATTCCATCCAAAAACAACAGAATACACTTTCTTCTCAAGTGCTCATAGAACATTCTGCAGGATAGATCATATCTTGGGTGACAAGACAAGCCTTGGTAAATGTAAGAAAATTAAAACCGTGTCAAGTATCTATTCTGACCATAATGCTATAAGACTAGATATCAATTACAGGAAAAAAACTGTAAAAAATACAAACACATGGAGGCTAAACAATACGTTACTAAATAACCAAGAGATTGCTGAAGAAAATAAAGAGGAAATCAAAAAACATCTAGAAACAAATGACAATGAAAACACGATGACCCAAAACCTATGGGATGCAGCAAAAGCAGTTCTAAGAGGAAGTTTATAGCAATACAATCCTACCTCCAGAAACAAGAAACATCTCAAATAAAGAACCTAATCTTACACCTAAAGCAATTAGAGAAAGAAGAACAAAAAAAACCCCAAAGTTAGCAGAAGGAAAGAAATCATAAAGATGAGATCAGAAATCAATGAAAAAGGAATGAAGGAAACAATAGCAAAAATCAATAAAACTAAAATCTGGTTCTTTGAGAAGATAAAGAAAATTGATAAACCACTAGCCAGACACATTAAGAAAAAAAGGAAGACGACTCAAATCAACAGAATTAGAAATGAAATAGGAGCAGTAGCAACTGACTCTGCAGAAATACAAAGGATCATGAGAGATTACTACAAGCAACTATGTGCCAATAAAATGGACAACCGGGAAGACATGGACATATTCATAGAAAAACACAACCTTCTGAGACTGAACCAGGAAGAAATAGAAAATATAAACAGACCAATCCAGGCCCTGAAAGTGAAACTGAGATTAAAAATCTTCCAACAAGCAAAAGCCCTGGACCAGATGGCTTCACAGGTGAATTCTATCCAACATTTAGAGAGGAGCTAACACCTATCCTTCTCAAACTCTTCCAAAATATAGCTGAGGGAGGAGCACTCCCAAACTCATTCTACAAGGCCACCATCACCCTGATACCAAAACCAGACAAAGATGTCACAAAAAAAGAAAACTACAGACCAATATCACTGATGGACATAGATGAAAAAATCCTCAACAAAATATTAGCAAACAGAATCCAACAGCACATTAAAAGGATCATACACCATGATCAAGTGGGGTTTATCCCAGGAATGTAAGGATTCTTCCGTATACTCAAATCAGTCAATGTGATACACCATATTAACAAACTGAAGGATAAAAACCATATGATCATCTCAATAGATGCAGAAAAAGCTTTCAACAAAATTCAACAAGGATTTATGATAAAAACTCTCCAGAAAGTAGGCATAGAGGAAACTTACCTCAACATAATAAAGGCCATATATGGCAAACCCACAGCCAACATCATTCTAAATGGTGAAAACCTGAAACCATTTCCTCCAAAATCAGGAACAAGACAAGGATGCCCACTGTCACCACTATTATTCAACATAGTTTTGGAAGTTTTAGCCACAACATTCAGGGAAGAAAAAGAAATAAAAGAAATCCAAACCAGAAAAGAAGAAATAAAGCTGTCACTGCAGATGATATGATCCTGTAAGTAGAGAATCCTAAAGATGCTAGCAGAAAACTACTAGAGCTAATCAATGAATTTGGTAAAGTAGCAGGATACAAAATTAATGCACAGAAATTTCTTGCATTCCTATACACTAATGATAAAAATTCTGAAAGAAAAATAAACACTCCCATTTACCATTGCAACAAAAGAGTAAAATACCTAGGAATAAACCTACCTAAGGAGATAAAAGACCTGTATGCAGAAAACTATAAGACACTGATGAAAGAAATTAAAGATGATACAAACAGATGGAGAGATATACCATGTTCTTGGATTGGAAGAATCAACATTGTGAAAATGACTGTACTACCTAAAGCAATCTACAAATTCAATGCAATCCCTATCAAACTACCAATTGCATTTTTCACAGAACTAGAACAAAAAATTTCACAATTTGTATGGAAACACAAAAGATCCTGAAAAGCCAAAGCAATCTTGAGAAAGAAAAATGGAGCTGGAGGAATTAGGCTCCCTGACTGCAGACTACACTACAAAGCTACACTAATCCAGACAGTATAGTCCTGGCACAAAAACAGAAAGATAGATCAATGGAACAGGATAGAAAGCCCAGAGGTAAACCCACACACATATGGTCACCTTATCTTTGATAAAGGAGGCAAGAATATACAATGGAGAAAAGACAGCCACTTCAATAAGTGGTGCTAGTAAAACTGGACAGCTACATGTAAAAGAATGAAATTAGAACACTTCCTAACACCATACACAAAAATAAACTCAAAATGGATTAAAGACCTAAATGTGAGGCCAGACACTATAAAACTCTTAGAGGAAAACATAGGAAGAACACTCTTTGACATAAGTCACAGCAAGATCCTTTCTGACCCACCTCCTAGAGAAATGGGAATAAAACCAAAAATAAACAAATGAGACCTAATGAAACTTACAAGCTTTTGCACAGCAAAGGAAACCATAAACAAGATGAAAAGACAACCCTCAGAATGGGAGAAAATATTTGCAAAGGAAGAAACTGACAAAGGATTAACTCCAAAATATACAAGCAGCTCATGCAGCTCAATATCAAAAAAACAAACAACCCAATCGAAAAATGGGCAGAAGATCTAAATAGACATTTCTCCAGAGAAGATATGCAGATTGCCAACAAACACGTGAAAGGATGCTCAACATCACTAATCATTAGAGAAATGCAAATCAAAACTACAATGAGGTGTCACCTCACACAGGTCAGAATGGCCATCATCAAAAAGTCTACAAACAATAAATGCTCGAGAGGGTTTGGAGAAAAGGGAACCCTCTTGCACTTTTAGTAAGAATGTCAATTGACACAACCACTATGGAGAACAGTATGGGGGTTCCTTAAAAATCTAAAAATAGTACTACCATACGACCCAGCAATCCCACTACTGAGCATATACCCAGAGAAAACCATAATTCAAAAAATACATGTACCACGATGTTCATTGCAGCTCTATTTACAATAGCCAGAACATGGAAGCAACCTAAATGCCTGTCGACAGATGAATGGATAAAGAAGATGTGGCACATATATAGAATAGAATATTACTCAGCCATAAAAAGAAATGAAACTGAATTACTTGTAGTGAGGTGGATGGACCTAGACTCTGTCATACAGAGTGAAGTAAGTCAGAAAGAGAAAAACAAATACCGTATGCTAACACATACATATGGAATTTTAAAAAAAAGATGGTTCTGAAAAACATAGGGGCAGGACAGGAATAAAGACGCAGATGTAGAGAATGGACTTGAGGACACGGGGAAGGGGAAGGGTAAGCTGGGACGAGGTGAGAGAGTGACATGGACATATATACACTACCAAATGTAAGATAGATAGCTAGTGGGAAGCAGCTGCATAGCACAGGGCCATCAGCTCGGTGCTTTGTGATCACCTAGAGAGGTGAGATAGGGAGGATTGGAGGGAGATGCAAGAGGGAGGGGATATGGGGATATATATATACCTATAGCTGATTCACTTTGTTATATAGCAGAAACTAACACAACATTGTAAAGCAATTATACTCCAATAAATGTTATAAAAAAATTTTAAAAAATAAATAAAATAAATTTAAAAATTTAAAAAAACAGAAACTTACATAAAGCAAGGTTATGTTAGGGGAACCGCTGACTGAAACTGCTCACCTTGACCAGGCAAGATAGTAGCCACTTGCCTGAATTATCTTAACAACAGGAAGTCCTGGTAAGGGAAGTGGAAGTAACAAGCTACCACCAAGCAGAAGAATTTGAGAAAGGTCAAAAGGAGAGAGTAGCCGCCAGTCCATATGTCGTACCAACTTCCCATAATCCTTCTTACTGGAATCCACCTTGGCTGAGCAATGCATGTACCACCAGGAAGGACCCTAAGTCAGAAAGTTTGGCCAGAGACAACACAGAAAGTAACGCCATTACCATAAAACGTGAGCCTGCAAGCCACGTGGCAGAGCAGTTCTCCTGGGTTCCCATACCCTGCTGCTCTCCACCCAGGCGCCCCTTCCCAATAAAGTCTCTTGCTTTGTCATCACATGTCTCCTTGGACAATTCATTTCTGAGCGTTAGGCAAGAGCCCACTCTCGGTCCCCGGAACGGGTGCCCCTTCCTGCAACAGTTATACATTGATCAGTTGATGGGAATGTTGTGACCAGAGGTTCATAGGCACTTAACCGTGTTTCTCCTAGGGACAATGATTCAGTATTTGCTAATTCAATGTTTGTGGAAAATGTAGAGAATATAGCTACCGCAAATAATGTGCATCAGCTGTGTGTGTATATATATATATATATTTTTTTTTTTTTTTTCCTCTGTGTATGCTTTTCTTCCTTAATTTCTTAGTTTTATATCATGATACCATGAGCATCTTCATTTCCAAAATTATTATTTGGTATATGACAACAGCATAAAATATATTTACATATATATATTACTATAACTACATATTACTTATATATAAACACCTATAAATATATAACTATGTATGAGGTAATAGGCTTGATCTTTTGCTCCAGACTGTCTGTGTTCAAATCCTTGCATTGCTATTGACAGACTTGACGATCTTGGGTGAATTATATAAAATCTTGAGCCTCAGCTTGCCCAACTATAAAATGGTGACAACAGTAGTACCTTCCTTATAAGTTTATTTTGAAGATGAAATAAGTTAATGCTTGCATATTAACTTGAAGAATATATTGAACATAAGGGATAAATAAATTGGTGGCTGTTAGTTGACCTATGCATGTATATAAATCCATCATTCATATTAGCTATCAAGCTGTTATGAATTGATAAGTGATAATTATTTTTAAAGTTAAATTTATCACATTAAGTGAAATCCACCCTTTTAAATGTAGAGTTCAGTTTGTTAAAATGTAGTTTTAACAAAGGCATATAATTATATAACCATTACTATAATCAAGATATGGAATATTTTATTACCCAAAAAGTTCCCTCATGTCCCTGTTTAGTTTATCTCCTCTTCAATCCCTGTCACTGGCAACCATTGAACTGTTCTCTGTTCCTATAGTTTTGTCTTTTCTAGAATATCATATAAGTGAAATTATATGTCATATAAATGAAGCATGACCCTTTTGAGTATGGCTTCTTTAACTTACCATAATAAATTTGATATTCATCAATATTGTAGTCTGAATCAGTTGATCATTCTCTTTATTTCTCAGTAGTAATCTATCATGTGGATGTACCACAGCGTGTCTATACATTCACAAGTGGAAGAACACTTAGGTTGTGTCCAGTGTTTTGTAATTTTTGAATAAAACTTCTGAAGACATCACTGCATAAGTTTTTGTGTGAACATAAGTTTTAATTTGTCTTGGGCAAATATCTATGAGTGGGAAATCTGTCATAGGAAGTGAATTTTTATCTTTATAAGAAACTGTCACATTGTTTCCCTAAATGGTTGTATTATTTAGCATTCCCACAAGCAAAATATGTGAGGTCCAGTTGCTAATATTTGTCAGCCATTGGTATTGTTTCTTTTTGTTTGTTTGTTTTTTTACTAAAAAACAACTAAAAACTGTGTAGTGGTATTCCAGTGTTGTTTAATTTGCTTTTCCCCAGTGAATACTGATGTTAAGCATCTTTTTTATGGGCTTATTTCCCATTCATATATCTTTTTACTGAAGTTTCTAATCTTCAAATATTTGGTAAGTCCAAGTCTGCACCATTACTGGAGGCTATCTCCAATTACTCTCTCATCCTGTACCATCTTTTTCTTTAGCACCCAGTGGAGGACCATGCAAAAGAACCCATAGAGGATGTAAATTCCTCTTTTGTCTGTAACTCCTAGGCGGACCTGTACTCATAGCCCAGACCTGACCATTTGCAATTTGTTACCAATTTGGTCTGATTTCTTCTCACCTACTTGTATGGCCTCAGCCCCTTTTCCTTCAGTGCCCTGTCACAGGTGACCTAGTACTTGCAGTCTGGCTTTGAGGAGCCTCTTGTCCTTGATTTCAGGATACCTGTTTTCCTATGAACTTCAACTCCCAACTGGCTTCAAGAAAATTTATGATTTTGTATTTTATTTATTTTTTGCTGAAGGAGTGACAGTCTTTCAAGCTTTCTATACTCTAGGCAGAACCCCAACTCTCTTTGTGTGTGTGTATATATATATAATTTTCCTAAATTTCTTTAAATAAGCCTGCATTGCCTTAACAATAAGAAAATAAAATTAATCTTAGACAATGTTAAATGACATGGTATAATACATTTAGAATACAATTTCATGTTTAAAGATAATTTCGTATCTTTCTTTGACATCTCCTATATAAATAACACAAAAACAAAAGCTTTAATATCCATTTTTCAAATTTCATTTATATATTAAAAAGAAATGGAGGATTTAAATATACTACCACTTTAGAGGGGAAAAAAAAGCAGTGTTGTTTTTTTTTACATCTTTATTGGAGTATAATTGCTTTACAATGTTGTGTTAGTTTCTGCTGTATGACAAAGTGAATCCACTATATGTATACATATATCCCCATATCTCCTCCCCCTTGAGCCTCCCTCCCACCCTCCCTATTCCACCCCTCTAGGTGGTCACAAAGCATCGAGCTGACCTCCCTGTGCTATGCAGCAGCTTTCCACTAGCGATCCATTTTACATTTGGTAGTGTATATATGTCAGTGCTACTCTCTCACTTCGTTCCAGCTTCCCCTCCCCTGCTGTGTCCTCAGGTCTGTCCTCTACGTCTGCATCTTTATTCCTGCCCTGCCACTAGGTTCATCAGTACCATTTTTTTAGATTCCATACATATGCGTTACCATACAGTATTAGTTTTTCTCTTTCTGACTCACTTCACTCTGTATGACAGACTCTAGGTCCATCCACCTCATTACAAATAACTCAATTTTGTTTCCTTTTATGGCTGAGTAATATTCCATTGTATATATGTGTCACATCTCCTTTATCCATTCATCTGTCGATGGACATTTAGGTTGCTTCCATGTCCTGGCTATTGTAAATAGAGCTGCAATGAACATTGTGGTACATGACTCTTTTTGAATTATGGTTTTCTCAGAGTATATGCTCAGTAGTTGGATTGCTGGGTCATATGGTAGTTCTATTTTTAGTTTTTTAAGAAACCTCCATATTGTTCTCCATAGTAGCTGTATCAATTTACATTCCCACCAACAGTGTAGGAGGGTTCCCTTTTCTCCACACCCTCTCCAGCATTTCTTGTTTGTAGATTTTTTGATGATGGCCATTCTGACTGGTGTGAGGTGATACCTCATTGTGGTTTTGATTTGCATTTCTCTAATTATTAGTGATGTTGAACATCTTTTCATGTGTTTGTTGGCAATCTGTATATCTTCTTTGGAGAAATGTCTATTTAGGTCTTCTGCCCATTTTTGGTTTGGGTTGTTTGTTTTTTGATATTGAGCTGCATGAGCTGCTTGTATATTTTGGAGATTAATCCTTTGTCAGTTGCTTTGTTTACAAATATTTCTCCCATTCTGTGGGTTGTCTTTTCATCTTGTTTATGGTTTCCTTTGCTGTGCAAAAGCTTTGAAGTTTCATTAGGTCCCATTTGTTTATTTTTGTTTTTATTTCCATTACTCTAGGAGGTGGGTCAAAAAGGATCTTGCTGTGATTTATGTCACAGAGTGTACTGTCTGTGTGTTCCTCTAAGAGTTTTATAGTGTCTGGCCTTACATTTAGGTCTTTAATCCATTTTGAGTTTATTTTTGTGTATGGTGTTAGAAAGTGTTCTAATTTCATTGTTTTACATGTAGCTGTCCAGTTTTCCCAGCACCACTTATTGAAGAGGCTGTCTTTTCTCCATTGTATATTCTTGCCTCCTTTATCAAAGGTAAGGTGACCATATGTGTGTGGGTTTATCTCTCGACTTTCTGTTCTGTTCCATTGATCTATATGCAATATTCTTTTTTTTTTTAAGTTTAATTTTTATTTACTTATTTATTTATTTATTTATTTATGGCTGTGTTGGGTCTTCATTTCTGTGCAAGGGCTTTCTCTAGTTGTGGCAAGTGGGGGCCACTCTTCATCGTGGTGCGCGGGCCTCTCATTATCGCAGCCTCTCTTGTTGCGGAGCACAGGCTCCAGACGCGCAGGCTCAGTAGTTGTGGCTCACGGGCCTAGTTGCTCCACGGCATGTGGGATCCTCCCAGACCAGGGCTCGAACCCGTGTCCCCTGCATTGGCAGGCAGATTCTCAACCACTGCACCACCAGGGAAGCCCCCAATATTCTTTTTTTAGCAAAACATTCTTTTACTTTGCCTTCTATTATTTGCTTTCTCTCTCTCCCTCCTTAAAAAAATCTGGCTTTAGTGACTTGACATTAGTACTTAGGAATATCTGTCAAATAATTAAAACCAATAATGAATGTGTCATTGGTTTTATAGTCTTTCAATTAGTAAGAATAAACCTATCTCTAGCTACAAGGTATTAACTACACAGTACATGGAAATTATGTAGTAATTTACAAAATAATAGAAATCAGGACAATATCAGATGCCAGCAGTAGGATAGAGTACATTAGATTTTCAATAACAATTTAATTTGTTGGGAATACAATGCTTGAAAAATGCAAGAAAAATAACTCGCAATGTAAAATTAAAATTATTTTTAAAGTGGTTACTCTATCATGGAATTTATAGCCTGCATACATCAAAAATAAATAAAATAACCACCACCAGGATTAAAAATAACTTTACAATAGGTCTATTAATTTGTTAGGCAAGGGAATACTTGTCAGTGAAGAAATCCACTGTGTAGACTGCTAAGGGGAAAACTGTAGGAATTTTAATTGCTAAAAGGAAGGTAGTATTTATGGTGGTAATGCTGATTAAAAATGAAAAACTAGCACTCTTAATAGTATGAGGTGAATGTGTAGGTATATACCCAGTTGGATGAAAATATGTTCCATTGTTCATTGGTCAGGACAGGGTCTTCAATGCATTAGATCCTGTTCACATCTGGTACCCTAGAATCACCAAAAGTTCATTGTCCTTTATTGGCTTCAGCTTTTTAAGCCAATTGTGATGAAACTACACAGTCATTTCTGATATCTACTAGGCAAATGAGGTATAAGTGGAACATTTTTCTTTACACACACATGATTTTATTTCTGTCCACCTTTCCACAAGTCTTTCTACCAGTATTAGTAGCACAAGCACAGTGTATTTACTACAGAAAAAATTAGACTGATCAGGTCTAGAAATTAGAAACTGAGAAAATAAAATATTTTAAAAGAAGTGTTTGTGCAGATAGCCTGCACAAATTAGAAATAATTATAAAATATAAATTCTATTACTAGAAGATATTTGTCTATTTTACTCTGACTACATAAACTCAAAAATCTCTGTCAATTGATTATACATCCAAGTGAGACTACAGTAAATGGTACTCTGTGGCTCCTCCAGGACTTCCAATTAGGATGGTCTTTAAATTGGCATGCTGATGAAAGGAGGGACTAGGTTGCATTTATTAATAAGCTCTCTGTTCTTGTTTAGAGTGTATGTTTATTTAGCATGGCTTGTGGGAATGGCAACTGTGTGTTTTTTGTTGGAATGGAGGTGGATGGTAGGCATTGCTGTAATCTCCAAAAGCCATGGTCTGAATACCAGTGGTTATATTTTAACCATTTAGAATTAACAAAGAATGTAGATTCTCTGTGGACATTTTGTTTTCTCTAAATTCTGTATTGGATTACTGTTCAAGCATTTCCTTCTACTATCCAGAAAAAAATGGAAAGAGAAGAAAGTTGAATACCTGAATTGTGTGTTTTATACTGAGGGAGGTTTGTAATGAGAATTTTTATACTGACTTATTGACAGGCAGTGTATGGCAAATGTTTGAGGAAATAATCTTGTTAATGTCTTTATGCTCCTTGCAAACAAAGTATCTGAAACAAAAGGTTCCTTGGTCCAGACCAAGATCTAATCAGGGTGGTGAAGAAGACTCTGGCCACAACAGACATGTGATCGTTTTATATTTATTTCACAATAATGTATTTTTATATACTTGTTAATTATTTGGGCTGCAGTAACTCAGGTCCAGGACAGCAATAATTAATGTGGTGCTTCATATGCTAACTAAGTAGAGTTATTCTTATTCTTTCAAGTCCCATGCCCTTTTGGATAAATTTTAAAATCTCATTTACATCTGGAATAATAAGCAGCCCTAGGGGAAACTGAGAAAAGTTTATTACATAACTATCACCACAAATAAAAATATAATTATGTTTTACTTTTTGTAGTTTATTTAAAAATAACCATAGTTGTTTTGGTGGTTGTTTTAAAATTGTAAAATTTTGATGAAACATTGAATATGCTTTTTCAAACTAATATGCTGTACCCTGGACATCCCAGTGCTCTACATCTCTCAGCCAGGTGCTAATCTCTAGGTTAGAATATCTCTATTACATATAATTTAACAATTCATTGAAGTAAAATACTTCCAATTCATTTTCACTTTATTTTGTATGCTCATAATAGCCATATTAGCTGAAGGGAAGCCAAATTTTCTGTGAGTAGTTTCTGTCTGCTCATCGTTTTCTGGGGCCTCTAGGCTGTGATATAAGGCAATATATTTTACTGATTCACTTACTGAGTCATTTATTAACATGTATGTATTGAGAGTATACTGTGTACAAGGTACTGTTTTAGGATGTGGGGATACAGTCAGTTCTATTATGTTTATTTTGAAAATATGTACATATTTGAATGCAATTCTTCTATTAGGGGAAAATCTGAGCATAACATCAACTTTGCATTTATTTATGCATGGTTTCCTTAGGGAGAAACACTTGGTGAATAGAGGAAACTATCCCCTGCTGAATCAAATCTCATAGGAACACAAAACACGCACACACATGCATGCAAGCATGCTCACATACACACTTCACACACTTCAAACCTAACAGTTCATCACGTGTATTATGAGTGACATCCATCTACATCTGATGTGATACCTTGCCATTCCATTCAGATAAACTTCCTTCTACTACCTTACAATAATGTACCACCTGCAACCCTTCTAAAGGCCACTTCCATAAGCAAACTTCAGTTTTTTTCAAGGTAAAGTGCCATACTTATTGAAAGTTTATATATATTTTGACCATTTAACATGTGTAAATCTGTGTTATTTCTCTTTAAATGTGTCAGTAAGTTTTTGAGTTTGTGTTCTTAACCCCATTTCCCCCACAAATCCTGTGGTTTTTATTGTGCAACTTTGCATTTTGTGGTGATTTTTAGGAACACATACATTATGTTAGAGCAGAACTCACTGTACATCAGTGAGCTAAAAGAAGGAAAAGTTATTCTCTTGTAGAATTTATATTCTAACAGGAGGGAGAAAGAACATAAATATAACAGTGAATTATATAGTATGTCAGAAGCTGAGAAGTGCTTTGAAAGAAAATAACAAGGAAAAGCAATAGGAGGCGCTAGAGATGGGCTGTATGGCAATTTTTAAAATAAGATGATAAGCAGAGGATTCACTGAGAAGGTGATTTTTATACAAATATTTGAAGAAGATAACATCCTATGAAAGTATAATTTTTAATAGTTAAAACATGACTCTCATACAAATGTAAAATGTGCACCTACCAAAGATCTTTTTCCAGTCATTAATTAATGAGGGATCAGTAAGATGAGGTCATCAAAGAGCATTTTGCAAAGCTTGGGATTTATAGGTGATTTAGTAAGGGATATTAGAGTGAACTCGCTAGGTTCCATACAAAACTGGTTAATGTCTTCTGAACTGTAAGCCATAACCTGTGGGACTTTTGTTTGTACTGGGGAGAAATTACGTCTCTCTTTACCAGTGAAAGATCTATAGGCCAATATGCAATTTCACCAAATCTTCACTAAATCTTTTTTCAGTCCCCTGTAGGAAACATTGACGCAAACAAAGAGCATTTCTTTAAGAAATCCTTGGGTAGGCTTGTCAAATAATGCTCCCAAATGACAATGAAGGGACCTAACACCCACCTTTTAAACATTTTTGTCTTACTGCTAAATTTAAGATAATTTTTCGTAAGAGGGTAAGCCAGGATATTTTGGAAAAGAGCTTTTTTTTTTTTTAATAAATGTATTTATTTTATTTATTTATTTTTGGCTGTGTTGGGTCTTCGTTGCTGCGCATGGGCTTTCTCTAGTTGCAGCAAGCGGGGGCTACTCTTTGTTGTGGTGCGCCGGCTTCTCATTGCAGTGGCTTCTCTTGTTGCGGAGCACGGGCTCTAGGCGTGCGGGCTTCAGTAGTTGTGATATGTGGGCTTAGTAGTTGTGGCTCGTGGGCTCCAGAGCGCAGGCTCTGTAGTTGTGGCGCATGGGATTAGTTGCTCCGTGGCATGTGGGATCTTCCCGGACCAGGGCTCGAACACGTGTTCCCTGAATTGGCAAGCGGGTTCTTAACCACTGCGCCACCAGGGAAGCCCCTGGAAAAGAGCTTTTGGGTCAGAGGAATCCACCAGAGCAAAAGCCCTCCAGCGGAAGTTTTCCTACACAGTTCTATAATCCACAAGTAAACCACTGTGGTTTGAAGGGGGTAAGTGAGGGCATATAAGGATTTGTAGGGCCTTGTGGGCCATAGAAAGGATTGTGACTTTTATATTGAATAAAAGAGGAGCCAAGAAAGAATCTGATGAAAACAATGGCCTCATCTGATATTTCACAAGGTTCCCTGGGCCTGTTGTGTTGAGAATGCATGCAGGGGGTGTGGGTGGGCACCAGAGGACCAGTTGGGTGGCTATTGCAATCATCCTTGCTTGGATAAGTGTGGTGTCCATGGAGGTGAGAGAAGTCAACAGACTCTAGATATGATTTTGGTAGAAGAGAAGCAGGGTTTCCTGAAAAAGCACATTTAGGGTGTGAGAGAAGAACATTTGGACTAGAAGCAAATAGAAGTTATGAAGTTATCATTGACTGAGAAGGCTGTGGTTGGAGTGAGTTTAGCGGGCAAGATCAAGTTTAGATTTAGACCTGTTAAGTTTGTGTTACATCTTGTCTTAACTTCTTGGCCAAAAGTTTGGGTGTTTAAGTTAAAGTGAAAAAATGGAAGCACCTCTGCTGAAAAAAAGTTCATTTCTTCTTTAATATGAGATCTTCATAGATGCAGAATCTCCAGGTTTACTTCAGGTATTTTTTTAAAATGGAGATAGAATAATTGCTTATAAAGGGTATTCTAATTACTTACTGTAATAAAATAGTAAAAACAGGTATGAAGAAAAAGCATACCAAAAATTTGAAGAGGCATTCAATATCTTCTTAGAATGAATACAAGTATTTAATGTTGGTAAGTTGTAAGTTATGAGTATACTAGTCCAGATGTAAGTGAAGATTTTGGTTTGAAATCTGGCTTCCCCTAAGCAAAAGTCACTCAGGCTGACTGAATATTTGACTCAAATCTCTGTGGTTCAATTTAACTAATTGATGAGGGATTAAAGAAGTTTAAATAATTAATTTTCCTATGGTTTCACATGAAATGGCATGGAATTACGATTGTAACTTTTTATAGGCTCTATTCCAATTGTTTAAAAATTAAAGATATTCAGTTGCAGATACACTATGCCACTGTAAATAACATCATATGAAAATGCCGTTTAAAATTGTGAAAAATAAACATCAATTATTATTATTGCTATTTCCAAATTCAAAACCTGAAATCTGCATTTGTTTGATTCTCTTATCTACCAAGATATAATACCTCAACTTTGAATCAAATTGTTAATTTTCTCACTGTTTTGAAATTAAGAAGAAGAAAACAATCATCTGTTTAATCATATTATATGTGCTTTTTACTTTTCTGTTAAAAAGACATATTTGTATGTTCAGGCACCAAATGAAACATAATTAGAAATATGTTTTTTTATAGATATTTTAATATTAAAGATTAAGTGCATACATATATAATTATTTGTAAACATTTTCTTTTTTTTATAATTATAAATGTATAGGAAGTTGCAAACACTCCTCTTTTTTTTTTTTTTTTAATTTTATTTATTTATTTATTTATGGCTGTGTTGGGTCTTCGTTTCTTTGCGAGGGCTTTCTCTCTAGTTGTGGCAAGTGGGGGCCACTCTTCATCACGGTGCGCGGGCCTCTCACTATCGCGGCCTCTCTTGTTGTGGAGCACCGGCTCCAGACGTGCAGGCTCAGTAACTCTGGCTCACAGGCCCAGTTGCTCCGTGGCATGTGGGATCTCCCCAGACCGGGGATCGAACCCATGTCCCCTGCATTGGCAGGCAGATTCTCAACCACTGTGCCACCAGGGAAGCCCAACATTTTCTTTATATATCTAATGATCTAGATTCCAGCAGCATAAGTTGTGTTCTCATAATAGAAAATAAACTGGTTTATATAAAAAAAAAGTATTTAGCTTTTCCCTGTATTTTTCTTTTAATAATTCTATTTTAGGTATTATGGAAGATGAGGGATGAGAATTCTATAAATATATCATATGTCAAGATATTTTAAGAGCCTTCTGGGATTCAGGGCGAAAGAACTGTCTTTATGTCAATCACAAAATAACTGAAGAGATAAGGATTTTTCTGTTTTGGATTTTTTTTTAAAAGCATATGTTCAAATTCTAGTTATAAATGTAAGATTTATTCTTTCCTTTTTTGGTCCAAATGTCCCAGAGTTTACTGTGATATATATAGTATTGGCTTTATAATATTCCTTAAACATTACAGGTGTATTTCTCCTCTGGAATTTTTTGTTGCCATTCTTTCTATTTTCTCATTTTCTTTAGTTGTTTATTTATTTTTTAGGAATGTAGTATCAATGAGTCTGTACAATGTATGATGCACAATTGGCCAACTAACTATACTGATTAACAAAATAAAATGAAACTCTGGAGGCTGGTGAACTATTAATGCTTACAGAAAAACTTTATCATTAGCTTAGGATATAGGCCAAGTTCTTCTGAAATATTATGTATATTCTATACTTGCCATATTGAAACTAAAATGGAAACAATACACTACCTCCTTTTTTTAAACAGTGGCTTCCCTTAATATTAGGAGAAGTTTAATCTTCAGAGGCTGATTGCAAAACTAAGCTACACTTTAAGAAGTCAAAGTAGCTAGATTATTACAGGCTCTGGAAAATTGCTTCTTTAGTATCTCAAGCTTTAAAAAATCAATTTTGTTTGCTTATTATCATAGATGTTTGTGATTTGGGATATTATATTGTGCCAAACATAAGCTCTATATCTTATTTCAATTCTATGTAATTAAAGGAAGGAAATGAGATTGAATTTTTTTAATAGCATGTTTTATTTAAAAGGCAATAGGGACTGAATTGCCTGGAGTATCCACTTTATTATTTTAATCTGCCTAATCGGGGCATATTTTTATTTAAAAAAATAATATTGTATCAAAGGATCCTGGGATATCTGCAGGGCATGTAAATAAAAGTGTAAAGATGCAAAATATTTATAGAGCAAAGAGATAAAAGATAAGCCTCTATTAGAATGGCTACATAAAGGACCCATATTTATTAATTTTATGATGATAAATCTGTTTATCAAGTTAGGTATTGTAAAAATACTTGAATTAGTCATCAGAAGGCTTAGATAGCTGACCCTGATCTGCCCCATTGTGAGGCTCAGTTAACAGCAAAGGTTTATGTGGTATAGAGAAATGAACCTAGATTTTGGAGCCATTTGGAGCATAATTTGAAATCTGTTCTACCACTGGCTGCCTAACGTTGGCCAAGTTGCATAAACTTTATGAACTTCAGTGTGGAGATAATGATATGTACATTAAAGATTTCATAATTGTTAGGAATCTTTAATTGACAAGTGACAAAATACTCAATGTATAAACTACATTAATTTTTAAAAAGGCAGGAAGAAAGGAGGAAAGAAAGGGAAGAAAAAAAAAAGGAAAGGAAGGAAGGAAGAATAGAAGGGCAATTTACTGGTTTATGGAACTGATATTGCATGTGTACGCTTGCTTTCCAAGCATGATTTGATCCAGTAGATTCAAATAATATTAAACTTAGGCTCTATTTATCTACACTTCTTGACTCTGTTCAACTTTATCTTCTTCTAAATAAGTCCATAATGTGTTTTTCTCCACTTTAAAGGCACTTAGGTTTTGACTAAATCAGAGTATGATCTTGGGAGTGCTCAGTAGGCTAATGGCACTATTTTTGTGGGTCTTCTTGAAGTAGAAGAGACACTATGGACTTAAAATTATAGTTTATTCCTGGTTTTAAAATGATGCTTTTCTGTGAAAATTGATGCCACTAATGTTATGGTTCTTTTATATTTTGCTTTATTAATCTACATGTATTCCAGTTCTGACTAAGTTAAGTATTTACCATTAAAATGGTCAATCAAGAGAAATATATATTATTCTACATAAGACTCTTGTAAGGATACTATAGAAACTAAAAATGGTACTAAATAAGCATTTATTTAAAGGGAAAGGGTTTTGATAACTTTAAGAGTAAGTTAAGCTTCTAAAATTCTTTAAGTTATAATGAGTATTTAGGCATATCTATTTTAAACTAAATTTAGTGCATTCATGAAAATGCTTAGTAATGTCTTTTCCAGTGTGAGACCTACAGTGCTGGTCAGCAAATGGTAGTTATTAGTCAGCAAAGAAATACCAGAACTCCTATGATGGTCATTTCAGTTTCTTACCTCTTTTCATTGCAAATTTAATTGCCCACATAAAGCTAAATGCTTTGAAATAATCTGAAAACCTTATAAAATAGTTTTATTAAAGAATCAAATATAAACTAGCAACTTTATGGAAGGTTGGAAATAGTTTTGCATGGAAATCAACTTTAGTAATTTTTTCAAAGACGAAAATCATATTTTAGATTACCAATGTAGAGATAAAAGCAGTAAAGCCAAGTTTTATTTATTGCAGGGATTTATAAGATCCATTGTGTTTATGTGAAAATGTATGTATATGTGAACAAGCAATTAATTTTGAAGCAGTGATGCAATGCACAAACTATGAGCTCATGAATGGATGTTTATTTGCCTACTAGAAAACAATATGATATGTGAAAAATCAATAGAAGATGAACATTTATCAAGTGGATTTCTTTATATGGTGGAATGAGTGGGGATGATTGATTTTTCTTTTACATTTCCTCCTTGTACTACATACTTCTTAAACATTCACAAGGCATTAAAAATAGAATGCATTCTAAATAAGGTGTATTTGATTTCTATGTTTTCAGATATTGATTTACAATATTTAGTACTTTCCTATGGTAATATTCTTCCCAGAAAAAATGCAGAAAGAAGCAAAATTCATGTAATGTTTATAAAACATTTATGTTCTTAATACCACTTTGAAAGATAAATATTGGATCATCCAACCCAGTGCATATCCTTGCGATAATTTTCAGTTAAAACAGATTCCTTCCCTTTAGGTAGCCAGTGTGTGGTTGTGTGTGCATTTTCTTCACCAAGAGGAACATTTTACAGGACCATTATTGGAACGTTATAATCAATTTAATTAAACAAATAACATTTTTAAAATATACTGGAAATATTTGGAAACAAGCTCAGAAGAAGTAAGAAAATGCCTTATAAAAAAGTAGAATTTTGCCAGGAGCAAACAGAAATGATGTTAAATTATAAAATCTACACAACATAAAACTCACGAGTCAGACATTTCTAAGTATAAATAGTGTCTATAATGATGGACGAAAGGATCGGTGCAAGCAAATTGTTGCATAGACAGCTGCAGTTAGTGATTAAAAGCTTGTGTCTTGTATACGTCTAGGCATTGATATAATATACGAACATAAATGACTGACTGAGTATTCAGACTGTTTCCTTCAGTATTCCAGTCACATATATGTGTTGCCTGAGGCCACTTTTAAAGAAATGTGTGAAATTCAAACTTTATTCACAAGAACTCTAAAATGTGAATTCCTGTATTTACTAGATAAGCCTGTGAGCCTTTTAGGGTCTGGAGCACTTTGCAAGAGATTTTCTGAGCAGTCAGAAGTCCCTGTCAATGTGGATTTCTTTTGCAGTAGAACAAGGACAGAGAAAACTTGGAGCGTTAATCAATTAATAAAAAGCGATGTTGATTTTTGTGGGTAGAGGCAGTAGCCTATTTATTTTGTGTGCTAAATTTCTAGCATATTATCTGTTTTGTAGAAAGTGGTCACATAAGGGGGGCATGGAAATGATGACACTGAATTGTGAAAATAATATTGTAACTCCTATTGTAAAGGGAAGCAGGAAGTAATACCTTTATCATAGTTGTAGATCAAGTGTTTCTGGTGGTTATTGCATTTGAGTTTTGACAACTAGCACTATTAGGGCAAAAGACTGAAACTGGATGAATAGTTAGAGTCATCTTCTTCTTAAGTAAATTGATTACCCTATTTTGGTGTGTCTTTGACTGTCATTTTATGTTGCATGGACAGGCTCTGAATTTATGTTTGTTCAAAATAAAATAATGCAGAAATTAATGATGCATGAATGAATTCTTGTCATTGTTGCCAATGTTCTCTCTCTCTCTCCCTCTCTCATTCTTACTCTTGCTCACTAGTCTAAGGCTTTACATTAAAAACAAAATTTCAATTCTTAGAATACAAATTTCAGAAGCCTACTTAAAGGTACTTTGCAAGATCCCAAAGGGAAAATTAAGGTTTTGGTGTATCAGCGTTTTTTGCATCCCTGGGAGTGCATCATTTTCTCTCTTTAGTGGGAGTCACTGCCTCCATCTTGCCACCTACTCTAGGCTCTAGACTACAGGTGAACTTGTACCACTGATGCAGATGATTAGTCATTAGATGGGGCAGTGCAGATGAATCTGATCTTATACCCCAGGTATAAGAATTTGGCTCCTGCCTCCTTCACTTTTAGTTCTGGTAAGTGACTTCTTCCTTGTTTTCCAGAGTCTGCAACCAAGTTTTACAGCCTCAGTAACCCCTATCTTCTCTTCAGTGTTCCAACTCCTCCACACCTGATGGCTTGAGATAAACTCTGTTCCTCACTAGATTTCACAAGTTTCTGTGATGTCTTATGAAGTCCTGGGCTGGGTTGCTGGTCCTAAATCATGTGTCTTACCTTCTTTTCAGAACCATGCAGCTCACAGTTCATCACCTAAAACCCAGTATTACTGACCCATGACTCTTCCCAGTGCACACAATTTCCCAGCAGGTTGAGTTCAGTCTTATTACTCCAGTGCTTCTCAAACATTAGCACATATCAGATCCACCAGGAGGGCTTGTTAAAACACAGATTGCTGGACCCTACCTGCAGAATTTCTGATTTGGTAGGTCTGGCCGAGGCCTGAGAATTTTCATTTCCACAAGTTACCAGGTGATGCTGATGCCTGTCCAGGTTGAGAATCACTGCTCTACTCTGATTCCTTGGCTGGTTGGCAAGTGGCTCTGTCAGATCAGTTGTGCTTTCCCATCTCTTCCTAGATCTCTGATGGGTAAAAATATCTCCATGTTACTCTAATAACAATATCCAGCAGCTACTGAGCTCTTACTCTGTGCCAAGTAGCACAGGGATTTCATATGATTTATGTTAATCCATAAACAAATCTAAAAGATGATTCTTACTTTACATATGAAGAATGAGTCACAGAGATGTCCAGAAACTTCACCATGGTTACATAAATTGTAAGTGGGAGAACTGAGATTCAAAATCAGGCTGTCCAATTCAAACCCTCATGTTCTAGAAAAGTTCATGTTATCTTTATGTATCTATAAATACCATTAGAAAGTTTCTTTAAACCAAAGGTTCTGACAGAAATCTGTTTTTTATCATAAGAAATGGTGGTTGTTATAATTATATATTTGTTATGCTGCAAAATCAAGTTTCCAAGGAGAGTAATGAATTCACATGACTGATATACAAGATATAAGGACTTTAAAATCAACATCACAAAGACAGAACAGTTAGAAAATTGGCTCTATGTCGCAAGCACTTAAGAAATAACTTTATCAATATGTATCATGCCAGTAAGAGACTATATATCTATATAGACAATAGTGTATAGCATAAAGTATGCTCATATTAGGGATTAGTTGATAAATGAGTATCTCCTGATACCTTCAGTTAAATATACTTACATATTAAAATAGTCACAACCTAGAATACGGTTAGATTTGTCAGGAAGAATATTTCTATTATGTTAGTCAAAGTTGAATGAAAAATTGCATTGTTCCAGTCTGTTTGCCCGCCAGTCTGTTTATTACTTTGCATTAGCCTAATATGGTATAGGAAGTTATATATTACAGTTTTAGAATTTGTTTTTGCTGTAATTCAAAAGCAATATATTGCTTCCAAGATGCTCAAGACAAGTATCAGCAACATTTGTCTAACCCTATTTGGGGTCATAAAGACACCCTCCTTTCTACTCCAGTGAAGGCAAGTCAGGACTGAGGAGCACAGAGTAAACCAGAGAGACACCCTTAAGAGTTCTATGGTTAATTTCAACATGTGCTTTGAACACCTTGACAAGTAAGAAAACTTTAGCTACGACCCATTTTGTGTTTAACTTCCTTTACAATTATACAGTTACTAAGTACACAAAATAGCATAACTGATGTTCCCATTAAGCACTTTCTTTGCCAACTTGATTCTGTTTTATCACTACAGGTATACAGTTCGAAAAGGATCAATAGGCATGTAAATTGTGATGGTACTAATGTTAGCTGAAGGTTTCTTAAAAGTCTTTGGCTGAATAACATTTAGCTATAATATATTAGAAAACTCTTCTGGATAAATATCAAATTTAATTGAATACTACTCATTGGATGAGCTGCCAGTTCTAAATAACTCAGGAGTTGGGTAATTGAGGGCCTTGTTTTTGTTAAAGTAAAGCATACTTCACAACTGTTTTTAATTGAGATCTCAAGATAGTCTGGACTCATTGGGATAGTAATGTATAAAGGAAATGGACTTGGAGGAATCAACTGTTTAGTCAGAGAAACTCAATGAACTATTAAAGCTCAAGTTAGACAGAATTTCATTTTTTTACATGTAGCTGTCCAGTTTTCCCAGCACCACTTATTGAAGAGACTGCCTTTTCTCCATTGTATATTCTTGCCTCCTTTATCAAAGATAAGGTGACCATATGTGCATGGGTTTATCGCTGGGCTTTCTATCCTGTTCTATTGATCTGTGTTTCTGTTTTTGTGTCAGAAGCATACTGTCTTGTTTACTGTAGCTTTGTAGTATAGTCTGAAGTCCAGGAGCCTGATTCCTCCAGCTCCAATTTTCTTTCACAAGATTGCTTTGGCTACTTGGGGTCTTTTGTGTTTCCATATAAATTGTGAAATATTTTGTTCTAGTTCTGTGAAAAATGCCAGTGGTAGTTTGATAGGGATTGCATTGAATCTGTAGATTGCTTTAGGTAGTAGAGTCATTTTCACAATGTTGATTCTTCCAATCAGGAACATGGTATATCTCTCCATCTGTTTGTATCATCTCTAATTTCTTTCAGCAGTGTCTTATAGTTTTCTGCATACAGGTCTTTTGTCTCCTTACATAGGTTTATTCCTAGGTATTTTGTTCTTTTGTTGCAATGGTAAATGGGAGTGTTTCCTTTATTTTTCTTTCAGATTTTTTATTATTAGTGTATAGGAATGCAAGAGATTTCTGTGCATTAATTTTATACCCTGCTACTTTACCAAATTCATTGATTAGCTCTAGTACTTTTCTGGTAACATCTTTAGGATTCTCTTTGTATAGGATCATATCATCTGCAAACAGTGACAGGTTTACTTCTTCCTTTCCGATTTGGATTCCTTTTATTTCTTTTTCTTCCTTGATTGTTGCGGCTAAAACTTCCAAAACTATGTTGAATAATAGCGATGACAATGGGCATCCTTGTCTTGTTTCTGATTGTAGAGAAAATATTTTCAGTTTTTCACCATTGAGAACGATGTTGGTTGTGGGTTTGTCATATATGGCCTTTATTATGTTGAGGTAAATTCCCTCTAAGCCTACTTTCTGGAGACTTTTTATCATAAATGGGTGTTGAATTTTGTTGAAAACTTTTTCTGCATCTATTGAGCTGATCATATGGTTTTTATCCTTCAGTTTGTTAATATGGTATATCACATTGATTGATTTGCGTATATTGAAGATCCTTGCATTCCTGGGATAAACCCCACTTGATCATGGTGTATGATCTTTTTAATGTGCTCTTGGATTGTGTTGGCTAGTATTTTGTGGAGGATTTTTGCATCTATGTTCATCAGTGATATTGGTCTGCAGTTTTCTTTTTTTGAGACATCTTTGTGTGGTTTTGTTATCAGGGTGATGGTGGCCTTATAGAATAAGTTTGAGAGTGTTCCTCCCTCTGCTGTAGTTTGGAAGATTTTGAGAAGGATAGGAGTTAGCTCTTCTCTAAATGTTAGATAGAATTCATCTGTGAAACCAACTGGTCCTAGGCTTTTGTTTGTTGGAAGATTTTTAATCACAGTTTCAATTTCAGGGCTTGTGATTGGTCTGTTTATATTTTCTATTTCTTCCTGGTTCAATCTCGGAAGGTTGTGCTTTTCTTCAAATGAATTTGTCCATTTCTTCCAGGTTGTCCATTTTATTAGCATACAGTTGCTTGTAGTAATCCCTCATGATTCTTTGTATTTCTGCAGTGTCAGTTGTTATTTCTCCTTTTTCATTTCTAATCCTGTTGATTTGAGTTTTCTTCCTTTTTTTTTGATCAGTCTGTCTAGTGGTTTATAATTTTCTTTATCTTTTCAAAGACCCAGCTTTTGTTTTATTGAACTTTGCTATTGTTTCTTTCATTTCTTTTTCATTGATATCTGATCTCATCTTTATGATTTCTTTCCTTCTGCTAACTTTGTTTTTTTTCTGTTTTTCTTGCTCTAATTGCCTTAGGTGTAAGGTTAGGTTGTTTACTTGATATTTTTCTTGTTTATTGAGGTAGGATTATATTGCTATAAACTTCCCTCTTAGAACTGCTTTTGCTGCATCCCATAGGTTTTCGGTCATCGTGTTTTCATTGTCATTTGTTTCTATGTATTTTTTAATTTCTTCAGTGATCTCTTGGTCATTTAGTAGCGTATAGTTTAGCCTCCATGTGTTTGTATTCTTTACAGTTTTTTTCCTGTAGTTGCTATCTAGTCTCATAGCATTGTGGTCAGAAAAGATACTTGATACGATTTCAATTTTCTTAAATTTATCAAGGCTTGATTTGTGACCCAAGATATGATTTATCCTGGAGAATGTTCCATGAGAACTTGAGAAGAAAGTGTATTCTGTTGTTTTTGGAAAGAATGTCCTATAAATACTAATTAAGTCCATCTTGTTTAATGTACCATTTAAAGCTTGTGTTTCCTTATTTATTTTCATTTTGGATGACCTGTCCATTGGTGAAAGTGGAGTGTTAAATTCCCCTACTATGATTGTGTTACTGTCGATTTCCCCTTTTATGGCTGTTAACATTTGCCTTATGTATTGAGGTGCTCCTATGTTGGGTGCATAAATATTTCCAATTTTTATATCTTCTTCTTGGATTGATCCCTTGATCATTATGTAGTGTCCTTCTTTGTCTCTTGTAATAGTCTTTGTTTTTAAGTCTATTTTGTCTGATATGAGAATTGCTACTCCAGCTTTCTTTTGATTTCCATTTGCATGGAATATCTTTTTCCATCCCCTCCCTTTCAGTCTGTATGTGTCCCTAGGTCTGAAGTGGGTCTCTTGTAGACAGCACATGTATGGGTCTTGTTTTTGTATCCATTCAGCCAATCTATGTCTTTTGGTTGGAGCATTTAATCCATTCACATTTAAGGAATTATTGATATGTATGTTCCTATTGCCATTTTCTTCTTGTTTTGGGGTTTTTTTTGTAGATTTTCCTTCTCTGGTGTTTCCTGCCTAGAGAAGTTCCTTTAGTATTTGTTGTAAAGCTGGTTTGGTGGTGCTGAATTCTCTTAGTTTTTGCTTGTCTGTAAAGGTTTTAATTTGTCCATTGAATTTGAATGAGATCCTTGCTGGGTAGAGTAATCTTGCTTGCAGTTTTTTCCCATTCATCACTTTAAATATGTCCTGCCTCTCCTTTCTGGCTTGCAGAGTTTCTGCTGAAAGATCAGCTGTTAACCTTATGGAGATTCCTTTGTATGTTAATTGTTGCTTTTCCCTTGCTGCTTTTAATATTTTTCTTTGTACTTAATTTTTGATAGTTTGATTAATATGTGTCTTGGCATGTTTCTCCTTGGATTTATCCTGTAAGGTACTCTCTGTGCTTCCTGGACGTGGTTGACTATTTCCTTTCCCATATTAGGGAAGTTTTCAACTATAATCTCTTCAAATATTTTCTCAGACCCTTTTTTTTTCTCTTCTTCCTCTGGGACCCCTATAATTTGAATGTTGGTGTGTTTAATGTTCTCCCAGAGGTCTCTGAGACTGTCCTCAATTCTTTTCTCTTTATTCTGCTCTGTGGTAGTTTTTTCCACTATTTTAACTTCCAAGTCACTTATCTGGTCTTCTGCCTCAGTTATCCTGCTATTGATTCCTTCTAGAGAATTTTAAATTTCATTGATTGTGTTGTTCATCATTGTTTATTGCTCTTTAGTTCTTCTAGATCCTTGTTAAATGTTTCTTGTATTTTCTGCATTCTATTTCCAAGATTTCGGATTATCTTTACTATCATTACTCTGAATTCTTTATCAGGTAGACTGCCTATTTCCTCTTCATTTGTTTCATCTGGTGGGCTTTTACCTTGCTCCTTCATCTGCTGCATATTTCTCTGTCTTCTCATTTTGCTTAACTTACTGTGTTTGGGGTCTCCTTTTCGCAGGCTGCTGGTTCATAGTTCCTGTTGTTTTTGGTGTCTGCCCCCAGTGGGTAAGGTTGTTTCAGTGGTTTGTGTGGGCTTCACGGTGGAGGGGACTGGTGCCTGTGTTCTGGTGGGTGGGCCTGGATCTTGTCTTTCTTGTGGGCAGTGCTCTGTCCGGTGGTGTGTTTTGGGGTGTCTGTGAACTTAGTATGATTTTAGGCAGCCTCTCTGCTAATGGGTGTGGTTGTGTTCCTGTTTTGCTAGTTGGTTGGCATGGGGCGTCCAGCACTGGAGTTTGCTGCACATTGGGTGGAACTGGGTCTTAGCGTTGAGACAGAGATCTCTGGGAGAGGTCTTGCTGATTGATATTATGTGCTGCTGGGAGGTCTCTGTTGGTTCAATATTCTGAACTTGGCTCTCCCACCTCAGAGGCTCAGGCCTGACACCAGGCCGGAGCATCAAGACCTGTCAGCCGCATGGCTCAGAAGAAAAGGGAGAAAAAAGAAAGAAAATAATAATAATAATAATAAAATAAAATAAAATAATTTAAAAAATTATTAAAGTAAAAAAATTAAAAAGTAATTAAAAAAAAGAATAGAGCAACCAAACCAATAAACAAATCCACTAATGATAATAAGCACTAAAAACTATACTAAGATATACATAAAAATCAGAAACAAGTCAGTCGCAGATAGTTAACCCCAAGTCTACAGTTGCTTCCAAAGTCCACCGCCTCAATTTTGGGTTGATTCATTGTCTATTCAGGTATTCCACAGATGCATCATACCTCAAGTTGATTGTGGGGATTTACTCCGCTGCTTCTGAGGCTGCTGGGAGAGATTTCCCTTTCTCTTCTTTATTTGCACAGCTCCTGGGGTTAAGCTTTGGTTTTGGCCCCACCTCTGCATGTAGGTCGCCCTCAGGCTTCTGTTCCCACCCAGAAAGGATAGGGTTAAAGCAGCAGCTGATTAGGGGGTTCTGCCTCACTCATGCTGGGGGGGCGGGAGGGGTATGGTAGTTATAATTGGAATGCAGGTTGAGCCTGCTGCAGCAGAGTCCAACATGACTTTGCAACAGCCTGAGGCACACCGTGTGTTCTCCTGGGTAATTTGTCCCTGGATCATTGGACCCTGGCAGTGGCATGCTGCACAGGCTTCCAGGAGGAGAGGTATGGATAGTGACCTGTGCTTGCACACAGGATTTTTGGCGGCTGCAGCAGCAGTGTTAGCATTTCACACCCATCTCTGGTGTCCGAGCTGATAGCTGCATCTCGTGCCCATCTCTGGAGCTTGTTAGGCAGTGCTCTGTCTTCTGTGGGCAGACAGGGAAGGAGTCCCCTCTCCTCGTGCACCCTGAAACAATGGTCTCTTGCCTCTTAAGCAGGTCCAGACTTTTTCCTGGACTCCCTCCTGGCTAGCTGAGGTGCACCAGCCCCCTTCAGGCTGTGTTCACGCAGCCAACCCCAGTCCTCTCCCTGGGATCTGACCTCCGAAGCCCAAGCTTCAGCTCCCAGCCCCCACCTGCCCTGGCAGGTGAGCAGACAAGCCTCTTAGGCTGGTGTGTGCTGGTTGGCACTGCTCCTCTGTGCGGGAATCTCTCCACTTTGCCCTCTGTGTCCCTGTTGCTGTGCTCTCCTCTGTGACTCTGAAGCATCCCTCCTGCCCACTCCCCATCTCCACCAATGAAGGGGCTTCCTATTGTGTGGAAACTTTTCCTCCTTCACAGCTCCCTCCCAGAGGTGCAGGTCCCATCTCTATTCTTTTGTCTCTGTTGTTTCTTTTTTCTTTTGCCCTACCCAGGTACGTGGGGAGTTCCTTGCCTTTTTGGAAGTCTGAGGCCTTCTGCCAGTGTTCAGTAGGTGTTCTGTAGGCCTTGTTCCACATGTAGATGTATTTTTGATGTATTTGTGGGGAGGAAGGTGATCTCCACGTCTTACTCCTCCACCATCTTGAAGGTCCCCCAGTTGAGTCAGTCTTGTTAGGAGTCGATCTGGCTTTGGGTTTTGTTGATTCTATGTTTAATTTCCCTGTACCACATATTTGAAATTCCTCTAGCATCAGCATGTTAGCTAGTTTGCTGGAGAGTTTTTCCCCAATGTCTCAAGACATTTTCCTGAAAGTCCGCATAGAAAGAAAAAATTTTCCCTTTCTTTCCCTATGAGCAATTTATTCTCACCTGTGCCCTGAGGGAGATAGAGTTTTCTGTCCTTTGTCCAGAGGCTTAAGCCTTTTGTGCAGTATAAGCGATAGGGGAGAAAGATCCAGGTGAGGATTTTGTACCTTTTCCATAGTGGCTGCTGTTCCTCTGCTCCAAGCCTGCACTACCAGGAAGTTTTCTCTGGTCTTTCCCTTCCCCAATCCTACTGATGAATAGTTAGGTATTTGGAGAAGAACTTATAAGGGGCTGTGGACTCCCTTTTATTTGCAGTTTCTAAGTGTATTATGGTCTCAAACTAGCGCACATGGCCATTAGCAATTTGTTAAGAATCTTAGCTAAATTATTTGTATCAGTTTGTATGGCATCATCAAGTATCCTCCCCAGGTAAGTAAGTTTTCAAGTTCCTTTCTTCTTGTCTTCCCTTTGGTTTCAAATTAATGATTGCCCTGTGACCTCAGCTCTTTGATTACTTATGTTTTATTGTAGAAAGAAAAAAAGGAAATCTTGAGAAAGGGCAGAGGTGATGAAATAGTCTGAGAGGGGGATTATACTGAGGGTTCAGTAATTAAGATGGAGCTAAGATCGTAGAAAGCAAGACTAAAATGTCCTGCCTCTGTGACTTTTCAGTCAAGTAGAAGCAAATATATGACTATGGTAAATCATTGTAAAAAGAAGATTGAGATTTAGAAAAAAAATTAAAACTCCTTAACCCATTCCTATAATCCAATTAATACCACTCAATATCAGGAACTTTAAGGAAAAAAAGGAAAAATAAGAGGGAGGTTTTGTTAGGTGACAGAAGCAATATGATGAAATTATGAAACAGATGTATATGGTGAATGTGAGCATGACATCAAAATGGGAAGATGAAGATGAAGTTTGATATTTCACCCTCCACTTTTTACTCACATGTAATCCCAGGGAAGGATGTCTTCAAGGTTCCACCCAGGATGGCGGTGGTTAATGATGAATATGATAATCGCTGCTACTAGACCTTGATTTGGTTGTACTGTGTCCCCACAGAGGCTTTCTGGCAGCATCTCCTCCCAATAGCAGTCCAGTAATCATCTTACAGCATCCCCCTTCATTCCACACTATGTTTCTGTGGACCTGAAGGTTTTTCTCCATGATTATTCCATCAGAAACAGCAACTTACAGAGCAGTGCTCTGTATTAACTTCCAAGTGGTATTTTGCTTGATTCTTGAAGGGAAGGTGAGATAAGATTTAATTAATCCAGTAAATTAAAATCTCATTAAAACACAATAAATGGGGTCCAAAAATTCAATCATATAAAATTAAAGTCACACTATCGAGAACTTTAATGACAAACAATATTTTTTAGTCATTTTTTTGTCATAAAAGATAAAAAATTCAAAAAAACAAATGTTATACTGCAGACAAGTAAATGAACTCTGAACTGAAAAAGTTCTAAAGGGTCAGGAGTCATTCACCTCCTAACAGAATCTCTCTCTACCACGAGGGAGAAACTTTAACTTATTTATCTTCTCTTGAGATGTTGAACTGGAGTAAGGGAGCCAAGTGTCAATCATTATATGCCATCTTGTGTTCTCCTAGCATTTTCGTGTAAGCATCAAATTAATTTTATATCCCAAACCTTGGGCATCAGTATAAAATTATCTCCAATTTATTTTCTTAGAACACTACTCTAAAGTGGAACAAACTCTAGGTTTCACTTTCTTTTATTCTGAGGAAATGTAATGACAATATGCAATAGGAAACCCCTCAAGCATTGCTGAAGAAGTGTACTGATAAAGCATAAGCTGCAAATATCAGTAAAAGAAAGTAAAGAATTTCTTGTGCTGTTAATATTGGATTTGTAATTTGAGCGCATTGATATTTTCTCTTAAATAAAAGTACTTAAAGACCCTCATCAGTTATTGTTTACAGTGTTAGAACTAGTTTAGTTGTCCTGCAGGATTTAAAAATACAGTAACTGTGTTTTTATAAAGGTTATCTAAGTACATGTCTGAAACCCTGTTCAGTGATAAGACAGAATATTTTAAAATCAAGATTATCTTGAAAAGCACAATATGTATGTTTAATAGATGCTTCTACAACCTAGAGGAAGTGCCAAATATACTTTGGTAGTTGATACTTGTATTCTATATGGGAAGAATGAAAACAAATCATAGATCCAGGTAAACTCGATTTAGCAATGAAAGGAATTCTTTCTCTCTTTCACTCATACACATACACACAGCCTTACATATTTACATAAAGACCACATAGATAGCTCCAAAATCAAATCAGAAAGCTAGAAATATGAGAATATATTCTATTTTGATAGCTTCAAATTCATGAATTGACAGTGATTATTATTTGTTTTATTACTAATATGAAGTTACTATGTTGTCTGTTGGCTTTCTGAAAATTGACTTCAATTTCTATTTTTCAAAATACTTGGTTTTCAAAGAAGTTTTGAACAGACAAAAGACTTACCTTGTACTTACGTAAGAAAACCACTATCATAAAGATGTCAACTTTCTCTAAAATTTTGTAAAACTAAAGACATAATAATAAAATATTAATTTTATATAACTAGATAATTTTATCTGAAAGAATTTATGGAAAATCAACAATCAAGAATAGCAAGGAGAACTTGGAAAAAGAAGAGACATGAATGGAGATTACAATCACTAAGTATTAAATAATTATGAAACTTAGTAATTAATCAATATCCTCCTAGCACATGAATAGGCATATAGGCCAAGCAAATAGAATAAAAGATCTTGAAATAGGACCAAATACAAATGCAACTTATTAAGTGTTACAGACAACATCTCAAACATGTAGGCAAAAATAGGCTATTTATGAAATAATGATGAGGCAGTGGATCAACATCTAAAAACATAAATAAATTTAGATATACAAACTTTATAACTTATACTAAGATAAATTTTAAATAAGTGAAAATGTACATTTGATGCATTGTTTAATAAAAGTTAGGTAATAGTGAATTTCTATATAAAGTTTGAATAGGGAAGACTTTTCTAACTATGACTCAAAACCTTAAAGCCTTTGAAGAAAGATTAATCAACTCAATTATATATAAGCATCAACACTCTGTACATGCAAAAATTAATGCAAATAAAAAGAAAACATCATGAGAAAAATAAAAAGAAAATGATATATTTATAATATATCATAGATGAAGGACTAATCTCCTTAGTGTACAAAGAACTTCTAGAGGGTGGTGCATTAGTTAGCTTGGGCTGCCCCTTACTGACATCCTATTCCTGGCTCACCCAAATTTATGTACTTCTCATATGCGTAATACATCCATTCCTTGCCAACAGCCCCAAAAGTCTTAACTCATCATAGCACCAATTCTAAAGTCTAAAGTTCAAAGTCTCATCTAAATATCATCTAAATCAGATATGGGTGAGATTCAAGGTACAATTCATCCTGAGGCAAAATTCCTCTCCAGCTGTAAACCTGTGAAAGCAGACAGGTCACATGCTGCTGAAATACAATGGTGAGACAGGTATACAATAGATATTCTCATTCCAAAAGGAAGAAGTAGGAAAGAAGGAAGGTTTGATGGATCCCAAGCAAGTCCAAAACAGCAAGGCAAATTGCATTAGATCTTAAGGTTCAAGAATAATCCTCACTGGTTTTATGCTCTGCCTTCTGGACCCAATGGGTCAGTGTTCCTGCCTCTGCAGCTTTGGTAGGAGGGGGTCCTTCCCCCAAGGCTCCAGGCAGCCACCTCAGGCCTATTGAAACAAAGGTGGTGATGAATTGAGAGATTGGGATTGACATATATACACTAATATGTATAAAATGGATAACTAATAAGAACCTGCTGTATAAAAAAATAAATAAAATAAAATTCAAAAATTCAAAAAAAAAAATGAAACAGAGGTGATACCCACTTACCCTTTGAAACTGAGGCAGCCCTGATGATCTCTGAGTTGCCCTTTGGGTTCATTCTACTCTTGTCTTTAAAAAATAGTGCATGTCTGCAGTTTAATATCTTTATCATCAGATCCTGTAGGATCTAAGAAGTCTAATGGCCTTCCTTCATTTTGTCCCATCTCTATCTCCTTCACATCAAACTGGCAGTGTTTCTGCCAGTTTTTTTTTTTGTTGTTGTTGTTTTTGTAGTATTAACAAGCTGAGAATTTTCAAAATCTTTAAGTTCTGGTTCCATCTTGCTTAACAATTCCTTCTTCAGTTTCTATCTCTTTTCTCAAAATTTATCATAAACAGTCAGGAGGAACCAAGCCTCTTTCTCACCACTTTCCTTAGAAAGCTCCTCAGTTAAATATCCAGTTTCACCATTCACAAGTTCTACCTTCTACAAAACACTGAAACATAAACACAATTAAGCCAAGTTCTTTGCCACTTTATAGCAAGGATTGCCTTTTCTCTAGTTTCCAATGACATGTTCCTTATTTCTGTCTGAGACCAAACCAGAATGGCCTTTAACATCCATATTTCTACCAACATTCTAGTCACGATTACGTATATATTCTCTAAGAAAATGGCAGCTTTCTCTCTAGCTCTCCTCTTTTCCTTAACCCTCACCAGAATTTCCTTTAACAGTCATATTTCTAGCATGCACCACAAAACTCTTCTAGCCTCTCCCAACACCCAGTTCCAAGAACGTTTCCAAATTTTTAGGTATTTATTACAGCAGTACCCCACTTCTCAGTACCACAATCTACATTATTAAGCTCTAGCTGCCATAGCAAAATATCATAGACCTATGGCTTAAACAACAGAGATTCATTTTTTCACAGTTCTGGAAGCTGGGGTGTCCAAGACCAAGATCCAGCAGGGTTCAATTTCTGGTAAAAGTTCTCTTCCTGGCTTGCAGATGGCCACTTTCCCTGTATACTCATATGGCCTTTCTTGGTGCACACATGTGGAGAGAGAGAAAGCTCTCTCCTGTCTCTCTTATAAGGACACTGATTCCATCATGAGAGCCCCACTCACATGACTTCATCTAACTCTAATTACCTCCCAAAGGCCTATCTCAAAATACTAAAACACTGGGGTTTAAGGTTTTAACATATGAATTTTGGAGGGACACAAACATTTAGTCCATAACAAGTGGTAAGGCAAAGACCAATTACACAATAGAAAAAATGGACAAAGTTTATGCACACATAGTTCTCAGAAAAGAAAATATAAATGGCTCTAACAGATATGAGAAAATGAGCCACTACATTTGTAATCAGGGAAGTATACCTGTTCACTATTTTCCACCTTGATGGCTGGCCAAACCTAAAATTTTAATAATACCCTCTGTTCATGAGGTTGATAGGAAACAGGAACTTTCATATTACTGGGGGAACTGTAAATTGTTACAATCCCTCCACAGAGAAATTTGGTATAGTCTAGCAAAATAAAAATACATATACCCATAGACCCAGATATTTATCCTGCAAGTAAAATTGCATGACTGAGGAAATATATAACACAATTGTATGTAATAGCAAAAGACTAGAAGCATCCTTAATACCCATCAATCAGGAACTGCTTAAACAATTGAAGGAGCATCCTTTAATGGAATGCTTTACAGCTGTCAAAACAACGAGGCAGCTCTCTATGTACTGATATAAAAAGACTTCTGAGATATATGGCGAGTAAAAAGATGCAATACAGTGTATATAATAAACTAAATTCTGTATAAATTAGGGGTAATATGGATTTCTATTTTTATTTATATACCTGTGCTTAAAGACAAAGGAACCACAGATAAGAATATGGTGATTCTTATGCCTCCAATAAATGGTTGGTGTTAGAAATGGGTGAATAAGGAACAGAGATGAGAGGAAAACATTTGACTGTGTACTCTTCATGTATTTTATTTTTGTTCTTGACTATTTGAGTGAATAAGCTATTCAAAATTAAATTAAAAATCACTTTTAAAATGTTTTTGATTTTGTAGAAAGGCAGAACCTAGAAAAGAGTCTAGTTATGAAATACTGAAAATGTTATAAACCCTACAATTAACAAATCAAAATGAAATGGATGAGATTTGTAAGGTCAATGAACTAAAATTTTTAGCATAATGTGTTATATAAAATATAATTTCATGTGTAAAATTAAAATTTACAATTACTATGAAATGGATTGCTGTGTGAGGTAAGAAGGCCTGGAAGGATCAAAACATGCAGTTTTCTTTGAATGATCCCCTAAGAAGAAAATATCATATGAATGAGGGAAATAAAAATAAGAGAGTTGTTAAGGACTAAAAGTAAAACGTTTAGCTTGTGTCACCATGAGAAGAAGAGGCAAAGGACTACAAAGAGCTAAATGAACATAAAAGCTCAAGAAAGAAGGATCAAGGGCCCCAGACAACAACGGAGCAGAGGCTGCCATCATGACATGATACTGTAGTTCTTGGGCCACTGAGATTTGGTATCCCCCTCCCAACAGTTTTCCTGTTAGGATGAAAACAATGACTTAGCATGTGTATGCCTTCTCTTTTAAATGTAATAATTAAATTCACTATCAAATCGGAAGCTTGATAACTTTTAAACCAGTCCCAATGAAATAGATGGACAAGACTATTTCTATAATACATTCTATCTCTTCTTTAGGGAATGAAAATTTTTCATTACTTCCTTTATATTTCCGTCAGAACTTGCCATATGTCAAAACACATACCTGGTATACAAATTTTATTTGTTTATTAAAATCAGTTGATACTATTGAGTTATATGGGATCATACTCCAAGTAAATATTAACACTATGTTTTCCTAATGACACAATTTTTTAAAATAATACACTTATATCGGCAGAATTTTTTTAGATATATTTTTGGCACATATAACATATGCAATCTCATACTAAACTTCTCAGATTGATTTTAGCTCTCAGAGGCCCCTCTATGGTGTGATCTTGTGCAGAGCACACACTGATCAACCTTGTATGTACACAACCATAAATGATATGGACAACTTGCAAGTACAGAGAGGTGACACAACTAGGGAGAAGCAGAAGAGGGGATGAGAAATTGGAATAGAAAAGTATGTATTCATAAAGTCGTTTCATTAGTTAAAGCTTGGTGATAGCAAAGGCAGTATTAGCGTCCTTTATGACACATAGCAAAAGTTAAGATGGTCCATGGTACTTGATTAATATTAAGCTAGACTTTTCAAGAACACTCTTTGGGGACTCTGAGGAGTAAGTTAGAGGCTGGTGATGCATTGGCTCTTGCATGACCTTAGAGTTTCATTTCTCGAAGTGTGTAATATTAGAAACTCAAAGTACCTAACTTGCTCCCAGGGAATCATTGATGATCAGAGAGACTTGACTTCCCAAGCAGCGGTGATGAGGCAGCAGAACTGAGAATGTCAAACTGTGGTGATGTGTACCACGGGGAACAATAAGGATCAAATTTGTGATTCCCCCTGCATTTGCTCAGGAATCTCCGTGTGTGCTTGGAGCTGCTGTTAGCATCTTTGAAACCATGCATTTTGTGGAAATATCGTTTTCTTCCCTTATTGACTCACTGTATTGAGAGTTTGTTGTTATGTGTTACCCAGTGTAGTGAGACACTATAACCTGAACTACTTTTTCTCTTTCCTTCTATGGAAGTAAATCAGATAGTTTAATTTATTCGTATGCAGTTTGAGTCAAATTCTCTTTGTATTTTTATGGTGGCATAATAGCTATCAGAAACACTCCCTTGGCAGCCATGAACACTATAATAAGCAAAGTCTCAAAGAATGATTTCATATTATGCTCTAAATGTGCACAAAAATAATTTTGGAAAGCTATATTATTTACTTAAAAGTCCATTCTTAGGCAGTTTGAAAATACAGAGTGAATAGCTAATGCCATCAACCATTGAAACATTTTGATAGAGCTAGGCTGATCATAAACTTGATATATTAGGATATGCAGTTGCATTTTCAATATAATACATCTAAAATATTAATAAAGATGTAGATACAAAATGGCATCAAAGCATTAAGATGGTCAGCATTGAATTCTGTATGACTATATGCCTGCTTTCTTTTGATAATATATCTTAATCAACTTTATGACCTAGAGAAAGTATTAGAAAAAGATGGATATATTCAAAACCCAGAGACATTAGCCGTGTATGTTTTTGAAACAGAAAAGAAAAGAAAAATGTGTTCTGTTTTATTTTGCTAAGCGCTGTACTTCGTGGCCAAGAAATTACACAGGCTGTACTGGAAGGTAGACAAATGCTTAATGATAATTGAATTGAGTTGTTGCATTGTTGATGCATTTATATTTAGATATAATTCATGGTTTCCAGGAAAATTATTTAATGAAATAAGAACACTACTGAATATTTACAATCTGCTATAGGAAAAAAATCTAGAACAATTTAAACTTTACATTTAAACTTTTAGAAAAGCAGAGAAACTAACCTTGAATAGTTGCCTTAACTTTTCTGGTTTCTTTTTATTGTTAATTATTACTGATTCTGAATTTATCAATGATACATTCATTATCTAAAGGTACTAACAATATAGAAGAAAGCATTAATAATAAATAAAAATCACCCATTCTCTTAATTATGAAAGTTTGCTTCAGATATCTCACTTAAAGTAGCTTCTAGCTGACAGCTCCCAGTGTGGCTTCTCTTAATTTCCCACTAAAGAACTCATGAAGAAAATATCCAAGATAAAAACTTATAGCACAACACTCGGAGTGATAGACAATGTCTTTTAAGAATCTGGGAGTAATTTTCATGATGAATAGTTGACAGTTAATTTTTTAAAAAATCATAGTCTACTGACTGTCTGTCTCATGAATCAGAGAAGCTCTGCCAGTCTGGAAGATCAATAAACTGATAGGCAGGGGAATGCATAAAAGGACACAGATTAATTGGAAGTACAGTGGTACTTTATGTAACAATATTGAGGGATGGTATATTGGTTCATCCTTCACTGTATATCTACTGATGCTGAGTTAATAGATAAAAGGAAGGCACTTCCTTTCTATTTTATTTTAAGGATTTCCTAACTTTTCTAACTCTCTGCATCCTTATAGAGAATGCAGCTCATGGAAGAAGGGTGGTATAATGGATTGAATGGAGGCCCCCCAAAGCCCAGGTCGTACTCTCCAGAACCTGTAAATGTTACCTTTTTTAGAAAAAAAAAAAAAGGTCTTCACAAATGTAATTAAGTGAAGGATCTTAAGATAAGATCATCCTGGATTATCCAGGTGTGCCTTAAATCCAATGACAAGAGTCCTTATACAAGAAAGAAAAGGAAAAGTCACCTAGAGAAGGCAGTGCAAAGACAGAGACAGAGAGTGGAGTAGTGGGACTGCAAGCCAAGGAAGCCAAAGAATGCCAACAGTCACCAGAAGCTGGAAGAGGAGAGGAAGGGATCTCCCCTAGAGCACCCAGAGGGAATGAAGCCCTGCTGACACCTTGATTTTGGAATTCTGGATGTCAGAACTGTGAGAGAATAAATTTCTGTTGTTTTAAGCCTCCAAGTTTGTGGTAGTTCGTTACAAGAGCCCCTAATAGAGGTGGGGATAAGGAGGTAAGGACAAAGAGTTCACATGTATGGAGCCCTGATGTGATACATTGTTTCATGGAAGGTAGACAAGTGCACACCAGAGAGAATCTTGGTAAATGTACAAACTGGGGTTAATTATAATGATAATGACGATGATGATGATAATGATGATGATATCTTCTATGTTTCTATTTTTACTATAGAATATTTTATTACTGAGAGTCATAAAACCTCAATTTCTGAATGCTTTTATTCTTCATCAAACATTTAGTTTCTTAATATATTACTTTCTATATTTTGTTCTGTGGAGTACACTGTAATGAGAAATAAGAACTAAGTTAATTGTGGTTCTTCAAAGCATCTTGTTTTTGAACAAATATCACCCACTTTTACCTCCATTGAGAGCATATCTTCCAGACATTAGTCCAGTAAAGCAGGTCCCAAGTCAATTAATTGTAATCCTGCCTGGTATGCCATTAGTGTATCTCATGTATCAAGTACATTTTCTTAAATACAAATAATATAAAATTTTATACACCTGCTTTTTCAAGGAAGCTGTCAACACCACTTTTCCACCTATAATCCGAGTCTACTTAAAAATTATGAATTCCTGATGTATTTAATCAGATCTTTCTTGTTGAAGTCTCTGATACCTGTAAGTACCAAGTAATTCTATTCATCAGAAGAAGGATTCCATATTAGCCTTATTATCAACTCTTTATCTCCAGTTTTCAGAGGGCATCTTTTAATAAAATCCTTGATCTGAATTTGTGTTAAAGTAGTTGTTCTAGTTTGCTTTCTGAGATCTCTTATTTTCAGTTAAATACAGGACCCAATTTTCTTCCAATTTAGTCTTTTGATTTTATCTAATTTTTTTTTTTACTTTAATATTTTTCACTTGGGTCTAGATTGTGCTCTGATTTTATGCCTCTCAGACTTTAATGTACATACAAATAACAAGGATATACTACTAGTTTGGATTCAGATTCCAGGGTGCAGTCTGAGATTCTGCATTTTTAACAAGACCCTAGGCGATGCAGATGCTGCTGGTTCACAACTACATTTGTTTAGGAAGAAAATTCATCTACTTTTTAATGTGATTCTGCTCTTTGTTTCCTAATACTTACCCAATTTACTTTCTTATGTTTCTAATGCTAAAAATAGTTTTCTGGCCACCATACTGTGTTCACTGACAATATCTGGTAAATATTCTGTCTTAACATAAAGTCACTCAAGGCATAAGTGCTTTTAAATTTTTTATTAAAAAGTGATAGGCATTATATATGTATATGGTTTATCCTGACAACAAACATAAAGTTATAAGATTTCTGGATCAGAGATCAGTTACTTACTTTCAGAATATCTTGGCATTAGTATCCCATGTCCCATATCCAGGGTAAAAATGATAAGGGCAGATGTCACTCTACAGGTGCAGAAAGGTCTGTATTATAGGAGAAGAGCCCCAAAATTATGAATCCCAAAGCTTATATTGAGCAGCTTATGCAGCTGCCCCTCCTCCTTTTAGGAGAAACAGACAGATTTTATCCTTCTAATGAAAATAGCAACTACAACAAGATATTTATTTATCTATGTCCATTACCCTATGAAATGTAAATAAATGGCTCTAGAGGTGATTAACCTGCAAATCTCTCCTGAGAAATTCAACATCTCCAACTTCTAAGGCATGGCTATCATTCAGTCATCCTCTAACACAGGTTGCCAGTAATTTTGATCAGAAAGCCTTGGCCTTGCAGATATGTGAAAATATCCAGGAAACATTGATTTTCAAAAACCATATTTTTCTTTTTCATTTCCTGTTTAGGACATCAGGTACTTTAGGTTTCAGATCATATTCATTAAATAACATTATTATCATTGTTACTAACCTATAACCTCCCATTTTTCTCTTTCCTTCCTTCCATTTATTTTTTTTTCTATTTTCTGTTTCCTATCCACTGAATGTTCATAGCAAACAATTCTACAGAGTTTATTTTATATCTTTGTTTGTGTTCTTGTTATGTTTTAAATGCATGTATTTTTGAATTAAGGTGTAATTTAAATAGAGTGGAATGGAAAAATCTTAAGTGTGCTGTTCAGTGGGTTTTGACAAACGCGTATACCCTTGTAAATAGTCCCCTATCAAAATATAGAATATTCCTATCAACGCAAAAAATTCATTTGTGTTCTTTCTCAGTCAATCCTTTTAAGCCAGTCAGTCCCTCCCAGAGGCAAAGAGACAATGCTGTTCTGATTTCTAACAACATTGATTAGTTACGCATATCCTAATATTTCATATATAGAACTATGTACATTTTGTCCACATAGAGCTCTTGAGATTCATTCATCTCATCATTTTTATCAACAGTGCTCTCCTTTCTAAAGCAGAATAGTATTTTATTACATAAATACACAATCATTTGTTTATTCAGTTTCCTCTTCAGGATATTTGGGTTGTCTCAATTTTGGGTTATTATGGAAAAAGAATATTAAAAATATTCTTGTTAAAGTATTTTCTTGCTTAAATACATAAGAATAACATTTTGGGGTTATAGGGTAAAATATATTATAACTTTTTAAGAGTTTATGGGAATTCCATTTGTTCTCTGTCCTCAGCAATATTTGGTATTGGTAGTCTTTGTTTTTTTCTTTATTTTAGCCATTCTAAGGTGTGTAAAGGGCCTCATAAAATAAATACTTTATTCGCTAATTTGAGGACAATTTACATCTTTGCAATTGTAAAATATCCTATCAAAGAGCATAGAATATTATTCTTTTAATTAAATAAATTACTCTGTCTTTTAATGTATTTAAAATTCATTTTTTTAATTCCAGAGTGGACTTATATGATCTTAGTTCATGTCTAAACACTTTGCTAACCTTTGTTAGTATGTGAATTATATCTTATGTTTTATTACATTATTAGATAGTTATCACTAATATAGTTGTAATTGACAACCTTGAACAAGCTCAAACAATTTAACTTTTTCATTTTTCTCCACATTGGTAATTATATTTAAATAATTATAGCTTTATTTCTTCAATTACATTTATTACATCTTTTATCTTTTCATTTCTTTAATCTATCTACCAGGTATGCCAGGACTATGTTAAATAGTAGGATAAGAGTAGGCATCATTTCTTACTTGATTTCAAAAGGCAATCATCTAAAGTTTCAACAATAATTAATGATATTTGCCTTAGGATTTTGGTACAATCATTACTAAGCTAAGGAAGTTGCTTTTATTATACTTCTGGGAGGTTTTTTTTTAAATTTATATAATCAAAAGTTTTTAATCTTTATCAAAATTTTTCCGTTGGCTGTTTAGATACTAATGCTTTCTTCCCTTCTGATAATTAATAAATTGAACTGCATTCTTAAGTTTTCTGACATTATCCATACTTCCAAGTTTGAGATCTAAGTTAAATATATCAATTGATAAATAATTTCAAGTTTCATTTGCTAATAATTGATTTATTATTTTTGGATCTGTACTCACTTGTGTCATTGGGATTGTCTGAGTTACGGTACCATGGTGATGCAGGCTGCATCTAAGGAGTTTGGGGTTTTCTTTCTTTCTTTTTATTTCTTTAATTATTATTGGGAAGACCTGATAGTCTATTTGTTGGAATACACTAATAAACCCATCTAGTCCAGAGACTTTCATTGTGGGAAATTTTAAATTTTAAATTTCTGGATGTTTAGTCACTTCTTGAGAGCTAGTCGTGTCTTCTCCCTGTGTTTAATTAACTGGCTTTTCTCTGCTATCTCTTTCAAATGTAATATACTCTGTCTAAGCTTTCAGTAGAACTCGATCTATTTTAACATACATTCTTTACTGTCCCTTCATCAATATGAAGAATTCTAATCAACGCTTGTTCATATTGTCCAGTACTTTGTTTTGAGCCTGTTTTTCCAACAAATTTGATTTGATGATTATTGCTTTTATTAACTCCTCACATGTTGTTCCTTCTGTATTCTATTTCATCTCTTTAGATGTAAATAGATGTCTTTTAGAACTCTCCACCCTATCCTTCATGTCTTCTATCCTCTCCTTTTATTTTTCTATTTGTCTCCCTGTGCTGGATTATGAATAAACTTATTGAGGTCTATATTACAGTTTATTAAATTTTGTTCAACCTTGGTTGTTCTAAATGTTTAAAAGACCTGACGTTTATTTGTATCCTCTTTAATTCTCCTTTTAAAGTTTTGTTCATTGCTTTTAATATATCAACACAGCTATTTAATATTCTATGTCTAAAAATTATAATGTGTGACATTTTAAAAAGTCAGTTCCTGCTTTTTATTATTTCTGTTGCTGTTTCTAAACCGAGATACATAGTTTCCTCAAATAATTTTTTACATCGCCTATTGTCTGCTTATTTTCCTTGAAATGTTTTCTTTGGGAATATTTTATGTCCAGGTGGGATCCACATCTTCTGCCAGACATGCAGGGACACTAGCAACACAGAACCAGTTTAAATCAAATTCTCCATTCAGGATGTTTTAGACCTCACAAATGGCACAAATGTAGGCATAGGATCCCATGAGAGCATACTCTGAGCTGTGATTTCTCATGGGAGACTCAAAATCTCAGAGGACTGAAATCATTTATCGTATGTTCTCTGACCACAGTGAAATCTAGTAAGAAAACAATAGCAAGAATAAAAACACCTTTATGTTTAGAAATTTAGAAACCAAGATAAACATTACTGCAAATATGCATCAGAAAGGAAATCTATTTTGAAAGTAGAAAATATATTGGGCTGAAGCACAGTTAGCGTATCTGTATTCAGGACACAGATAAGAACATGTTCAAAGAAAATATACCAATATAAAGTCATATATTAGAAAAAGAGAAAGGGTGTAGAATCAGTGAGTTATTTCAAGAAGTTATCATAGAAGAAATCTAAACCCAGAGAATGCAGATGTAAGTAAATATTAAATGTTAGAGCAGAAATTAATTTTGTATATCACAAGCAGCAGAGAGAATTAACCTAGACAATACCTTGCAAGATAGATTTTTGCAATACTGATCAATTAGAAAAAAAGAGGAAGCACAAAAACATTGTCATAAATACAAAATGTTCATCCTTACAGATAATATTACAAAGATCATGACAACATGTTGTAAATAATTTATGCTAAAAATTTTTTAAATTGAAAGATCCTAGAAAAATAAACTGACAAAAACTGACATAAGATAAAATAGAAAATTTAAGTAATTCTGTAGTTGAATCCATAACTTAAAGCTTCCTGTATTACTAAAGGTGGGCTAGGATCAAATTACTTAAAATCTCAGAGATTTAAAAGAACAAATATTCATTTCCTGCTCATGGTACCTGTCTGTTATGGATTGTTGGAGTTGATGCTCTTCTCTACATCATCCTCCCCTAAGAATCAAGATTTGTGGAGGTTCTAACTCCATGCTTCCATGATTGGTGCACCAGGAGAAAGAGAGTTCTATAGTATCTTAAGGGTAAACTTAGTGCTTCTATCTGAAAACAAAATCTATAATGTTCACTCATTTCACTGGCCAGCAAGACAAGCTGTCTTGATCCTTGGGTTCAGAACTGCACAATTTCACCATATGCCTACTATTTCATTAAATGTAAATTCCCCAATTAAAAAATTTAAGAGTATAGTAGATACAAAATTTATTCAAAAATGTAGAAAATGTAGATAAAACAAACCTATCTGGTATAATTATGCTAATGATAAAGTTGAAGGCAAAAATAGTTAATATGGACAAATAAAGGACATTTGTTCTTATGTTAATGAACTAAGGTCAATTTACTGGGATAATATCAGTTTTAAATATGTATGCATACAATACCATACATTCAAAATAAAGTAAAAAAAAAATTACTGAACTGAAAAGCGAAATAAAAAGATCCACAGTCAGAGGGAGAAACATTAATATACTTCACCCCATAAATGACAAGCAGAAAAAATTAAATGAAATAGACAGATTTTATGAAAAACACAACTTAATAAAGGAGTCTACTAGAAATTATAGAACATTGTATTAAACAGTGATAAAATATAAGATTTTTTTAGATAAATGATGCAAAACTTTAAAAAATAGCTCCATATGATGAGTCATACAATAAACTTCATCTCAATTACATTACTTAAATCATCCAAAGAATTTTCTGGACTAGAGTGGAATAAGAAGAAATCAATAACAAAATGCCAAATAGAAAACCCCTAACTGATGGGAAATTAAGTAATATACTTCTAAATAGCTTAAGGGTAAAGAAAGACATCACAAGGGAAATTAAAAACCATTTTGAGTTAGTTAACATTAAGTTATGATACATCAATCCTTGAAGGATGCACCTCAGCAGTATTTAGAGGAAGATCTGTCCCCAGAGTGTATACATTAGTGAAGAAGAATGTCTGAAAAACAGTAATCTAAGCGTCTACTTCAAGAACCTACAAAGTGAAGTTAAGTCAGAAAGAGAAAAACAAATATCGTATACTAATGCATATATATGGAATCTAAAAAAATGGTACAGATGATCTTATTTTCAAAGCAGAAATAGAGACGCAGACATAGAGAACAAACAGATGGATACCAAGGGGGAAAGCGTAGGTGGGATGAACTGGGAGATGGGGATTGACATATATACACTATTGATACTGTGTATAAAATAGGTAACTAATGAGAACCTACTGTATAGCACAGGGAACTCTAATCAGTGCTCTGCAGTGACCTAAATGGAAAGGAAATCCAAAAAAGAGGGGACATACGTATACGTATAGCTGATTCACTTTGCTGTACAGTAGAAACTAACATGACATTGTAAAGCAAATGTACTCCAATAAAAAAAAAGAAATAAAATTAAAATAGTAGAAGAAAGGAAGTAATAAAACAAGACCAGATATCTGCGAAATAGATGGCCTCAGCTGGGGATACTCAGTGGCTCTGTTCTTTTTCATGTGCCTCTCATTCTCTATCAGCTGACCCTGTGGAAGGCTTTCATATCAAAGGCTGAGAGCAAAAACAAAAGTAAACCCAATCAGCTAAATGCTTTTCAAGTCTCTGCTTAAATAATTTTTGCTACCATCTCATATCCAAGCCAAAGTTAGAGTGGAAGTGTGCTGAAAAATTACCAGATAAGAATGTGGATATAGAGAGAAGTGAAATATTGGTGCCTTCTGGCAAAGTTAACCTGTGGAGTTAGGTATTGACATAACGGTTACCAGTGGAAATGACTGGAAGGGGACAGACTGCTTCTGGGATGTTGGTAATAATCTGTCCCATGATTTGACTTTTGTTTTCTCAGGTGTATTTGTTTCTAAAAAGTCATTGAGCTGTATATAGTTATTTGTATGTATAGGTCACTTAAAAATTTCACTTTAAAAAATCCACAGTATAAAAATTTTTTAAATTAAAAATTATAGTTGAAAAATATAGTTACAAACATGATATATTACTATATGACCACAAGACTTATTAGATTTAAAAATAATTTGAGAATACAAGCCAAGTGTTGATAAGGATGTGGATAGGAAATTTTATACGCTCCTGATGGCTATTTTCCCTGCTTAGAGATAATTTGTACAACCACTTAAGAAAGCAGATTTCTACTATCTACAAGTACTGGTCCATATGCCATATGACCTTGCAAATTCACATCTAGATATACACAAAAGAGCTTATTACATATGTGCACTAAGTAATTTGTACAAGACTAGGCATACAGTGGCATTCTATACTAATATAATAAATGAAATACCACTGTGTACAATGACATAGATAAATTTAAAAAGCATAGTATTGAACCAAAAAGTCCAGGTCCAAAAGAGCATATATTATATTGATTCCATTTATATGAAGTTCAAAAGTCACCAAAACTAAACCAAAGTCTTAACACGTGCCTGCTGAGATGGTAAACCTCTGAAGAAATGCATTGTCATCATTGCCATAGAAGTCAGCATACTGTTAAATTTGGGCGGGAGGGTGGGGTGCAATGATTGAGAAGGGGCATGAGAGGGGCTTTGATGGTGCTCATAATATTTCATGTATTTTCCTGCCTGGAGGTTACATGGGTTTTGTTTTGTGATAAATTATTGAGATTTACATTTTTGCTTTATTTTCTTTTCTCTATATGTGTATTCTCTACGTGTAACTATGTCATTATTAAAATGGATACAAAATTCATGTTATTTGAATATGATTGGTGTTTTTTGGAGGAATAGGGATGCATTTGGCAGGAGCTACTTTGAGGACATCAAAGATACTGGTAATGTTTTATTTGCCAGTCTGTGCACTGCATCAGGGGTGTTTATTTATTACTCTTCTTTTAAACTAAAAGTGTCCCTTAGATACACCAGGTTGGTGTATTTGATATATTTCATAATGAAATACATTTTAAAAGAACATTTAGTCATGTATTTGCAGGTTAAAATATGCTTTTCTTCAAAATGCGGTCATAATTCTGTAATTCCACTAAAGTATTCAAGTAATGTAATCCAATCGTTCAATTTATATGCAAGTTGAATAATTATAATGACATATATGCAAATGCAATTAAGGGTGCTCATATATGCAAATAACTATAACTTCCAACTTGATAAATATTTCAGTAATTCCATAGCGAGGGTAGCATTTTTCAGGAAATGACTGCCTACTGCATGTAATGAAATTTATTATAATTTTAAATATTTCTTTTATGTATATTTTGGCATGGTAAAGATATGCAAGTTTTACTGGAGCTCTTCATACATCCTGCAACAATTGGCACTGTAAAACCTGAAGGGGTGGTGTGAAAGATTGGTTGTTCAATTAAATTATTTCCATTAGATTACAAACCTTACCTGTACAAATCACCTCTCAACATTTGACAAAATTCAGGTCCCTGTCTCTCCATACCCCCAAAATTTCTATTTATTTATTTTTATCACATCCAAGACTTTTTTTTCTTCATTAAAAACTTTTTATTATTATTACACAAAAGTAAACATTTCAACAACATTTTTTAAATATAAATTTATTTATTTAATTTATTTTTGGCTGTGTTGGGTCTTCGTTGCGGTGTGTGGGCTTCTCATTGCGGTGGCTTCTCTTGTTGTGCAGCATGGGCTCTAGGCACGCGGGCTTCAGTAGTTGTGGCAGGCAGACTCAGTAGTTGTGGCACACGGGCTTCGGTAGTTGTAGCTCACGGGCTTAGTTGCTCCGCAGCATGTGGGATCTTCCCGGACCAGGGCTTAAACCCGTGTCCCCTGCATTGGCAGGTGGATTCTTAACCACTGCGCCACCAGGGAAGCCCCTCAGCAACATTCTTAACATTCAGTTTGGTATGGAAATGGTTTCCAGAGGAAATCAATCTATTAAATAGAAAAGGTACAAAGCTGAGGCTGGAGCCAGGGTCTATGTCATATCCTTCTCCATAGCTGGAAAACTAGCACAGACTCCAGGCATCACACTGAAAATTCCTTTTTTTTGCAACATTTCATTAAAAATACCAAAATCCTCAGTATGTTTCTGTATTTCTCCTCTGCTGAAATAAACAAAGGAAATGAACAGGTCATCAATCCGGTTTCTAATCTCACTGAAGAGAACGAATCCCTTCCTCTGCAGCTGGCTGGGAAATGCAGGGGATCCAGGGGAGGATGCCAAGACTTTTATGCTTTTGCTTCTTTCCCATTGTTTTTGCCACATCTACTGACTCTAACCATTTCTTCCCTAACTTTATTTATTTCTATATTTCTTCCTTCTTTCTGATTTATTCACACCTGTGCTTTTGTTTGTTTCTTTCCTCAAAACTTAGGCAGCCTGGATATTTTTCATGATCCCGGATTATATTTAAAACACTATGAATTAGTTAGTTAGTTATAGTCTTCATACTATGCCCAGATTTACCTTGATTGTTTCCAAAGCAATGAGTACAATAAATTAGACACAAACTTTGTACCTATATCTTCCATTATTTAAATATAATTATGTAGTCACATTTTTAATTCTGAAAGTATTGTAAATATAAACCAGAACAAATTAAATGTATTACATTGTTTAAAAGGCTTTATTTAAAGACTTTTGCTTCTAAAACTCATTATGTGGCTTCTTAAAACATCTTGAGTAAAAAGAATCATCATCATCATCATCATCACAGAGAAAAGCTGTGGATGAAACTCTTATTTCAGAAAAATCATTCAGCAGAGAAATCTGTTCACTTTGGTTGAACACAAGGTTTTCTAAATTTACTTGACAAATTATTTTGTATTGCATAAAACTGCTTAGTGATTTTCCAATTGATGCTTTTGAATGGTAAATGCTGACTTAAGTCCATGTACATTTTTGCAATAATTCTTACTCTTGGTAAGTCACAATTTTGAACCACATAATGATGGTCATGATTCAGTTAAAACTCACATAACTCATATAAGACTAAGCAATGACCACAAAATATGCTATTTTGAATTTTAACATTTTACCATAAAATCTTTTATTTTACAAAGTGCCAAATAATAAATTGTGTTGCAGCCAAATTATTAAGATAGAGTAACAGGAAAATCGTCTATCAGACCAATTATGAGTACTACTACAATCTTTTTTTTTTGTCACAAATAAACTAGAAAAAGAACAGGCTAGATTTCTTGGCACGAATACTAATTAATTTGCTCCACCCATAAGGACCAAATTAAAGTTACAACACAAATTAAAGCAGCGATTATGCTAACACATACAATTATTCATCTTTGAAATAAATGAGGTTGAAAGAGATAGATCTTGCTCCCAGTGCTCCAAAGCCAATTACTTAAATAGTTAAAAATCAATTTAAAATACTTATAAAGCCTTTGTAAAACTAGCTTATTTTTATTAAAAAAAAAAAAGACTGTCATACGCACTTGATTTCCTTCTGTGACAGAATGAGTGACAGGTAGCTCAACACGAAGTGCTCTTTAAGAGGAATTGTATCAAATTTGGTTCACTATCATTTTCCTAGGGCCTAGCAAAAGTTTTGGGCACTGTGTAAGTGCTCAAAAAAATACATTCAATAGTGAACATACCTGGTAGATCAAAGCAAATGACCAAATAAAACTACCTTACTTCAACTGCATTTATAATTCTACCATATAACACACTCATCAATAATCATGATAGGTTACTAATAGCCATAAGGCATGCATATGTGTGTGCGTGTGTACACACACACATACATAGGTACATACATATATATAATCAGCATAAGCATCTGGTAAGTTAATAAACATATGTGATACATGCAGGTAGTAGCAAAGTTCTCTCAGGAGGGAACTATCCTCACCTAGAAAAGTCAAATATACAATCTCAACGCATAATTGATCAGAACTGGAGTAGTCCTATAAATACTCGGTCTAGTCCTATAAAATACTTTACAGAAGATTGATTGGAGATGTTAACGTGTGAACCTCAACATAGTATCATTCACAAGAGTGACAGGTCAACCTTAGAATTCTAGAGGACATGACATCACCAAAGAAAGTCTTATAGGCACCTGTTCAGAAAATATGCAGATGTCTTGTCCAGCAAACACAAGCATGTTTTGCCATAGTTTCATATTGTGAAGAAGAGCATAGACATTACACAACTAATTGTTTTGTTTGAAGTCCATGTTCATAAGAATTGTTTGGATAATTGACGTCTTGGAAAGTTTGCCTACAGATAGACAATGCCCTCTTCAGATCAATGCGACATTTTGGTCTTCATGAAATATCCATTTATAGATACCTGTATATCCGGCTCGTAAATGATACATAGCATTCTATTAATTCTGGACAGAGATAAGATAGAGTTTCAGGGTATAAGTCTGAGAAACAGGTCCTAGATAAAGATCATTTCACCAAAATAAATATCCTCTGGTATGGATATGACTAGGCAATCAACGAGACTTTCTGAATGACCACACCTCCCCTACCTCTGACCTCCATTTCAAAGAACACCTATCTTTCAATGTATTTCTTTTCTCTTACTAGACAATTGTTAAGGGTAATTTTATGTTCATAGCAAAATTAAGCAGAAGGTACAGAGATTTCCCCTTCGCTGCCACATACACACAGCCTCTCCTGCTATCAACATCCCGCACCAAAGTGGTGCGTTTGTTAGAATCAACGAACCCACATTGACACATCATTATCATGCAAAGTTCATAGTTTACGTTAGGGTTTACTCTTGGTGTTGTACATTCTATGGGGTTTGACATATGTATAATGATATGCATATAGTTTTCTACTTTAATGAATAGTTTCACTGCCCTAAAAATCCTTTAATTCCTGCTTTTTCCCTAAACCCTGGTCACTACTGATCCTTTTACTGTCTTCCTAGTTTTATCTTTTACAGAATGTCATATAGTTGGAATCATATAGTAAGTAGCCTTATCAGACTGATTTATTTCATTTAGTAATATGCATTTAAGTTTCCTCCATGTTTTTTCATTGCTTAATATTATTTCTTTTAGAACTGAATAATATTCTATTTTCTTGATATATACCATAGTTTATTCATCCACTCACCTACTGAAGCATATCTTGGTTGCTTCCAAGTTTTGGCAATTATATATAAAGCTGCTATAAACATTTGTGTGTAGGTATTTCTGTGGACCTAAGTTTTTAACTCATTTGGGTAAATACCAAGGAGTGCAATTACTGGATTATATGGTAAGAGTATGTCTAGATTTGTAAGAAACTGCCAAACTGTCTCCCAAAGTGGCTATACGATTTTGCATTTCCACTAGAAATGAATGAGGGTTCCTGTTGCTCCACATCCTATCCAGCATTTGGTTTTGGGGAGTTCTAATAGGTGTGTAGTGGCATCTCATCGTTGTTTTAATTTGCATTTCCCTGATGATACATGATGTTAAGCATCTTTTAATATGCTTATCTGCCATCTGTATGTCTTCTTTGGTGAGGTGTCTGTTTAGGTCTTTTGCCCATTTTTTAAAGTTGGGTTGTTCATTTCTATTGTTGAGTTCTATCTTTGTATATTTTGATTGAGTCCTTTATCATATATGTGTTTTGCAAATACTTTCTCCCAGCCTCTGGTTTGCTTTCTCATTCTCTTGACAGTCTTTCTCAGAGCAGAAGTTTTAAATTTTAATGAAGTACAGCTCATCAATTATTTATTTCATGGATCATGCCTTCAGTGTTGTATCTAAAAAGCCATCGCCATACCCAAGGTCATCTAGATTTTCACCTATGTTATTTTCTAGGATTTTTATAGTTTTGCATCTTACCCTTAGGTCTATGATCAATTTTGAATTAATTTTTTAAAGAGTGTAAGGTCTGTGGCTAGATTCATTTTTTTTTTTTTTTTTTTGCATGTGGATGTCCAGTTGTTCTAGCACCATTTGTTGAAGAAGCTATCTTTTCTCCATGTGTTGTCATTGCTCCCTTGTCAAAGATGAGTTGACTATACTTATGTGAGGATGTATTTCTTCTTAGTCTCCAGTTAATCATTTCCTTTACAGGTATACTGGAGACTGTGACATACTATCCTAATACTTTTTCAGGATGGAAGGACTTATTCTTTTAGCTGCTTGGAAGTGCTGCTGGCAGACAGCCTTCAGCTGTCAGCCTTCTTTGAGGTTGGTCTTGGCTGAAGTGAGCGGCTTTGCACAAGGGTATGAGTCCTTCCTGAGGAGGCTCAGATCCAGTGAACGATTAGCACAGTGTGAATAATAAGGCAGACCCCTTTGCCCAACTCGGGTTAACTCTGAAGTGCCCTGTATACTCAGTTTTCCCTGAGACTGTGGCTAAGGCCTTTGTTGAGAATTCATTGAAGTACAACTTCTCTCTTGCCTAATCATTCTTATTTCCCCACCCTTTCATATATGTTGATAAGAAGAGTGTGCCCTAATAAACTTCCTGTGTGTTAATCTTTATTTCAGAATTTGCTTCCCAGGAACCAAACCTGTGATAATTGGCTAAATTATGGCCTGAGTCTTCATTGGGATGCCACTGTTTATGGAAAAAAATATCATTAAAGGGACAGAGACTTTAGGTACTTGACGGTATGTTTACTATGTTTTCAGGCAAAGACACTGGATGAAGTAAAGATGTGTCTTGGCCTATATTTCTGTGGTAATGTTTATTTTTGTTACTTTCTATTTTGTTTATTTATTCAATCATTGCCACATCTGTTTCCAGAAGATTTCAGTGGTTTTCAAAAGACTCCTGGTGCTGAAACATAACTTACTTGGGAAAAATAGATTGAAGAAGAGGATTCACAAACCTGAAGTACCTAATGCAACAGCTAACCCTGTTTCCCACTCTAAAACTTGAGGAGCTAAAAAATAATTTGCATGTTAAGTTTCACTGAACAAGAATCTTAAACATCATTTTATAGTTTGACTTGGAGAAAGCAGGCCTGACGTACTGCTTCATATTCTAATAATTTGTGATTTTTAAAAAATTGTCATGATCTTTATTGTTACATATTGAAATATATTTGCATAATCCTTAAATACTATTTTAAATTTTTCCATGGTCCTGATTATGCTTAAATTCTGACAAATCACAAATATATTTTAAAATTCTGACAAATCATTATGTATCCTACAGCAAGTTCCTGTGCTATCCTCTAGAATATCACTTCCTTGAATTTCAACTGGATTATGTTTAACTTTCCAATTTATCAGAAACTTTACATTTTATTTGGAATTACTGTATTACCTGTAACTTATTATATTTATTTATTTTATTTTCATCATTAAAAAAAATCATCCAGCAATGTAATGAATGTATCTTTCCCTTCATGAAAAATATAAAATAATTATATATTAATGGTCAATTAAATAAAACAGCTCAGGTGGTTACTACAGGTACACATTAAAGCTTATTGATAATTATTAATTCATAATACGGGTTGTGACATCCTTGAAAAGGTACTCTTCAGATTTCCCACGCTAGGGAGCACAGTTTGCTGATAGCTCCCACTGCCACCCCCTTTGAACCCATCATCATATCATGATCACTCCAAGGCCACACTTTCCTGGATTGCTCCTGGATGATGACTGCAGGTCCATCTCTGTGGGATATGGGGTTCCTATAACAGGGGACTTTAACTAGCAGATTTCCCATAGGTCTAGCCAAAGCTTTCTTAGTATTGTGCTTCAGTCTGAGAGTCTTCCTACTCAATCCTCCTTCCCTCCTGTTCTTCTTTTACAAATGGCAGTCCTGCCTCAGGGTCTGAGAGCTCTCCCCGCCTACTCCTGCTTCTTTGATCTTATATCCATGACATTTTCTGTTTATATGAGTGCATTAGTCAGAGAACAACACCCAGGCCTGGTAGATTAGGCAGCTACCTGGGAAATCACGTTTGGGTAAAAAGGCAGATGGAAATAGACTAAAGTAATAGACAAAGTGATTTCATTTTTAAGGTTCAAAGTCTAAGGAAGTTCCCAAGATTTTGTGAAAACTAAGGTAGTAATTATCTAGTGTTCTTTATGGTATTTGATTTTTCCATATTGATTCATAGTCCTTCTTTATATTTTTTCATATTGTCCTTTATTTATAGTTCTTACTTATTCTGAATGCTAACATCTAGTCACTTATATAAGTATTAATATGTTTTCTCAGATTTTGTTTTTTATTCTCTCTTTCTTCTGGAGCCTGTACTGGGTACATACTCATGTTCTGGCTTATTGTTCAGCAGAAAGTTTCAATGCATGTCATCACTATTATATCACACTATATATACTACATAGAATTTTAGTACTTATCATAAATTTGAGGTACTTTTTAAAAATTTTAAATATGCCATGAATTTGTAGACATAATTAGATCTTTTACATGGTTCAACTTTTAAATTCAAATCTCCTATAGTTTTCTATCAAGTTTATGAATGATTTTAATTAGAGCATTTCTTGTGTTTACAAGGTGAAATCTTAAAAAAAAATAACACTCTACCATTTTTAAATTATCTATGTCAATAGGAATACAAAATAAATCATACAAATTAATTAAATGTTGAAATTTATGTGAACTCATAAACCTCTAATTACATTTTTTTGTGTGTTCATCAAAACAATGCTTTAATTCTAGATTATTAGCTTATGGTAGATATAGGTTACAAATGCAATTCCCCAAATAAATTTATAATTGTGAAATGAATATAGCTTTTAGAGAATCTGTTGATTAATATGTAGATGAAGCAATAAAGCTATTAAAAACTCTAATGAATTAGTAGAACTGAGGGAAAGTACAGACTCCCAAAAATGTTCCATGAATGTTAGGCTATTAACACAAATTTATCTCTAACAGAGCCTCTATTTCTCTTTTTTGAACTGTCTATAAAGCCTCTTGTTGACATATGTTACATTTATTGGTCATAAATATGTTAATGGGAATTATTTTAATATATTTTTATCTCCATGAAATCTAAAATCAGAGGAAATGTGGAAAGTTATTTGGATTAACTTTCATATTTCTGCTTAACATGCTAATTCTGAAACATCATGATCTATTCTAGAAGGCTAAAATGATACAAAGGTATGACATAGGTGCCTGGGGCAGAGGATAAGAGTAGGTGGAGATTAGGGGCAGAAGAAATTATACAGGAAGAAACTGAAGAGAAACATTTTTTTATTTCAACAGTTAAGAGACTCCATTTCTCTTTTCTCCCTCATGCATCTTTTGGTAAATTTTATATTAGATCCAGGGTTCAGAGGGGCTCTATCAGTAATTTAGCTCAGATGCAATATGGGGTAAATGGAATTTTGTGGGAAGCAACTACTAGACATAACATTGTGGTACACCTTTAAGAAAACATATTTAGAATCCCAACTAACAGACCTATAAATAAAATTTTAATAACAAAACTTGTCTATAAACTAGGAGTTTTTCACCTAACTAAAATTAATACTGCTTTTCTTGAAAGCAAGAGATAACTCTTTTAAACATTTTCTTTATATTTCTGGAATGTTTCAAACTGTGTTGTGAAGCATTATAGATCCCCTGAAGTACTATGAGATAGTTTTTCTCTCCGGATAATATGCTTAGAGTGGGTTGCTATTGTGGCAAAATAAATGATGTCTGAATGTACTGGCATTTAAAACTGTAAGAGCAAGGCCATAGGTTTGTTTTATAGTTATGACTCAGCCATACTGTATAAAATGAGTGTCTATTCATTACAATATGCTTTAAAATAATATTTAAATGAGAAAGGACGTGCACTCACTCCCTCTTGTGAGAGCACCGGAATCACAACTAACTGCTGAACAATCATCAACAGGAAGACACTGGAACTCACCAAAAAAGATACCTCACATCCAAAGACAAAGGAGGAGCCACAGTGAGATGGTAGGAGGGGCGCAATCACAATAAAATCAAATCCCATAACCACTGGGTGCGTGACTCACAAACTGGAGAACAACTATACCACAGAAGTTCACCCACTGGAGTGAAGGTTCTGAGCCCCATGTCAGGTTTCCCAACCTGAGGGTCCAGCAACGGGAGGAGGAATTCCCAGAGAATCAGACTTTGAAGTCTAGCGGTATTTGATTGCAGGATTTTGGCAGGACTGGGGAAAACAGAAACTCTACTCTTGGAGGGCACACACAAAGTAGTGTGTGCATCAGGACCCAGAGGGAAGGAGTAGTGACCCCATAGGAGCCTGAACCAGACCTACTTGCTAGTGTTGGAGGGTCTCCTGCAGAGGCGGGGTGTGGCTGTGGCTCACCACAGGGACAGGGACACTGGCATCAGAAGTTCTGGGAAGTACTTCTTGGCTTGAGCCTCCTGGAATCCAACATTAGCCCCAGCAAAGAGGCTGTAGGCTCCAGTGCTGGGTTGCCTCAGTCCAACCAAACAACCAACAGGGAGGGAACCCAGCCCCACCCATCAGCAGTCAAGCAGATTAAAGTTTTACTGAGCTCTGCCCACCAGAGCAACACCCAGCTCTACCCACCACCAGTCCTTCCCATCAGGAAGCTTCCACAAGCTTCTTAGATAGACTCATCCACCAGAGGGCAGACAGCAGAAGCAAGAAAACTACAATCCTGCAGCCTGTAGATGAAAACCACATTCACAGAAAGATAGAAAAAATGAAAAGGCAGAGGACTATGGAACAGATGAAGGAAAAGATAAGACACCAGAAAAACAACTAAATGAAGTGGAGATAGGCAACTTTCCAGAAAAAGAATTTAGAATAATGATAGTGAAGATGATCCAGGACCTTGAAAAAAGAATGGAGGCAAAGACTGAGAAGATGAAAGAAATATTTAACAAAGACCTATAAGAATTAAAGAACAAACAGAGATGAACAGTACAATAACTGAAATGAAAAATGCACTAGAAGGAATCAATAGCAGATAACTGAGACAGGAGAACGGATAAGTGACCTGGAAGACAGAATGGTAGAATTCACTGCCACAGGACAGAATAAAGAAAAAACAATGAAAAGAAATGAACACAGCCTAAGAGACTGCTGGGACAACATTAAATGCACCAACATTCACAATATAGGGTTCCCGAAGGAGACGAGAGAGAGAAAGGACCCGAGAAATTATTTGAAGAGATTGTAGTTGAAAACTTCCCTAACATGGGAAAGGAAATAGCCACCCAAGTCCAGGAAGCGCAGAGAGTCCCAGGCAGTATAAACCCAAGGAGAAACAAGCTGAGACACATAGTAATCAAATTGGCAAAAATTAAAGACAAAGAAAAATTATTAAAAGCAACAAGGGAAAAGCGACAACATACAAGCGAACTCCCATAGGGTTAACAGCTGATTTCTCAGCAGAAACTCTACAAGCCAGAAGGGAGGGGCATGATGTACTTAAAGTGATGCAAGAGAGGAAGCTACAACCAAGATTACTCTACGTGGCAAGGATCTCATTCAGATTCGGTGGAGAAATCAAAAGCTTTACAGACAAGCAAAAACTAAGAGAATTCAGCTCCACCAAACCAGCTCTACAACAAATGCTAAAGGAACTTCTCTAAGTGGGAAACACAAGGGGAGAAAAGGACCTACAAAAACAAACCCAAAACAATTTAGAAAATGGTAATAGGAACATACATATCGATAATTACTTTAAATGTGAATGGATTAAATACTCCAACCAAAAGACAGAGGCTCGCTGAATGGATACAAAAACAAGACCCATATATATGCTGTCTACAAGAGACCCACTTCAGACCTAGGGACACATACAGACTGAAAGTGAGGGGATGGAAAAAGATATTCCATACAAATGGAAATCAAAAGAAAGCTGGAGTAGCAATACTCATATCAGATAAAATAGACTTTAAAATAAAAAATGTTATAAGAGACAAGGAAGGACACTACATAATGATCAAGGGATCAATTCAAGAAGAAGATATAACAATTATAAATATATATGCACCCAACATATGGGCACCTAAATACATAAGGCAAATGCTAACAGCCATAAAAGGGGAAATCAACAGTAACACAATAACAGTGGGGGACTTTAACACCACACTTACACCAATGGACAGATCATTCAGACAGATAATTAATAAGGAAACACAAGCTTTAAATGACACAATAGACTATAGATAGATGTAATTGATATTTATAGGACATTCCATCTGAAAACAGCAGATTACATTTTCTTCTCAAGTGCACATGGAACATTCTCCAGGATAGATCACATCTTGGGTCACAAATCAAGGCTCGGTAAATTTAAGAAAATTGAAGTAATATCAAGCATCTTTTCCAACAACACTATGAGATTAGAAATAAATTACAGGGAAAACAATGTAAAAAACACAAATTACAGGGAAAACAATGTAAAAAACACAAGCATATGGAGGATGAGCAATATGTTACTAGATAACCAAGAGAACACTGAAGAAAGCAAAGAAGAAATCAAAAAATAACTAGAGACAAATGACAACAAAAACGCGATGACCCAAAACCTATGGGATGTAGCAAGAGCAGTTCTAAGAGGGAAGTTTATAGCAATACAATCCTACCTCAAGGAACAAGAAAAATCTCAAATAAACAACCTAACCTTACACCTAAAGGAACTAGAGAAAGAAAAACAAACAAAACCCGAATTTAGTAGAAGGAAAGAAATCGTAAAGATCAGAACAGAAATAAATGGAATAGAAACAAAGAAAACAATAGCAAAGATCAATAAAACTAAAAGCTGTTTCTTTGAGAAGAAAAACAAAATTGATAAACATTTAGCCAGACTCATCAAGAAAAAAGAGGAGAGGACTCAAATCAATAAAATTAGAAATGAAAAAGAAGTTATAACACGCACCACAGAAATACAAAGTATCACAAGAGACTACTACAAGCAACTATATGTCAATAAAATGGACAACCTGGAAGAAATGGACAAATTTTTAGTAAGGTATAACCTGCCAGGACTGAACCAGGAAGAAACAGAAAATATGAACAGACCAATCACAAGTAATGAAATTGAAACTGTGATTAAAAATCTTCCAACAAACAAAAGTCCAGGAACAGATGGCTTCACAGGTGAATTCTATTAAACATTTAGAGAGGAGCTAACACCTATCCTTCTCAAACTCTTCCAAAATATTGCAGAGGAAGGAACACTTCCAAACTCATTCTGTGAGACCACCATCACCCTGATACAAAACCAGACAAAGATACTACAAAAAAGAAAATTACAGACCAATATCACTGATGAATATAGATGCAAAAAGCCTCAACGAAATAATAGCAAACAGAATTCAACAACACACTAAAAGGATCATACACCATGATCAAGTGGGATTCATCTCAGGAATGCAAGGATTCTACAATATTTGCAAATCAATCAAGTGATACACCATAGTAACAAATTGAAGAATAAAAACCATATGATCATCTCAAGAGATGCAGAAAAAGTTTTGACAAAATTCAACACCCATTTATGCAAAAACTGTCCAGAAAGTGGGCATAGAGGGAACCTACCTTGACATAATAAAGGCCATATTTGACAAACCCACAGCAAACATCATTCTCAATGGGGAAAAACTGAAAGCATTTCCTCTAAGATCAGGAACAAGACAAGGATGTCCACTCTCCCACTATTATTCAACATAATTTTGGAATTCCTAAAGATGTCAATCAGAGAAGAAAAAGAAATAAATGGAATACAAATTGGAAAAGAAGAAGTAAAACTGTCATTGTTTGCAGATGACATGATACTATACATAGAAAATCCTAAAGATGCCACCAGAAAACTACTAGAGCTAATCAATGAATTTGGTAAAGTTGCAGGATACAAAATTCATGCACAGAAATCTCTGGCATTCCTATACACTAACAACGAAAGAGCAGAAAGAGATTAAGGAAACAATCCCATTCACCACTGGAACAAAAAGAATAAAATACCTAGGAATAAAGCTACCTAAGGAGGTAAAAACCTGTACTCAGAAAACTATAAGACTCTGATAAAAGAAATCAAAGATGACACAAACAGATGGAGAGATATACCATGTTCTTGGATTGGAAGAATCAATATTGTGAAAATGACTATACTACTCAAAGCAATCTACAGATTCAGTGCAATCTCTACCAAATAACCAATGGCATTTTTACAGAACTAGAACAAAAAAATCTTAAAATTTGTATGGGGGCACAAAAGACCCCGAATAGCCAAAGCAATCTTGAGGGAAAAAAACGGAGCTGGAGGAATCAGACTCCCTGACTTCAGACTATACTACAAAGCTACAGTAATCAAGACAATATGGTACTGGCACAAAAACACAAATGTCGATCAATGGAACAGGATAGAAAGCCCAGAGATAAACCCACGCACATATGGTCACCTTATCTTTGATAAAGGAGGCAAGAATATACAATGGAGAAAAGACAGTCTCTTCAATAAGAGGTGCTGGGAAAACTGGACAGCTACATGTAAAAGAATGAAATTAGAACACTGCCTAACACCATACACAAAAATAAACTCAAAATGGATTAAAGACCTAAATGTAAGACCAGACACTATAAAACTCTTAGAGGAAAACATAGGAAGAACACTCTTTGACATAAATCACAGCAAGATCTTTTTCAACCCACCTCCTGGAGTAATGGAAATAAAAAGAAAAATAAACAAATGGGACCTAATGAAACTTCAAAGCTTTTGCCCAGCAAAGGAAACTATAAACAAGATGAAAATACAACCCTCAGAATGGGAGAAAATATTTGCCAACAAATCAATGGACAAAGGATTAATCTCCAAAATATATAAACAGCTCATGCACCTCAATATTAAAAAAACAAACAACCCAATCAAAAAATGGGCAGAAGACCTCTACAGACATTTCTCCAAAGATGACATACAGATGGCCAAGAGGCACATGAAAAGCTGCTCAACATCACTAATTATTAGAGAAATGCAAATCAAAGCTACAATGAGGTATCACCTCACACCGGTCTGAATGGGCATCATTAGAAAATCTTTAAACAACAAATGTTGGACAGGGTGTGGAGAAAAGGGAACTCTCTTGCACTGTTGGTGGGAATGTAAGCTGATACAGCCTCTATGGAGAACAGTATGGATGTTCCTTCAAAAACTAAAAATAGAATTACCATATGACCCAGCAGTCCCACAACTGGGCATATACCCAGAGAAAACCATAATTCAAAAAGGCACAAGGCATAATTCAAAAAGGCACCCCATGTTCATTGCAGCACTATTTACAATAGCCAGGTCATGGAAGCAACCTAAATGCCCATCGACAGACGAATGGATAAAGAAGATGTTGTACGTATATACGATGTAATATTACTCATCCATAAAAAGGAACCAAGTTGGGTCATTTGTAGAGATGTGGAAGGACCTAGAGACTGTCATACAGAGTGAAGTAAGTCAGAATGAGAAAAACAAATATCGTATATTAACGCATATATGTGGAATATAGAAAAATGGTACTGATGAACCGGTTTGCAAGGCAGAAATAGAGACACAGATGTCGAGAACAAACATATGGGCACCAAGGGGGGAAAGCAGGGTTGGGGGGGTGGTTTTGGTATGAATTGGGAGATTAGGATTGACATATATACACTAAAATGTATAAAATATATAAGTAATAAGAACCTTCTGCATACAAAATAAATCAATAAAATTCAATAAAAATTTAAATGAGAAAGGAAGCACAATTTTAAATAGCCTCTGCAGATTTAATCTGATAACTGAAATACAATTACAGAGTTGAATTGTGAACTTTCTTTTTATTTTATGTGTAAATTAATTTTGCAGAAGGAAAGAGTGTCCCATTTCAATCTTTGTTTTTGAGATATACCATCTCATATTTAGGAAGTATCATGGACACTTTCATGCCAACGGTGTTTTTAATTAAATCTCAGCTCATGAATCATTGATCTTAAAGAATTAGAAAACATCTCTAGTGTGAGCAATTAGATCTCTTTTTATTGTGGAGTTCTGGTTCAATAGGCATGAAATTCTATGGCATGGATTGTGAGTTATAGTACTCCTGGGTCCTTACTCCACTGACAAATTCTGATGTTTCCAAAATGAAACCCCAGCTTCATATTCAAATTCTCCTATGTTCAATGATCCTTGTAATGCATTTTGATGTTTCAGTCTCTCAAGTGTTGGTTGAGTACAGGTTTAAAGAACACTATCAAATTTTCCATAGATATGCAAAGAAAAAGGTACACAATTCAATGCACTGTACAAAGAAAGATGAATAGATTGATGCAGAGTTGGATGCATTTTACATAGATAATCAACTTGCTAATTTTAGCCAATATTGAGTGTTAAGAATACACGTTCCTGTCCACTGAGCTTGTACATAGGCATGTGATTACTTCTGGCCAGTGATATGTGAGTAGAAGAAATGCGTACTACTTTTGGACTAGGTATTTCAATTTTGATGGTCAATTTTCTGGCCCTCTCTTCTTACACCACAGTAATTGTGAAACGTGTCAGAATGAAGCATCCAAACAGCCTGGTTCTGTGTTAAGCTTTGAGCCAAGGCTTCCACTCTCAACCCACACTAGGCATGGAGGATAAGTAAGAAATAAAACTTTTTTGTTAAAACTACTGAGCCCAAATCTGATAGCAAAACTTAGCCTATCTTGGCTAATACAAACAAGAAGGGGTAGTTATTATGTAAGCAATATGAGAAAATATTTCTTCTTTCCTAAATAAAGAAACCCTCTCTTTACTGGTCAAAATTTGTCACACCAGTATTTTACACCATCTGAAAAATCGCATAACTTTTTCTTAAATGATCTTTAAGTCAGTTTGGTAGGCATTTGCATTTTTATGTGCATTAATATCAGCTTATTGAAATACCAGTATTTGGGCTAGATTCAGAGAAAAAATTTAACCCAAGCTCTTTATTTCATAAAGATAACCGAAGTTAAGAGATTTGCCAATGGTTACTCATAATAATAAAAGTGTATGATAAAAACCTACTTTTTCAGGAAACCAGTTCACAGTTCCATTCCTTACACTATATTTTCTTCACGTCACCACCTAGCCTTGCATTCGGAGCGCAGCCTGGGAACCTTGTGCAGAAAAAAGTGTGTTGGGAGGTAAGAATTCCTAAAGAACGAATTTGGAGATAGACAAGAGAGGTATAGAAAAGGGAAATGGTAGAACAAACTCTATATCACAACATTTTTGGAGCAAATGCCTGCATTTTTATTTTTCTATGCAAGTCACACAGCTTTGGTTCCAAAGGGACTCAAAGTGGCTGTAGAGTCCTCAGGTTCCCATCTCATGTGAGTCACAGCCTGTTTCTCAATCATTTCAATAGCTGTTATAAGTAAAATTACATATCAAACTTCTAAGCAGATTGATGTACATTTCAGGATCCGTTCTACAAAACTTCAGGCAAAATTCTGTTTTTCCCTTTGATAAATTTTGTATTTGTTTGTCTAGCCTTTATTTTTTTTTTCCAGTGAATATGTCTGATGTATAAGCAGATTTTTTTTTTTTTAACTGTGCTTCTGTTTTAGAAGAAAAGATACCCTGATTCTTTCAAAACATCCTCAAAATAATGATCTGGGACTAAAGTACCTTTTCTAAAAGTTACTGAGATTTTTAGATAAAGTTTAATATAAATGCACCCCATTAAATTTTATTACCACTTATCAGGATCAGGCTCCACATGGTATGGTATCTGTGCTTTGTTTATCTCTGTTTTAATAGGCATTTCATTGACATTTTGATAGACTCCACCAGTGCTTGAGGTTACTAAACTCTGTACTTCAAGTTATTACAGTGAAAGCAATGCAGTTAAAAGCACTCCTTTGATCATGCATTATTCACTTATTTTTAGCTTTGAATATTACAATGGAAAAATTTTAAAAGCCAAGGTTTTAGATAAGTTTGAGGCCACATTCCTAAATGATAATAATAAACCTCCTACAATTATTTCTTTAATACTGCAGTTTGGACATTTTGAAATGTAATTTTCATTGATTGTCACCAAATATATGCAAACATATTTTCAGCTGCCATTGTTCAGATTTGCCTTTCTTCGTTCTTGAAAGGAGGGCAAAGTATGGGAAAACTACTGTTTTTGAGCCAAAAGTTTTATATCCTTGCAAATCTGGCAAGGATTTCAACTTCCAATAAAGTTTATCTCACATTAAACTTGATTTTTATATTATTTTGCTGAGATAATAGTTCATTCATTCCGTAACAATGAAACAGTGAGCTGACTGAAGTTCATAACTTGTATTAACAGCAATGATCCTAATACCTTTCATTTATCAAGATTCTGCTCTATTCCAAATTCTGTATTATAAATTCTTTATATATGTATATAAGTTTGTGTGTGTTGTGCTTAAACCTTACAACAAATTAAGAGTCAGGTAGGATTATTCCCCTCTACAAGTGAGGATACTTGCTTAAATTGGCTAAAATCACCTCATTAATACATGGCAGAGGCAGAATTCAGATCTAGCGCAACCTCACTCCAGAATTAAGCTATGATACTTTACTACCTTGCCTTGCATAAGACTGTTTTAAAAATTATATTTAAACATTTATAATGAATACCTAATATTTCTGGAGCTTTTACTTTGCGCCAGGCGCTGCTAGCACTGATTCAAATGTATTAACTCATTGCTTCTCACAGCCTCCCTGTGTTATTTTACAGACATGAGCGGTATAGAGAGGCTGTAGAATTTGCTAACCTAATGCAGGTACTCATTGATGGAGCCAGAATTCAAACTGGTTGCAGAATCCAGGCTCTTATCCATCATATTTACACTGACCCTCATTTCTAACATATTATCTTAGAGAGGAAGACATTTTCATGAACATTGGGTGAGATCTCCCTTCCAGAATTAGAATGTGCTGTATCGATTTTCTATCTGTTCACACTCTTATCTTTTCATTTCTAATCTTTTCATCCTTCTCTGAGCCCAATATACCCAATCTGTATGTTTCATCTTGTCTGCTAATTCTTCTAAATGTAGTGTTGATCTGAAGTCCTGTTTTAAAAATAAAAATAATTTTGAGGCTACATGTCTCTTCAGTGAGTAAGGATGTCATGAATATACAGCAATTTCTGCCAAGGATGCAGAAGGGTGGAATTGTGGTTCAGCTGTCACATATTTATTCTAACAGATGTAAATTCTTATCTAAATTTAAACAGAAATGCTTTAAATAGCTCATATATTTATCTTTGATAGTGTTAGTCTAGCTCTATCTAGGCCCCGCGATGCTAAATTGTAGGCTTCTACCTGATCTTAAATACATAGCCAGTTTTTTTCACAGTCCTTGTCAGGGTCTGTCTGAGCATCTGCCTCAGAAAACCAATCCCTTTAGGAGTGCGACCTTGCCTCCTCTTTGACAATTCCACTATCTTTAGCTTGAAGACAGTTGCCCTTCTCTATGATGATGACTTTCTACCATAAGGATGACTTACCTGAATAATCCTGGATTCTTTACTCTGTGTTTCACAATTCCCAAATAGCATCCCTGGCTTGCCAGATTGAATTTCCTCCAGCAGCTCTGATTGTGGCCTCAATCTCTTGTTATTTCATGTGCTACGCAGGTGACATTGTTCATAGAACTTTCATCAGTTTTAGCATACGTTTTCAGACATCAATAACTTGTCATGTCTGCTTTGAATGTGCTGCTCAGAACCAAACAAAATATCAGTGCAGAGCCCAGTGATAATTTCTCATTCCCTCACTGAACTTTACGTGAGGCTTCTGTTACTATAGCCAAAAATGGCATTGGGCTTTGTAGCAGCCATATCATTTATGGCTCATAATGAATTTGCACTTAAACAAAATCCATGCAAGAGTTGCTGTAAAGACAGAAGTCCTCCCTTATGCACTGAGTTATTAAATTTAATATCTAGATGCACATCAACACCTTTATGCATGTTAAATATTAACAATCACATTTGAATGTTTTTATCTTATACAGTTTTTTAAAAAAATTTAGATTCTATCAGTCACTGAGCCCCTATCTCTCTTATATTTGTGTCCTCTACAAATATGTTGAAATTAGTTTGCATTGAAATGGACAGGGTCAAATCAGAGTTCTTTGGCATCCCCCAGGACACCTCCATCCAGCCTGACTTTGTACCATTGGTACCAATTGCACCAATCAATTATCCTTAAACACTAGTTGTCAACCAGACCTCTAGTTGCTAGCGATGCCACTGATGCTAGTTAGCAAGTATTTACTGAGTGTTTGCAAATGTTCCCATTCATGATCATTCGTTCAGCTTGTTTATATTGACAGGTAGGCTTATTTTCTCTTCAGGTACACATGATTTTCAGTCTCATCAAGTTTCAGAACTAGAAGTCAACACAACCTCTCTCCTGGTTGACATGTGAAGTATATAACCTCATCTTTAACCAAAAATGGGAACACAATGTTCTGAGACTTTTTAAAGAACGTAATCTTGAGATCATTGATAAATTACACCTATCCAAATTTAAGTGAGTGAGAATTACTCTCTGTAGAATATATTCTAAACAATATACATTCTTCCCATTACTTAGGTAATAAACATTTGGAGTGTAAACACATATGTGCAAATTATATGAAACTCCTATATTGTATGCAAATTTATGTGAATATATATTTTGAGCAGACTAACCATGCCTATAATAAGATTCTCAAAATCATATATGTATCAGATAACATAAAGAGGCTTAATAAAACTAGTTATTCTAAAACAGTTCTCTGAATTTTGACCCTTCATCAGTTTGCCAAATACAACCATTAATTTGTTATCTCATTGGAGTTATGGTCCTAAATGAACATTGATGTGATTATAGCTGCTATCATAGAGGACATTACATGAAATAGTTTGATGAAATTCATCATTCTAATATAGAGCTGATAATGTGACCATATTTTTATGAGAAATCACAAAATAAATGCTGCGTAAGTCTTAGAACCTGAATAGCTCTGCTTCTTCTGAGGGCATGGGCTACTTGTTAGTTTCTCTTTGTGAGCTTTCCAAATTTTTAAAATATTTTTTTCTGCCTCCTCCTTGATTGGCTGTAGAAACCATAAATTCTAATTTTACCTGTAGAAAATGTCCAGGAGGCATGGATTTTTGTCTAATAACTTCATCTAATATTTCTTCTTATCTTTTTTACAATTACAGAGTCTGTTTATCGCTTATTCATATTTCATGTATGTTGCATTAAATTATTTATGGTACAGAGCAGATTAGAAATAAATAATTGAGTAATTAGGCCAAGAAATAAATAAATGAAGTGCCTATCATTAAAGCACTTACACAAAGTATGAATCATGACATTTATTTGTCTGAATCAGTGATATTCAGCAAAATTTTCAGTGATGGTGCAAATGTTCCATACGTGGATTGTCTAATATGGTATCTACTAGCCACATACAGCTATTATGTACCTGCAGTGTTGCTACAGCAAGTGAGGAACTAAATTTTAGACTTTATTTAAGTTTTAGTAATTTAAAATTTTTATTTAAATAGCCACATGTGGCCAGTGGTTACCATATCGGACAGAATAGAAAATCACAACACTATTCATTGTGTAGTCTTTAGAAATCAAAGAAGCTCATTTTTTTGTAACTTAAGGACAAATTTCTGAAAAACCAACAGTTAATCAGTTTATTTTACTTCTTCAAAATATTTTCTCTCAAAATTATTGTATTTAGGGTTAGGGTGTCAATAAAAATGTGAAGTGTTTTTTGACTCACCTTTCTAGCAATGGAGTGTGTTCTTTCTCTGTCAATTTGGCTGAATCATTTCTTGTTTTATTTTCTTTGTTTTGTTTTAATCCTGAGAGGAATACCTTTCTTTATTTTTCTCTGGGGTCATTCCTTACTGGGGGTTGGTGAGGTTCCCCTGCTGGGTGTGGTAGAAGCAAAGTTTTCCCTGTTTGTGAAGATACTGAAGGCTGGGGGTTGTCACCAGAGCTGAGCATTCACAAGTACTTTTTGCCATATTTGGGGGTTTTCTGGCCAGCAGCGCCCTCATAGCCAGCCTGGACCAGTGGCTCTCAATCTAGAATATGCAACACAGTCACCTGGAAGGCTTGCCAAAAACAGATTTCTGGACCAGACCCCTAGAGTTCAGATTCAGTAGGTCTGGACTGGGGCCCAAGCATTTGCATTTTTAACAAGTGCCCAGGTGACGCTGGTGCTTTTGGTCCAGGAACTGCACTTTGAGCACCTAGAGATCTTCTTATAGATGTCACCTCTGGAGTATCCAGATGCTGCTAACCAATGCCATAAAACTTTTTGAGAAGAGGAGAAAAGCATTCAAGAGATAATTTCTGGCCTCTGTGAAAGGCAAAAAGTAAAATAAGTGCTAGCCTCTTGAGAAGTGGTATACGTTGGAGAGAAGAGATTTCCTTCCATTTACACTTTTATAAAGTTTCGTCTTATTTCACAGTGATTCCACAAGGAATATCCTTGTCCGTAAATCTTTGTAATAAACCTGAATTTTCCTTAAGATAGAGTCCTAAGATTGTAATTCTAGCATATAAACCATAATGAGTAAAACGTTCCTTAAGAGGTGCTATATTGATTAAGCTGCTACCAGCAAATATCTGGTAAAGAATTTGTCTGCATCCATAAAAATGTTAATGTTTATTCTTTCCTATGTGACGTAAGGAAAAAAACTCATATATATTAATTTGTAAAAATTAGGGTGGTTGAACAATTTTTCACACATTTGAGTAATTTACATTTTTTAAGTTAATTGTTTATATTATTTATCCATTAGTAACATTAATTGAAAGATTGCATTATGCTCTGAAACATTAAGTACTAACTCTATTTTGTTCTATTTGATATTTGGAAACATCTAAGCCTTGTGTAATGTAATCAAAATATTTAAAATTAGGATTACTCAAAGGGGTACTAAAAATTATTTATGCCAAATTCCTTGGTTTAAAGATTAGGAAACTCAGGTAAGTGAAGTGATAGTTCCTATATTTTGGAAGTTACAAAATACAAAATTATCATTGGGGTTTGGTATCAGGGTCCATTGTCTTTTCCCAGTACCAAACTCAGTCCCAAGAATAGCCATATTATCATAAAAACTTAATCCCTTAGTAAGTAGGTGTCAGTGAGGTTGTATCATACATATGTCACCTTTTATTTTATTTTGGTGCTATGAATGCCTACATATATCTTGTACATTGTGCAGATATTACAAAGTGACATTTATTCTCAAAGAAATGCTGAGTTTTCCTTTTCCTTTTTTTAAATTCGTAGCTGAACTGGAAAATGTAAGCTGTCAAATAAGTGTTTCTTTTTTGATCCCCTAAATAGGATAGCTTCATATTAATTACCTGGTAGCAACCAACTGTATGGATTACATTAGGAAAGGAGGGCTGAAAATATTCCATACTTATTTTGAGAGATAATAGAAATACCTAAGTGAATCCAGAGTTTGGTTTGTGAATTTGCATGGAAAGATGATACTGGGTTTTAAAATAATCTAAATTCATTGTGAATTACTGACAAGTTTTTATATTGTTTCATACCAATAAGGAAAGTCAAGAATATGAAAGGAGAAAAAAAACTTGATAAACCTGAAGAAAATATTTTATATTATTTTAATGAGAAATAATTGCAAGTAAATTGGATACTCTTGAACTTAGTAATTGACATTTAGTCAAGAGAAATAATAAATATGAATAAACTAATTTAAGCATTTAAGAGACATTTTTCTATCAATGGAGAGATCAGATTGGGCTTTCATCATCTATGAGAAAACAGAAAGGTTGAATTACTTACTTGTGATCTCACAATAGCACAGTGAAGCCACAATTAGAGCCCAGGAGGTCCTGAGTCATTAATCTTAAATTAGTTCAGTGGGTTTGGCTTTGTTAACTCAGTATTTGCCATCTTTTGCCCCACATAAAAGCAATATGCATGTGAATAAATAGGGAAAAGAGTGATTAAAATTTACTATTAGTAGAAATCATCACAATAAAATGCATAATTTTGACAAAGCGCAGTACTGTAAGGCAGATATAATGGTTCCCAATTTATAGATGAAGAACATGAGATTTCAAGTGGTCGTGGCTTCCTCTGTTTCAGACACCTGGTAAAAACTGAGTCAGTACTTAAATGTAGGTTTTCTCCAAGTTCATGTATCATAGGCATAATGGAAATATTTAGGTTTCTTTTTCTTTGCAAGTGGCCAGAAACTCAACTTCTTAGCTTAGGTAAAAAATGGAGTCTATTGTTGGCTCACAAACTGTAAGTAAGAGATTAAGAATTATTAAACTGCAAGAAGTGCAGGAACAAATCTGAAAGTGACTCAAACACAAGATGATGACGTTTTCTCCTTCATTCACACACACACACACACACACACACACACACACACACACTCACAGGCCTCTGCTTTTCTCTGCAGGGTGGCTTCATTCTCTTTCGCTAAAGATATTCTCCACATGGTGGGAAAATAGGAACGCCCAGGGTGCTCTTGGGAATGGGCTTTTATCCCAGGTTGTCTCAAAAACTTCTTGTTAGTTAACAAATACCATTGTCTAGACCCCCCCAAGAGGCACTGAGAGTACAAACCTGCCATGGATACACTTCCTCTGCCTCAGCAGCCCATTCAGAAACTCAAGCAAAACTCATTAAATGAGCATCTAGTTATGTGCTAACTGTAAGAACATGAGTCAATATCTATTCAGCGTCCTCTGTGGCCAATTCTGGGGTAGATGATTTTTATTTTTACCTCTAATTTTCATGAAAACCCTCAAGATTAAGCATTATATTCTACTTTACTGATTAGGAAATATGGAGGGGCTGAGATTTTCACCCACTTCTGTGCAACCCCAAAGCCCTTGTCTCTTCCTATGTTATCCAATAAACATAGACTAGTGTTTACTGGATTTATGATTTGCTTTAAATAATTCATTAGGCTAATGTTATAATTAACCTTTTAGCCACAAAGACATTGAATTATAAGATACTTTTGAAAGAAAATACACAGGTGTGCAATTAATATCAAGAAAATAATTGTTTTGCTGAAATCAAGTTTATGTTGATTACTTTCCTTAACAACTTCATAAGTATATCAGAGAAGTTATGATATTTTAGATTTTAAAGTGATTTTAAAACAGAATTATATCAATATGGTCATTATAATTGCAGAGGAGGGAATTTTAAAATTTATTGTCACTTGTCAGTAAGCTATATGTTTATGACATTTTTACCTACCATTTTGATTAATGACAGAAATATACTTCTCTAAATATAAAGTAAGAAAAATCTATGGAAGAATAATACATAGAAGTTCAATAAATATAAAGCTAAACATGTAAGATACAAAGATAGTAGTGGTATGAACACATTTTTATACTTGCAAACACAATAAAAAGGAATTAGTATCTGCTGTGTCAAAAATTATGCTTTACAGCTTTCTCATATGGAATATGAGATGAAATAATAGTTGATTTTATATTGTAGCAATGGTGGTTTCTTTTTTTACTTATTGGGGAAATAACTTCAAATGGCAATCTTAATTTGGTTAATAATGTTATATTCCCTTAAATGTCTAGAATTAAAGGCAAATCTAATAAAGAGGATTTAAATACTCTTAGTTAACATGCTTTTGATCTACTGCTGGCTGTCTTTAAAGTGACAGGTGAATGCTCAAGCTGCTGGCCTGATCTTCAGTTTCCATCTCCACGGATGCCAATAATCATTCTGTTTGGATGTCCATGCCAGTGGGTCAAGTCATGATAGGATTTCACTGATCCATGCATGATCTCTCTCTCACTTAACTCATACCCAGCAATGTTGTGGCTAAAATCCGTCCCTCCCTAAGTGAGCAGATCAAGGCACATGTGGTATGAAATGGTAGGCAAATATGCAAAGTTAGACATTTTGCCATTTGCAGACTGAGAAAATGCTGGATTTGTTATCAATATGAATTCTGACATATTTAGTTATGGGAAAAGAGATTTGTTTTTTCTGATGTATGTCAATATCTTACTGAAAAAAAATTGGAAAAGCGTATAGATATTTAAGAAGGCACTAATGGACTCCTACTACTATTCTGCTGTGGTAGTTGCCTTATTACATCTAAGTCCTGCGGTTTTCTTATGGTATATGAGTACATTGAAATGCTACATACTAATAGTAATAAGCAATAAGAAGTTAAAACTTGAAGTCATGAATTAAACCGCTAAGAAAACATAGTCATTTTCTCTTCTGAAAGAATCTTTTCATGTTTTTGAAACTCAGTAAAAAGTATCTAATTCAGATTCAGGATTCACAATGAACACAAACGCCCAAGATGCGTGGGAAGAAGGAGCAGGGGACACTGCCATGCCTTTTTTTTAGAAGTACCTTTGTTCGCACCTCTCTTTTTCCCCCTGACTCCCATCATGCCTTCACTGGAACGCTCATCAGGAAGGGTAGTCTTGAGGTAATATCTATATTTCCCTTATTAGCTTATTTTGTGGAAGCAAAGAAATTAAAATTTATTTTTCCCTAATGTTGACCTATATTGCTAATGGTACCAGATATTATATACACTTAATTATTCTGCCTCAACCCAGCTAAATGCAAGAAGCATCAAATCATATTTATAGCAACAAGCATAAGCACAGATATGGATTATGGATTGCAATATTCTTGATGTTTTGAAACTTATGTTCTATCTTTATATTGAATTCAACGTGATCTTTCTGATCTATTTTTAATCAATGCCTTTTTAAATTTAATTTATCAGCTTTGTGTCAGATTAATGAGTTTCAAAGGCTCACAGAGTCCATGACTCATAATACTTCTATTAACTCCTTGCTCTAGGGTCGATGTTTCATGCTAAACGATAGCAATTAGATTCTTTTGATTTTTATGGCGTAAATGTTGGAATTCATTCTCTAATAGCTACTTATATTTATTTACAGCTCTTTACAGCAATGTTTCCACCAATCCAGTTTTACAAACGAAAGATCAGTGAGGTTACGTGCCTTGCCCAACATCACCCAGTAGGTGAATTAAAAGCTGAGATTAGAATTTCAAATTTCAATCGCTCTGTGAGTCACTGAACCATGCTGCCTTGGAAAGCATTAAAGGATTTCTTTGGCAATTTTTAAAAACCTTCAAATTTCATGATGAGTTTTAAATATTGTTTTCGAGGGGACTCCCTTATTATAACATTTAAATGCAGTAAATGTACATAATCAAATTCAATGTCAGATGTTTTAATTAACTGATTTATAACAAAATTGTTAGCCAAAAATTTACTAGCAGTTTAATTCTGACTATACATTTAGCTTATAGAAACAAATTAATTTGTCTTTTTGTTTTATAAGAAAATATGAATTGTTCACCAATAATGGTCTGTGAAGTTGATAAGTAGGAATATAAATGTTCTTTTACCCAATAGCTATGTTCAATTTTTATTAAATATATTTACTGTAGATTATATTATGGTGAAGAGGATTCCAGGCTTGTAGATTACAAATTTGGAGCCAATTTTCATCCATAAAAGGCTAACGCATTAATGAACTGAGTTTTAACAGATGACCTCTAATTAAAAATACATCATGTATCATAAAGTACATTTAAAAGCTACTGTGAAGTGAACCCATTTTTGTGTGAATAATTATACCCCTTAATGAATAACTTAATAACATATAGTATGATTGAGAAAAAATTCCTACAGCACAATCATTGACTCACAGAAGATAAGCTCCAGAAGATATTAATGCCTTTCAGGAGTCCTGACTGTTGAGCAGAGATCAAACATTTATCTATTCATTTATTCAGGAGGCTTAAGTTTTTGCTTTGACTGAGATAATGCATCTTCCCTAGATAGACCTCCTCTGTGTTTCATTGTATCTGATGTTTACTTTGCCCGTCACTCACAGAATCATCTAATTCTGGAACTAAAGGAAAATTTAGGATTATTTGTCCTATCCTTTCCCTTTTCAATGAGGAAGCAGAGCTGTAAAGAGGTAGAGTTATCTTCCACAGGTTACACAGTGAGTCTATAGTTTTCTCATTTTCTATAATTTTCGCCTATGTTCTGAGTGACTGCAGGAGGCATGATTCTACTAAGAGCTCCCTTCCCAGCTTCCTGGCCTTGTTTCTTCCACAGAGAGATTTTTTTTTTTTTTCCTTAAAAGCTGTATAATGCAGGAGAGTGGTTTCAAAGCTGGCAAGTTAAATAAATTTTCTAATTTATAAATTAGGAAAAAGAATTCCTATTTCATAGTACTGCCATAGGATTACATTAGATAATCAATATAAACTACCTTGCTAGCAGCTGGCTTCCTCTTAGCCTGAAACTCTTATGCAGAATACAGAATTTTTTTTTTTAATTGTTTATTTTTGGCTGTGTGGCGTCTTCGTTGCTGCGTGCGGGCTTTCTCTAGTTGCGGCGAGCGGGGGCTGCTCCTCGTCGCGATGCGTGGGCTTCTCATTGCGGTGGCCTCTCCCGTTGCGGAGAACGGGCTCCAGGCGCATGGGCTTCAGTAGTTGTGGCACACAGGCTCAGCGGTTGTGGAGCACGGGCCCAGGTGCTCTGCGGCATGTCGGATCTTCCCAGGCCAGGGCTCGAACCCGTGTTCCCTGCACTGGCAGGCGGGTTCTCAACCACTGCGCCACCAGGGAAGCCCCAGAATACAGAATTTTTTTCGGAAAGGGCACATGTGGATACTTTCACAATACAGGTCTAAAAATGACCAAGAGCTCTCCACATGATAGCTTTTCATGAACATTAGAGCTTGGGTTTCACACATGTTTTGTGTACTGTTGGATTCTCAGATATTTCCTTTTTTAATACTAGTGAAAACACTGATCAAAGTATTAAACATCTGAAAAACTGACCGAATCACAGAGTTTATATTGTTGCCTTTTCTTCTACCTATAAAATATAAAAGGATTAGAAAAGATATCAGAGAATTAATTCTTGGTTGTCATGAGAGGGTAATAGTCCTAAGTTAGAAGGATAATCAGCACTCTCTCAAAGCCTCAAAAAATGCAGAAAAGGAACAAGTTTATAAGGAGGTAAAACCTTAGATATATTTCAGAAATAATATATTTATTTTTATGTAATGAATATCATTATATGGTCATCAGTGTTACTGGAATGAAAGGGATGTATTAATGAATAGTTACTTTTTGGTGTATAATTGAGTTCTGACCAACATACAATACATATTTAAAGTGTACAACTAGATATGTATATACTCAGGATATCATCACTAAAATCACTAAATCAAGATAATGAACATATTCATCAATCTGAAAAGTTGACTCATGCCCCTTTGTAATTCCAATCTTCCACTCCCCTCTGTCTGTCCTGGGAAAATGACTGATTTGTTTTCTGTCACTACACATTAGTTTTCATTTTCTAGAATTTCATATAAATTAAATCATTCTGTATGTATTATCTTTTTCTTCTTTCATTTAGCATGGCTATTTTGAGATTCACCAATCTTGTTGTTCATATCAATAGTCCATTTTTCCACATTGCTAAGTAGTATTCCATTTCATAGATATACCACAGTTTGTTTATCTGTTCATAAGATGATGGACATTTGGGTTTTCGGTTTGAAGTTACTACAAATTTTTAAAATTTATATTACAAATACAGTTGCTATATTACTGTATAGTAATTTTAGTGAACTTATGCTTTCATTTCTTTGGGGTAAATACTAAAAACTGGAAAAGCTGAATCATGATATCTGTATGATACCTTCTGAGGAAACTGGCAAACTGTTGAACAAAGTGGATATACCATTTTTCATTTCCACCAACAGTGTATGAGTTTGTTACTCCAAATCCTCACTAACACTTGGTATGGTCAGTCTTTTGAATTTTAGCCATATTAATAGTTGTGCAGTGGTATTTCAGTGTGGTTTAACTCCCATTAATCTAACTAGTGATATTGAGCATCTTCTCAGATGCTCATTTGTCATCTATTTAGCTTTTGTGGTAAAGTGCTGCTCAAATCATTTACCTATACTTTAATGTGTTAGTATTATATTTTAAGAGTTCTATCTCTACATATTCTGCATATAAGTTCTTTATCAAATATATGATCTACAAATATTTTCCACATTCTAAAACTTGTCTTTTTATTCACTTAATAGTGTTGTTTAATGAGCAGAAAATTTTAATTTTGATGTAGTCCATTTTACCATTCTTTTCCTTTTATGGATCATGTTTTTATGTCATGTAATACATCTTGGCATTGCAGAAGGTCACAAAGATTTTCCCCTATATTTAATTGTAGAAGTTTTAGAGACTTATGTATTGCAGTTAGGACTATGATCTACTATGAGCTAAATTTTGAATATTCTTCATTGTTTTGTATGTGGATATCCAAATGTTCTATCACCATTTGTTGAAAACTCTGTTCTCTCTGTACCGAATTTTCTTTGCATCTTTGTGAAAAATTAGCCGTTCATATATGTATAGGGCTGTTTCTAGGCTTTCTATTCTGTTTCATTAATATGTTTGTCTATCTTGTCTTGATAGTTAAATCTTGCAATCAAGTGGTTGTCCTCCGGATTTGTCTTTCTGTTTCTGAGTTGTCTTTGTATTCTAGCTGAATTTTATTTACAAATGAATTTTAGAAACAGCATGTCAAAATCCTACTGTTAAGGTCATTTGATTCTGGAAGGTTTTCTTCTTAAGGATTTTTAATTACAAGTTCAATTCTTTGAGAGATATAGGGTTTTCACACTCTCACACTTTGCTATAGAGTACTATGTTAACTGAATTTGTTTCTTTGATTATTTTTCCAGCACTTTCCTGCTGTCACTCCAACTTATTTTTGATTGCACTGTTTCCCATGAGGACTATGATTTTTTTCTTCCACATGTAATATGCTTTTTCCCTGTGGCTTCTTTTAAGATGTTTTCTTTATCAGTGATTCTAAGTTTGATTATGATGTTTCCTAATGTAGTTTTTTGTCATATTTCTTGAGCTTCATAAATATAATTTTAAAATTTTCATCAAATTTGGAAAATTTTTGTTCATTGTTTCTTTAGTATTACTCTCCTGATTTCTCTTTTCTCCTTTGGGGAATGCTACTTTAATTTTCCCCACAGCACACTAATGTTTAATTCGTTTCAGTCATTTTGCCTTTGTGTTTGATTTTGAATTATTTAGATTGCTATGGTTTCGGTTTCTTCTTTCACAGTTTTTAATCTGCCATTAATCCCATCCATAGCTACACTATGAAATAATTGAATAAAAATAACTATGAAAAATATAAAGTATAAATGTTACTCTTTTGTCTTTTTCTATGGTTTGAAACCATGTCAAGTAATCTAAGCTTCCACATTTCTGCTATCCAACAAAGGCAACCAAGTAACAATGTTTAAAATATTTTTGAAAACTATCAATACGTATACTTCAAAAAGATAAGCAATTCATTGTTTTTATACAGAATAAGGTAAGTGTGTAATTTAATTTTCTACCACTAATTATCAATAGTAATGTATCAATAGTCAGATTATGATAAGAAAGGGATGCCTTCAAGTTTTTCAACACTGAGTTAAAACATTGTTTATTTTACAAATTATAAAAAAATAAGTTATATCATCTTATGAAAAATTTATAATAGAAACAAGTTTTAGAACTTGCCCATCCAGTAGTAAAATGGATACTATGCAATTGAAATTAAAAAGTTACCGAAGTTCTCTAGGGAAAACAAGTTATAGAAAAATAAAGATATCTCATAAAAGAAGGTGTTGTCAGTTTTGCCTCCATGCTCTAGGAAATTAAGGGTATTTAAGCAAATATAAGTCTTATTTATGAGTGACAAAAAAGAAGTCAAATACAAGTAGACCATGAGTAAATGGTGGTTCTGCAAGACCCATAAATTTAGCAGTCTTCTTTGTTCTTTTGCTTCTTTTCTCTCTTTTCTGATCTCCAAAATATGATGGTTCAAAATCCAAGATGGTAGATAAAGCTGTTCATTCTAGGCAACAGGTGCAAGGAAAAGGGAGAAGTGGGAAAAGACCATTTATGAGATTTCCTGGAAGCTGACACATAGCACATTCATTTACATGTCAATGTTACTGGCCAAAACTTGGTACGAGGCTGCACTAACTGCAAACAAGGTTGGGATTTGCAGTTCAAGCTAAAAATCAGATATTCTAATACCAGAAACGAGAACAGATATTAAAGTAGGCGACAAGCAGCCTGTGCAATAACATGTTTAAGGAAAAAAAAACTAACCCACCATCCACAGTATAGTCATATTATTTATTTAAGGCATTTCACCTCAGAGGACCTGATCCTTGGGATTATTCTAAAGAAACGTTTCTGCTACTATATTAGACTCCCTAGTAAGAGAGCCTAGGATACTCTTTAGGGTGATTACAGTTCACCACAGTAAGGAGTCTTATTTCAAGCATGAAAGCCAAAACTGTGCTAAAAACTTGCAAATTTTAAAGAATATGCTTAAAGGAACTCAACACCATGTCAGGTATAAAAAATATATGGTTATGAATAAGCAGTAAATTTTTATTATAAAATCCCACATATACTTATAATTTTCACACACACACACTTACAAAAAACGTTCAAAAGGCAGGGTTTTATTTTAAATCCACTGGCTGATAAGAGTTGGAAAGATAAAATACATATCATATTTCATAACAGCAACAAAAAAAAGAATTGTAGTAATGGCCATTTTTGGACCACTTACATGTTGCTAGACACTATGCTAAGTACTTCACATACATTTATAAAATTATCATGTTTAACAACCCTGACAGGTAAATATTATGTTCATTTTTACACATAAGGGCAATGAAGTAAAGAGGGTTTGAATATTTTCATGAAATAAAATGGAAATGCTATGCCTCCAAGACAACAGCCTTACCCATGGTTGAAAGGACATTTAGTACCTCACAATTCTAAAATGACTACTTTCTAACATTTAAATGTATTATTAAAAAGAATTTGAGGACTTGACCTCAATTGGTAAAAATGTACTAGTTCTTTCAAACAATGTAAGTGTTAAGGGAATAGTCCAGATAACTCTTTTTTCCAGGAAGTATAAATTATAAAGATATGATATTCACTGAAATCTAGAGAAAATTAAATACATTACTATACTGGGACTTTTAACTTTCAGAAATTTTATGCTTTTTTAAATCAAACTGGAAATTGAGAGGAGAAAATTCATTTACCAAGTCTTACTTACAGCAAGGCTATTTCAGAGAATGAATGAGAAGTGTGTGTATGAAAATTGGAAATAAAATGCAAATGTAGCAAAAATATACAATTTAGTTTGATTACAGTATAGGTCAGCTTGGCAGATGGCAGATGAGCTGCTTGAAATAGATGAGCAAGATTGTATGAGTTAATTCTGTGGCGTGCTGAGACAAAACTGTCAGTGTTTCTAATGTGCTGCACCAGGAAGCACATAATTACTGCTGTTATTATGGAGGATATGAATGTGATCTCCTAGCAATATGCTAAACACCGTCTCTCTTGAGCACTTAAAGTGTTTCCTCTGCTTCAATTGGGAAGGTTTTTATTCTATAAAAAATAGCAAATAAAATAAAAAAGTAGTAAAAGTACAATTTAATTCCAAAACTATATATATATGTGTATATGTGTATATATATATATATATATGTATACATATATATATATATATATATGATTTAAGCTAATCTTGATTTTTAAGTTTAATTCCTAGTGACTGAGTGATATAGGACAATCTTACCTTCTAGATATTAATACCTTGATTTAAAAAAAGCTATAAATAAAAAAAGTATAATAAATTATATCATGATAATTTTAATTATAAAGTACATATTTGTTACTTTAAAATGTATTATCTGTAGCTTTTCTTTAAAAACAAGTTGTTCTAGTGTGTATAAAAAGCACAATTTGATTGAGAGATAGTAGTTAAAATGAAATCCAAAAATTTAAAGAAAAAAACATACATAAAGATAAGGCATATATTACCTACAAAACAAAACACTGAAAAATATAATTGAATAAATCAGTACATGAATTGCATTTTAGACATAAGTCCGCTGTGTTAAGTGAAGCATTCTGTGGACATTATTGCAATTTTTTGTCTTGGTTCATTCAGCACATTTTTTATGTGTGAGACAACATATCAAGCTTTTCATCCAAAACCTAGATAAAGTAAATTAAATAACATTAAAATTTTTATTTTATTTTTCAACATCTTTATTGGAGTATAATTGCTTTACAATGGTGTGTTAGTTTCTGCTTTATAACAAAGTGAATCAGCTATACATATACATATATCCCCATATCTCTTCTCTCTTGTGTCTCCCTCACACCCTCCCTATACCAACCATCTAGGTGGTCACAAAGCATGGAGCTGATCTCCCTGTGCTATGCGGCTGCTTCCCACTAACTATCTATTTAACATTTGGTAGTGTCTATATGCCCATGCCACTCTCTCACTTCATCCCAGCATACCCATTCCCCTCCCCGTGTCCTCAAGTCCATTCTCTACGTCTGAGTTTTTATTCCTGTGCTGCCCCTAGTTTCTTCAGAACCATTTTTTTTTCTTTAGATTCCATATATATGTGTTAGCATGCAGTATTAGTTTTTCTTTTTCTGACTTACTTCACTCTGTATGACAGACTCTAGGTCCATCCACCTCATTACAAATAACTCTATTTCGTTTCTTTTTATGGCTGAGTAATATTCCATTGTATGTATGTGCCACATTTTCTTTATCCATTCATCTGTTGATGGACATTTAGGTTGCTTCCATGTCCTGGCTATTGTAAATAGTGGTGCAATGAACATTACGGTACATGACTCTTTTTGAATTATGGTTTTCTCAGGGTATATGTCCAGTAGTGGGATTGCTGGGTCATATGGTAGTTCTATTTTTAGTTTTTTAAGGAACTTCCATACTGTTCTCCATAGTGGCTGTATCACTTTACATTCCCACCAACAGTGCAAGAGGGTTCCCTTTTCTCCACACCCTCTCGAGCATTTACTGTTTGTAGATTTTTTTAATGATGGCCATTCTGACTGGTGTGAGGTGATACCTCATTGCAGTTTTGATTTGCATTTCTCTAATGATTAGTGATGCTGAGCATTCTTTCATGTGTTTGTTGGCAATCTGTATATCTTCTTTGGAGAAATGACTATTTAGGTCTTCTGCCATTTTTGGATTGGGTTGTTTGTTTTTCTGATATTGAGCTGCATGTGTTACTTGTAAATTTTGGAGTTTAATCGTTTGTCAGTTGCTACGTTTGCAAATATCTTCTCCCATTCTGAGGGTTGTCTTTCCATCTTGTTTATGGTTTCCTTTGCTGTGCAAAAGGTTTTAAGTTTCATTAGGTCTCATTTGTTTATTTTTGTTTTTATTTCCTTTTCTCTAGGAGGTGGGTCAAAAAGGATCTTGCTGTGATTTCTGTCATAGAGTGTTCTGCCTATGTTTTCCTCTAAGAGTTTGATAGTGTATGGCCTTACATTTAGGTATTTAATCCATTATGAGTTTATTTTTCTGTACGGTGTTAGGAAGTGTTCTAATTTCATTATTTTACATATAGCTGTCCAGTTTTCTCAGCACCACTTATTGAAGAGGCTGTCTTTTCTCCATTGTATATTCTTGCCTCCTTTATCAAAGATAAGGTTATCATATGTGCATGGGTTTATCTTTGGGCTTTCTATCCTGTTCCATTGATCTATATTTCTGTTTTTGTGCCAGTACCATACTGTCTTGATTACTGTAGCTTTGTAATATAATCTGAAGTCAAGGAGCCTGATTCCTCCAGTTTTGTTTTTCTTTTTCAAGATTGCATTGGTATTTGGGGTCTTTTGTGTTTCCAAACAAATTGTGAAATTCTTTGTTCTAGTTCTGTGAAAAATGCCATTGGTAGTTTGATAGGGCTTGCAGTGAATCTGTAGATTGCTTTGGGTAGTATAGTCATTGTCACATTGTTGATTCTTCCAATGCAAGAGCATTGTATATCTCTCCATCCGTTTGAATCATCTTTAATTTCTTTCATCAGTGTCTTATAGTTTTCTGCATACAGGTCTTTTGTGTCCTTAGGTAGGTTTAGTCCTAGGTATTTTATTCTTTTTGTTGCAATGGTAAATGGGAGTGTTTTCTTAATTTCACGTTCAGATTTTTCATCATTAGTGTATACGAGTGCAAGAGATTTCTGTGCATTAGTTTTGTATCCTGCTACTTTACCAAATTCATTGATTAGCTCTAGGAGTTTTCTGCTAGCATCTTTAGGATTCTCTATGTATAGTATCATGTCATCTGCAAACAGTGACAGCTTTACTTCTTCTTTTCTGATTTGGATTCCTTTTATTTCTTTTTCTTCTCTGATTGCTGTGGCTAAAACTTCCAAAACTATGTTGAATAGTAGTGGTGAGAGTGGACAACCTTGTCTTGTTCCTGATCTTAGAGGAAATGCTTTCAGTTTTTCACCATTGAGGATGATGTTGGCTGTGGATTTGTCATATATAGCCTTTATTATGTTGAGGTAAATTCCCGCTATGCCTACTTTCTGGAGGGTTTTTATCATAAATGGGTGTTGAATTTTGTCAAAAGCTTTCTCTGCATCGATTGAGATGATCATATGGTTTTTCTCCTTCAATTTGTTAATAGGGTTTATCACATTGATTGATGTGCATATATTGAAGAATCCTTGCATTCCTGGGATAAACCCCACTTGATCATGGTGTATGATCCTTTTAATGTGCTGTTGGATTCTGTTTGCTAGTAATTTGTTGAGGATTTTTGCATCAATGTTCATCAGTGATATTGGCCTGTAGTTTTCTTTCTTGTGACATCCTTGTCTGGTTTTGGTATCAGGGTGATGGTGGCCTCGTAGAATGAATTTGGGAGTGTATCTCCCTCTGCAATATTTTGGAAGAGTTTGAGAAGGATACGTGTTAGCTCTTCTCTAAATGTTTGATAGAATTCTGTAAAGCCATCTGGTCCTAGCCTTTTGTTTGTTGGAAGATTTTTACTCACAGTTTCAATTTCAGTGCTTGTGATTGGTCTGTTCATATTTTCTATTTCTTCCTGTTTCAGTCTCAGAAGGTTGTGGTTTTCTAAGAATGTGTCCATTTCTTCCAGATGTCCATTTTATTGGCATATAGTTGCTTGTAGTAATCTCTCATTATCCTTTGTATTTCTGCAGTGTCAGTTGTTTCTTCTCCTTTTTCATTTCTAATTCTATTGATTTGAGTCTTCTCCCTTTTTTTTTTTTTTTGATGAGTTTGGCTAATGGTTTATGAATTTTGTTTATCTTCTCCAAGAAACTGCTTTTATTTTTATTGATCTTTCCTACTCTTCCCTTCATTTCTTTTTCATTGATTTCTGATCTGATCTTTATGATTTCTTTCCTTCTGCTAACTTTGGGGGGGTTTTTTTTTTGTTCTTCTTTCTCTAATTGCTTTAGGTGTAAGATTAGGTTCTTTATTTGAGATGTTTCTTGTTTCTGGAGGTAGGATTGTATTGCTATAAACTTCCCTCTTAGAATTGCTTTTGCTGCATCCCATAGGTTTTGGGTCGTCGTGTTTTCATTGTCATTTGTTTCTAGATATTTTTTGATTTCCTCTTTATTTTCTTAGCAATCTCTTGGTTATTTAGTATTGTATTGTTTAGCCTCCACGTGTTTGTATTTTTTACAGATTGTTTCCTGTATTTGGTATCTAGTCTCATAGCGTTGTGGTTGGAAATGATACTTGATACAATTTCAATTTTCTTAAATTTACCAAGGCTTGATTTGTGACCCAAGATATGTTCTATCCTGGAGAATGTTCTGTGAGCCCTTGAGAAAAAAGTGTATTCTGTTGTTTTTGTTGGAATGTCCTATAAATATCAATTAGGTTCATCTTGTTTAATGTGTCATTTAAAGCTTGTGTTTACTTATTTATTTTCATTTTGGATGATCGGTCCATTGGTGAAAGTGGGGTGTTTAATTTCCCTACTATGATTGTGTTACTGTCGATTTCCCCTTTTATGGCTGTTAGCATTTTCCTTCTGTATTGAGGTACTGCTATATTGAGTGCATAAATATTTACAATTGTTATATCTTCTTCTTTGATTGATCCCATAGATCATTATGTAGTGTCCTTCTTTGCCTCTTGTAATAGTCTTTATTTTATAGTCTATTTTGTCTGATATGAGAATTGCTACTCCAGCTTTCTTTTGATTTCCATTTTCATGGAATATCTGTTTCCATCCCCTCACTTTCAGTCTATATGTGTCCCTAGGTCTGAAGTGGGTTTCTTATAAACAGCATATATACAGGTCTTGTTTTTGTATCCATTAAGCCAGTCTATGTCTTTTGGTTGGAGCATTTAATCCATTTACATTTAAGGTAGTTATCGATATGTATTTTCCTATCACCATTTTCTTAATTGATTTGGGTTTGTTACTGTAGGTCTTTTCCTTCTCTTTTGTTTCCTGCCTAGAGAAGTTCCTTTAGCATTTGTTGTAAAGCTGGTTTTGTGGTGCTGAATTCTCTTAGCTTTTGCTTCTCTGTAAAGTTTTTAATTTCTCCGTCGAATCTGAATGAGATCCTTGCTGGGTAGAGTAATCTTGGTTGTAGCTTTTTTCCTTTCATCACTTTAAATATGTTATGCCACTCCCTTCTGGCTTGCAGAGTTTCTGCTGAAAGATCAGCTGTTAACCTTAAGGGGATTCCCTTGTATGTTATTTGTTGTTTTTCCTTTGCTGCTTTTAATATTTTTTCTTTTTATTTAATTTTTGATAGTTTGATTAGTATGTGTCTTGGCATGTTTCTCCTTGGTTTTATCCTGCATGGTACTCTCTGTGTTTCCTGGAGTTGATTGACTGTTTGTTTTCTCATATTAGGGAAGTTTTCAACTATTATCTCTTCAAATATTTTCTCAGTCCCTTTCTTTTTTCTCTTCTTTTTCTGGGACCCCTATAATTTGAAAGTTCATGAGTTTAATGTTGTCCCAGAGGTCTCTGAGACTGTACTCAATTCTTTTCATTCTTTTTTGTTTATCCTGCTCTGTGGTAGTTATTTCCACTACTTTATCTTCCAGGTCACTTATCCATTCTTCTGCCTCAGTTATTCTGCTTTTGATTCCATCTAGAGAATTTTTAATTTCATTGATTATGTTGTTCATTGTTGTTTATTTGCTCTTTAATTCTTCTAGGTGCTTCTTAAACATTTCTTGTATTTTCTCCATTCTATTTCCAAGATTTGGGATCATCTTTACTATCATTACTCTGAATTCTTTTTCAGGTAGACTGCCTATTTCCTCTTCATTTGTTTGGTCTGGTGGGTTTTTACCTTGCTCCTTCATCAGCTGTGTGTTTCTCTGTCTTCTCATTTTGCTTAACTTACTGTGTTTGGGGCCTCCTTTGCGCAGGCTACAGGTTCACAGTTTCCGTTGTTTTTGGTGTCTGCCCCCAGTGGCTAAGTTTGCTTTAGTGGGTTGTGTAGGCTTCCTGGTGGAGGGGACTTGTGCCTGTGTTCTGGTGGATGAGGCTGCATCTTGTCTTTCTGGTGGGCAGGACCACGTCCAGTGGTGTGTTTTGGGGTGTCTGTGACTTTATTATGATTTTAGGCAGCCTCTCTGCTAATGGGTGGGGTTGTGTTCCTGTCTTACTAGTTGTTTGGCATAGGGTGTCCAGCCCTGTAGCTTTCTGGTCATTGAGAGGAGCTGGGTTTTAGTGTTGAGATGGAGATCTCTGGGAGAGCTTTTGCCATTTAATATTTTGTGGAACTGGGAGGTCTCTGGTGGACCAATGTCTTGAACTTGGCTCTCCCACCTCAGAGGCACAGGACTGACACCTGGCCGGCCTGAGCACTGTGACCCTGTCAGCCACATGGCTAAGAAGAAAAGGGAGGGAAAAAAAAGAAAGGGAAAAAATAAAATAAAATAAAGTTATTAAAATAAAAAATATTATTAAAAATAAGAAAATTAAAAAGTCTTTAAAAAAAGAAAGAAAGAAAGAAGAGCAACCAAACCAATAAACAAATCCACCAATGATAACAAGCACTAAAACTGTACTTAAAAAGAAAAGAAAACAAAACAAACAGACAGACAGAACCCTAGGACAAATGGTAAAAGCAAAGCTATACAGAGCAAGTCACATATAGAAGCATACACATACACAGTCACAAAAAGAGAAAAATGAAAAAAAATATATCTATATATAAAAAAAAGGAAGCAAGCAACCAAATCCATAAGCAAATCTACCAATGATAATAAACTCTAAATACTAAACTAAGATAAACATAAAACCAGAAACAAATTAGATGAAAAAAGCAAACCCCATGTCTACAGTTGCTCCCGAAATCCACCTCCTCAATTTGGGATGATTTGTTGTCTATTCAGGTATTCCACAGATGCAGGGTACATCAAGTTGATTGTGGAGATTTAATCCGCTGCTCCTGAGGCTGCTGGGAGAAATTTCCCTTTCTCTTCTTTGTTCGCACAGCTCCTGGGTTTCAGCTTTGGATTTCGCCTCGCCTCTGCGTTTAGGTTGCCTCAGGGCATCTGTTCTTTGCTCAGACAGGACGGGGTTAAACGAACAGCTTATTAGGGGGCTCTGGCTCACTTAGGCTGGGGGGAGGGAGGGGTATGGAATGCGGGGTGAGCCTGCAGCAGCAGAGGTAGGCATGACATTGTAACAGCCTGAGGTGTGTCCTGTGTTCTCTGGGGGAAATTGTCCCTGGATCACAGGACCCTGCCAGTGGCGGGCTGCACAGGCTCTCAGGAGGGGAGGTGTGGATAGTGACCTGTGCTTGCACACAGGCTTCTTGGTGGCTGCAGTAGCAGCCTTAGCATCTCATGCCCGGCTCTGGTGTCTGTGCTGATAGCTGTGGCTCGCGCCCATCTCTGGAGCTCTTTAGGTGGTGCTCTGAATCCCCTCTCCTCACACACCCCGAAACAATGGTCTCTGGCCTCTTAGGCAGGTCCAGACTTTTTCCTGGACTCCCTCCTGGCTAGCTGTGGTGCACTAGCCCCCTTCAGGAAGTGTTCTCATAGCCAACCCCAGTCCTCTCCCTGGGATCTGACTTCTGAAGCCGGATCCTCAGCTCCCAGCCCCGACCCGTCCCAGTGGGTGAGCAGACAAGCCTCTCGGGCTGGTGAGTGCTGGTTGGCACCTATCTTCTGTGAGGGAATCTCTCTGCTTTGCCCTCTGCACCCCTGTTGCTACGCTCTCCTCCATGGCTTGGCTCCAAAGCTTCCCCCCTGCCACCCCCGTCTCTGCCAGTGAAGGGGCTTCCTAGTGTGTGGAAACTTTTCCTCCTTCACAGCTCCCTCCCCAAGGTGCAGGTCCCGTCGTCCCTATTCTTTTGTCTCTCTTTTTTTCTTTTTTCTTTTGCCCTACCCAGGTACGTGGGGAGTTTCTTGCCTTTTGGGAAGTCTGAGGTCTTCTGCCAGCATTCAGTAGGTGTTCTGTAGGAGTTGTTCCACATATAGGTGTATTTCTGAATGTATTTGTGGTGAAGCAGGTGATCTCCACGTATTATTCCTCCGCCCTCTTGAAGGTCTCTCCCCTAAAAATTTTAATTTAATAATAAGTTGAACTACTATCCAAATATTTTCTTCTGGAATCATGAAATTTCAAGCAAATCTATTGTTTAAATTCACTAGAGGTGATCCTATATAAAAGACAGTCTTTTTTTTTTTCCCCCAGATTTGTCCAGGTAACTCCAGACATGCATTGCTCATTGGTAATATGTAATTAAATGTCTAAGAATTGTTCAAAGGCCTGAGATGTCATGGAAAATATCACATTAATTTGTTATTACAGCTGTTCTTGTAGTAAAAGTGGATAATCCTCAACCAGAATCACCTTTAAAAAAATAAGAATGGCGTATTACAGATGTTAATAGTTGAGAGTGGTGGCTTGCTGGGTTTATATCCTAGAATGCAATTCTACTGTCCTAATTCTGGAGGAAATAGGTATAGATTTCTATTTACACGTAGTTGCACAGCAAATTCATAGTTCCTCTTCTCTAAAAGGAGGCAATGTTGAATGAATAATTTCTTGCTAAGGGCATTTGTGTACTAGAATTCATGAATCCAATACTTTTTCTAAGTGCAGATATTTTTTGTGTTATGATTATACACGCTTTACGAACACAAAAAGAAATTCCTACACTCATCTTTCATGCCAAATTATTAAATTAATAGTGACAGTTTTGCCTATTGTAGCTTCCCCTCTCTCCACAACTCTTTTCTACACCCTACATTGTTGTTCTCATTTGCTTTATTATGCAGAGACTAATCTAAACCTGTCTGAATAATCTCACAGCTCTAATTTAAAACAAATCAAATCTAGAAATTAGGTTAAAGTAAAAGACAATTTAAGATCAAACTCTATGCCTTTATTATGTGCCAGGTCTCATGTATATAACCTCAATTCATTTCTACAACTCTGGTAAGTGATGTATTATTACCCTTCAGTAATAAATTGGAAAACTGAAGCATCAAAATGTTAACTAACTTATGAAAAGAATACACATCTGGGAAGTGGGGAAGCTATCTGGCCCTAATGCCTGTGTTTTTTCTATTATTGCATAGTGTATAAGACAATAACTATGACATAATGGTGAAATTCATATTAAAAAACTGACAAAAGAAAAAAGAATGCCTATCTTCTCAGAAGAGCCTATAGTCTTCAGTCTTTTAGAGAGAGGGACAATTTACAAATAATACTTAAAGTAATAGAATAAGTTTCTCACTAGAGTGATGATGGGATGTGGAAGTAATCAGATTCAGGACTCTAAAAATATTTAATTCCACATTATTTATTTAATAAATATTTGTTCAACTTCTTACACGTGCTCTGCACAATTCTATGTGTTAGGCTTATAGATGTGCACAGGACAAGACCCCTGTCTTCATAAAGTTTATATTCCATAGGAAAGAGAGAGGAAAATTACAAAAAAAAAAAAATCAAATTTTAAAAGTTAGTTTCAAATATTGGTAAACACTATTAGAAAAAAAAAAAAAAGAGTAATGTGATACTAAATGTCACTTAAAAGGAGATGGCATTTGCGTTAAACCTGAAGGGTTAGAGTTACCAGGCCATGTGGAGAATTTAGAGATGGACTCTCCAGACAGAGGAAACAAATTTAAAAACTAACACTTCAAAGGCTTTTGTGTCTCCCAGAGACAGAAGGCAAAATAACCAGATGTAATGGTCTAGAAGTTAGGTGGAGATAAGGTTGAAGAAATAGGTATGTACTATTCACCTTGTAGGCCATGGTGAGGTGTTTGGAATTTATTCTGAGACCAATGACAAATTATTAGAGGGTTTTGTAAAGGAAAATAACATGGAATTTTTAAAAGTTATTACAAAGTTTAGATGACACTAATGCTTCTAAGCAAGACAGAGTAACAAGGACCAGATTTTCCCTCCTGCTGAACAAGCAAACCAAAATTAAACAAAACAAAGGGGAAAAAAAGTGTTTTTCAAGGCAGTTGACATCAAGCAATGAAGGGCTGTTACTACATCAATTGACTCAGAAAAAAATCATGTGACAAAATCTAATATCCATTTCTCTCAAAAACTCTCAGCATTTACAATCAGACAAGAAAAAACAAGTAAAAAGCATCCAAGTTGGAACAAATAAAGTAAGACTGTCTTTTTTCACAGATGACATGAAAGTATTTGTATATCATGTACCTAATATGGAAAGTGTATCCCTAACATACAAACTTTTAGAATATAATAAAGCAATCATTTAAAAATGGACAAAATATTTGAACAGACACTTCACCAAAGATGATGTACAGATATCAGTGAAACAAATGAAAAAAGATGACCACCACTATTAGAATGGCTAAAATTAAAAACACTGGCATACTAAATGTGAGTAAGGATGTGGAGGTACTGACACCTTTATATACTGCTGATGGGGGAGTGAAATTGTACAATCACTTTGGACCACTGCACGTCCCTAAAAAAGACCAGGAAATGTATAGACCTTGAGATGTAGCATATAAGACTTGTTCAAGAAGCAGCAAGGAATCCAGTAAGTCTAGAGGCAGAAAGGCAAATGTGAGAGTGATAGGTGAAGTCGGAGAACTAAAAGAGGTCTTTGTAATCCACTTGTTGTAAGCACAATGACATTCACTTTGACTGAGATTGGAAGCCATTGGAGGGTTTCTGAGCAGGGATGGAACATGATCAGAGGTTTCAACAGGATAATTGTGATTGTCATGTAGAGAATAGACCTTGTTGTCAATAGACGGGAGTGGCCAAATGTTTGAAATAGACTAGTTAAGAGATTTTTGCATTGGTCCAAGCAGGGCAGGATGGTAGGTTTGTCATGAGTAATAAAGATGAATATATTTAGGTTCTGGATATATTTTGATACTGGATATACTTTGAAGGCGGGACTGACAGGAATTGTGGGACTTTGTAGAAAGTATGAGATAAGGATAAGTCAAGGCTAACTGCAAGATTATTGACATAAGTAATTTGTAGAATGGAATTCCCATTAACTAAGATGGGAAAGATTGAATAGGGGGTGTCAGAAGAAAAGCAAAGGGATTTATTTTTAAAAAGTGAATAAGAATAAACTAAATACTTGCAAAATACTAGTTAACCTTAGCAGAAGGATATTAATCATTGCTTACTTTAAAAAAATAGAATGAGGGAATTAACCACTTTCGAAAACAGAGAGGGAAAAAAATACTGGGTAAGACAAAAATATATTGGTAGGGAAAATCAAATAGATTAAATTTGATTTTGAGCATTTTGTAGAAGTCAGGGTGAAGAAGAAACCTTTTATTATCTGGAAAAAAAAAAGATTTTCAGTTCTCCAAAAAAGGAAAACTCCTTCCAACATTAAATATTGGGGTTACTTTACTGTGTGAGAATTTACATTAAAAATATAATTGAACATTAAAAGATATGACATGTAAAATTTTTTTCAGCAACTCCAGGAGTTAAGTTAGTAAGGCTATATTGTTGAGCTAATATTGATGAAGATAGAAGGAAATACAAATGCATGCTATGATAAGTGTTTAACATAAATAAAAGTTGGATCTCAGAGGAACTATAAATTCCTATTTATGGGATATTTTCAAACCTTTAGTCAGAGTCTGCTAAAGTGTTTTCTTATTCATTCATGCTCTGTTTCTCTTTTATCTTCTCAGTTCTGGGTCACCAGCAACTGCTGTCCACATTTTGCCATTCTACCCACAGTGGATTAGTCACCTCTTGACATCAAGTTTGATATGCTCATTGTAATTATCAGAACTTATGTCTGTAATTGATCAAAGGTAACACTTTTCTGCTTTTTCTATTGCTTTAGCTATATTATTCCAGGATTTAATTTGTAAAACTCTGTGTAACACAGGTTTATTGTAAGTGAAAATTATAAATTCGATTGCATTCTTTAGAAACCTTTTGAAAAATGCTTTTTTTATGTCATGTATTCTCTTGTGGCAAGAGTTCTACAGGATTTTTAGACTTAGAAGAATGAACATTTTCTTCTGGGCTGAAAGTAGTCAGGAATATTATTCCTATTAAAAATAATAAATTATAGTTATTTATTTCTCATTTTCAAATATCTCCTAGTCTGTAACACTCAGGTTAGATCGAATTGTTCTTTCACTGGGGCTACATGTTTAAATTGTTCTTTCCTCCATATGAAAGATAAAGAAATCCGTAAAAGAATCTATGATTTAATAGCTTAGTTATTTATTGTGTTCATTTTAGCCTGCTCCGTTCAGGATTAACAGCTATCTCCTATTCTAAGGTATAAAAATATTGAAAAAAAAATCATTGCCAAGACACGTCAAGGAGTTTTTTCCTTTGTTTTCTCCTAGCTTTAAATTTTCAGTCATATTTAAGCCTGTAATCCATTTTGAGCTAATTTTTGTAAGTGTAAGATAGGGGTCTAGTTTCATTCTTTTACATGTGAATATCCAGTTTTCCCAGCACCATTTACTGAAGAGACCGCCTTTCCTCCATTGTATATCCTTGGCTCCCTTGTCAAATATTAGTTGACCATGTATACCTGGATATATTTCTGGTCTCTCAATTCTGTTCCATTGGTTGATGTGTCTGTTTTTAAAGCCAGTACCATACCCTTTTTATTACTATAGATTTATAATATAGCTTGAGATCAGGAGGTGTGATGCTTCCTGCTTTGTTCTTCTTTCTCAGGATAGCTTTAGCTATTCAGGATCTTTTGTGATTCCATATAAATTTTAAGATTTTTTTTCTACTTCTCTAAATAATGCCATTGGAATCTTGGTAGGGATGACATTGAATCTATAAATGGCTTTGGTACTATATACCTTTAAACAATATTAATTCTTCCTAACCATGAACAGAGGATACCTCCTTTCCATTTATTTCAATTTATTTCATCAATGTCGTACAGTTTTCAGTTTATAGATCTTTCACCTCCTTGGTTAAATTTATTCCTAAGTACTTTATTAATTTTGATGCTATCATAAATGGGATTGTTGTCTTTATTTCTTTTTCAAATAGTTTTTTGTTAGTGTATAGAAGTGTAATGGAATTTTACATGTTGATTTTGTATGCAACTTTACTGAATTTGTTTATTAGTTCTAGGAGTTTTTTGGTGAAATTTTTAAAAGTTTTCTATATACAAGATTTTATCATCTACAAACAGAGACAATTTTACTTCTCCCTTTCTGATTTGGTTGCCTTTTATTTCTTTTTCTTGACTAATTTCTCTGGCTAGAACTTCCAGTAGTATGTTGAATATGAATAGTGAGAGTGGGCAAACTTGTTATGTTCCTGATCTTACCAGGAAAGCTCTCCACCTTTCACTGTTGTGTATGATGTCAGTGTGAGCTTGTTATCTATGGCCTTTATTATGTTGATGTATGTTCTTTCTATACCCAATTTGATTAGAGTTTTTATCATGAAAAGATGTTGAATTTTTCTGTTTCTATTGAGGTGATCATATAATTTTTATCTTTCATTTTGTTTATGTGGTTTATCACATTTATTGATTTGCATATGTTGAAACATCATTATATCCCAGGAGTAAATCCTACTTTATCATGAATGTATAATGTGCTTTTCAGTTTGGTTTGCTAGTATCTTATTGAGAATTTTTGCATCTATATTCATCAGGGACATTAACCTGCAGTTTTCCTTTCTTGTAGTGCCTTATCTAGCTTTTGTATGAAGGTAATGCTGGCCTCATACAATGAACTTGAAAGTATTCTCTTCTATTTTTTGGAAAAATTTGAGGAGGATTGGCACTAATTCTTCCTTAAATGTTTGGTTAAATTTACCTGTTGAACCATCTAGTCTTGGGCTTTTCTGTGTTGCAAGGTTTTTGATCACTTATTTAATCTCCTTACACATTACTGGTCTTTTCAGATTTTCTGTTTATTCATGATTTGCTCTTTGTAGGTCATATTTTTCTTGGAATTTATCCATTTTTTTCTAGTTTATCCAATTAGTTGGCATACAATTATTTTTAGAAGTCTCTTATAATCCTTTGTGTATCTGTGGTATCATTTGTAATGTCTCCACCCTCATTTCTGGTTTTATTTGAGTTATCTCTTTCTTTTAGTTAGTCTAGCTAAAGGTTTAATTTATCTTTTCAAAAAAACAGCTCTTAGTTGTGTTGATCTTTTCTATTGTTTTTCTCATCTCTATTTCATTTATTTCTGCTTTAATCTTTATTTCCTTTCTTCTGCTAACCTGGCCTTAATTTGTTCTTTTTCTAGTTAGTTGAGGCATGAAGTTAGGTTGTTTATTTGACATCTTTCTTTTTTCTTAATGTAGACATTTATAGCCATAAACTTCCATCCTAGAACTGCTTTTTCAGCATCACATAGATTTTGGTATGTTGAATTTCGATTTCTGTCTGTTTAAAGACTTTTAAAAAAAAATTCCAGTTTGGTTTCTTCTTTGGCCCATTGGTTGTTCAGGAGTGTGTTGCTGAGTGTGTTAGTTTCCACATACTTATAAATTCAGTTTTCCCTCATTATTGATTTCTAGTTTCATACCATTACTTATGGTAAGGCTTGTTTTGTGACTCAACACATGATTTATCTTGGAGAATGTTCCATGTGTGTTTGACAAGAATAAGACGCTGTTGTATAGAGTATTCTGTGTATGTCTATTAGTCCATTTGATCTAAGGTATAGTTTCTTTATTAATTTTTTATTTGGATGATCTATTTATTGTTTAAAGTGGTGTATTGAAGTCCCCTATTTTTATTATATTTTTGTCTATTTGTCCCTTCATATCTGTGATATTTGCTTAATATATTTATGTACTTTGATGTTTGATGCATATATAATTATAACTGTTAAATCCTCTTGATGAATCAACACTTGTATTCTTACATATGACCTTCTTTGTCTCTTATTATAGTTTTTTACTTTTATTTCTCTTTTTACCAGTTTGATTCACATGCGCAAGGCAATCTTGCAAGCCATTTCTTGAGGATAGTGGAGCCAAAAGATAGAAAGAGCTAGAATCTCTAAATTATTACTCAGGGGAGAGAGACCCAACAATACAGAAGACTGATCTTGGACTCTTTGTTACATAGAAATAAATGCCTACTTTATTGTGAACTATGTTTTTTATAGCAGCTAGTATTACCCTGATTAATGCAAGTGTGCTTTCAAACCTTTTGCCAGTAGGATGGTTTAGGGATAGATATGGAAGTCAGGCCTAGGTCAAACAGTGAGGGGCATGTTTCTTGACCACAATAATTAGGCTTGGGTGAATCACATAGCTCAATTCAGCCCAATTAGAAAGAACATTAGAAATGTTTAAGAATGTATGAGATTTGAAGGTAAAGAAGCCTTACATACCACTAGCATCAGTAGTTGGCCTCACCTCTTGATGCAGTAGGAGAGCTGTCACTTGACAATTGAGTCTTTTCCCCACTTGCATGCTGGATGGTGTGCCCCCTGTCCTTCTTAGGGGTTTTCCTCTATTGATTATTTTCTATCTCTTATACTCTTCAGCATCTTCCACTCTCTCCATTATCTCCCATTTACATTTAAATATTTTCAAGTCTATTTTACTCTATAAAACATCTTACAAACTACTATCCATTATAAAACCCCCTTTGACTCAATTTTCTTCTTGCTACTCACACAATACTCTCATACTCCTTCTCTGTAACATTCTCCATTGTCACCTGTTGAACATCAGGCTGCTGGAACCACTCCACAACATGGTCTACGGTGAGGTATAGCTTTTATTTTGAAAGCAAAATTTTACTTGGCTGAGGTTCACAAAAAAGAGAAAGCATAGATCTCTAATTCTTCCATAAGATCGGATGGAGCTGTGTTCAGGCCTGCCTTGATCTTCATCACACAAGGGTAAGTACTTTGTCAGTTTGGAAATAAACTGCTTGGCACCAAGCAATGTAGATTTGGATACTAGTCTATTAACAGGAGTAGTGTGGGAATGCAAGCTGCTCAGCACCTGGAGTCCCTGAGGGTATATAGGGCCTCCCCTGCTTGGAGAAGGGAACTGGATTCCGCTGCTGGTGGGAAGAAATCACTGATTCTATGGGAAGCCGAATTTGGATGCAGCCTTGCCCACTGGGAGAAAGGTTGTAGAGGAAGCCCTGTGTTCCAGGTAACTCTTTATCTAGGCAATATAGGACACCCAGGATGGGCAAAACTACTCCTTGCATTATCCTTCCTGAAAGAATGACCACTTTGCTGTTGCCACTTTTTTACATTTGCTTTCAGTTCCCCACAACTCTGAAACTCCTTTTACCTCGTCACTCACACTCTCTTGTGGCCAAGTCCAAAGAACACTAAGTTCATTGGTGTTAAACCTACTGTTTGGGGCATTTTATCACAGTTGTCCACTTAAACCCTCTCAATCTGGTAGTTCTCTCAGCCTTTCAGTGAGGTTGTGATGAGCCAGCCTCAGATCAAATTCTGCCACACATACAGTTGTAGAGCAAACAAATACTTATGAGCAAAGGAAGCACAAGGCAGTTCCTAAACCTGTCCTGGAGACAGAAAAGTTCCAGCTTTCTGTGCTTTCAATGCTCCAGTTACATCTTTATGAGGCAGACACATGCATTCCAGAGCCTGATCCAGAGCCAGGATTCATCATGGCATGTTATCAGAAATGAGAACCAGCACCAGGATGTAGTCCAAACCAATACCTTAATGTCAGAACTTTTGGGGATGAAGCCAAACCCATGAGAATGGTTGCATACTTACTCTTAGTTAATTAAAGGTGGGGAGAGTCTCTACATTATTTCAGCCAATCCACATATATTGAATACCTTTAATTTTACTAATGAGAGCTCATTTCCTACATTCATCATGATGATTACGAGATCACTTTTATCATTGTGTGCACATTTTCATAGTATCAGTTGTTGATCAAGATAGGGTTTCAGAAAAGCTTGTCTCTGCCACCTCTAGAGCATAACCCTCCCCTAGACAATATCAGATAATCTCCCTGGAAAGCGCTTTCTTGGTATCATGACAGCTGAGCACTCCTGGACTATGCATTCTTTATTATTGCAACTGATTCTGCCTAGAATTCAAAGATGAAAGTGATTGACACACGCATCATCAATACTGAAGTGGTTTAAAGGAAATTACAGTCATGATAACCATTGGCAATGTTGTGTCATCCTTAAGCTGCTGCTTAGTCAGTTCCTGAAGTCAGTAGTGCTCTTACCAGCTTAACTTACGCCAGCAAATGTATTAAATTGATTGAAGATAAAGTTCTTACTTAGAAGAGATCTCGTACTTCCTCCTTCTGCTCCACTCTACCTTTTCTCCTTGCTCTTTATCACCATGCGCTTTCCAAATGATAGTTAATTTTTTAAAAAAGATTGATGCTTGATTGTCAATATTATAAATATGAAGGTAAATCCTTAGTGCTTTTTTCTTTGTGAGTTCTTAGGCAGAGAAATACGCTATTAATATAGTCCTCAGTTTTCATTATACAATTTTTTATCACTAAAACTCATCTCTTATTATTTTCTTTCTCGTCTCTGTCCCTGAACCCTATTTCCTCCCCTACCCAGTCTAATAAGTTTGATATATGTCCTTACAATGTATATATCTTTTTGCAATATGTGTTGCTTCATTGCAATTTTTAGTTAGTAGATGTTCGTTTTAGAGCAGTTTTACCTTTACAGAAAAATTGAGCAGAAAGTACAGAGTTCACACATACTTGCCCCCAGTTTCTCCTATTATTAACATCTTGCATTAGTGTGGTACATTTATAACAATTGATACCAATATTGATGCATTATAAATTAAAATCCATAGTTTGCTTTGGGATTCACTCTTTGTATTGAACAGTTTTATGGGTTTTAACAAATGCGTAATGTCAGGTATACACCGTCACAATGTCACAAAGAATAGTTTCACTGCTCTAAAAATCCCCTGTGCTCCTCCTTTTCATCTTTCCTCCCTTGCATCTCAACCCCATGGCAATCACCGATTTTTTCACATCCTTACAGTTTTGCCTTTTCCGGAATGCTATATTATTTGAATCATACTAATGTAGCTTTTTCAGACTGGTTTCTTTCACTTAGTAATCTGCATTTAATGTTCCTCCACGTGTTTTAGTGGCTTGATAGTTCATTTCTTTTTATTGCTGAACAATAGTCTATTTTCTGGAGGTATAACAGTTTATACATTCACTTATTGAAGGACATCTTTGTTGCTTCTGTGTTTTGGCAATTATGAAAAAAGCTGCTATAAATATGTACTTGCAGGTATTTGTGTGGACTTAAGTTTTTGACTCCTTGGGTAAATACCAAGGAGCATGATCACTAGGTCAAATGGTAAGAGTGTTGTAAGTTTTGTAAGAAACTGCCAGACTGTCTTCCAGAGCAACTGTACCATTTTGCATTCCCAACAGCAATGAATGACAGTTCCTATTTCTCCACATCCTCTCCAGCATTTTATGCTGTCCATGTTCTGGATTTGGGCCAATCTAATAGTTGTGTAGTGATATCTCAATGTCGTTTTAATTTGCAATTCTCTATTGACATATGATGTTGAGCATCCTTTTATATGCTTATTTGCCTTTTGTATATTTTCTTTGATGAAGTTTATGTTCAGAGCTTTTGTACACTTTTTAATTGGATTGTTCATCTTCTTATTTTGAGTTTTACAAGGTATTTTCATGTTTTAACTAGTAGTCCTACCAGTACTGGCTCTTGAAGAGGGCTTCTGCTCCCAGGAAGCTGTGATTGTTGGTATCTGCCTTACCCTATAGTTTTGGGGGCAGAGGTCTGCCTTATGACCTCAATTCTCTAATGGATCTAAGAAGAATTGTTGATTTTCAGTTTGTTCAGCTTTCTTCTTGTTTTGAGAATGTTTGATGATATCTAAGGTTTTTCATGTTTGATCTGAATAGGAAGTCTGGTATTTTAAAAATTCAAATACATTTACTCTAAATATTTAAGATCTCCTGTTGCTCAAGATTATTAATCTTATCAATGCCTATTATTTTGTACTATGCACCAACCACATATTACTCTTTAATTCCCCTAATGATAGATATCCAGGATGCTTCCAACTTCCTGCTCCAAAAGTCTCCTGATGGACATACTCACATGTTTCCTAGTTCATATTTCCTTTTGTAGTTATAATTTGCTATATATTTTTCTAAATATATTACATCTATAAGCTTACCTCCATTCTTAAAATAATTTTGAGACAAATACTATTCCTATTTTAATTTTTCAAAAGAAGAAACTGAGGCACAGAGAAGTTAAGTAAATTACTTGGTAGTGAGCAGATGGGTAGAGTAAAATCAAATCATCTTATTTCAGAGATAACTTTTAACCACTATATTATACTTGGCTTTATACTATTGTATAGCTTGGGTTACAGAGTTACAATCTGGAGTAATGTTATTAATGATATCTACATTTTCCCCCAAATGGCTATGCATGTGCATGTCCACTTCTACCAGCAATGGATGATATAAGAGACTGTCTCCTCTCGTCCCTCACAACCTAGTTATTAGCTATTAGTCTTACTTTTTGCACTATGCTGACAGGCATATACATGTACCTCACTTGTTTTAATTTAATTTAACTTGGTAATTTAGTTTATCTTAATGTTATTTAATTTCTAATGAGGTTGAACAATAATTTGGGAAATCTGTGAAAATTCTAGTGCTATTCCCTTGCCATTTTAAACCTGTTTCTCATCATGTTCTTGTTAATTTCCGGGAGTTTCTTATATATTCCAGATATTAATGGCTTATTAGTTTTAGTATGTTAAATATCTTCTCCCAGACTGTCATCAGGTCTATTACATGCATCTGTGGTGTCTTTCGTTAAATAAAATATTGGATGTTATGCATTTGTCACAGGCCCTGGAGGAAATACCCAGTATGCCTGGAGGGCCCACGAGGGAGGTCAAGGCAGAGTGCAGACAGAGAGAGGCAGGACCTGGGGCACATGCCATTATTAGGGTCTGTTGGTGGAGTGCTTGGATGTTCTCAGGCTAAGGCCAAATTTATCGATTCAAACCAGAAGAGCACGGTTTGGATAAGTCACATGAGGGTCTTATCCAAAAAGCACATAAAGAAAAAGTGCTAGGTGGCAGGAAAGACATGACCACAGGGCTGTTGGAGAAATCATATCAGGAACTTACATTTGCTGGTGACTCTGGGCTGCTATCTAGGGCATGCACTTGTATGAGAGGCTAGTGTCAGTATAAGGTTCCTGAAAATTTCTTGGCTAAATATATAAACAAATAAATGCTAAGGCGGCAATACCATGAAGTAATTTAGCTAAACTTTAAACAGATGTAGTCAAGTCAATCTGTTTTGCCTTACAGTGAGTGCTTTTGGCAACCTATCAAGGACTCTCTTCCCAATCTAATCCACAGTGATATTGCCTGAACTTTCCTCTTTGACTTTATGATTTTACTGCTTACATTTAGGTCTTTAATATATTGGGATGTATATTAGCTAAGGATTCAGCTTTATTTCTTATCTAGTTAGCCAGTTTTCCCAGTACCATGTAGCACTGACTTAAATGGCCACCTTTATCATATCAATGTTTCTATATATATATGTAGGTCTATTTTTAGCTCACTCTTCTGTTCCAAAGATCTAGGAATATCTCATAGAGTGCATCCTCTTCTTTAAAATGATTTAGCTGTTAGGATCTTAAGTCTTTGAAAAAAATTTTGAAAAATGTCAGTTTCCTCAAAAAAGAAAAGCAATTTAATTTTTTTTTAACATCTTTATGGGAGTATAATTGCTTTACAATGGTGTGTTAGTTTCTGCTTTATAACAAAGTGAATCAGTTATACATATACGTATGTCCCCATATCTCTTCCCTCTTACATCTCCCTCCTTCCCACCCTCCCTATCCCACCCCTCTCGGTGGTCACAAAGCACCGAGCTTATCTCCCTGTGCTATGCGGCTGCTTCCCACTAGCTATCTATTTTATTTTGGTACTGTATATATGTGATGCCACTCTCTCACTTTGTCCCAGCTTACCCTTCCCCCTCCCCGTATCCTCAAGTCCATTCTCTAGTAGGTGTGCGTCTTTATTCCTGTCTTGCTCCTAGGTTTTTCATGACCTTTTTTTTTTTTTTTATATTCCATATATATGTGTTAGCATATGGTATTTGTTTTTCTCTTTCTGACTTACTTCACTCTGTATGACAGAGTTATTTGTATACAAATAACTCAATTTCTTTTTTTTTTTTTTTTAATCGCTACCGCACCGTCACTCCGTACTATCTGCAGAAGTAAGTTTGTAATATCATGGGACAGCTGTATCTTGCAGCCGCACAACACACTCGTTACAGAAAAACCGCATTTGTCTCTTCTTGGGTATTTTCGTAGTCCCCCAAGGGGGTGCACCGTTCCTGGAAGTACTGCAATACCAGGTCGATGCGTGGAGTGGACGGAGCAAGCTCCTATTCCAACTCCCTGCTCCAAAAATCCATTTAATATATTGTCCTCGGATAGAGAACGTATCAGATATTAAACTGATAAGAACAGATACTACACTTGATCTTAGCCAAAAGGTCGAGAAGCGATACCGCCGTCAGCCCCTTCGCCAGCACACCCCTCTTCTCCCACGCCTTTCCGCTCACGGTGAGGAAACTCATCCTCAAACGAAAGCCCGCCCTCTTCCCTAGACTTCACAGTCAATTTCTTTTCTTTTTATGGCTGAGTAATATTCCATGGTATATATGTGCCACATCTTCTTTATCCATTTATCTGTTGATGGACATTTAGGTTGATTCCATGTCCTGGCTATTGTAAATAGAGCTGCAGTGAACATTTTGGTACATGACTCCTTTTGAATTATGGTTTTCTCAGGGTATATGCTCAGTAGTGGGATTGTGGGGTCGTATGGTAGTTCTATTTTTAGTTTTTTAGGGAACCTCCTTACTGTTCTCCATACTGGCTGTATCAATTTACATTCCCACCAACAGTGTAAGAGGGTTCCCTTTTCTCCACACCCTCCCCAGCATTTATTGTTTGTAGATTTTTTGATGATGGCCATTCTGACCGGTGTGAGATGATATCTCATTGTAGTTTTGATTTGCATTTCTCTAATGATTAATGATGTTGAGCATTCTTTCATGTGTCTGTTGGCAATCTGTATATCTTCTTTGGAGAAATGTCTATTTAGGTCTTCTGCCCATTTTTGGATTGGGTTGTTTGTTTTTCTGATATTGAGCTGCATGAGCTGCTTGTAAATTTTAGAGATTAATCCTTTGTCAGTTGCTTCATTTACAAATATTTTCTCCCATTCTGAGGGTTGTCTTTTCATCTTGTTTATGGTTTCCTTTGCTGTGCAAAAGCTTTTAAGTTTCATTAGGTCCCATTTGTTTATTTTTGTTTTTATTTCCATTTCTCTAGGAGGTGGGTCAAAAAGGATCTTGCTGTGATTTCTGTCATAGAGTGTTCTGCCTATGTTTTCCTCTAAGAGTTTGATAGTGTCTGGCCTTACATTTAGGTCTTTAATCCATTTTGAGTTTACTTTTGTGTATGGTGTTAGGGAGTGTTCTAATTTCATTCTTTTACATGTAACTGTCCAGTTTTCCCAGCACCACTTATTGAAGAGGCTGTCTTTTCTCCACTGTACATTTTGGCCTCCTTTATCAAAGATAAGGTGACCATATGTGCGTGGATTTATCTCTGGGCTTTCTATCCTCTTCCATTGATCTATATTTCTGTTTTTGTGCCAGTACCATACTGTCTTGATTACTGTAGCTTTGTAGTATAGTGTGAAGTCAGGGAGCCTGATTCTTCCATCTCCATTTCTCTTTTTCAAGATTGCTTTGGCTATTCGGGATCTTTTGTGTTTCCATACAAATTGTGAAATTTTTTGTTCTAGTTCTGTGAAAAATGCCCTTGATAGTTTGATAGGGATCGCACTGAATCTGTTGCCTGCTTTGGGTAGTATAATCATTTTCACAATGTTGATTCTTCCAATCCAAGAGCATGGTATATGTCTCCATCTATTTGTATCATCTTTAATTTCTTTCATCAGTGTCTTATAATTTTGTGCATACAGGTCTTTTGTCTCCTTAGGTAGGTTTATTCCTAGGTATTTATTCTTTTTGTTGCAATGGTAAATGGGAGTGTTTTCTTAATTATTCTTTCAGATTTTTCATCATTAGTGTATATGAATGCAAGAGATTTCTGTGCATTAGTTTTGTATCCTGCTACTTTACCAAATTCATTGATTAGCTCTAGTAGTTTTCTGGTAGCATCTTTAGGATTCTCTATGTATAGTATCATATCATCTGCAAACAGTGACAGCTTTACTTCTTCTTTTCCAATTTGGATTCCTTTTATTTCTTTTTCTTCTCTGATTGCTGTGGCTAACACTTCCAAAACTATGTTGAATAATAGTGGTGAGAGTGGGCAACCTTGTCGTGTTCCTGATCTTAGTGGAAATGGTTTCAGTTTTTCACCATTGAGAACGATGTTGGCTGTGGGTTTGTCATATATGGCCTTTACTATGTTGAGGAAAGTTCCCTCTATGCCTACTTTCTGGAGGGTTTTTATCATAAATGGGTGTTGAATTTTGTCAAAAGCTTTCTCTGCATCTATTGAGATGATCATGTGGTTTTTCTCCTTCAATTTGTTAATATGGTGTATCACATTGATCTATTTGTGTATATTGAAGAATCCTTGCATACCTGGGATAAACCCCACTTAATCATGGTGTATGATTCTTTTAATGTGCTGTTGGATTTTCTTTGCTACTATTTTGTGGAGGATTTTTGCATCTATGTTCATCAGTGATATTGGCCAGTAGTTTTCTTTCTTTGTGAAAGCTTTGTCTGGTTTTGGTATCAGGGTGATGGTGGCCTAGTAGAATGAGTTTGGGAGTGTTCCTCCCTCTGCTATATTTTGGAAGAGTTTGAGAGGATAGGTGTTAGCTCTTCTCTAAATGTTGGATAGAATTCGCCTGTGAAGACATCTGGTCCTGGGCTTTTGTTTGTTGGAAGAATTTTACTCACAGTTTCAATTTCAGTGCTTGTGATTGGTCTGTTCATATTTTCTATTTCTTCCAGTTCAGTCTCGGAAGGTTGTGCATTTCTAAGAATTTGTCCATTTCTTCCAGGTTGTCCATGTTATTGGCATATAGCTGCTTGTAGTAATCTCTCATGATCCTTTTTATTTCTGCAGTGTCAGTTGTTACTTCTCCTTTTTCATTTCTAATAGTATTGATTTGAGTCTTTTCCCTTTTGTTCTTGATGAGTCTGGCTAATGGTTTATCAATTTTGTTTATCTTCACAAAGAACCATGTTTAATTTTAATGATCTTTGCTATCATTTCCTTCATTTCTTTTTCATTGGTTTCTGATCTGATCTTTATGATTCCTTTCCTTCTGCTAACTTTGGAGATTTTTTGTTCTTCTTTCTCTAATTGCTTTAGGTGTAAGGTTAGGTTGTTTATCTGAGAAGTTTCTTTTTTCTTAAGGTAGGATTGTATTGCTATAAACTTCCCTCAGAACTACATTTGCTGCATCCCATTGGTTTGGGCCTGTCGTGTTTTCATTGTCATTTGTTGCTAGGTATTTTTTGATTTCCTCTTTGATTTCTTCAGTGATCACTTGGTTATTAAGTAGTGTGTTGTTTAGCCTCCATGTGTTTGTATTTCTTACAGATATTTTCTTGTAATTGCTATCTAGTCTCATAACGTTGTTGTCGGAAAAGATACTTGATATGATTTCAATTTTCTTAAATTTACCAAGGCTCAATTTGTGACCTAAGATATGCTCTATCCTGGAGAATGTTCCATGAGCACTTGAGAAGAAAGTGTATTCTGTTGTTTTTGGATGGAATGTCCTATAAATATCAATTAAGTCCATCTTGTTTAATGTATCATTTAAAGCTTGTGTTTCCTTATTTATTTTCATTTTGGATGATCTGTCCATTGGTGAAAGTGGGGTGTTAAAGTCCCCTACTATGATTGTGTTACTGTTGATTTCCCCTTTGATGGCTGTTAGCACTTGCCTTATGTATTGAGGTGCTCCTATGTCAGGTGCATAAATATTTACAATTGTTATATCATCTTCCTCGACTGATCCTTTGATCATTATGTAGTGTCCTTCTTTGTTTCTTGTAATAGTCTTTGTTTTAAAGTCTATTTTGTCTGATATGAGAATTGCTACTCCAGCTTTCTTTTGATTTCCATTTGCATGGAATATCTTTTTCCATCCCCTCACTTTCAGTCTGTATGTGTCCCTAGGTCTGAAGTGGGTCTCTTGTAGACAGTATATATACGGGTCTCATTTTTGTATCCATTCAGCCAGTCTATGTCTTTTGGTTGGAGCATTTAATCCATTTACATTTAAGGTAATTATCGATATGTATGTTCCTATTACCATTTTCTTAATTGTTTTGGGATTGTTTTTGTAGGTCTTTTCCTTTTCTTGTGTTTCCTGCCTAGAGAAGTTCCTTTAGCATTTGTTGTAAAGCTGGTTTTGTGGTGCTGAATCCTCTTATCTTTTGCTTGTCTGTAAAGGTTTTAATTTCTCCATCAAATCCGAGTGAGATCCTTGCTGGGTAGAGTAATCTTGGTTGTAGGTTTTTCTCCTTCATCACTTTAAATATGTCCTGCCACTCCCTTCTGGCTTGCAGAGTTTCTGCTGAAAGATCAGCTGTTACCCTTATTGGGATTCCCTTGTGTGTTATTTGTTGTTTTTCCCTTGCTGCTTTTAATATTTGTTCTTTCTATTTGATTTTTGATAGTTTGATTAATGTGTGTCTTGGTGTGTTTTTCCTTGGATTTATCCTCTGTGGGACTCTCTGTGCTTCCTGGACTTGATTAACTATTTCCTTTCCCATATTAGGGAAGTTTTCATCTATAATCTCTTCAAATTTTTCCCAGTCCCTTTCTTTTTCTCTTCTTCTTCTGGGAGCCCTGTAATTCGAATGTTGGTGCGTTTTACGTTGTACCAGAGGTCTCTGAGACTGTCCTCAATTCTTTTCATTCTTTTTTTTTATTCTACTCTGCAGTAGTTATTTCCACTATTTTATCTTCCAAGTGACTTATCCATTCTTCTGCCTCAGTTATTCTGCTATTGATCCCTTCTAGAGAATTTTTAACTTCATTTATTGTGTTGTTCATCACTGTTTGCTTGCTCTTTAGTTCTTCTAGGTCCTTGTTAAACGTTTCTTGTATTTTCTCCATTCTATTTCCAAGATTTTGGATCATCGTTACTATCATTATTCTGAATTCTTTTTCAGGTAAACTGCCTATTTCCTCTTCATTTGTTAGGTCTGGTGGGTTTTTACCTTGCTCCTTCATCTGCTGTGTTTGTCTGTCTTCTCATTTTGCTTAACTTACTGTGTTTGGGGTCTCCTTTTCACAGGCTGCAGGTTCGTAGTTCTCCTTGTTTTCGGTGTCCGTCCCCAGTGGCTAAGGTTGGTTCAGTGGGTTGTGTAGGCTTCCTGGTGGAGGGGACTAGTGCCTGTGTTCTGGTGGATGAGGCTGGATCTTGTATGTCTGGTGGGCAGGTCCACGTCTGGTGGTTTGTTTTGGGGTGTCTGTGGCCTTATTATGATTTTAGGCAGCCTCTGTGCTAATGGAATGGGTTGTGTTCCTGTCTTGGTAGTTGTTTGGCATAGGGTGTCCTGCACTGTAGCTTGCTCATCATTGAGTGGAGCTGGGTCTTGGCGTTGAGATGGAGATCTCTGGGAGATTTTTGCCGTTTGATATTACGTGGAGCTGGGAGGTCTCTTGTGGACCAGTGTCCTGAACTTGGCTCTCTCACCTCAACGGCACAGCCCTGACGCCTGGCTGGAGCACGAAGAGCGTGTCCTCCACACGGCTCAGAATAAATGGGAGGAAAAAAAGAAAGAAAGAAAGAAGAATATAAAATCAAATACAATAAAATAAAGTGAAATAAGATAAAGTTATTAAAATAAAAATATAATTATTAGGAAAAAAATTTTTTTAAGTAATAAAAAAAAAACAAAAATATTGGACAGACAGAACCCTAGGACAAATGGTAAAAGGAAAGCTATACAGACAAAATCACACATGGAAGCATACACATACACAGTCACAAAAAGAGAAACAGGGAAAAAAATATATATATATATTGTTGCTCCCAAAGTCCACCTCCTCAATTTGGGATGATTCGTTGTCTATTCAGGTATTCCACAGATGCAGGTACATCAAATTGATTGTGGAGATTTAATCTGCTGCTCCTGAGGCTGCTGGGAGAGATTCCCCTTTCTCTTCTTTGTTTGCACAGCTCCTGGGGTTCAGTCTTGGATTTGGACCCGCCTCTGCATGTAGGTCGCCTGAGGGCGTCTGTTCCCCGCCCAGACAGAACGGGGTTAAAGGAGCAGCTGCTTCGGGGGCTCTGGCTCAGTCAGGCCGGGGGGAGGGAGCGGTACGGAGGAGGCGGGGCGAGCCTGCGGCGGCAGAAGCCGGCGTGACGTTGCAGCAGCCTGAGGCGCGCCGTGCGCTCTCCCGGGGAAGTTGTCCCCGGATTACAGGAGCCTGGCCGTGGCGGGCTGCACAGGCTCCCGGGAGGGGCGGTGTGGAGAGTGACCTGTGCTCGCACACAGGCTTCTTGGTGGAGGCAGCAGCAGCCTTAGCGTCTCATGCCTGTCTCTGGGGTCCGCGCTGATAGCCGCGGCTCGCGCCCGTCTCTGGAGCTCGGTTAGGCGGCGCTCTGAATCCCCTCTCATTGCGCACCAGGAAACAAAGAGGCAAGAAAAAGTCTCTTGCCTCTTCGGCAGGTCTAGACTTTTTCCCGGATTCCCTCCCGGCTAGCTGTGGCGCACTAGCCCCTTCAGGCTGTGTTCACGCCGCCAACCCCAGTCCTCTCCCTAGGATCCGACCGAAGCCCAAGCCTCAGCTCCCAGCCCCCGCCCGCCCCGGCAGGTGAGCAGACAAGCCTCTCGGGCTGGTGAGTGCCGCTCGGCACCGCTCCTCTGTGCGGGAATCTCTCCGCTTTGCCCTCCGCACCCCTGTTGCTGTGCTCTCCTCCGTGGCTCCAAAGCTTCCCCCCTCCACCACCCGCAGTCTCTGCCCGCGAAGGGGCTTCTGGTGTGTGGAAACCTTTCCTCCTTCACAGCTCCCTCCCACTGGTGCAGGTCCCGTCCCTATTCTTTTGTCTCTGTTGTTTCTTTTTTCTTTTTCCCTACCCAGGTACGCGAGTTTCTTGCCTTTTGGGAGGTCTGAGGTCTTCTGCCAGCGTTCAGTAAGTGTTCTGTAGGAGTTGTTCCACGTGTAGATGTATTTCTGATGTATTTGTGGGGAAGAAGGTTATCTCCGCGTCTTTCTCTTCCACCATCTTGAACCTCCTCTCCGCAATTTAAATTTTATTGGTATTTCTTTGAATGTATAGATTAGTGGTTGGAAGACTGACATCTTCCCAATATTTAGTCATTCCATAAATGAACATTCAAGTCTCTTTTTATGTACTTCATGGAGGTTATAAAATATCAGCATTAAAAACACTGTATATCCTTTGTTGACACAAACTTAAATGATTAAAGACTTTTATAAAGACACATTTAATTATAAGAACGAACCAATGATTTATACATGACAAAATAATTATCCTATGTTTTCTTAAAAGAAAGACATTTAAAGTCTTACCCAAGGATATATAACTTTTCTTGCACAGTATAGCCTAGAAGCCATGTCTCATCAGTCCTTGTTGAGAGGTCTTTATACTATACTCTGCAGAACTTCCTTCTGTAGAAATAGAAAGGGACATTCACACCATCTGAAAAAAAAATTTTGGAGCTAGAAGTTTAGTGAAAATATCATTTCTAAACACTCTAGAGAAACATCTTTTTCACTTGCCTGTGCACTCATGGAGGCATTCTTGTTTGAAGAATAATTTGCTATGTCAGGCATGATTTTTATTGCTTTGCCTTTTATAAATACATTCATAGTATTAATGCAAGCTGGAGGAATGGACACATTTGAGATTTTAGGAAATTATCATGATTTTCATTTGATATCGTACAAAATTTCTTTTAAAATAAACTAACAGCTCTCCTTTGGATAGTTTAATATTCAGTGTTAATGAATGAGATATTTTCATAAAAAATTCCCACAAATACATCTAAATAAGAATATATGTCTGTTTTACCACTGTGGTTACATACACGAAAAAAATTAATTTTTATATGCCAGGAAATCTGTTTGGGCACAATCAACACTGAATCCATGTTTATGTTTCATATTGGGTAAGTTTTCTTTTTAAGGGGAATCATTTGCTTCATTCAAGTTATCTTCTTATTACTTACAGGCATTAACCAGAATATGAGTCAGGGCCATCTGGCATTCTTTAGTATCTTATTTTGACACCTCACTCATTTGTTTAAATAATTCACTGATTCAGTATAAGCTAACTTTCTAAAATGCAAGGCACTTTTATTCTCAGACTAAATCAGCATACATTTACATTTTTATAGGTGCAAAGTAATTAATGCATGGAACATAAGTAAGCCATTTTGGTGTGTTTGCTCGCTCACCCCCAATCCACTCACTTATTCTAAAATCCCTTTTCCTATACTTTGCATATACTATTAGGCTGAACTAGAGACCTGGGTTTGCTGCATTAATGTCAAAATGACTGACAAAATGTCAGAAATCTCCAGAAACTAGAGTAGAAGCATTAGTCTCCTATTTTTATAATTGACATATATGTACAAAGCTTTAAGCTTTGTCGAATGATATGATGGGGAGATAATATTTCCCGCTCTCAAAATGGGTCTTGACAAGCTCAACAGAGGCAACATAATTTCTCCTAACTGCTACAGTCTCACATGGACAGTTTTCCTTTGTCTCCTCACTCTAGCTGGTAAAGAAAGTCAAAGTTTCATTCTGAAAATATGATATGCTTTCATTTTTTTTGTAATATATAATGTATCAACATCATATGCAATATGTTAGAATACACTTTTTCTTCATATTATTTGAATAGAAAATAATTTCCAAGCTTCTTTCTCCATAGTCTTTGGGCAAAGAAAATAATGTAGGATGGATCTGCTTTAACTATAACTCTTCCACATTTTGCAGCACAGTATCATTGTAAAGGCCATGAACATAATTTCTTTATCAATCATTCAGAATGGCCAATAAAAGGAAACAAGTTTCAGGAATAGTCGGATCTTATCCTTTAAAAAATATAAAAAGTACCAAAGCCTTATATGTTTTCCCTGTTGAAATATAAGTGAGTTTCCAAATGTACTCCAAAAGTTATTTTTTGACTATTGTTTAGGTATATTTATGTTTATTATATAATGCTATATCTAATTAATAATAGTTCTAGAACTAATGACCCAGTATAATCAATGTATTGTTGGTACTAAACTAATTAGCAAGCTCTGAAAGTTAAACATTTTGTTTTCAGATTGTGTGACAAATATTTATTTTATGACTACCCAATTCAGTAACAGGAAGATAAAATACACACACACACATATACACATATACATTCTTTCAAGAAACTTAATAATCTACTATGAGATATGCACAAAAAATAGTTATATTGTGGTTAAATGGATGAAGCAGATACATCAATGCCTTACTCATATTTCCTTTAGAGCTTACAATTTCCTTGCATGAGAGCCTAATTTCCACTAGCTACTTCCAATTTGTTACCTAATGTGTGTCTCTGGCTACTGGAGCCTGTTTCACCTGGCTGAGGGACAGGTCAGAAATGCCAGAGAAATAACAATTTCCACCCAGCAGTGCTCTGACAATAAATGATGGAAGTTGGATAATTATGGGCATGTCCTACGTTGGTTCTCAAGGTTCCCAAGTGGAGTTAAGCTTCACTCAACCTACAGTGACAATTCTAAAAATAAGATACCTTTTCTTCCCTGTCTCACTTCCCCAATCTGTTACCAATGTTTTCTGTGCTCATCTCCCAAATAAACAACAAGTCCTCAAATGCTTCTCAATATATGCTTCTGTAGTGATCCAAATAAGACAATGCAATAATAAAAATGTTCATGGGAGCAGAGATGAGAGATGCCTTCCATCTAGAGATGATCATGTGAGACTTTCTGGACAAGATGAATGCTGGACTGAGTCTAAAGAGATGAGTAGGACTTAAAGAGGTATAAGGTGTAAGAATTTCATTCTAAGAAGAGTAGAACCCATGAGAAAAACCACAAAAGTGAAGACTGTCTTAGTGATGTTTCAAAAGAACCAGAGAAATTTCTAGCTTTAGAAAGATAAAATTGGGGATGAACAATGTAAGAAATTTGATTGAAGAGATGGTAAAATTGTTTGGGGATTAGAATTTTGGTGCATTAGTGTGTTGAAGGATAGAGATATAAGAGAGTAAAGGGTGATTATGATAAAGCAATTCATTGACCAACCATGGGATCTGAGCTGTATGGGATTAAACAAAGATCAGGAAGGGCTGATATACTAGGAGCAAAAAGCAATATCATATATAAATATACAAAAGGAATTGAAGAATAGATTGATAAAGGGAAAACTAAAATACAGGAGGTCATGATCGTGATCATGATCTATGATCAGAGTTCAATACTGCTCACTAAAATTAGAAAAGTAGATAAGTTATGGATGATGATGTTGGCCAGGGTGAGAACTCAGGTGTAGCAGGCATGGGCTTGGAGAAATGACAGCAATCCGAAGATCTGGTACTGGGTGGAATGTTCATTTTGAAAGGGTGTGAGCAAACAGGGTAGAGGAAAAGGTTTAAGTGTAGAGTTCATCAATGGACAAAAGAGTCAGAGAATGATGGACAATAGATGGGATATATCATGAGGTGGGACTTTCTGTCTTCTTGGTAACACATGCTACAAAGAAGACATGATTTTTATGTAAGGTTGAAAGTATCAGGTTAAAGGTTGGTATTAGTAAGTGGGAGAAAATTTCTCTCTTTCCATGTTCCCAGTAAAGCCATAAAGAAAAGGAAGGTGGAAATTTTTGTAAAAAGATAAAGAATGTTTGGGGATTTTCCTAATATTTTCTCAAAAAAAATATTTCTTGAGTCCCTACGGTGTGCATGACGCCATGCCAAGATTTGGGTAAACAGCTGAAAGATAATATAAATACATAACACACCTTTCCCTATTTTAAAATGATTGTTATAAGTATGATATAGGAGACTACATAAACATGGATTTTAGAGGGCACAGTGAAAATATACTTATTGCCAATATCATTAACCAAATAGTACTCTACATATGTAGTATTTAACATCTCTATGCTCTTTATTTATTCAGTTTATCTCCCTCACCCCTCTTTTCCTTTCCTTCCTTCCTTCCTTCCTTCCTCTCTCTCTTTCTTTCTTTCTTTCCTTCTTTCGCCTATCACTGTCTACCTATCTAACCATGAGTCATCTCTCTCTTTATCCAGTCACCTTTTTTTCTTTATTTTTTCTGTACATAGTTTCAATATTCCCCTCACTCATAATTATAGGTTCCCATCATATTTGAAAGCTTTCTGTGTGTATATTTAGTGAAAAGAATTAGGTACAACTAAGTAATTCAAGCAATTGTAATGTCATACATTACCATAAATAATTTAAAGAGTATTTCTACCTAGATCATTTAACTTAATCATTTAATGTACCTCACAAAATTGTTCCTCAGAGTTAAAGAACCTGAAATTTGTACAGGTTATACAATTTGGCCTTACAAAAACAAGGTGTGATTCTGATCTTCCAAATATAAATTTAGAGCCCTAGCTTTTCTAAGACCTCAGTTCAAAGGCTTATGATGTACAGTCACTAAATATAGTCCATCCTATAAAGAAAGCTAAGCTTCATTTTTGCTCTTTGGGGAGGCACAAGGTAAAAACTATATACCTTTTCTGTCCCCTAAAGCCTCATAATTGCCTTGGGACTATAGGAATGAATAATAACATCTCTATTATTGGAAGACTGAGGGGAAGAAGTATACTTCCACTTTGCCCTGTACATCTTGAAAACATGTCATAGTATTTCTTTCGGTCTGCACAATGACTGTAGGAGAAAATAATATATGTTCCCCATGGTGTCTTGAAATATCTAAATGAGACTTCATTTTCCCCAAGCTTCACTAAAAAATTGCATTTGCTTCAATTTCCCCAGTTACTATACTCACCTGCTTAAAAGAAAAAAAAATCTACTTTCATTTTTATTTTCTGTATATTTTTCCTCTGATCATGGGAAATCTTCAAAGAACAATTATCTTAATGGTTCACTAGGAGTTTTTCAACAGTTGTTGTCAACCACTTGTGAAGGAAATCTTTTACTCAGTTAATTTATAAATATTATAAACAATTTAAAGCATGTTTATTTTTCTGTCTTAGTAGTAGCAATTTCCTTTTTCTCTCTGTAGCAATATGATGGGTAAATTATAGGATAGTGTTTTTGTTACAAAGTGGGAAACAATATTGTGCACTTAAGTGACCTTTTTCAGATGCTATCCAGCACCACTGTATAATTGTCCTTTGCACTATGCCTATAATTTAATATTTGATGTAATCTGAATTTTTTGAAACTTCAGAGGTAAAAGTCATTCATCTATAAATTTTGTTAAACACTGCTAATATATTTTGCTGCATCTCGTTAGGAGAGATTTAAAAGAAAGTGATTTGTGTTTGCATGTATCTAGAGTATGATCTATTCTTTTTTGGCACATTTTTCAGTTATATTATTGTACAAAATATTTATATTACATTAAAATATCTCACGAATAACAGGAGCTCATTTAAAATTTGTATAAAAATTTCAGTACAAATATTATTTTAGGAATTGTCTCTATGTATTAGAACTAAGTATTTAAAATTAAGAAAAACTAAAGAAAAATGATGGTGGCAAGGGTCAGAGAGCTAAAATAGGAGTCCTGTTGTGAAATACAGCCATATTCAGGATATATGTTGAAGTAGATTACAGAAACAGGACAACAAAATGCTTTGTAGGATAATAGATTGGGTCCCGGGGTCCATAAAAGACTTTATTGTAACATTTTGTGAAATTAAATAGTCTGTGGAGTAGAAGGTAGTACTGCATAAATGATAAGTTAATTCCTAGAATTTGATGGTTGTACAGTAGTCTTTAAAAAACATACACTGAAATATTAAGAGGTACTGTAGAATTTTGTCTTTAAGTTATCCTCAAATGGCTAGAAAAGAGATAGAGAGACAGAGGGAGAGGGAGAAGGAAGAAGATAAGGGGGTGACAGGGAGAGACAGAGACAGAGAGAGATGGTAAATGGAAGAATTTGACAATTGATAAATCTCTTCTGTAAGTCTGAAATTACTTCTATATTAAAAACTGAAAGATGGTCCATATATTCTGGATGCTTGTATAGAACAGGTTTGAAAGATAGAGAAAAGGTCCTCCTATAAAGCAATTATAAATAAAGATAATTTCTCCCTTCAGAACATAGAGTAGGGAAGTTTAATGCCCATTATAAAATTGTTCTGTTTTCTAAAGCCAGTTTCTCTTCTGTAATAAAACCAACTGGTCATGCATTTGCCATCTGGCTCTCTTTGTGTCACCCTCTAGGAACCAGAGCTCTGGTACAAAGAAACATCAGTAATCTAGCAACTGACATCGCTGTGTGTGATAATGTCCTTTGTTTCTGACCCAGGATTCTTGTGTATTCTGCCAGCATGTTGAAGCTCTGGTAAGCTAACTTTTCAGTTTGCAAGTGGGATAAAATCTCAGACACTTCACAGTTCCTAACAGATACAACTTTTATTAGTTAAAGTCTTCTTTATGTCCTTCAGACATTAAAATCAGTTCTGTATGAAATTTACACTCAGCCTAGGTTAGAATTAAGTTTATCTATCTATTTAGTGAGAACTGAGATCTTTATGATATTGACCTTTTATGTCTGAGAACATAGCATGCCTTCCTACTTGGTTATGTGTTTTGGTGTCTTTTGTTGGAATTTAAAATTTTTCTTCATAAAGTCCTTGGAAATTTATTTTAAGTCCATTTTTTATACTTAAAATGTGTGTGTTTGTGTGAGTATATGTGTGTTTAAGCAACATATAGTTGAGTACAGGCATACCTCATTTTATTATGCTTCACTTTATTGCACTTCACGGGTATCGTGTGTTTTACATATTGAAGGTTGTGGCAACCTCTGTCTACCCAGTCTATTGGCACCATTTTTCCTACAGCATTTGCTCACTATAGTGTCTCTGTGTCACATTCTGGTAATTCTGTCAATATTTCAAACTTTTAAATTATTATTATATTTGTTATGGTGTTCTGTGATCAGTGATCTTTGATGTTACAATTGTAACTGTTTTGTGGTGACACAAACCACATCCACATGAAATGGCAAATTTAATCCATAAGTGTGTGTACTCTGACGGCTCAATGGAGAGGCCATTCCCTGTTTTTCTCCCTCTCCTCAGGCCTCCCTATTCCCCGAGACACAACAATATTTAAATTAGACCAGTGAATAACCCTACAGTGGCCTCTACATGTTCAAGTGATAGGAAGAGTTGCATGTCTCACACTTTAAATTAAAAGCCAGAATGATTAGGCTTACTGAGGGAGGTGTGTCAAAAGCTGAGATAAGCTAAAACCTAGGCCTCTTGTGCCAAATAGTTAGCCAAGTCATGATTGCAAAGGAAAAGTTCTTGAAGGAAATTAAAAACGCTGCTCCAGTGAACACAGTAATGATAAGAAAGTGAAACAGCCTTATTGCTGATATGGAGAAAGTTTTAGTGGTCTTAGATGGACGATCAAACCAACTACAACATTAAGCCAAAGCCTAATCCAGAGCAAGGCCCTAACTCTCCTCAATTCTATTAAGGCTGAGAGAGGTGAAGAAGCTGCAGAAGAAAAGTCTGAAGCTAGCAGAGGTTGATTCATGAGGTTTAAGGAAATAACCCATTTCCATAATATAAAAGTGCCAGATAGAGCAGTAGGTGCTGATGTAGAAGCTGCAACAAGTAATGCAGAAAATCTAGCTAAGATAATCCATGAAGGTGGCTGCATTAAACAACAGATTTTCAATGTAGACAAAAGAGTCATCTATTAGAAGAAGATGCCATCTAGGACTTTCATAGCTAGAGAGGAGAAGTCAATGCCTGGCTTCAAAGCTTCAGTATACAGGCTGACTCTCTTGCAGGCTAATGCAGCTGGTAACTTTAAGTTGAAGCCAATGCTTGTTTACCATTCTGAAAATCTTAGAGCACTTAAGAATTATGTAAATCAACTCTGCCTGTGCTGTATAAATGGAACAATAAAGCTTAGATGACAGCATATCTGTTTACAAGAAGGTTTACCGAATATCTTAAGCCCAATGTTGAGACCTACTGCTTAGAAAAAAAGATCTTTTTCAAAATATTATTGCTCATTGACAAGGTGCCTGGTCACCCAAGAGCTCTGATGAAGATGTACAATGAGATTAATGTTGTTTTCATTCCTGATAACAAAACATTCTGCAACCCATGGATCAAGAAGTAATTTTGACCTTCAAATATTATTAGTTAAGAAATAACATTTTATAAGGCTATAGCTGCCATAGGTAGTGATTCCTCTGATGGATCTGGTCAAAATCAATTGGAAACCTTCTGGGACTTCCCTGGTGCCACAGTGGTTAAGAATCTGCCTGCCAATGCAGGGGACACAAGTTCTATCCCTGGCCCGGGAAGATCCCACATGCCACGGAGCAACTAAGCCCGCATGCCACAACTACTGAGCCTGCACTCTGGAGCCTGCGAGCCACAACTACTGAGTCCACGTGCCACAACTACTGAGGCCTGCGTGCCTAGAGCCCGTGCTCTGCAACAAGAGAAGCCACTGCAGTGAGAAGCCCGTGCACCGCAACAAAGAGTAGCCCCTACTCGCCATAACTAGAAAAAGCCCGCGCGCAGCAATGAAGACCCAAGGCAGCCAAAAATAAAAAAATAAATTAATGAATTAATTAATTAAAAAAAAACCCTTCTGGAAAGCATTCATCATTCTAGATGCCATTAAGAACATTTGTGATTCATGGGAAGAGGTCAAAATATCAACATTAACAAGAGTTTGGAAGAAGTTGATTTCAATCCTTATGGATTACTTTAAGGGGTTCAATACTTCAGTTGAGGACATAACTGCAGATGTGACAAAAATAGAAAGTAAATCAGAATTAGAAGTGGAGCCTGAAGAGGTGACTGAATTGCTGCAATCTCATGATAAAATTTTAATGGGTGAGGAGTTGCTTTCTACTGATGAGAAAAAAGTTGGTTTCTTTAGACGGAATCTACTGGTGAAGTTGCTATAAAGATTGTTAACATAATAACAAAGCATTTAGAATATTACATCAGCTTAGTTGATAAAGCAGTGGCAGAGTCTGACAGGATTGATTCCAATTTTGAAAGAAGTTCTACTGTGGGTGAAATGTTACCAACAACACTGCATGCTACAGAGAAATCGTTTGTGAAAGGAAGAGTCAATCAATGTGGCAAACTTCCATGTTGCCTTATTTTAAGAAATCGCCACAGCCACCCCAGCCTTCAGGAACCAGCACCCTGATCAGTCAGCAGCCATCAACATTGAGGCAAGATTACTACTCACTGAAGTCTCAGATGATGGTTAGTGTTTTTTTAGTATTGTACATACTCCTTTTTAGACATAATGCTACCACACACTTAATAGACTACAGTATAGTGTAAACATAACTTTTATATGGACTGGGAAACCAAAAACTTTGTGTAACTTTCTTCACTGTGATATTTGCTTTATTGTGGTGATCTGGAACCAAACTTGCAATAACTCTGAGGTATGCCTGCGTTGTCTTATTATTCTGTTTAATATTATCTGACTTTGAGTTATTAAGTCCTTTCATATTTAATGCAGTTATAGGCATGGTTAACTATACATCTTCCATAAATTTTATAATTAGCCTACTTGTTTGTTACTTCTCTCCCCCTTTCTGCCTTCTTTTCAGTATTATATTTTTTGGTATTCCATTTTCTCTCCTATACTGAAATTTAGCTATGACTATAATATACTAATGCTTGCTCTAGAGATTAAAAAGTTACCTTTAAATTATCCTGTTCTACCTTCAAATAATATTATAGTGTTCTACAAACAATGTAAGAACTTTACTACAATAATGTTTCAGAGAGTATGAATTCTTCCTCAACAACTTCAGTCTATAATAATTTATCATTCCTCTCTAAAGTTGTAGTCCTCATAATCATCTCTGTTAATTTGGTAGTTACTGTAGTTTCTTAGGATTGTTGCTTATTCTCTTTACATGTATATGCTCTGTCTCCCATCTAGATTGTAGACTCATGCAGGGTGAGGATTAGTCTTATATTTTTGTTATCTATAGTAACTTGAATAATGTTTTGTAAATAATTTGTCACAATAAATTATCTTGTTGTTCTCACTTTTTATGATATGAAGATAATTTGAAGCATTTGCAAACATTTTCAAATAGTCCTCATAATTAGAAGATGTTTTAAAGGTAGCTGATACAATTTTAGTATAGCAGAATATTTATAATAACTCACATTAATAGATGAGTGATTATTTATTAGGCCCTGTATTTATATCTTTAATATTATTGTTATTATTTATGAAAAAATCACATAAAATATTTTTATTTAAAATTTTCAGCTTAGAAAACTTAACTCATGACAGTACCAGCTTTGAAGATCATTGAGGAGAGGTTTTACCTTATAATAAGTAATGAAAAAGACAAGTGGAATTAGACTCTTTTCTCATACCATACACATACATCAATTTATAGTCAATTAAGTTTTAAATATGAAAGACAAAATTACAAATTTGGCGGGAGAAAATGATGGTACTAAGTTTCTAACCTCAAGGTTGGAAAAGATCTTCTACATGAAACACAAAAATGCAACTAATAAAGGAACCACCAAGAAGAATTAGGACATTCTATTCATCAATAGGTTCATTAAGAAAGTGAAAAGATAATTTCAAAATTGAATGTGTAGAATATAAAATGAAATGTCTGTAATGCAATATGGCACTCTTTATTGAAATTACACAACGCTCATTCAACAAACCTGATATCCAGCCAGTAGGCACTTAGATAGATAGCTTTACCTATTGTTTGCTGCCACTATCAAGTTTCATTGTTTGGTGCCCATGCCATAAATTTTTAGTATATGGAATATTATCCCTGACATATAACACAATTTATAGATATTTAGAGTATAATATTGTGTTTAAAAGTTAAGAAACAAAAAATAAATTGGGGGAAAAACATAATTGATATATATTAGAATCACATACCAAATCCTGTCCTACATAGTTTACAATAACACATGCATTATCATTGACATATACTAATCAAAGCGGGTACATATAGAGACTAAGGGAATAAAAATATAAATTGGAGATGAAAAACAAAATTAAAGTAGAACCAAGATTTTTAAAATTCAGAGCCATGAAATTTGTCATGAACCACAGTGTATGATTAACTCATTTCTACATTTGAGTTCTTGTGTATGTTTGTACATTGAGATGTGTGTGTGTGTGTGTGTGTCCTGTGTGAAGATTGTTTCTTCCATTAGTAATTTAGCATACACCATTATCAAGCCAGAGAGAAAAAATTTTTTTAGGCATGGAAAGTTTAATAACAGAAAACCTTTTCAAAAGGGCAAATCTTGACTAATATTTATAAAAAGTAGTATCTATTATTATCCACTAAAAATATAAAACAACTTTATACAGTACAACCAGAGAGTTTCCACTCTTTTAATTGAATCAGTAAATATTTAAGCAGTCCCTAAAAGGGAAAACAAGCCAATCATTCATTTTGTTATCATAGTTTGCATTCTTATTTCTTAAGAGGAACTTTCCAATGTATAGTTGTAAATTTTGAAACAAAGTCCTATCATTTTAGCATCTAACACTTTAGTTTGTTAGTGAGTTAACACTAAAGCAACTTGTGAAGGATTTTTCCTGCAGGACAATGCTTCCAGTTGTGAATCTTTAGAAAAACATATCACTTGCCGAGAAGCAGTGACTTTAAAAATAAGACTCATTGCTATGCATATTAGTGGACAACTTGCTGTTCCATTCTAAAAGGAGTTATTCTGGCTCAAGCAGTAAATCAAGCCTGAATGTGAGAGTGAGCTTCCTCACTTAAATCATTATTATACCGTAAACGTTATATAAGCCATATTGGAGCTGTGGGGCCTTGTGCAATACATACGGAAAGCAGAGAGAATAAGTGCTGACAACCTGCCATTCTATTTAACTTTCATTACTTTGCAACTAATCAACAACATTTGTATCAGATTAAAGCCATGGCCACACTCCCAAACCAGTCACATGGCAATGATTAAAATAATGAGGTTTTTCAGTGATAAATCAATATATTTTATTCTCCTGGAAGTTCCTGTCATTTAGAAGCTGGAAATCTGGCTCTATGGTTCAGCTGTAGCTAAATGAATAAGGGTTATGATTTGCTACAAAATAGTTGTTTTAAAATTCGCTAGTGACCAGAACACTAAGCTATAATTATACTGAAGACAGTTTGTACTGCAAGTAATCGGTGTTTTTCTAAAACCTCATTAATCTTTATCTTAGTTAATTGTAGCTTTGAATTTAGGTTGAGTATGCACATATTTTGGAGGAAAATGGAAATTATTGGGAAATTTAATGTAGACAAATTGAAACCCACTCTCAATATAGAAAATCTAGAATACCCACTACCTAGCATCACTACCTTACCACCAATCCTGTGAGTTACTTTTCACCTGATTCCTCTCAACTTGTGCAGATCCAACCAAATTTCAACTATAATAATTGAAACAAAGCAGTTTTAACAAAAAGTATACATTAAGATTGCCACTAAAATAATACATATGCAGTGCATAGTTGTTTTCTTATTACTATTTTCAGATACAGGATCTAAGCTATTAAGTTTATTATCTTACTGTTTGAATATCAAACATTCTAGCTAAAATAATATATTTGTATATATAATTTGTTTAAAATCTATTTTATATTAGAATTTTGCTGTTTTAAATCCATTAGCTCTAGCAGATGGCTCTAAAGCATATCAACGAACAGAATCATAGTAAAAGAAATTTCATATACTTATTTGTTGCTGATAGGATTTAATTATGTGCTGCCAATAGCTAGAATCTGGCAGTTGGAAAAGTTTCATTTGTCTTCTTGATAAAAAGGGTTGACTAAAGGCAAGTCACAAAATCTCCTATTCAAACAAGAAATGAGCAAAAAAAAAAAAGCAAAAATAGGTTAGATATATACACATAAAAATGTGTATATTTATATATATGTATATATACATAAACCATTATTATGCTGTAAGCATTATGTAAGCCATATGGAAGTATGGATCCTTGTAAAATACGTGCTAGGAAGTACGGTAGAATTATGTCCATAAAAACATCAGACAAACAAGGAAGGAGAAAATGCCTCCTTACTCAGACTGAAAAAAACAAAGCAACATATTTTGAGTATCCTATCCACATGAATGCTATTCCCTCATGATTCTTTTTATAGGGTGTTTAATGAAATTTTGCTTAAATGTCCAAGCTCAGTTTGCCAACAAACCACCAGCTCCAGACTACTCCTACTTACCTCCAGTGCTTTCTCTAATACCTCCTTGAATCTTCAGTCTTAGAAAAGGAGGTGGTGCACTTTATCCAGCCTTTCAACTGCAAATCAGAGAAGACCAACAGGTCTTAGAAGATGAGGGAAGGAAGTCTAGAATTCACCCATTCTATAACAGTGCAAATAGAAGTTCTATAATAATTCCACACATAAGTGTAAGTCAGATGAAACAAGCAAATGACAACAAGAAGAAATGCCAAGAAAAACCTATGGAATTCAAACTATTCAAGCAAACTTTAGACAGAGAGGAAGGAAGGAAGGAAAGTAAAAGGAAGGCAGGAATGAAGAAACGAAGGAACAGAAATGAAAGAAAAAAGGAAAAAAGGAGAAAGGGAGGGAGGGAGAGAAGGATGGAATGAGGGAGGGAGGGAGTGACTTCTTAATGACAAAATTAAAAATGAAAGAGAAAAGAAACACAATTCTAAAGAAACAGTGACCCGAGTATATATTTTTCAGCAAGAACAATTATTTTCTGCCTTTTAAAATCAAAGTAAATATACTTTGAAAAGAAGTATATTTTACCTCCATGTTTTCTGTTACTACTCTGTATTCTGTCCTATGCATATTAGTTCCAATTTTAAAATATTATGTAATACAAAAATATTATCATTAATTTAATCATTAGTTTAATACTTGTTCTTACTTAGTGTATTTTCATACCATCTTTGTGTATGCCAGGCTTGCCACTTTGATTGAAACAGACTATAAAGAAAATGCAGTACTCCATGTACCATAACTGGGGACAGTTTTGCATAATTATACATTTACTAAGTGTCTGATGAGAATATGTTTGCTCAATTTCTCTTAAGCAGTTTAAAGCATTTTATTCAGGGAATCATCTAGTTTTTATTTTGCAATAAAGTAAGAGTGGGTAATGGTGAGAATTCCACTTTTTTTGTTTTCAAAATATTTATTATTATTACCAGAATCAATTAAGTAAAATGGTTTTTATATTGCTTATGTTGGTTTACTACCAACATTAATAGCCATATTATTGTTCCTGCTTCTGGGTTTATCTAAACTAAATTGCATGAAATGTGTTTTTATAATACTTTCCCCAGAATATATTTCAAAATAGATTTAAGGTGTAGAGCCCAGCAACTGAGCAGCAGCATAAATAATTAAATAACTCACAGGTGTAGGTTGTTTCCCTTCAACCAGATGCCGCAGACACTGAAGACCTGTTTCCCTTCCCCACAATCTACAATCTCAAGAAATGGGGTACACACAGAAAATTAGTTAAATTCAAATTCATCACAGGATATGAATGAAAAGGAAATGTGTTATTTTAGCATTCGGTAATCTTTTAGTTGTAGAGATTGAATTGCAGAGAGATGAGAGATTGGTCCCTGCACACTAGAGATTAAGCCTCAAACATTTCTCAGGGTTTTGGAGGTTAGGGGGAGAGATTTGTATTTCAGGAGAAACAATAGGAGCAGGAGAGTGGAAGTGATTCAATCATATGTGTACTTGGGTGTGAGGGATAAAGGAGGGAGAAACAAATGACTAGAGACTGTGGTGACCAGATGTCATGTCGTGGGCCCTTGAAAATCAAGTGAAGTGTAGATTTGATGTAAAAGGACTGGGAATCACTGTAATATTGGGGCGTGAGCGATTTTATCCAGAACTGAAGATTTAGAGTGTAAATGTAACTGCTTCCCATAACACTTCTAACACATAATCATTCCAAAATGATTAAAATTGAGAATATTTACAATTTTCCAGAAATAAATTTCAACGTATTATTTATTGAACCTGATCCAGTACCTTCAAGTCAATAATCTTTTAAATATAAAGAGGCTTGTCTAGAGTTCTCTAATTGACCATCATCTTAGAAAGGAGCATAGCTTATAATATTTAGGTCCTTATTAGTAATGCATTACAGTAAACCAGCTTTACACTTTTATGAGTAGTTTCTAAACATGCTAAAAGAAATAACCATAATAAAGGAAATAGAAATAACTGAACACTATGACAGCATTTAAACATTCTTAAAACAATGATTATTAGTTAAAGATTGCTGCAATAATCAGTTAAGTCCACTCACAAACAGAAAACCAAAGGAGTCAAATGCACAAAAACATTTGCAACTTGCCAGCTACTTGTATATCATCTCATGGCACCTTATCATCTTGTATCACCTTATTGTGCACATTTTGAGTGTAGAAAATGGAAATTCAAAGATTCGGTAGCTTACCAACGACCCCACTTACAAAACTGACTGACACACCTGGAATATATATTCATGGCCTTTCACATCCTAGAAAAGCTTTAAGGAAAATCACTGTTTAATGAGAGTACAGCAGAAAAGAGGCAATGAATTATAAACTCCTAAAATTAGCAAGGCATAGATTGAAAATTATTTCAAAAGTATTATAGAAGTTATCTGAAGTATGAAACACCTGGCAAACATGATGCTTAAAAAGTCAAGAACAGTTAAAGCATTTGTGAATAAGACTATTATGAAGAAAAACTGCAATGTATTAGAAGAATGATAAAAAAACATACTCTCAATCTAGGAGGTAAGATAAAATCAATAATCTTATAAAAGTGGAATTTCTCTTGACTGAAGTGGGGGAAAGGACTTTCATTAGGCTGCAGCACTTTAAAAATTCTTAAGAAAGAATAAACAGAAAAGGAATTTGCCAAACCTACTCTCAAGCTTTCAAAAACAACCAAACAGGAAATGGCCTTGTGGTTATATCTAATGTCTTAGATAAATATCAGCTACTGAAAAGACTTTTGTATTTAATACTTTTCCTCTACTGTTTTTTGTTAACTGAAAGTTTAATTCTGGCTTGGAAGTAAATGCTAATTTTTAACTGTTCATGTAAGAAAATACATATGTAAACTTTAAAATGCAGAATGTATTATAATTAAATTCATGTAGTCATTTACCTTTCAATTTTATGTGGAAAAATTATTCCTAATTTTAACATATATATATTTTAATGTACATAATTTTCCATCTCAGATAGCTGTATTTGAACTCTCTAAAATTTATTAATAAGATTTAGGTAATCTACTTTGAGTTTAAGTAGGTGACGATTGGGCCAAGGTTGTAACTCTAAACCCTGTGTGGGATAAATAACTGGCAGTTATCCAATGATCACATGAAAATACATTATTCTCACCAGTAGACAGGGAATTCAAATTTAAACCCTGTTGTCACACCATTCATCATGTATCAAGCAAATAATTTTAAAGAATGGCCTAGAGAGTGTAATGAAATATTAATTCTAATAAATTGCTCTTGGAAACATGAATTGCTACATTTTTAAAAGTAATCTCAATATGTATTGAATTAACATTTCATGTTGATCCAGCAATTTCACCTTGGAGGTCTATCCCATAGAAATAACTATAGAAAGGTGAATATATTTAACTAAATGGATATCCAAATTGAAATAAGCAGGTACAGGAATGATGTCATAAAAAACAAACCAAAAAAAAAAAAAACAAAAAACCAAATCTATTCAAGGGAGAAAACCATGGCAGGATATACACCAAAGAATTAACATAGGTTTGATAAAGGGATTGGTTAGAGGAAGATATAAAGAGAACTAAATTTCTATTGATTCATTCATTCTATATTTATTAAATTCCTACTCTCTCACAAATACCTTTTTAAGGGCTGATAATACAGCAGCAAACAAAATACGTAAAGTTATTGTCCATATGAAATTTGCATTCTAGTACAGAAGACAGATGTTACATCAAAAAAATTAAGTACATAATGTCAGATAAGTGCTTTGAAGTAAATAAAGTTATATGGAGTTGAAGAGTGAAAGGAGTATATTATTTTAGAATGAATGATTCTGAAAAACACAACAGAGTAGCAATTTGAATGGAATGATTCATCTATTACTCATTTTCACATTTTTTAATAATTTTAAATTAATCAAATAACTAAAAATAAATTAGACCAAGGGTACCACAGACTTCTAACTCAGCCAGCTAAATTGAAAAAAAAAAAAAAGGGACCAAGGCTGTAATAATAGGCAAATTAGTGTATCTCAATTACTAGAAAAAGTGTAAAGGATATAAGAGTTAACCTGGGCTGCATGATCACTGTTAATGTTTTTGTTGTTTGTTTTTAATGCTCTAGAATTGTCTAATTTAAAAAAAAAATGAACTCTCTATTCTGTCTTAGACATATCAGTTCCTTTTCTAAACGCTTTCAGAACTCTTGTTATGCTCTCTGGAGCCCATTAAAGTAAACCTCATATAACCCACATACCTATACACATGGTATCTTCTTATGCATATGTTCCTGTGATGATCTGAAACATGAGTAGTCATAGTAGCATCATCTCACCTGGAGGCAGGGGCATGGATTAGATGACTCATCTCACAAAATTTGACTGAAATATGATTTTCTGAATGGATTGAAAAACAAAATTTTTATCTTTATTTATGTTAGCAAAGCTGTTGCCACTTTTTGAAGAAGTCCCCAAACCTTCAAGATAAAAATCTGTAGGAGGTAGCTTGAAGGAATGTCCTTGAATATTTTGAAATCAAATCTCTTTCTCTAGCAGCAGGTAAGCCTCTTAGAACATGCTTGCAGTATTCAGAAAAACAGGATCTCAGCTGGCCCAGTATTCTTGGACTCAGAATATGAGTGTGTTACCTAGTAAGTTACACACTTGTATATCATCTTACCACACAGGACTGAAGTGGAGATAAAGGAGACATTCTGTAGGAATTCATGAAATTATGAAAAGTTAGATGTCAATAGAAGAAATTATTTATTATTATATAAGTATTTTTTTTTAGATTTTACTTCCTATATCAAATGCCATTATTTTTACTCAGTAGATACATTAGAATACTTTTTTTAGAATTCTCTAGATATTGTATATTACTTGAAGTTAATAGATTGAAAGAAAGAAGACCAAGGTCATGGCCTCAGTATACAAACACACACAAATAAACTCAAAATACATTAAATAACTCATTTTTTATGTTTAAGTTATAGGGTTTTCTATTTAGAGTGTGGTATTAGGAATGGAAATAAAGACTCAATGACATGATATAACTTAAATTGTGTATTATGTTATATAATTACTGAAAAATATTGTTTTGAGGACCTTGCAAACATTATGTTGATTATCCCCTTGATTTAAAACAGGAATCAAAGCCCATATCCTAATAAATAGGCCTTTGCAAAATAAGCAAAAAAATCCTAATATTTTCTTTTTTTTTTTTGGAGAAGGTAAAAACATTTCTTTGGAATTTTACTTTAAACAGAAGAACATTCTCTTTTCAGTACATTAAGCCTCAGGCCTTAACATTTATGCGGAGCCAGGGGAAATGCCTGTGTGCCCACAGAGGCTGAGTAGACTCACCTTAGATGAACATGTTTGACACAACTAAGTAGATCATCGTGATTAGTTATGAATTCAGCTATTTTTTATGATGATAAAATAAAAGTAGATTTGTTTGTACGGTTAGTTTCCCAGAGAAGTTTGTGGTTACTCTGCTTTGGGGAAGGGAAAATACTGAAAGAGGTACTAAGAGGGAATACATATATCTGAAGACTAGTTATAATTCTGTGTGATAATGATTAGTTGTGTTTTAACAACTGAAATATGGAGATAAAGAAGAGTTATTGCGGCTTAATCTACTGGCATTCAATTAACCTAATGACATTCTATTATTTGACTTAAGTGATATCAATGACTGGGATAAAGTGAGATAAATAGAAAAGAACTTTAACTCAGAAAATACATGTTGTAGTAGAATAAATAATACATTTAGTTGATTTAAAGTTGCTAATCTATGATAATAGTTACAGTGACTCTAAAAGATGTTTTATTTTTCTATTACCTCAGGAAAAGAAAAGTTAATGAATAGATTTTTTTTAATTACCCAAGAAATTAATAGAAAATAAATAACAAATAAGCATGCTTGTACCTGATAGTAACAAGAATTCTACTTTCAAGACACCAGCTGGTAGACGCAGATATAGTAGCATGAATATATATCTATAAATACAAAAATTAAATTAAATATATGTATGTTCACAGGCGTGCTTATTATACTGAATGCTACAGAAAGAAAATTCAATTGATGTGGTAAGTAAAAAAGTGAAGAATACGTCTAATATTAAAATAAATTCACATAGAAAAGGATGTAGAACTAAATTGTTTCAAAGGTGGATATTAATAAATCAGATATAAAAAACAAAAAGGTGTATTTCAATGAAGGGTGATATGTATCACTAAAATAAACAGATATACTTAAAGAAGATAGTTTATAAATATTTTGCAAAGCAGTCGTAAGATTATTGCTCTCATTGATTGTGTGTGTATCCTTTTGTCTGTATGTACTTATACACACAGGTAAATGTAATGTCTCATATTATAATAATGTATGTGTATGCATGAATATATGTGTTTATACCGACAAATATTAGAGATAAAATACAATTCATTTGTATACAAATTTACATTACACATATATGTATAATACTTATTTTCTAATATTTCTGCATGTCCTTGGAGCTTCACAGAATTTCTTAAAAAATATTCTTTAACCTTGGATTTGAACTACTTTCTCTACATACAACCATAATTGTTAATCATGTCTGTTAAGTAGGTATGTAATAGTCTGGACAAAGTATGATGTTAAGGTTTTCTTTTCTTCAAGCAACATTTGTATTATGTATTATCTTAAATTCCAGATTGTGTTAATGTTTTCTCTGAGTATATGAAAAAGCAGTTCCAAGATCCCCTGTGTGTCATTAAGTTTGTCTTTGACCGAAGAGGAATGATGAAAGTCACCTATGATCTTTCTGCTTATGGATAGTAATTCTGTTACATCATACTGTGGATGTTAAATTCTGACCATACAAATGAAGAGTGCAAGCAAAATATATTATGTGATTCATTTATCTTTTTATTTATTTTTATTGAAGTGTAATTGGTACACAATATTAGGTAAGTTACACATTTTTAACATAGTGATTCACAATTTTTAAAGGTTATACTCCTTTTATAGCTATTCTAAAATATTGACTATATTCCCTGAGCTGTAAAATATATCCTTATACCTTATTTTATACACAATAGTTTATACGTCTTAATCCCCTACCCCTATCTTGTCCCTCCCTCTTTCCCTCTTTCTACTGGTAACCACTGGTTTTTTGTCTATATCTGTGAGTCTGTTTTTGTTTTGCTATATTCACTAATTTGTTGTAATTTTTAGATCCCACATATAAGTGACATCATAGAGTATTTGTCTTTCTCTATCTGACTTATTTCACCTAGCATAATACCCTCCAGGTCCATCCATGTTGTTGCAAGTGGTAAAGTTTCATTATGTTTTGTGGCTGAAGCCAAATCCGGCTTCTGTACCCCACCACCAAATTAAATCTTGGAGACAGAGTTTTAGGTGAAGTAGAAAAAAATAGCTTTATTGCTTTGCCAGGCAAAGGGGACCACAGTGGGTTAATGCCCTCAAAACTGTGCGTCTCAACCTGGAGGGGGTAGTGAGAAATTTTATACTAATGGTTCAAAGAGGGTGTGATCAGCTTGTGGACATTCTTCTGATTGGTTGGTGGTGAGGTAAGTGGAAGTCAGCGTCATCCAACTTATTGTTCCGACTGGTCTGGGGTCTACATGCTAGTAAGCAGCATACAGTTAACTTCTCTCACCTGGTGGGGATTTCAGTATCTGCAAAACTTCTCAAAGATATTGTTGTGTATATCCGTTGATGGGGAACCAGGACTTTGCCCCAAGGCTGCACAATTTTTTCTCTTGACTGTTCCTCCCTTGTCTCGCATCTCCTCCTTTCCCTAATTAGCAACTGTTTGAACCTGCCTGTTGGAACTCAGGGAATGCCATGGAGGCTGAATGAAGCCTATTTCCTGAAATCAAAGAAATGGGGGACACAGGAAGGCTTTGCACCCAGAAGCCCCACAGGATCTGATAGTAACAAGGTATCATGGCTGAGTATTATTCCAACGTATTTATATACCAAATTTTCTTTATCCATTCATCTGTTGATGGACACATAGGTTGCTTCCATAACTTAGCTATTGTAAATAATGGTGCTATGAATATTGGGTGCATGTATCTTTTTAGATTAATGTTTTTTTATTTTTTTGGATACATACCCAGGAGTGGAATTGCTGGATCACATGGTAGTCTTATTTTTAGTTTTTTGAGAAACTTCCATAGTGCTTTCCACAGTAGTCTATGTGATTAATTTAAATCACTTACAGTTTTCACACCATATTTGTTTTCACTATCAGTGCAATTGAATTTCACTTTTCTTTACTGATTTTTTATTCTGCAAATATTTCTAAATATTATTAGTTATAGGAGATGCAGAAATTTCTTGTTAAGTAAGAATATTTGAAATCATCATTAATTCACTGTATTGCCACAGTAGCAAAAGACTTCCATTTTTTTTTCCTTTCCAAATTTATGATTTTAAAAATACAAACATAAATTCTTAATAATCTGACTAAATTCTTAGGGAACAACATAATAGAATTCAGGGAGAAGTGTTTCATAACATATTGTAAAGAAAAAAATTTGTACTTAGGATTTATAACTTGGGGAAAATTTTAAATTTGTCACTTTCAAATATTGATGTATGGCAGTCATTGGTAATCACTGTAACAAAATTTAAAATTTTTAGCCCAGATAGAGTCAAAATTACAAAGAATTAACTTAAAAGCATTCTTACAAATTCTACAGTGTTGAAGTTTGACTAGTGAGAACAAAATTGGTATGTGCTTTTGTGTACTTAATTTTTTCTATACCCTTTATATTCTTAATTACAATGATTTATCATGGATATTGCTGTGATTTTGGAGTTTTCCTCTTCAAACATCTGAAATGGGAAAATAAATTTTCAGCTTTTAATTCATTCTCACATGATAAGAAAAAAAATCTTTTAGAAAGACCCATATTTTGTAAGAAAATTGGTCTAAAAGAATTATAAATAAAATTTAAATACATTTATTAAAGGTCATTTGTTTAACCTTATGAATGCTAGTAGCCAAAACAATTCTATAGACAAATAAGAAAAGAAATAACTAACATAAGAATGAAAGGATTGCAATAAAACTGTTGTAATTAGAAAACTCAATAATAATGAATTATTAGAATTAATAAAATAATTCAACACTGCCAATACTAAGTTAAATATTTACAACAGAAGTAAAGCTAAAATTATGATGAAAAATAGAAACTATTCACTATAGAAGCTGAAACTTCACATTATTATTTAATTTTAAGGCAAATCATAAGACTATCATGGAGAAAAATTTTAATGACATAATGCCATTAAAAAGTTTCTGAATATTTAAAGAGATGAACAGTTTTTATGAATGGAACAACTAAAATTGTAAAAAGATCAATTCTCCTTAAATTAATTTACAAATGAAATACAATCAGAGTAAATATTTGGATAAAATGGTTAAGGAACTTCTTGACATGCTTATTCTAATATTTATGGATTAATATATGCCAATAAAGTCAACTTTTTAAACAGATAGTTCACTCTAAACATTGAAACATGCTGCAGAAATTCAGAACAGTCTCCATATGAGAACCATTGGTCTATTACTAAAGAAAAGAGAGCTAAGCAATAAATTCAGATATATATATAGTTTGATAAAGCTGAAAAAAAGAAATCAATATCAATAATAATATATTACATACAAAATTGAATTTCATGTTTTAAAGACCTAAATGTTAAACTTTATTTTTTTAAAGTTTTAGCTTTTTTTTTTAATTTTTATTTTATTTTTTTATTATTTGGCTGCATAGGCTCTTAGTTGCAGCATGCAGGATCTTCTTTGTGGTGTGCAGGCTTCTCTAGTTGCCGGCGCGGGCTTCGCTGACGTGTGGGCTTAGTTGCCCTGCGGCATGTGGGATGTTAGTTGCCTGACCAGGGATTTGAACCTGCGTCCCCTGCATTGGAAGGAGGATTCTTAACCACCAGGGAAGTCCCTGTTAAACTTTAAATAGTGTTTTTTTGTGTGTGTGACAAAATATGAGATGGCTTTCTTAAATAAGACTTCTAAAGTAAAATTTCTTAAAAAGATCACATTAAGCCTTCAGAATTAAAAATTTCTTTGCAGTAAAGGACATCATAGACATGGTTACCAGAGAGATGACAGAACAAGAGAAAATATTTTGTAATTCCTGAACACATAGTTACATAAAAGGAACTCTTGAAAGTTAACAATAACAAAAGAAAAAAAAACGGAAACCTAATTAAAAGTGTGTAAACATACAAAGAAACAATTCATAGAAAGCCAAATTGAATGAGTAACATGTATATGAAGAGATTTTCAAAAGTAAACTCAAATGGAAAATACAAATTACAACAAAGAGTTAACACTTTACAACCAGAAGAGGAACAAAAATTAGAAATATAGCAATGATTTTGATAATTGAGGATTTGTAGTACTGCTGGTGATAGTGTAAAATTACTGTACATTCCTGAAAGCAATATGGAAATATTTAGTGAAATATGTATGATCTGGTAACAATTGTCCAGTTGCTCAAATTTTTATATAATTTATGTATTATATAAATAATATAAAATATATTTTCTAATGAAATATATGCAGAAATATATTTATATCTATAAATATGTTTTATTAGACAAATTTAGACTAAAAAATTGCAGACACTATAGGTGTTCAATCCTGGAGGAATAAATAAATAATGGTAAATACATGTTATGAAACACTATTCAGAGCTTAAAAGGAAAATATTAGATGCACATACAACCATATAGGTAGATCCCCAAAACACAAGTGGATAAATCAAGAAGTTCTATCTCCAGTAATGACTGAGTAATTCTTATCAACCATCCCTCCCAGGGACAATGACTACAGACTCTAGGCAAAAAAAAAATCTATCTCAAGTCACTAGAAACTGAAAAAATAGCTAGCAGAGGGGATTGGCAACTGGAAAGAGGAAGCAGCACTAGATGAGTTTCCCATTCTCTGGTTTGAAGGCAGGCAAAAGTGGCAAAAACATGTTGAGAACACCTGCAGTTTTACTGTCTTAAAGAACCAGTTAGGGCAACTATAACATCTGTAAAAGGAGGTGGGAAACCCTACCTATGAGAAAATCATAGAGAAACAGTCCTATATTCTGCTTATATACTGCTCAAAATCATGTCCAACTCACCACTAAGAATGAATGTGATAGAGCTGCAGGAGCTCAGCTAAGGCTGAAAGTGTTGAACTGAGATTCAGAATTTGGAATTTAAGTTTATCCATGTTAACTGACTACTAAAACAAAAAGGCTCATTCTCTTGGGAGGAATATAGTTGAATCTGAATCCAAGATCTCTACAATGAATCATATATAATGCTAAAGATCTAATCTAAAGTACCTAGGAGTACAAAGAAACAGGAAAATGTGATTGATAGTCAAGATAAAAGGCAGTCTGTCAAAACCAATCCTGAGATCATCCTGATGTTGGAATTAACAGACAGTGTTTTTAAAGCAGCTATTAGAACTACATTCAAGGATATAAGTGATAGCATATGGTATTTGTTTTTCTCTTTCTGACTTACTTCACTCTGTATGACAGACTCTAGGTCCATCCACCTCGCTACAAATAACTTTGTTATACAGCAGAAACTAACACACCATTGTAAAGCAATTATACTCCAATAAAGATGTTAAAATATATATATATATATATATATATACACATATATTTTAAATCTTGAAAAAAAATAAAATAAAGTTTTAATTAAAAAAAGAATATAAGTGAAATTATGCTCATAATTAATATAGAAAACAGGAAATTTTACCAGAGAAGTAAAACTGCAAGAAATGCCAAATGTAAATTGTAGAGTTCAGAAGCACAATATCTGAAATGTAAAAAGGAAAAAAAAAATCACTAGAAGAGCTTAATAGAGGACTAGAGATTCCAAAATAAAGAGCCAGTAACTCTGAAGAGAGATCAATAGAAATTGTCAACTGTGAAAGATTTAAAAAAAAAAAAAATTAAAAACAATGAATAAAGCCTCAGGTACCTACGAGACACATCAAAAGTGATAATATGCATGTAATTGGAGATGGTAAAGGAAATAAGAGATAAAATGAGTCAAGAAAATACTTGAAGGAATAATGGTTTAAAACACACAATATTTTGTGAAAAGAAAAAGCTTACAGACTCCTATAGGTCATTGTGCCTGCACACAAGAAGAATACAAAGAAAACCACATCCATATGTACCATATGCAAACTGATGAAAACTAAGGATATAGCGAAACTCTTGAAAGCAACTAAAGATAAAGAATATATTACATACAAAGAAGCATTTTTTCAAAAGACCACTGCTGTCTCACCAGAAACAATGGAGGGTAAAGGACTAGGAGTACATTGTGGAAATGCTGAAGAAAATAGAAACAAAGACATTTACAGAGAAAAAAACTGAATACTGAAATTTCATCTGATGAAAAACTACAGTCCTGAATATGCTGAAGATGGCCTATAGGCTGAAAGGAAATATCAGGTGACAAGTCACATTTTCAAAGAAATGAAGGGTTCTGGGAAATGTAAAGATGAAGGAAAACATAAAAATATTTTATTCTTTTTCAATATTTTTGATTTTAAAGCAAAAATTATACTATTATATTTTTGATTTATAATGTATGTAAACTAAAGCTAAGTAGGTTGTATGAAGATAAGGATGGATATTGATCAGTCACTAAATAATCAATCTATGAGCTAGAGTTAAGATAACAAAAGATAAATTAAAATGAAATTCTATAATATAGTCAATTAATGCAAAAGAAGACAGGAACAGAGCAAGAAAAAATAAAGTAGACAACTGAAATGCACAGTTGAGTAAAAAAGTTAAAAAATAAAAATTTACTTACTTTGCAATTTAAGAATGCTTCTTTTCTATCTTGGTATAGTATTTTACCAGATATATGTACATCAAAAATATATTTCAAATACACAGGAGTAATTATGGAGGCACATGACCTAATGTTGCAATTGATTAACCCAACAAAATACATTTGAGGTTTAACAGGAAAAAGTACAGTATGTGGTTTACAACTGAATTCGAAATGGAAATTAATTATCATAAAAATAACAATACTAGGTATGTAATACAAAGATACCTTTATACCAATTGGGAAAGAAGGAAAGAAAATGTTGGCTAAATATAAAATCTGCATGTTATTTATTATCTGTTTTGGTATTTTCATGATGTGAAAAATATACTTTTACTACTGGATTAAAACAATATCTTCCAATTTGCCAAACTAGACTAAGGAAAGCAACACTTACCTCTATAAGACAGAAAATAGAAAATCATCATGGAAGTCCACAGACAGAGATAATAAAACATCGGTGTAGTAACACAGATATCAGTAATAAAAATAAGTGAAAATAGGTTTCATTCTTAAAATTTGATGTGAAAATTTAATAGACTACTTGTATGAAACACAATCAATCTGAAATACAAAATTACCATTAATGGATGCCAATGTATCAAACAGAAAAAAATAGTAATAAGAATGTTCATATTACAAAGCGAAATGTCTGTCTTTATGCCATTACCATACTGTGTTATGCACTTGAAAATTTATTAAGAGGGTAGGTCTCGGGGCTTCCCTGGTGGCGCAGTGATTGAGAGTCTGCCTGCTAATGCAGGGCACACGGGTTCGAGCCCTGGTCTGGGAAGATCCCACATGCCGCAGAGCAACTAGGCCCGTGAGCCACAACTACTGAGCCTGCGCGTCTGGAGCCTGTGCTCTGCAACAAGAGAGGCCGCGATAGTGAGAGGCCTGCGCACCGCGATGAAGAGTGGCCCCCGCTTGCCGCAGCTAGAGAAAGCCCTCGCACAGAAACGAAGACCCAACACAGCCATAAATAAATAAATTAATTAATTAATTAAATAAAAAAAAAAAAAGAGGGTAGGTCTCATGTTAAGTGTTCTTTCACAAAGTTAATAACCAAAACAAACAAAAATCAAAGGGCCACCAGAAAACTTTTGAAGATGATGGATATGTCTATTACCTTGATTCTGGTGCTGGTTTCACTGGTGTATGCATCCATCCAACATCAAATTGTATACATTCTCTGCAGTTGTTTGTACATCAGTTATACCTTAATAAAGCTGTTTTTAAAAGGGATACAGTCCATCCTTTTATTTAAATCATCTGAAATCTATTTTGTGGATTGATCTCGGTAATGAGTAAGATGCCTGGACTCCTTCTTATTGGAGTTCCTCGACTCACTTTGTCTGCAGTGCATTTTGGTGAGAAGCCACTACTTAAATTGGATTTGAAAAGCCAGCAGACTATTGCTGTACTTACTGAAAGAATGGTGTTACAGATTGTATTACATAGTTTCTGTGTTTTGAAGACACAGGTAAGATATTTTTAGCCTGGAGGCAGTGAATCTTGAGTAGATTTTGTTGTTGTTCTCATCTTTTCATTGTTAGAAACCTGAAACCAACTCCATCTCTATCAATTGTATAAAAATGTCTGCATTTTGATGTGTTTTGTGTTATTCACTCAAGAGTCCACAAGACTTTTCTTATTTTTGCGTTAAGAAATACAAGTATTTTTTTGAACATCAGCTATGGGTTAAGTACTATTTATTTTGATATATTATGTGAATCTTTCTAAGACATGTCTTTTATGGAACACGGCAAGATATAAATAAATAGCCACTTAGTGCATAACTTTTGAGTGAACACATGAGTGAAGTAGAAACCAAACCAGTTGGCGCAAGAAAAAAATATTGTATTAGGCAAGTCAATATACTTTAAATCTCTGATGCTACTAAAGGTTTTATAATCTTTTAAGAAAATAAGCAGGTAATATAAGGTTAACGATGACTTATACTTTTGAGAATACCAAGATGTGAGGTCACAATGTTATAGGAGATTTTCTGCGATTTATTTTGGACTATGTATTTGCCTTTCTTCAATTGTGTTTGTAATAATGTTTTTACCTTATACAACTGGTTATAAGCTATTTCATTAAAGCAGGACATATTCTTTAGATGCTGGTTATACATACGTGATGCGCAAAATTCAGATATTGGAAACTTTCCCCTCATTACTTCTCCTCCTGAAAAATAATTCTCTCTAAACCTATTTCATTATTTTTCTGTCTCATTTTTTCCCACTTGAGGCATCTCCCTCTACCTCTAGAGCTATAACATGGTCAAAACAAAAAGAAAAACCACGTGTCATTCTATGTACTCAGATCTCAATGATGAAACCTACAGCTCAGCAGACATGGGAGCAACTTGGCTCAGTAAAATAGAACCCTGACCTTTGTCGCCAGTATTTCCTGAGGCTTTCAGAGGTCGGACTAACCCTGTATGACTCTAGCTGTGTTCCACAACTCCAGAACTCTGCCTGACCCTATTTTTTTGTTGTTGTTGTGACATGGTGAATATTTCATTTTTGCTAGGTATTTTTTTTCTGTAATTGTCTAATGGTTGCTAGATTTGTTGTTGTTGTTGTTAGTGTCACAATGAATCCAGTCCTGCTTGTATAATTTTTCACAGATATCTTCCATTAATAAAACCTCCTAGGGAATCCCCTCATGGTCCAGTGGTTAGGACTCCACCCTTCCACTGCAGGGGGCACGGGTTTGATCCCTGGTTGGGGAACTAAGATCCCGCAAGCCACATGGCCAAACAAAACCCAAAAACAAAAACTCCTAATTTTACATAGCTGAAAGTGAAAATTATAGACCTTTATTCTCAGGTTCCTCTGCTATGATTCATTGATGAATTGCAAAAATTAAAATAATTCAAAGTTTAATAAGCAAAGAAGTAGGGTACTATTAGAATCCATAATTGTATGTGTGGCCTCAAATATAAATATTAACATTTGAAGTAAAATATATTTAACTTGAGGTAAATATAAAATATTCTATACATAAAGAATCACACAAACCTTCACTGGGGAAAGCACGTACACACACACACACACACACACACTTGCACATTCATGCAGATAAGAATGAAAAAAATGAAAGGTCAAAACAAACTAGAAAAAAACAACCTTAAAAACTTGCTTGAAAGCCAAACTAAAGTTCACCTGGAAGGATATCCAAGTATAAAGCAATGAGGGCCTTTTCCTTTGAGCAGTAGTACTACATAGGACCTTAATCATGTAGAATCAATAAACCCAGATTCAAAGACACTTACTAGGATTCCAAATAAAACTTCAAATACTTTGCTAAGAGCAGGGAGTTTTCTCACAAGATATTTTATTTTTAACCTGGCAAACTAATGTGAGCCAAAGGTTGTTTCATAGAAAGGATCATGACTTTAAGCTTCAGACCTAAGGGATTTCAACTTGGGATGAGAAGAGGTATTAATAGTGTGCATTTCAAAGTAAATTAAAAGCCCATCACGTAATTTATAGTAGGTGCTCCATATTTATAGAAAATATGCACAAAAAAAAAGTAAAATACAAGCTTCCTTTATTTCTTAAAAACAGGTCAGTTTATTAACAAAAAGACCATCAAAATGAAATAAACCAGCAAACTGAAATCTTTTAAAATAATTGAGGGTCGTGTTTATTGACTAGTAATTGATTTCCTATATACATATTTAATGTGCATTATCAAATCATTAATTGTTTAGACATTTTGCAGATGGAAGCTTTTTAACATTTACACAGATTTCTACTTGCTGACTGGAGTATATTTGTGTAATGATTCTACCTGTATAGATAGATAATTATGGAATTATTGTGTCAATTTCAGAGAACAATTCATTCAACGTTCATTATTTCCAACATTCAACTTTTTCAAATAGTGTTTTCACTGAAATAAAATGTAGATATCATTGTACCTAACTTTTTTAGTTTGCAGAAGGAGCAGGATAGATTTGAAAGTTTTGTGTCTAACACACCTAAGTTTAGATCACTCTCTTTCATATTTTAGCTTTATAAATTTTGCAGAAAGCTACCTAAGCTTTCTGAATATCTCAAATTATTTAGTACTAAAATTGTGAAGATTGAAGGTAATGTATGCTCAATACCTAGCATAGCTTCTGGAACACATTTTTGTATCCTCAGTAAATACCTAGATTAAATTACATATGCTCTGGATGATGAAAAGTAAGCAATGCGTTTTAGATGGTATATTTCCAAAATAAATCATGAATGAAGAAGTTTGGGGTACTTGTACAAATAGAATTTCAAGTTACCTAATGAAGTCACTTTATTGGAAAAGCTAACTTCCTGATTACATCAGATGAAGAAGTATAGCATTTACTGGATATTTATAGCATTTATTGAATATGGTGTGTTGGTACCATGCTTGAAATTAAAGGCATGCATAAAGAACAGGAATTTTAAGGAATTCTTTAGTCAGGTGATTATGCACATATTTTTGTTGCAAAAATATTTCTGAATACATGAAAATACCAACAATTATATTACTTTTATAGTTTTCATTGGCTGTATGTTATTACTGCTGTTTACATATAGTCTCAACGTATCAGTTTGTAACCTCCAGTAAGTGTTGTTTGTTCACAAAATCTCTATAGACAATTATAAAATTAACAAATGTCATTAATGTTGAAAATAATGCAATCTCTTTGTATCTAATTATCTATATTATTTTAAATTGTATTAGTTTCATACTGACTGTATGAGTTATTATCATGAGATTATAAACATTCATGACAAATATAGTATGATTTAATATAAAAATAAGGCCTCCCTGCATAACAGTGACTCAGATCATGGGCAGCTCAGACCTAATTAACATGGACTGAAGCATAAAAACGTTGTACCCTTATGAAGCTATCCCTAAAAAATGGCACATGATACTGCAAAGGGCCAGGTGGCTATAATAAATGGTTTTGTATTTTCCCATGGTCTATTGGATGGGAAAATAATAATAAATGACATGTTTTATTGATATAGAATTGACATGAAATAAACTGAATTTATTTAAAGTGTATAATTTGGTAAGTTTTGGTCTGTAGAACCACCACAATGAAAACAATAAGCATACATCCATCTCCGCAAAAGTCTCCTCATACCCCTTTCTAATCCTTCACTTTTGTAACTCTCTGCCTCCACCATCCACAGCCAACCACTGACGTGCTTTCTCTTACTATAGATTGGTTTGTCTTTGTCCAGAATTTTACATAAGTGGAATGATATAGCATGTACTTTTCACGCAAGGTGGGGCGTGCCTGGCTTCTTTCACTCAGCATAATGATTTTGAGATCTATTCATGTTACATATTTTAATAGTTCATTTATTTTTTATCGCTGAGCAGTATTTCATTTTTGTTCATCCATTTATGGACTTTCAAGTTGTTTCCAGTTTGGGGCTATTAAAAACAAAGCTACTTCAGATATTTAGATCCAAGTCTTTGTATGGATATATGCTTTATTTCTCTTCAGTAAATTAGTAGTAGAATGACTGGATCATATGGTAGGGGTATGTTTAAGAAAACTGACAAATTGTTTTCCAAAGTTGTTGAGCCGTTTTACATTCTTACATCAACATAAGAGAGTTTCAGTCCCATCACATCTTCATCAACATTCAATGTGATCAGGCTTTATAAACTTAGTCATTCTAATAAGATTGTATTTGTATTTCATGTGTGTTGAATTTGCATTTCCCTAATGTGGAAGGTTGTTGATTATCCTCATGTATTGTTCCCCATCTTTCTATCTTCTTTGCTGAAGTGTCTGTCCATATTACATCTTTTGTTCATTTTTAATTGACTTATTTCTTTATTATTGAATTTGAGAGGTTTCCATATATTCTAGATACAGATTCTATATCGGATATGTGAGTTTAAAATATTGTCTCCCAGTCTGTGGTTTGTCTTTTCACTCTCTCGTCAGTATCTTTAGAAGAGTAGAAGTGATGAATGACTTCTTGCAATCTGAATCTGACGTGGTAAATTCATTCTTGATACAAATACAAAAACCAATGACCTCTGGAATGAATATAAAACTGTATGCACACACTCCACATACATATACACACATCAGAATGGATTGCAGAAAAGGCAGAAAATCTTTAATGATGGACAAGAGTGAAAAGCAATATTAAGAGCTTATAGGAAAATACTGTTTGAATAATAATATTTACCAAAGCAGGCTATATTCTAGAATTATTAAGTATAAGTTAATTTCCTAACATTTATGCTCTAAAACTCACAGTATTGGTAATTCGGTAAAAATTTTTCCTTAGGAGCAATTGTATAAATTTGTGTTATTAAAGTTGCCTAACTAATAATTTGATAGACCCTAGTACTGAGAGTGTCTTTAAATCACCCCTGGTCTCTGAAAGCTAAGTCACTGTGAGCTTTTTTATTTTCACCAATTCCAATATTTTCACCAAAACTTGAGTCTAGAAGAGGGCTGACTGTGTTAGTAAAGTCTTTATGGGACAGTACTTCTATGACAATCAGGATAGAAGATTCCTGAAGCAAGTTATTTCTTAAAAGCAATTATCATTATGCATGGATCATTTCTCAACAGAGTGTTCTACTGTAACTTTCTGGATAGTTGAATAATATGAATAAGTATCTTCCATAGTGGGTTTTTTGAAAATATATGTCTGGCAGGAATGAAATTAGATGTTCTGTAGTCACCTTTACATCTTCCTTTTTCTTTATCTAACTAAGGATCTTTTTAATTAAGAGTAAAATTATTACATTGAGTAGCACCATCTTTAGACTGAAAAAAATTAGACAAAGTTTAAAATAAGCTTTTATCAATTTGGGGAATGGATGTCTATATATATATATACACACACACACATATGCCATTCTACAAAAAGAAACACTGTAAGTTATAACTAGTTTGTGAGCCTTTCACTCTACAGTTTGCAACTTTTAGTACAGGCTGTGTGGTCTAATGACTAGAGACACAAAGGTTTATATTGTTATTTTTATTTTTAATTTATTTTTATGGTGTTCAACTGAGGTTGTGGGAAAAAGAGAAAGCAGAATTTATCTTTTGTAGGAAGCAGGAGTGTTTTCTGTCCTCTCATGTTCTGTACGCTGCCTAAATATTTTGCTTCCAATGGAAGAATACCAAGGCTGTGCTCCTCCCCTCAGGGACAGGAGAGACTAAGAAAGAAAGGAAACTCATATGTTGCAAGAAGTGATCACAAAGAATATGTTTATTACATGGAAGGAAGAAATAATAATGATAATGATGGAAGATAAGCAATACTGGTTACAATGAGTAAGAAATGGATATTTGATTATTGTTATAATTACTAAAATAAAAAGATCGTCAATGATTTAGAATCAAAAGGCCAAATATCCTAGTTTGTCTAGAACAGTCCCAGTTTGCACCTTTTATTCTGGCATACCATTCAGCTTAGCTTTGTCGTGGATTTTTTTGTTTTCCTAATGAAGTAATATTACTACTAGTTGTAATAACATAAGCCAGAATGGGGTTAATAGATCTGCCCTTTATACCTCAAGCGTCTGCCATGGTTTCAACTAGTCAAGTGTTAGACACAACCACAGTGAACACAGATGTAAATATAATACATAGTTAAATCTGAGAGGCAACCAGGATAGCCTTTTTCTCTTTTATCTGACACATATGAGAATTTGCAAAAGTGAGAAATAAACTTGCTGCATGAAACTGCTCACATATCAGCATTAATTTGTTAATGTAGCATATCTCATCCTATCCTACTATTAAAATTATGTCTGAAAATTTTCATAATGTACTAAGGCCTTTATGAAAATTTGGCTACTAGAAAAACATACATATAATGGTCACATGTTGATCAGCTATTACAGGAATGAGCTCAGATTTTGTGCCAGGGATTTCTTTTCTCTGTTTTGTGATGTGATTTTGACTCCCTGCTTCAAACTGATCCCATCTACCTTCAATATTTGGTGAACATTTTTCAAAATTTCAGAATGTTCATACACTAATACACTGAATAAAGTGTTTCTTTTTGTATTCTAATATTATTAGAAATACCTTATTTTTAAAATATACTCATCTTCTGTAATTTCTCCAGGTGTAGATGTAGAAGGGGAGGCTGAAGCTTGGGCTCTGTGAAACACCATTGATACCTAGGAATCTATGTCTGCTGCAGATTTATAAGCGTGCAAGACGTGTCAGTTTAGAGATGAGGCAAACTAGTAAAGAATCAAATTTGAAGTTTTTGTATAATTCAGAAATGGGGTACTCAAGAACAATTAACCGAAGAACTGGGATCTGTTCCTGGTTCTGCAGCTTTCTGTATGGTCTTCTCTGGGAGAATCAATTAATTAGCCTTTGGCCAATATTTTCTTATCTGGACTATCTTTAAGGTTCTTTGACATTAATATTTAATGTGCCTATGATACTCGTCTAACTTCAACAAGGTATGTTGAAAATAAGACAAAATATTGGTGCCTTATGTTTTCTATTTTATTTTCATAAAAATGAAATAATATGTGTTTTGCCCCTTAAACTCAGACAACGGCAATTTGTGCCAAATTCAGAGTGAAAATTAAAAAAAAAATCTGCAACCCAATTTGCTGTGCTATATTATACCGCATAAAGGCTTCTATCTTTCCCCTTTTCTGTTTAGGAGTCTCAAATGAGAGTTGGTGTTAACACAAATGACAGGTTGGATAATCACTTTGAATTTAAGTAGTTTGCAATGTACAGATGCCTCGTTGGAGTTCTCCTTCACGTCACACCCTGTTAAGGTCCTAGAGATATTGATGAGGACAGTTCAACTGCACATCAGTGGGGAAGTGCCTAAAAGTTCACTTCAGGCCATGGGGACTCACAAGGATTTACAGAGACCTGTTCTCTTGAAATCAAATAATATCCTTGCATCTTTTTTTTTAAAAGAAAACATTTTTAACCTTACAGTACAGAACCTTGAAAAGTACAGTGGTACAGTACAACAGCTGGCATACAGGGGCTGGCACTGAGTGAACAGGCAAGAAGAGTTACTGACTGGAGGAGGGAGAGGAGGTGGGAGATGGTAGAGCTGAAGGATCGTCAGCAATAGGAGACAGAGATACCCTTGCATCTTAATTAACATAAGGAGAACTGAGAGTAAATTAACACTCGTTACGGAGTTCTCTGGGTGTTGATTATGTGCTACTCCACTTGAGACTCCGTTTAATCTGAAACGCAAGGATATTTGCATACTGAGTGTAGATCATGAGGTAATACAGGATAAATACAGCTTCTCTTTCTCATCTCCTGAGCTCTTCTCTACTCACATCCTGAGCCAGAGGCCGGCAGCAACAGCATTATCTGGGAGTGAGTTAGAAATGCAGAATCTCAGGTCCCACTGAGTTAGACAATGCATCTTAACAGAATCCATAGTTGATTTGAGTGCACATTTAGGTCTGAAAAGCATTGCTCTGAAAGATGCTCAGAGGAGAGAATTTCACTGCATTACAACTTCCTAACACCATCATATTATCATTTTATTCTATTTAATTTTCATAATTATTTGCTGTCATTTTAGTTTTCTACTTTTAGCATTATTCTTTAGAATTGAGATCTATCAAGATGGTTTCACAATTTTAAAAGTTGTTCTCACCAAAACATTTTGTGTTATCTTAAAAGTATGGACTTTGCTAAGGCTTTGTTTAATTTGGGTTCCAATATAGTTTAAAATAAGTACCTGATATTATTTCTGAAGTCTTTTAAATGTTTATCCTTAAATTTCATCAGTATATGTTTTGCATTTTTGACCCTTCTTTAAACACAAGCAAGTTTAATTTTACTGGAGGAGCAGAAATGACTTAGCCATTTGGATGAGCTATTCATTATGTCCTGTGATAGTTCATTTCAATAAATAACATTTTAATAAATAAATAAGAATTCGTTTTAGGTGTATTTCTTCTGTTAAACAGCATTTCTTCTGTTAAACAGCTAAGCAAAGCAAATCTTGAGCACAAAAGAAAGAAAATAACCAATTTAAAATTACCTTTATTTCTTTGAAAGGATATTAAAGAACAAAGATTTGCTTAACCTTCTCTGCACACTTCTCAAGATCGTCAGTTATATCATGTTACCAATGATTTTGTAGACAGATGTCATTAAAATTTGTGCAATTTTTTTGTCATATTGTAAGAGATTTTAATTCTATGTTAGTCACCATTTAGTGTATACTCCTGTTACACTATTCTCTTTTCACGTTTAGCATAACATCAGTGCAAGCAACATACTAATCATAGCTTTATACTTAATTTACATCACAAATTGTGAAGGGAAGTATAAAATATTGACATGGTAGTTGTAAAGGATTATATTTTATACAATAAACTATTTGAGAACCAAAATGAGACTATGTAATCATTTAACTACAGTTAAAGGCTGTAGGATTCCCGTTTTCTGAGATAAAATTCAAGTCAATTCTTGCGCCAAGTAAACTGCTATTACTTTGTCTAATCAACTACCTATCAACCATATGCATGCTTATTGCAGTATTCTAAGTGTATAAATCCTCCTTAGCAGAACGAAAGCAGGCCAATATTCCAAGTGAATTCAGCCCAGTGGTACTTTTCAAAGTATTTATAGATGAGTGTACTTTGAATGCATCTTAGTTTTAAAATAGTATTTTAGTTCCCTGTGTCTTCTGTAACAAACTACCACAAACTTTGTGACTTAAAACAACAGAAATTTATTCTGTCACAGTTCTGGAGACGAGAAGTATGAAATCAATACCACTAGGCCAAAATCAATGTACTCCCTCCAGGGATTCTAAAGGAGAATTCATTCTTTGCCTCGTCCATCTTTTGGTGGCTGCCAGCATTCCTTGGTTTCTGGCCACATCATTCTAAATTTCAAGGCCAGCATCTTCAAATCTCTTTGCCCTGTATTGACATGGGTTTCTCGTGTGTGTGTGTGTGTGTGTGCGCGCACGCGTGCATATGCGCAGGTGTGTGCCTGTGTGTGACATCTTCTACCACCCTATTATAAGGATACATATGATTACATTTAGGATGCACCTGGATAACCCAGGATAGTCTCCCCTGACTTAGTTTGTTTGGGCTGCTATAACAAAATACCACAGATTGAGTGGTTTATAAACAACATAAAATTTATTTCTCACAGTTCCAAAGGCTGGTAAGTCTAAGATTATGGCAACAGCTTATCTGGTGTGATAGTAAGTCTAAGATTATGGCAACAGCTTATCTGGTGTGATAGCTGGTGAGGACCCATTTCTTGATTCATAGATGGCAGCTTCTCACTATGTCCTCACGTGGTGGAAGGAGCTAAGGATTTCTGTGGGGTCTCTTTTACAAGAACACTAATCCTATTCATGAGGGCTCCACCTTCATAATCTGAGCTCCCAAAGACCCCACTTCCTAATACCATCACATTGGGCATTAGGATTTCAACATATGAGTTTTGGGGTCAGAAACATTGAGACCATAACAGCTCCATTTCAGGATCCTTAACTTTACCACATCTGCAAAGATGTTGCCTTATAAAGGAACATACATCCATTCCGGGGATTAGGGTATGAATATCTTTTGGGGGACTGTTTTTCAGCCAACCACAAATAGTGATAAAGAAAAGTCTTAGAATTTTTGACTCTTTCAACTTAGATACTACTATATACATGTGTTAACTTTATGATTCTGGAAAATATTGAAGTTGTTTTTTATTCTTAATGTTAGCACTCAACATAATGTCAGGATATTTCTGCATGCTGAAAAACTTTATGTGTTAAGATATGTCAATGTCTGATACCCTAAATATGAATTTGAAGAAAAATCCAGTCACATAGTTCTTTCCAATAAGCAATTTGAGCTTCATAGGCAGCTGGAACATTTCTAAATTTGTCTATCTTCAGAACAGAAACACTGTAACTGTTAGGTTATAAAAATTGCATCGGATTTAGAGAAAATCTCTGAGAATTATCTAACTTCAAAAATGTTGAAAGAATAGCAATGTATTCTCAGATGCATGTTACATAAACAACTCTGCTAGAGCTTAAAGTCAAATGATAAAGCACTCAGCATAATGTTCATTTTTTTTTTATAAAGCACCATTGACTTTTCAGTAGAGGTAACTAAAAAGTCAGTATATGCTTCACTGGCTCACAAAATGTTTTGCTGTCATACCCTGGAAATATCTAAATGTCTCTAATATACAAGATTTAATTCATACGCCTTATGTTTTAATCTTGTAGGTAGAGAATTGCTAACTGCATGTGTTAGAGGAGAAAGGTGAAGAGAGAACATTACTATGTGAGTCATTTTGGCTGTTCACTTTTTATCTTAAATGAAAGCCTAAGACTTAAGATTGCAGTTTGGACCCTATACTGAATGCCACATGATTTCTGGCTTTAATGAATAGTACTTTAGTGGACAATTCCCTAATAAAATTAGCAGCAGTATATTATTTGCTATATTTAAGTGCTTTAATAACACATTATTTTTGAATAAGCTTTTTCTTGATCCCTCCTTTTTCTAATACATGAAAATAACAATAAGGCATTTTCCCATTAGACAGATAAGGGCTTCAAGCACAATTATTTCTTGACTGTCTTAACAGTATTCTCACCTTCACAGAGTTCAGTATCCTATTTGTAAAGTGGAATTGTTATAAAAATTAAACATGATACCATATGCAAATGACTTAGCCTGCATGTGTCTGACACATTGCAGATGCCAATAAATGTTAGTGTCCTTCTGTTTCACTACTATAAGTTTTTTTAAATAATGAATTATGTGGTTTTCAAAATCAACCTTTCTGCCGGGAGATGTAAAGAGCTGGAAAGCTCAGTGGCTAACCATACAAAAAGAAACAAGTCAGATAAGCTATAAGTTATCATAGCTTTTTTCTGAACCCAGAGAGATGAGCTAACTTGAAGTCTGGGTGAGACAGGTGTTAGCGGTGAGAAAGGGACGCAAGCATTTGCTTAACTTGAGATAATGCAGCTGGACACTAAGAAGAGTTGGGTTAGAATCGCTGACGTGTTGGTTGAGTCTGAGGGTTGTGTATGCAGACAATGTGAAGAAGCTTTTATTCCCACCACCAGGCCCATCAGGGAAGACTAGACTCTGAAAAAGTTACCACAAAGTGAAGGCACAGGAGAAGGGAATAGCAGCTACTGAGGAAGAGACACAAAATTATTCCCTGCCCCTTCTCTCTTATCTCTCCAAAGCAAAAAAGCACTGATCTGCTGGAAAAATGGCAACAGAAGTGATGCTTTTAGGGCAGCTGGGAGGTGGGAAGACAAAAAAAGCCACTAATCCCTGAGGAGGAGGCAGTTCAGAAATAGAACTGGAGGAGGGACAGGACTCTGGAGAAAGCCACGCTCTCAAGAAGGAGGGACACAATGCCTGCTTAAAACTGAGGATTATTTGGAAAGTCAGAGAATACTTCTCTCCAGCCCCCACGACCAGGCAAGCAAAAATCAAGCCAAAACACTGCTGTGAAAGATGCAGAAGGACTCTGAGGCACAGCACAAACAAAAGACTTACTTCTAAGGGCAGAACAGATATCGAGAGAAAGCCTCTGGCAAACCAGTCACCACCCTAAACTCAAAGTACTGCTAGAGGAATTTGAACGCTGTGGTAAGAATAACAACAGTCCATCTTCTCAGGAAATAATGTAATCCCCCACTAAAGGTAAAACAGAAGAAAAGATGTGACCATTTCCAAACGTAAAACTAGTCACCCGTCTACTGTCTTCAGCAAATTGTCCAATTTTCAACAAAAGATTACGAGACATATAAAAGGCAAAAAAAGTCAGCACATTCCCAAGACAAAATTCAATCAACAGAATCACACCCACGTATGACACAGGTGTTGGAACTACCTGGCAAAGGATGTAAAATAACTGATTAATAAATATGTTAAAGGCTCTAATGGAAAAGGTGGACAACATCCAAGGGCAGATGGGTAATTTCAGCAGAGAGATAAAAGCTGTAATAGAAAATCAAATGGAAAGGCTAGGAATGAAAGTACAGTAAACCAATGAGGAATGCCTTCATTCCTTCAAATAGTAACAATAACAATGTATTCATAGAATGTGTCAAAATAAATGAATGACAGAAATGGTCAAAGAGAGGGAGGAAATGGGAATATACTATTATAAGATATTTGTACAACAAAAAAGAGGTATGATATTAATTAAAGTTAGACTGATTAATAAAATGCATATGTTGAGCAAAATCATTATAGATATAAAGAGAAAAATAGAGAAGAATTAAGCAGAGGAAAAAAGAAACAAAGAACGTATGAAATAAATAGAAAACAGCTAGCAATGTGGTAGATTTTAATCCAATTATATGGATATGAAAGAATTAAGGAGACAATTTAAAAACAGAGATTGTCAGAATGGACAAAAAAAAAAAGAAAAAGCAAATCCAACTACAGTTGACCTTTGAATGACATGGGTTTGAACTGTGGATCCACTTATAGCAGATTTCTTTCAGTAAACACATACTACAGTTCAACATGATCCATGGTTAGTTGAATTCCCAGATGTGGAATGGTGTATTCAGAGGGCCCCCTGAAAAGTTATACATGGATTTTCTACTGCATGGAGGGTCAGTTCCCCTAACCCCCATGTTGTTCAAGGGTCAGCTATATATACTTTCTACAAGGAACCCGATTTAATTGTAAAAGCATAGATTGGTTAAAAGGCAAATAATAGAAAAAATATATCATGCAAACACTAACTGAAAAAAGTTGGAGTAACTATATTGATAAACAAATTGACTTCAGAACAAGGAATATTATCAGTGGAACATTACATGAGAAGAACATTACAAAATAATAAAAGGACTAAATTTTCCAAGAAAAAAAAATCTAAACAAACATGTACCTACCAGCAGAGCTCCAAAATCCATGAAATAATAACTGATAAAATTTAAAGGAGAAATAAACAAATCCACAATTATATTTGGGGTCTTTGACATTGCTATCTTAGTAAAGGCTACACATTATATGATTCCATATATGATATTTTTGTGGAAAAAGCAAAACTATAAGGATGGAAAACAGTCATCACTAAGGGTAGGAGTAGGAAGAAAGTTTGGCAACAAGAGGAACAAGAAGAAAATTTGGGGGTTGATTAAACTGATTTATATAATGACTGTTTAGGTAGATACATGGCTATGCACTTTTCAAAAATTCATAGAACTCTACATCATAATGAGTGAATTTCATTGTATGTATATTTTTAAAAAATAATGTGGAGGAATGAAAATAGATTTGTAACAAATTAGAATAAATTAATCTAATTGTAGTACAAATGGATAACTTACCTTGAAGATGGTGGGAATAAAATAACTAATTTAAGTTACTTTGGAAATTAAATTTTGACTGAACACAAAAAAACTGTACTTTAGTTAGTAAACTTATTTTCATAAGGTAATCAATTTTGAAACTAGTTTATGTATATACTGTGGTGTTAAAATAAGTAAATATATTATAGATAATGAGTCATATTTCTCACTGTCAGTAAAGAAATTACAGATATGGGAAGAGAGGAGGCTAGAATGAACCCAAGGTGCCAGGAAGGAGGAATATTTGTTCATGTAACTATTAAAATTGGCTTCAAGAAATAATTAGCCATGAGTTACAAATATTTTTTTACAATTTTAAGACAATACTTTGGCTACCAAAGATAAGAGAGTTTTAATTTTTAGCTCTGGCTTAAGAAAGAAAAGTTTTCTTTCCTTTAAGTAATGAAGAAATGGGACTTTTGTTCCCACTAGTATGGCATATTTCATATAACACAGGCAACTTGATTACTCAAATTTTAGTGTGAACAGAAACACAGGACTAGCGACAAAACTCTCATGCTATCATCAATACAGTTAAACTACCAAAATAGTACAGATTTTTCCAGAGTGTTATTTTAAGATTCATTTGATTGGGATTTTAGAAGGTATTTTTGAAGTTCTTTCTTTCATCAAATATCTTATACATTCTTTTTTTTTTTTTAACATCTTTATTGGAGTATGATTGCTTTACAATGGTGTGTTAGTTTCTGCTTCATAGCAAAGTGAATCAGTTATACATATACATATGTTCCCATATCTCTTCCCTCTTGCGTCTCCCTCCCTCCCACCCTCCCTATCCCACCCCTCTAGGTGGTCACAAAGCACTGAGCTGATCTCCCTGTGCTATGCAGCTGCTTCCCAATAGCTATCTATTTTACGTTTGGTAGTGTATATATGTCCATGCCACTCTCTCACTTTGTCACAGCTTACCCTTCCCCCTCCCCATATCCTCAAGTCCATTCTCTAGTAGGTCTGTGTCTTTATTCCCATCTTGCCACTAGGTTCTTCATGACCAATTTTTTTCCCTTAGATTCCATATATATGTGTTAGCATATGGTATTTGTTTTTCACTTTCTGACTTACTTCACTCTGTATGACAGAACCTAGGTCCATCCACCTCACTATAAATAACTCAATTTTGTTTCTTTTTATGGCTGAGTAATATTCCATTGTATATATGTGCCACATCTTCTTTATCCATTCATCTGTTGATGGACACTTAGGTTGCTTCCATGTCCTGGCTATTGTAAATAGAGCTGCAATGAACATTTTGGTACATGACTATTTTTGAATTATGGTTTGCTCAGGGTATATACCCAGTAGTGGGATTGCTGGGTCATATGGTAGTTCTATTCTTAGTTTTTTAAGGAACCTCCATACTGTTCTCCAGAGTGGCTGTATTAATTTACATTCCCACCAACAGTGCAACAGGGTTCCCTTTTCTCCACACCCTCTCCAGCATTTATTGTTTGTAGATTTTTTGGTGATGGCCATTCTGACCGGTGTGAGATGATATCTCATTGTAGTTTTGATTCACATTTCTCTAATGATTAATGATGTTGAGCATTCTTTCATGTGTTTGTTGGCAATCTGTATATCTTCTTTGGAGAAATGTCTATTTAGGTCTTCTACCCATTTTTGGATTGGGTTGTTGGTTTTTTTGATACTGAGCTGCATGAGCTTCTTGTAAATTTTGGAGATTAATCCTTTGTCAGTTGCTTCATTTGCAAATATTTTCTCCCATTCTGAGGGTTGGCTTTTCATCTTGTTTATGGTTTCCTTTGCTGTGCAACAGCTTTTCAGTTTCATTAGGTCCCATTTGTTTATTTTTGTTTTTATTTCCATTTCTCTAGGAGGTGGGTCAAAAAGGATCTTGCTGTGATTTATGTCATAGAGTGTTCTGCCTACGTTTTCCTCTAAGAGTTTGATAGTGTATGGCCTTACATTTAGGCCTTTAATCCATTTTGAGTTTATTTTTGTGTATGGTGTTAGGGAGTGTTCTAATTTCATACTTTTACATGTACCTGTCGAGTTTTCCCAGCACCACTTATTGAAGAGGCTGTCTTTTCTCCACTGTATATGCTTGCCTCCTTTATCAAAGGTAAGGTGACCATACATGCGTGGGTTTATCTCTGGGCTTTCTATCCTGTTCCATTGTTCTATTTCTATGCCAGCACCATACTGCCTTGATTACTGTAGCTTTGTAGTATAGTCTGAAGTCAGGGAGCCTGATTCCTCCAGCTCCGTTTTTCTTTCTCAAGATTGCTTTGGCTCTTCGGGGTCTTTTGTGTGTCCAAACAAATTGTGAAATTTTTTGTTCTAGTTCTGTGAAAAATCCCAGTGGTAATTTGATAGGAATTGCATTGAATCTGTAGATTGCTTTCGGTAGTAGACTCATTTTCACAATTTTGATTCTTCCAATCCAAGAACACAGTATATCTCTCCATCTATTTGTATCATCTTTAATTTCTTTCATCAGTGTCTTATAATTTTCTGCATACAGATATTTTGTCTCCTTAGGTAGGTTTATTCCTAGATATTTTATTCTTTTTGTTGCAATGGTAAATGGGAGTGTTTTCTTAATTTCACTTTCAGATTTTTCATCAATAGCATGTAGGAATGCTAGAGATTTCTGTGCATTAATTTTGTATCCTGCTACTTTACCAAATTCATTGATTAGCTCTAGTAGTTTTCTGGTAGCATTTTTAGGACACTCTATGTATAGTATCATGTCATCTGCAAACAGTGACAACTTTACTTCTTCTTTTCCAATTTGGATTCCTTTTATTTCTTTTTCTTCTCTGATTGCTGTGGCTAACACTTCCAAAACTATGTTGAATAATAGCGGTGAGAGTGGGCAACCTTGTCTTGTTCCTGATCTTAGTGGAAATGGTTTCAGTTTTTCACCATTGAGGATGATGTTGGCTGTGGGTTTGTCATATATGGCCTTTATTATGTTGAGGAAAGTTCCCTCTGTGCCTACTTTCTGGAGGGTTTTTATCATAAATGGGTGTTGAATTTTGTCAAAAGCTTTCTCTGCATCGATTGAGATGGTCATATGTTTTTTCTCCTTCAGTTTGTTAATATGGTGTATCACGATGATTGATTTGCATATATTGAAGAATCCTTGCAATCCTGGGATAAACTCCACTTGATCATGGTGCATGATCCTTTTAATGTGCTGTTGGATTCTGTTTGCTAGTATTTTGTTGAGGATTTTTGCATCTATGTTCATCAGTGATATTGGCCTGTAGTTTTCTTTCTTTGTGAAATTTTTGTCTGGTTTTGGTATCAGGGTGATGGTGGCCTCGTAGAATGAGTTTGGGAGGGTTCCTCCCTCTGCTATATTTTGGAAGAGTTTGAGAAGGATAGGTGTTAGCTCTTCTCTCAATTTATGATAGAATTTGCCTGTGAAGCCATCTGGTCCTGGGCTTTTGTTTGTTGGAAGATTTTAATCAAAGTTTCAATTTCAGTGCTTGTGATTGGTCTGTTCATATTTCCAATTTCTTCCTGGTTCAGTTTCGGAAGGTTGTGCATTTCTAAGAATTTTTCCATTTCTTCCAGGTTGTCCTTTTTATTGGCATAGAGTTGCTTGTAGTAATCTTTCATGATCCTTTCTAGTTCTGCAGTGTCAGTTGTTAGTTCTCCTTTTTCATTTCTGATTCTATTAATTTGAGTCTTCTCCTTTTTCTTCTTAATGAGTCTGGTTAATGGTTTATCAATTTTGTGTATCTTCTAAAAGAACCAGCTTTCAGTTTTATTGATCTTTCCTATCATTTCCTTCATTTCTTTTTCATTTATTTCTGATCTGATCTTTATGATTTCTTTCCTTCTGCTAACTTTGGGGTTTTTTTTTCTTCTTTCTGTAATTGCTTTAAGTGTAAGGTTAGGTTGTTTATTTGAGATGTTTCTTTTTTCTTAAGGTAGTATTGTACTGCTAAAAACTTCCCTCTTAGAACTGCTTTTGCTGCATCCCATAGGTTTTGGTTCATCGTGTTTACATTGTCATTTGTTTCTAGGTATTTTTTGATTTCCTCTTTGATTTCTTCAGTGATCTCTTGGTTATTAAGTAGTGTATTGTTTAGCCTCCATGTGTTTGTATTTTTTACAGATTTTTTCCTGTAATTGATATCTAGTCTCATAGCGTTGTGGTCAGAAAAGATACTTGATATGATTTTAATTTTCTTAAATTTACCAAGGCTTGATTTGTGACCCAAGATATGATCTATCCTGGAGAATGTTCCATGAGCACTTCAGAAGAATGAGTATTCTGTTGTTTTTGGATGGATTGTCCTATAAATATCAATTAAGTTCATCTTGTTTAAAGTATCATTTAAAGCTTGTGCTTCCTTATTTATTTTCATTTTGGATGATCTGTCCATTGGTGAAAGTGGGGTGTTAAAGTCCCCTACTATGATTGTGTTACTGTTGATTTCCCCTTTTATGGCTGTTAGCATTTGCCTTATGTATTGAGGTGCTCCTATGTCGGATGCATAAATATTTACAATTGTTATACCTTCCTCTTGGATCGATCCCTTGATCATTATATAGTGTCCTTCTTTGTCTCTTGTAACAGTCTTTATTTTAAAGTCTATTTTGTCTGATACGAGAATTGCTACTCCAGCTTTCTTTTGATTTCCATTTGCATGGAATATCTTTTTCCATTCCCTCACTTTCAGTCTGTATGTGTCCCTAGGTCTGAAGTGGGTCTCTTGTAGACATCATATATACGGGTCTCGTTTTTGTATCCATTCAGCCAGTCTGTGTCTTTTGGTTGGAGCATTTAATCCATTTACATTTAAGGTAATTATCGATATGTATGTTCCTATTACCATTTTCTTAATTGTTTTGGGTTTGTTATTGTAGGTCTTTTCCTTCTCTTGTGTTTCCTACCTAGAGAAGTTCCTTTAGCATTTGTTGTAAAGCTGGTTTGGTGGTGCTGAACTCTCTCAGCTTTTGCTTGTCTGTAAAGATTTTAATTTCTCCATCAAATCTGAATGAGATCCTTGCTGGGTAGAGTAATCTTGGTTGTAGGTTTTTCTCTTTCATCACTTTAAATATGTCCTGCCACTTCCTTCTGGCTTGCAGAGTTTCTACTGAAAGATCAGCTGTTAACCTTATGGGGATTTCCTTGTGTGTTATTTGTTGTTTTTCCTTTGCTGCTTTTAATACTTTTTCTTTGTATTTAATTTTTGATAGTTTGATTAATATGTGTCTTGGCGTGTTTCTCCTTGGATTTATCCTGTATGGGACTCTCTGTGCTTCATGGACTTGATTAACTATTTCCTTTCCCATATTAGGGAAGTTTTCATCTATAATCTCTTCAAATTTTTCTCAGTCCCTTTCCTTTTCTCTTCTTCTTCTGGGACCCCTACAATTCGAATGTTGGTGTGCTTAATGTTGTCCCAGAGGTCTCTGAGACTGTCCTCAGTTCTTTTCATTGTTTTTTCTTTATTCTGCTCTGTGGTAGTTATGTCCACTATTTTATCTTCCAGGTCACTTATCCATTCTTCTGCCTCAGTTATTCTGCTTTTGATTCCATCTAGAGAATTTTTAATTTCATTGATTGTGTTGTTCATTGTTGTTTATTTGCTCTTTAATTCTTCTAGGTGCTTCTTAAACGTTTCTTGTATTTTCTCCATTCTATTTCCAAGATTTTGGATCACCTTTACTATCATTATTCTGAATTCTTTTTCAGATAGACTGCCTATTTCCTCTTCATTTATTAGGTCTGGTGGGTTTTTACCTTGCTCCTTCATTTGCTGTGTGTTTCTCTGTCTTCTCATTTTGCTTAACTTACTGTGTTTGGGGTCTCCTTTTTGCAGGCTGCAGGTTTGTAGTTCCCATTGTTTTTGGTGTCTGTCCTCAGTGGCTAAGGTTGGTCTAGTGGGTTGTGTAAGATTCCTGGTGGAGGGGACTAGTGCCTATGTTCTGGTGGATGAAGCTGGATCTTGTCTTTCTTTTGGGCAGGTCCACGTCTGGTGGTGTGTTTTGGGGTGTCTGTGGCCTTATTATGATTTTAGGCAGCCTCTCTGCTAATGTATGGGGTTGTGTTCCTGTCTGGCTAGTTTGGCATAGGGTGTCCAGCACTGTAGCTTGCTGGTCGTTCAGTGAAGCTGGGTCTTGGTGTAGAGATGGAGATCTCTGGGAGATTTTCACCGTTTGATATTACGTGGAGCTGGGAGGTCTCTTGTGGACCAGTGTCCTGAAGTTGGCTCTCCCACCTCAGAGGCACAGCCCTGACGCCTGGCTGGAGCACCAAGAGCCTTTCTTCCACACGGCTCAGAATAAAAGGGAGAAAAAATAGAAAGAAATAAAGAAGATAAAATAAAATAAAATAAAGTTATTAAAATAAAAATAATTATATAAGAAAAAAATTTTAAAACTTAAAAAAAAAAAACAAAAAACCGACAGACAGAACCCTAGGACAAATGATAAAAGCAAAGCTATACAGACAAAATCACACACAGAAGCATACACATACACACTCACAAAAGGAGAAAAAGGGGGGAAAATAAATATATCTTTGCTCCCAAAGTCCTCCTCCTCAATTTGGGATGATTCGTTGTGTATTCAGGTATTCCACAGATGCAGGTACATCAATTTGTTTGTGGAGCTTTCATCTGCTGCTTCTGAGGCTGCTGGGAGAAATTTCCCTTTCTCTTCTTTGTTCGCACAGCTCCCTTGGGTTCAGCTTTGGATTTGGACCCGCCTCTGCGTGTAGGTCGCCTGAGGGCGTCTGTTCTTCACTCAGATAGAACGGGGTTAAAGGAGCAGCTGCTTCGGGGGCTCTGGCTCAGTCCGGCCCGGGGGAGGGAGCGGTACGGAGGAGGCGGGGCGAGCCTGTGGCAGCAGAGGCCTGCGTGACATTGCAGCAGCCTGAGGCGCGCCGTGCACTCTCCCGGGGAAGTTGTCCCCTGATCACGGGAGCCTGGCAGTGGCGGGCTGCACAGGCTCCCGGGAGGGGAGGTGTGGAGAGTGACCTGTGCTTGCACACAGGCTTCTTGGTGGCGGCAGCAGCAGCCTTAGCGTCTCATGCCCGTCTCTGGGGTGCGCGCTGATAGCTGCAGCTCGCGCCCGTCTCTGGAGCTCCTTTAAGCGGCGCTCTTAATCCCCTCTCCTCGCGCACCAGGAAACAAAGAGGTAAGAAAAAGTCTCTTGCCTCTTCGGCAGCTCCAGACCTTTTCCCGGACTCCCTCCTGGCTAGCTGTGGTGTGCTAACCCCTTCAGGCTGTGTTCACACAGCCAACCCCAGTCCTCTCCCTGGGATCCAACCGAAGCCCGAGCCTCAGCTCCCAGCCCCGCCCACCCCGGCGGGTGAGCAGACAAGCCTCTCGGGCTGGTGAGTGCTGGTCCGCACCGATCCTCCGTGAGGGAATCTCTCCGCTTTGCCCTCTGCGCCCCTGTTGCTGCGCTCTCCTCCGTGGCTCTGAAGCTTCCCCCCTCTGCCCCCCACAGTCTCCGCCTGCGAAGGGGCTTCCTAGTGTGTGGAAACCTTTCCTCCTTCACAGCTCCCTCCCACTGGTGCAGGTCCCGTCCCTATTCTTTTGTCTCTGTTTTTTCTTTTTTCTTTTGCCCTACCCAGGTATGTGGGGGTTTTTTGCCTTTTGGGAGGTCTGAGGTCTTTTGCCAGTGTTCAGTAGGTGTTCTGTAGGAGTTGTTCCACATGTAGATGTATTTCTAATGTATTTGTGGAGAGGAAGGTGATCTCTGCGTCTTACTCTTCCGCCATCTTGAAGCACCTCCATCTTAAACATTCTTAACTAAGATGATGCCTTTTCAAACACTTTATAATTTTTGTTCTCTCTTCTTGTACCTAAGAAATAAAAAGGATCTGAGTATTTGTGCTTGGAATCAGATTTTTGTTCCAGATTTCTTTGTCCAGTTCCATTAAATATTCCTTTATTTTTAGCTTGCTGAGTTTGTGTTAAATTTAATTATTTGTGTCTGAGTAGAAGAAATATGATTTATAAGTTATGGATAATATTTAGTTTTCCATGTATAAAACTCTTCTTTTGAGAAAGTCAGTACAGTACACTTACTACAGAAGAAGCCATAAATTCATAACATAAAAAAGACTTTGGATCCATTGCCTTTGTTCATTAGTAATTGCTTTATTTGATGGATATAATTTAATATCAATCAACAGTTATAGCACTTACATTTTAATGTAATCCTTGAAGCAATAAATACATCCTTAAACAGGGTTAATGTAATACAATTACAAACTAAACATTTGATTAGTACATTTAAATTTCAAAGTACTAAGTAACTACCAAATTAATTAGTAAGGAAAGTGCATTTGATACAGGTCCTTAATTGAGGCAATTTCATAATACATAGGAGAATGAACCACATGCTTGTGGAGAATGCTTTTATTTAGTTATTTGAAAAACTCTATAAATGGGATTAATAATTTAAAATTTGAAAGCAAATTATATAATCAAGTTATCTTTGGGAAATACTGCTTTTTTCTTTCCAAATGTGGCATGTTTCAAAAGAGACAAAACAAAATCTGATGACAGTCTTTCAGAAAGGATATATACAAATATTAGAAGAGACTACAATATTCATAAAATTAATAGGATACTCTTTACTAGCTGACTTAAGAGAGGGTGGCATTTGTGATTATAAAATTCCATTTTAGCAAATATAAATGATGCACAGGATAAAGATACAATGGATAATGACCAGAAAAAAATGGGAACTCTGAGGAAATTTTCCATTATTTGAGTATGAAGTTGTTTGTTACTAAGAAACAAACTTCAATTTTTTGATTGAAATCTGACAACTAATACATATAGACAATGAAGGTTACTAACTGAATCTATAAATAATAGATGGATAACATCTAAATGGGTTTTATTTATTTTCCTATATACCAGTTCTCCAACTACCCCACCTCAATTTATGTAAAGAAATTAAAATCAATAGAGGTATTTTAATATTTACATGGAAAAGACAAGTTTCTGCAGTATTTTTAGCTTCTTAAAAATCTGAATAATTGCTTAATAATTGGAATTGAAAATAAATCCATTAGCAACATCTTGGGGGAGTATTTTCCCCCTTTCCAAATTTAGACTTTTTAATGTAGATGAAAACAAAATGTTTTATTCTAATTGTTCAAGGAGCATGGGGAAGGAAAAGAGGTACAAGGCCAAGACTGGCTAGATAATCTGTGGGGCCCCGTGCAAAATGAAACTGTTGTATTAGTGTTGTGGAGCGGTCAAGCATATGAGGATTGAAAATTCCTATTTCTATATTGGTATGTGGAGGCAGTTTGTGCCAATATCAAGTTATTTGATAGAATTATGGAACCAGACAGAATTGGAATGTGTCTAGATGAGAAAACAGAGACAGGAGCGCTGACGACTCTTGCAGAGGCTTAGCTGTCAAACAGAGAAGAGAGATCAGATGAAACATGAATGAGGATATGGGATGGAGGATATCTTGTTTCTTTTTGGCCTTGATGAAAATGTTGAGGGTGTCCAAAGGGATTCTGTTAAGAAGAGGTTGTATGTACAGGGAGAAAAGGGATGATTGAAATAATGTGGTTCCAGAGAAGTCAGGATGAATTGGGATTTTAAGCACAGGTAAAAGGATATTAGGAGGGCCAGGACCTCTGTTGTATGTACGAAGAAGGGCAAGAAAGGGTGCAGATGTAGTAATTTTGGATATTGTAGTTGAAAAACCTAGTTCTCATCGGATGGTTTCTTTTTTATGTCTTTCTAAATTTGTTCTGTAAACAAACAAGGTTATTTCCTGGCAGAAGTGGAGCAGGAAGATTTGAGGGGAGTAAATGATGTTTGAAAATGTGATTGCAAAGCCCAAGAAAGAGGAACAAATATACCAACCGGTAATATTGGGATCCCTTTTAAATTTGCTGATGATAGGATTTTGTGGAACCATTTTGTCCAGTAATAGGACCTCCTCCATGTTCCTCATTTTGATATGTTTATAAATATGTCTTTATTTTTTTTGTTTTGGGAATAATTTATTGAAATCTGAAAAGGAATGTTAGTCTATCATTACGATTGGCATTTGGCCAAGTTCTTCTGGTACTTCTGAATATTTGCTTCACATCAGGATGCACTGCAGTTTGTTGAATAAAGCCTGCCTTCACCATAAGTTCCAAATTTCTTGCTTTGATCTACAAGGCTTGGACAACTTGTTTTGTACCAATGTCTCCACACTCCTTGTCCCCCTCCCTCTCCACGTTTGCTTCACCCCAGCCTCATTCCTTTCTAGTCCATTTGTCAAGCTTTCCCTTGCCTCAGGAACTTCGTGGCAGTTATTTCCTTTTTCAACTTACTCTTCATTCAGAACTTCACTCTTCCTGGCTCTTCATAAGCCTGCATCCTTCTTAATCTTGAGATATCAGTTTAAAGACTCATTCTCAGAGACTCCTTCTATGACTGCATTATTTAAAGTAAACATGTCTACTTCCATCTAGCTACATCCTTCTAGCTGCTTTCTATCACATGATATTGCCCGTTTCCTTCAGAATACTAACCAAAATTTGTACTTTTTTACTTATGTATTGGGTTGTAGTGTGTATTGTTGAACTTCTTCACCAAAAACTTTAGCTCCAAAGGCAACTGTTACCTTATTTACTGCATATAGTTCTCTACTTTACTCTCATTAAGTGATTTTTTATGTTATGTGTGGTTAGGATATTATATGTGAGTTTGTGTGGGTTAGGTTCTAAAGTAAGCAGAAAGATGGACCTCGCATAGATTCAACAGTATTATTGCATTTCCTTAAAAATGTGCTATGTCAGAGACCAACCCACTGTAGCGTCTCTCAAAAGCTCAACACAGCCAGATTTCTCCAGAAAAGCATGGGATTAGATCACTATTTCTTTATTTGAATAAAAGATAAACTTTATGACTTGGGCATAAAAATGATTACTGTGAGAAAAATATATCTTAAAATACCAGATACATCCTGACAGAACATCAGGAGTACCGAGATCATTTATAGAAAGGTAGCAGAATTCTACAACATATTTAAATTTCTTGCTGTTCTCTTTTATGCTTTTTCTGTTTTAGTTTTACTTTTCTGCTTACAAAGCACATAAATTTTAAATTCATGTAAAAAATGTATATTGTCTGAGGTTGAGTTTCCTAGAAGCAGAAACTCTAGTGGGGATTTTGTGTAAGTGATTTATTAAGGCAGGAAAAACAAGGGAAACCTGTACTCAAATGAGAGAAGAAAGATTGGGCAGAGGAAGAAGCTAAACTCATGGGTTTAGCTGAAGTCTAAGCTCAGCTGATTTCAGGGAGAGCTCTGGAGTAAGAATGACGTCACAGAGTTGTGCCTCTTGAGATGGGGGAGTTTCTGTAGTTCTAAATCATGCACTGACTGTGGGCTGCCTAACGGAAAGGGCATAACATTCCAGAAACATCTGGTCAATGAGGCTCCTAACAGATGCAAACAACTGTCTTGGAAAAAAAGACAATTGTGAGCTCTTAGCAGTTAATGCTCATAGCACCTAGGAATGGGAGAAGAGTTTATAAGGAGAATCTGGATGGTGCTTAAATCATAATTACTACACTCTTACTCTTGCATCTCTCAGAACCACATACTTTTCATATTAGGTCCATTCCATTCAATTGCAACTTCTTCAGGATTCTATTTATTTGCCATTTCTAGCTGTAGTTACAAGAAAAAGGTTAGTGAAGAGAATTAGAGTTCTCTAGAGCCTCAGTGCTCTAGCTGGTGCCAAACCTTTAAGAGATACTCATCATCTTCTTTTTCTACTACTCATTTTTTATTCCTCTCCCACTTGGCTAGCATCTCTGCCAACATAGGTGACTTGTCTGGTGAGGTGGACCAGATCCTCATTCTCGAGGAGTCTGAGGTCTAGGTTGGAATGCCATTATCAAGTTATTAGAGCACTTCTTGTCCTTCTATTAGCAACCACATGCACAGAAGAGCAAATGTTACTTCACTGGATCTCCTGAATGCCAAACATAATCCCTCCTGCCTTCATTATATAGAAGCAATCTGAACTCCTTATAATGATCAGGGTAATTATGTTTGCTGGTCTGGTAAGTAGTTGCTTTGCTTTCTGGCCTACTGGCATGAGGAGTTACATGTGATTAGGCAGTAGCTATAGGTTTCTTTTGTGGGGTTTTTTTTTTTTTTTTTTTCTCTCTGTCCCCTGGTATAAGCTTTCCCTTTCTGGGAATCTGGACTATTGGACCAACATGCCTGAATTTGCAGAGGTGGGAAGCACATATTCTAGGGAATCACTGGAACTACTCCTACCACCCCTTGGCTCCTGTTCCCATGTATTCTACCTACTGACAACACAACACCATGCAGTGATTATTGATTTAAGATATTACCACATTCTAAAGGTACCTTGTTTTCACCAGGTGTCATTTTCAAGCTGGCATCTCCACTATCCCCTCAAGAGGCTGCTCATTACTCTGTAAGCCTGGCAACTTCTGGAAAGCTGCATTATATGGTGAGTCAGTGAATCTCATGTCCATGTGCCTGATGCTACACTTCCATTAGTTTGAAGCAATATTTGGTTAAAAAAAAATGTACCAGTAGAAGTGATACTTTATGAGTCCATAGATATTGATGATGGCTGAGATGCTGCAGGCAGGAAAAGTATATTATACCTGGGATGCATGTCAACACAAATCTTTATCCAATATCTTCCAAAAAATTTGGGTATTCTTCATTCCTCAGTGCCTGCTTATCAAATTAAATGAATAAATAGTGACTTTAAGTTCTTTTGTGGAAGTACTAAAGTAATTTCTACCATGTATACTTGCTGTAGCATTGCAGAGACCTTCCTTATGGGGATGTGGGGCCTCTCTTTCTCTCAGTGTGTGTCTGAGAATTGGCTCCTGCTTGAAAACAGTGAATGCCCATTATAGAAGTTGACTTCACCTTCTGCTCATCCATTCTTCATTACATTTGATTATAAATATTAAGCAACACCTCTGTTTTTACCTCTGTGCTCAGCTAACTGTCCTCTAGGGATATTAGCCATCCTCACAGATTACCTGAAGATCAGGTCACCCTGGACTTCATCCTGACCTTGTTGTTTTTATGGTAATTACTTCTACCTTACTTGTGATGCTTAAGGACTGACAACCAAATGGGGAAATTGGAGAGAACTGAAGGGAAATTAGATCTTTTGGGGGTAGAGGGGGATCAAGAAGCCTTCATGTTAGAGACTTAAGGGATGAACAGATTACTGAATCTTGGAAACTTAATCAACAGCATTCCTCTGAAGAATAAGAACAAGTTAGTAGAGAGGTGACTCAAACCTTTACTGAGTTTGTATTTCAAATATGAGGTATTGTTATATACTATGGAAATACCTTCTCTGTCTTTCATGCAATGTATGTTCATTGTATATTCTTGTTAATTACCATCTATCACTAATTCTTCTCTTATAATGCATTATAAACCACACATACACACACACCCCATCTATTTATCTATGTATCTACTCTATCTGTATTGTTTCTGTTTTTAGTGAATTATGTCACGTTCTAATACATAAGGAAATACTTGCCATTATTCAATTTATTTATAATAAGTTAGTGTTCCCTTTATAGGAATTGCCATTTTAATATTTAAATAGAAGGATGTTTATATATATGTGGAAATGATAAATCAATAATATGGATGTTGCACATTTTTACTACGTAAGTCCTTAAAAGTCAAATGTCAGGGGAATACTTTAGCAGCAGGTTGTGTCTACACAGATATTTGCATTTTTCATTTTGTAGCTTTCTGAAATTCCAAGTATCAGATTGTCACTGTTCAAATGTTTTCTCTATGCAAAGAAAATATTTTCTTATTTTTCCCCTTTATACTGCTAAGATATATGTTACTCGAAAGGTAAAATTTCAATAGCCATAGTATGCCAACTCAAAGTAATACTTACATCAGATTTGAATCTGCATTTTAAAATGTGTGTGGCTTGTTAGGCAAAAGTCTTAGATCTCTGTTTCAGTAGAAGGAAAGGGAAAGAAAGGGGAAGGGATAAATATATACAGAATAAAGTTTAGTCTAATAATTCGTTTCTCCAGTTGAGAATTTTAAAATATACGCCTGTCAGTCTGTTGAAGAACATGCATATACTTGTTGCTGAATATTCTTAGAATTGAGCTATCCTTTCTCATTGTGTTTTTAGAGGGTAAATACAAGCAAACACACACAAAACATACTGCAGAGAGCATCTTATAACCATATATGCATATATGATAGTCCCTCATTAAATGTAAGCTTCACTTAAATTTATATTTGACAATTCACTGTGATTTAAGGTCTAGATTTCTGAGCAATTGCACATGTACTGTTTTTCATAAAATGCACACTTGCTAATAAAAAGGAAACTAAATCTTGGAAGAAAGATAAACAGCAATTGCTAACATGGCATTTAAATTCATGAAGTAGAGAAATGGAGAAATGATTATGATTGAAGATAAACTGTAAGAGGAAAAATATTATTAAACCCTAGGACTTTAATTCAAAAATTATGTAGGCATAGTAAAGGGAAAAAAGATTTTCAAGGTTGTAGTATTCTAGAGTTTTAATAAAGAAAAATGTAATGGATTATAGTACCAAAAATTATTTTTTAGATATTACAATGTTATTGAAATGACTTCATACATATTTATTTTATAGTCAAATTTAAGTGGGTCATTCATAGAAAGCAGTTATATATCTGCCGGAAAAGCTGGGAAAAATCAAGTGTTGCAATCTGTCAGGTCTACCAGACAGCTTATAGCACCAGAAACTTCTAACAAGTGTGACCTAATGAGATCCTCAATGAAGAGGAAATCCAGACGGTTCCATTCCTTACATTTTCATTCATGCCTAAGGCCATGCACCATTCAGAAATCACTCACACTAGTGGGGATGCTGTCTCTAGGGAGATTTTAGAGTTGTTTTTCCCCCATGTGTGGAAGGGTGCTCCCTTCGATAAGAGAGAAAGACAGACTCCTAAGTAACACACCCTGAGGCTCAAAAGTGGGCTTATTTCATGAATAGAAGTGAGAAGTCTCTCCGTGTAAGAAACTGGTAAAGGTAGAAACAGAGGGCAGAAGGCTTAGGGAGTACACCTGTTCCACCAAAGAATTCCATCATTTGACTGAAATTCTCTATCTTGCAGTCTTCTGGTAAGTAGATTTTTCCAACTGCATTTTCTTAGATGGTGGTGATTTTTAGAAAACCAACAATAATAATATCATTGCTTTGCCTATATGTTTATTTTCAAAATTTAACCATTTCCATATCAACTTCAATATTTTTGCCTTACATAATATGCCTTAATTCTCCTTAACATTTCCCTTAAGTGGATTTTAAAATGATTTTCTTAGTTGTGAGGTTGGGGACTAATAAATGGGTAAGCTTTAAAAAAACGTAAAATTTGTCCTTACACTGCTGAAAAGATCTGTGTCATTAATTGGGATATATTCATTTGGGCAGTGCACTTTATAATGTTCTCCATTAGCCCTTGCCTGACTTCAAACTTGAGGCTTTGTAGGGTAATAGCTAATCTCTCCACAAACTCCATATCATAAGGAGACTAAAAACCAAAATAGCTTAAGTGGGTTTCCAACAATTCCTTTCTAATTAAACAAATGTCTTATTGAATAGTTCCCTTACCACTTAATACTGATGTCTGACCCATGGAAGCAAAAATAAAATGAATGTGCTAAGGTGAGGCTGCAGGAAGGGACTTTGTTTTTACAACATCTTGGAAGGAAAGCCTGTGTGGCTTCTCCCATTTCCGTAATGAAAATGTTAAAAATCATTAGATTCTGACAAAACATAGACATATTGACCACGTGGAAGGGCACACATTTAAATTGTCTCTATAAGGACGGTCATTTGATTTGCATTCATCTATGAAAACTGTGTTGTTTAATTCTTGTTACCAGTAGGGATCGGCTAATTGACATCCACAATCCCTTCAATTCCTTAGTTACAAACCCATTTGAACATAGTTTCTCTAGACTTTGATATTCTAGTTTCTTCCAGCCTGCTGTAAATTTCCATACTTTTTAAGGAAGAACGATACACATTTAAAACTAAAATAAGAACCAAGGCCATCTGTGTCAAAGTGACTTAGATAAGATTGCATACTACTTATGTCAACCTCACTTAGTTGTTTTTTCCAATAAATCTTTGCCAAGGAAAGAGTGCAAATTAATCAATATTTTCACTGATTTAAAAAATTCCTACAGATTAATTTATGAGAGACAACAATTTACTCACCAGAGCCAACGGTGTTCTTATCACACAGCAATTTACTTATCGAGATTCATGTCAAGACCCTCATCTCTGTTTCTACCAATCCTAAACCATTAGATCAGGAACCTTGCCCCCTGTCCTACAGTTCCTTGCCTGTTTCTAAACCACTAGAGGCTAGACCACAAATTCCTGTGTGTATGCCTCTTTTGACTTCGCCTTCTGAGACACTGCAAAGACTCAAGGTGGTGTTTTTCCCTTGAAGCAGAAACTTCGAATACATGTAGTCCTGGTTTATTGACAGGCTGTCTGGTGGTATTACGGGAGTTCAAACAAACAAATAAATAAACCAAAACCATCACAAAAAAAAAATCAAACCTGTGTTCAAGGTCTAGCTTCTTGTTATGGACTGAAGGTTTGTATCCACACCCAAAATTACATGTTGAAACCATAACCCCCAATGTGACTGCTGTCTGTTATGTATGAAAGTTGGTAAGAGAGTAAATCCTAAGAGTTCTCATCACAGGGACGTTTTTTCTTTATCTTTTATTTCATATCTATAGGAGATGATGGACATTTACTAAACTTATTGTGGTCATCATTTCATGACACATATAAGTCAACATTATGCTGTATACCTTAAAATTACACAGTGCTATATGTTAATTATATGTCAATAAAAATAGAAGAATAAATAAATAAGATTCTTATAAACTAAAAAAAAAGGCATGAAGAAAGAAATTTTAAAATCACATAAACAACAAGCATGAAATATAAGACTTTCTACACTGACAGTGACAAGTTACGACTCTCCCATCATGTAATGTTCCAAGTGGGATCTGAGATTTGTTTCACCATCAGAATTTAGAATTCAGTATTTTTAATTTTCTGCAGTGTTTCTTATGAGCGCCAACCTTTCACTGTTCTTGTTTTCTTTAGAAAAACTCAATAACTCCCCAGTTAACTTTCCAAGAAATCACTAAGACTGGCCTATAGGTTTAGGTATTTTTCAGAGCAGAAACGCTTGGAACCCCAGTATCTCACTTACATCTGGCTAAGGTTTTCAAATCTCTGATTTCTATAGGACTGTGGTATTTCCCCTGTGGAATTTCAACAATAAGATGTACACTGTCAATTTACCTTTAATATTTAGTACATATAACATGCATATTTTAGGAGGTGTTTTTCACTCAGATACTGAACTTGCCTACTATTTTAGATACTTTCTAGAGTTTGAGGATTGTGTGTATTTGATACTCTGTGTTTGCTATTTTGAGATAATTGTGCTTCTGAAAAATAGTTCTGAAGCAAATTGAGTTCTAGCTGATGTCAAAGGTACACTGCCAGCTACTCTATTTCAAAGTAGGCTACAATTTTGCAATATGTTCAATTTTAAAAAGTCTTTTATAATTTCTCCTTCTGTAAGGAGCCAGTGAAGCTATAGCAAGAAGAGGAAATAAAGTATGTCATGATCATGTGAGACCATTGTGTTATGGCCTATTCATTTGGACTTAGCTGAGGACTTTGGTCACGATCTCCTACTGGCTTGATTTCTGATCCTGCAGAAGTCTCCTAATCTAACTGAGAATCAGCTTCCTCTTGTGTAAAAATGAAGGTGTTCAACTGAATGGCTGCAAATGCATGTTACAGCATTATAAGCATTATAAGGTTGTAACAAATACATGAGAACGCTTTGAAGTCTAAAAAAATGAAAATTCAACATATTGGCATGATAGAAAAACTTTACTTGTGTTTTTCTGCAAAAAAGTAAAATGCAATACTTTTAGCTCACATAACATGCTGACTGTTCGTCAAATATTTGGCAAAAAAAGCCTGCATACCTCTATGGCCCTACAAAGTAATTGGTGCCAGAGGTTATCTAGGGTCAATTCACTGTCAAGGTAACATCTTTGCTTGTTAAAACTTTTCCTGCACTTGGGATGTGGACCAGAACCAGACTGACATGCTTTATCAGCTTGCCTGCCATTTTTAATTGATTTATCTGCTCTTGTTCATTAGATATATTACCAAGTAGAGATTATGCCCTTGGCTCTTTTTTACCCCCAGAATCTATTCTCCACCATATTCTCATATTCTGCTCAGGGCTATAAATCATTTGATAAATCAAGCCCAGTCATATCACTAACCCCCTTCCTCACATAAACATATATTAATTTCACTTCTGTGAACTTGTCAGTTAGTGCCTAAATTTACAAACTGTTTCCATTCAAATCCTGCCCATCCTTAAAGACTCAATGAAAGCCCATATATTGTAAGATATGCATTTTACAGGCACACTTTTTAACATATACTCCTTTCAGCCCTGCTGAATTATTTTTACATTCTCCTCAAAATTATTAAAATTTTGTCTAATCTAATATAAAGTGATATCTCATATTTATTCTAATTTACATCACTTGTTTCACTCAGGTTTTTCATCTATAAACTTCCTAATTAATAGCATTTGTTAATTTTGTAATGGATTTCATTACATTTTCTTTATTGATTTGCACGAATTATTTTTATATTCTTTTATATGCTTGTCAGTTTTATGCATTACAAATATTACCACACAATCATTTATCTTTTAATTTTGTTCAAAGTGTTCTTAATTAAACTGAAATCCTTTAATTAGATATACTATATAAGCCCATCATTTTTTTTTCCTTCTTTTAGTTTTTACTGTGTGGTTGTTTTAGAATGTTCCTTACCTATGTAATAAGAACATTCCTCTTTATCTTCTTATCTATACTGATAATTTTACCTTTGGCATTTAAGTCATTACCCTGTGTAAAATTTTTATATATAGGCATAAAGTGACATTCATTTTTAGTTTTCATATGGTGAATCCATATTATCCTCCAAATAATCCAGCCTTTTTGTAGTGATTTGTTTGTTAAATTTTTATTCTAAAATTTCTACCAAAAATAACCAATAGTGCAATGTATTTCTTGGTACCCATCACCCAGCTTCAACAATTCTCGATATGTGAACAATCATTTATATATAGCATTCTCAATTACTCAGCTCTCACCAATGCCCTCATCTCCTCCAGATCCAGGGCAAATCCCAGACCTTGTGCCATTTTATCCATAATAAGTCAGTATTTGTTAATATGTATCTTTAAGAGATAATATTTTAAATCTTGTTATGAAACCATTATCACACCTAATGTCACTTCATATTGAGTCATTTTTCATATTTTATCAAATGTCTCACACGTTTTTGGTATTTTACATCTAGTTTGTTTAAATCAAGATTAAAAAAATCCCTACACCTTACATTTGATTGCTTAAATAATTTAATATAACATTTTCTGAAGTAATCAGGTCATTGACCCCATAGACTTTCCTGATTATGGATTTTGCTTCAGGAATCACCATTTAATATGTTCATCTGTTCCTTGCATTTCCTATAAACTGGTAGTTAAAGTTAGAGGCTTCATTATGCTTAAGTTCAGTTTTGGCAAGAATATTGCCTAGGCTGTGATGTGTACCTCTATTGCGTGTCACTGGTAGGCATAATATGTCTCTCTTTTTATCATGTTAAGGTCAATCACTGCGGTGAACCTGGCCCATGTATTATAAAATTCCTTATTTTGACAGTTTTCTTTAATGTATCAGTAAAAATATATTCAAAGTGTGGCTCCCTCACACCTTACTCAGGATACAGGAAAATTAGAAAGAAAGAGAAGGGAATGAAGAGAGGACAAACCAATGAGGGAGAAAAGATTTTAAAAATAGATTAACAATATGATCAACAGATAGAAAGGGCTAATCACAGAAGAAAAATACAGTAAAAAAAATGATCATTAAGAATGCAAAACATTTGAAAAAGAATAGATATATGTATATGTATAACAGAATCACTTTATTATACACCTGAAACTAAAACAACATCGTAAATCAGCTATGCTCCAATATAAAATAAACTTTTTAAATAAATAAATAAAATAGTAAAGAATGCGAAACTAACCAGACTACCAATTATTCTGATGCACATTTAAATAAGATGGATAATTTCCAGTACTGATGATTTATGCATGAATCAGACACTGTTGGTAGAAGAGTCAAAGTGCAAGTATATGCGTGTGTTCTGATATTGAAATATCTGCAATGAAAATGACCATGCTGATTATAATGATAATAATAATCATATCACCAAAATAAGAAATAACAACATTGATTGCTAACTCTTTACCAGAAACTGTACCAAGAGCATTCCTTCCATTTAATTAATTCCCTGATACATTTATTATTCTACTTGAAAAAAATTGCACTAAATTTATACAGTAGGATTTCCTTTATTAAATCAAAACCAAACACACCTATGGAGGCTTCCAAATGCTTAGCTAAATGACAAGAAGGATTCATTCCAAACTGCTAACAATATGGCACTGTGGTGACAGGTATGGGATTGGGTGAGTTGTAAGAGTGCTGGTCTTGACTTCTTTACGAACTTCTGTATCACTTTGATTTTATGAGCATATGTTACTTTTAAAATATAAAAGGCATACTAAGAAAAATGTATGCTTCCCTGGTGGCGCAGTGGTTAGGAATCCGCCTGCCAATGCAGGGGACACGGGTTTGAGCCCTGGTCCGGGAAGATCCCACATGCTGCGGAGCAACTAAGCCGGTGCGCCACAACTACTGAGCCTGCGCTCTAGAAACTGCGAGCCACAACTACTGAGCCCACATGCCACAACTACTGAAGCCCGTTTGCCTGGAGCCTGTGCTCCGCAACAAGAGAAGCCACCGCAGTGAGAAGCCTGCGCACTGCAACGAAGACCCAACACAGCCAAAATAAATAAATAAATAAAAATAAAATAAAATTAATTAATTAAAAAAAAGAATTATAAAATCTACTCAGCAACTTTCAGGTACACAATACAGTACTGGGAAAAAAACAAAACAAAACGAAACAAACCGCTCCCTACCCCCTCAATTTATTCTATTTCCATAGCCTATTTCCCATAATGATGATTTAAAACACAACAAAGAAAACTGGCCTGTGGCCAAGAGGCTCAGACTATTCCAATAAACATGAAGGCTTTAATTCAAATTGAAATGTAATTTTAAAAGTAGAGTCTTATGTCTTACTTGCACCTAGAAATAAACCAATCACACATTTTTAACAAACCGAAAGAAATGAAGCAGTTTATATTAATGATTAAAACCATAAAACTGTTAAATTCTCGAATTGAAAATATAATTGTAATCGCAATTTTATCTTAGTTATGTACATACATAATAAGTAATCCAGTTTAAATTTCTGATAAACATTACTTGAAATGGAGTATCGAATCTAAAAGCCTATAATAATAAGAGACAGAGGGTCTTTGCTTCCTTAGTTGTTTTTTCTGACTTACTTCCAATTCCTTTAACCCTGAGAGGTCGCAAGTTGGAATACCATAACACATTAAATATCATGCCAGATTATAATAATTTACAATGTTTATCAGTATCGCTGTCTGATCTAATTTGAAACAAATTAATTCTAGAGTTCGACTTAATAAATCATGCACCTATGGACAAAGTGGTTGACAACTTTACTTTTCACACAGCTGTTAAACAGAAAACTAGGATGCATGGCCTCCCATACCAAGGCAGAGTAAAGATGTTTATTATTTGTAAAGTCACTGTGTGAAATATTTTATATATATATATATATATATATATATGACTTTATATTTCACTGCTCAAAATGTATCTGACTCCATTAAATAAGTTTTGTTTTCATTGTGTCAATTCAGAAAATTTCCCTTTTAGTGAACTTGTTTAAAGATACATTCTGAAATTAACATCATAATTTATGATAACATAAACATGACATTCATATTCATAAGGTTTGTTTTATCCATCAAATCATTTTTTTCATTCAGCACATTTTTATTGAGAACAAAATCCTTATCGGGGACTGTTGTTTTCCTTGTTTCTTTCAGAAGCTGGTCAGTTAGTTTTATATTTGAGTAGACTAAGATCCGTCCCCAAATGCCCACCAGAATTGGCTCATGTATCAGTAGGGAGCAGCCATCAAGTAATATTCCCACTGGGGGTAGAGGAGCGTTTTAAATCTGTGCTGAGAATATAGAGTCAAAGAGGGCTACAGTTAATTTCCATTGAAACTCTAAATATGGAGATTTTTCCTTTCTATTGACATGCTGCATTGTCTTATTACAAAGTTGCTATTTTTTTAATCAGTATATTACTTGAAATTTTTTCCTCTCCTTAAAAATATACAAAATACTGAACTGTAACACAATTTCCACTTTGCTAAGTAGAAAAGTTCTTTCGTGACCACTTTAAAAGAGCATGCACACATGAATATATTTCAGTAACTGTCAAATTAAAGTTAATGCACATTTGGATTCTGTTGTTAAGAGTACAGGTGCAGTATTTTATCATATCTTTCTTTGGCATTACTGGTTTTTTACCTTTATTTAATTCCTACCATGTTTTATATTATAGAATGTATGGTTAAAGATCTGAAGACTGAATTCAACTCTCTGAGGATAAATTTATATCCTCTTTTCCCAAAAAGGAAAATAATTCATATTCCATTTAAAAATATATAGGACTATCCGGTCCACAAAGAGATTAACTGACAGAGGAAGAAGATCTAGGGTCCCTTATGGTCCCTTATGTGAAAGTTGGAGAAGGTGTACATTAATAGCAAGTAGGCAGCAGAGGTTACTTCAAAGGCTAGCCACCGTCTCTTCATTTCATCACCATTAAACCTCCTGAATGGATGGTTGGAACTTTTGGTCTCACCCTGCTGACCTCTAGGGAGGGGAGAGGAACTAGATATTGGGTTCAGTCACCAATGGCCAATGATTTAATCAACCTTGCCTATGTAATGAAGTCTCCATAAAAACCCAAAAGGACAGGGTTTGGAGAACTTCTGGGTTGGTGAACACATGGAGAAGAGGAGAGAGGGGAGAACTCTGAGAAGACATGGAAGCTCTGAGCCCCTTCCCGCAAACCTTGTCCTCTGCGTCTCTTCCACCTGGCTGTTCCTGAGTTACATTCTTTTATAATAAACCAATAATCTAATTGAAAAAAGTAAAAAATAAAAATATATGGGACTATATTTACATCTTTAAATGAAGGCCATAATTTCTCTATAGAAATATGAATTACCAAAATTAACACAAGTAGAATATCTCTAGACCAAAAACAATAAAATAAATCTTTTTTTACATTTAAATTATCCCAGAATGTACAGAAGAAGAGACCTCCTTGATGTTTTTTCAATTAAACATATATTTTTTTCATTTTGAAATAATTATAGATTTACAGGAAGTCAAATTCTATTTTTTGTATTAATGTTTTTATAACATTTAATAGATTTAAAAGCCTATTTTTTCACATTATATTTGAGAAAATTAGTAAAGATAAGTCATCTCAATAGATACATATTACATATATATGTGTATATATATATACACACACACAAAGAGAAAGAGAGAGATTCACTCCCTTACTTAATATAAAATCCAGAAAATGATCTATGTTATACTATTTCTCTCTGAAATAAAAAGCAGAGATTTTAATCTTGGCAGAGCTTGTACTGCATTGCTGACAATATTCTTTCCTATGTTTGATAACACTGAAAATTTCGGAATGGTCTCACTTAGCATCATTTGGCAGTGTATATATTTTCTATTCCTTTTTTTTTTTAATCAAGTGAAGAAAATAGAATTTAAAGCAAAAGAAAGCATATTTGAAAACCTCAGAAGATAAGCTGGCCAAGTCCCCAAAGTTATGTATTGTTTTTGCATTCCAGCTACTGTTAGTTGTAGAATGCAGAGCATTTGATTTGTGTGCACTTAGTCATGAAAATCAACTCAAATTTATTTTTGCTGACTTTCTTGTTGAATTTGGGATATGGCTTCTTTCTGTATAATAAAACAGCTGCTTGCTGACTCTTTAAGAAAAGAAACACATACATAACACCATCAAACACATTTTTCAATTCTTCTACCACCGGCTTAAGATTTAGGTTTGCTGATTTTCTGGGTTGCAGTCAGCACCATTTATTGTTTTCATTGTATTCCTCTCAGTGCCTGCGAGGATGACTAAATTGGTTCTACTGGTATTCCTATCAATTTCTTTAAAGGATTTATAGGATTCTGTGAATAAGAGATTATACTTTCTAATTCCAAATTGTAATTGACAACCCCATCTGCTCCCTTGCTTTGTGTGGCACCACATTTACCATCATTGTCATTTTATCATTTTCTCCTGATTGGATGAGCACAGAACTCATTAACCAGTATGAGATGCATTACGTAGAGCATTTAAATGTAAATATATACCTGCCTCTTCATCTCTCCCCTCTATCTCCCCTAACCTTCCCCATCTCTTAGCTATCACCTCCTAGGCAGGAGTTCCCAGGTTTTGAATGAACTGAATGTTTTCTTTAAGTATCAGTATAATCAATTACAGATACAAATTTAGATATGAAAGGGAATATGTCTCTTCAGAATGAGATCATAAATCACAATTTACTAATTTAAAAAAGCTGATGAATTGTATAAACACCATAAAATGTTTAATACTGAGAAGAATTTTCTAGAGTCCCTTATGGTCCTGGAAGGGTCCATAAAGTGATAGTTCTGAAGCTTCAGTTGTGTGGCTTTCATGATCAATCAGCACTGGTTCCCACTCTTTTCCCCTCTCCTTCTGCTTGAGCCACCCTGGCTCTTTGATGCTCCTGTAGGTCTCCAGAAACATCCACACCTCAGCCTCTTGCATAGATCCCTCTCTCATCTCTTTTACCTCTTTGCTCAGATGTCACCTTCTCATTGGGAACTTCCCTGATCACCATATTCAGAATTCCAAGCACTCCTCCCACCAGCATTCCCTAGTCCTTCTCTTTATTTTATTTTTCTCCATAGCGTTCATCCCATCTTAAATAGAAGTTTCACTTAAGTATTGGCATGTAGTCTATTTCTTTTTTTTTTTTTTAAACATCTTTATTGGAGTATAATTGCTTTACAATGGTGTGTTAGTTTCTGCTTTATAACAAAGTGAATCAGTTATACATATACATATGTTCCCATATCTCTTCCCTCTTGCGTCTCCCTCCCTTCCACCCTCCCTATCCCACCCCTCTAGGTGGTCACAAAGCACCGAGCTGATCTCCCTGTGCTATGCGGCTGCTTCTCACTAGCTATCTATTTTACATTTGGTAGTGTATATATATCCATGCCACTCTCTCACCCTGTCACATCTTACCCTTCCCCCTCCCCATATCCTCAAGTCCATTCTCTAGTAGGTCTGTGTCTTTATTCCCGTCTTGCCACTAGGTTCTTCATGACCTTTTTTTTTTCCTTAGATTCCATATATATGTGTTAGCATACTGTATTTGTTTTTCTCTTTCTGACTTACTTCACTCTGTATGACAGACTCTAACTCCATCCACCTCACTACAAATACCTCCATTTCATTTCTTTTTATGGCTGAGTAATATTCCACTGTATATATGTGCCACATCTTCTTTATCCATTCATCCGATGATGGACACTTAGGTTGCTTCCATGTCCTGGCTATTGTAACTAGAGCTGCAATGAACATTTTGGTACATGACTCTTTCTGAATTATGGTTTTCTCAGGGTATATGCCCAGTAGTGGGATTGCTGGGTCGTATGGTAGTTCTGTTTTTAGTTTTTTAAGGAACCTCCATACTGTTCTCCATAGTGGCTGTATCAATTTACATTCCCACCAACAGTGCAAGAGTGTTCCCTTTTCTCCACACCCTCTCCAGCATTTATTGTTTCTAGATTTTTTTATGATGGCCATTCTGACCGGTGTGAGATGATATCTCATTGTAGTTTTCTAATCATTTAGATGCAAGTTTCATGGTGGAAGGAATTTTTTTCCTTTTTTCTTAAAGTATCTATTTGTCCCAGTGCCTAAAATAGAACCTTATGTATAATGGACACACAATGAATGTGTGTTGGATGCATATTCAATTTTATGTTTAACAAAATAACTGTAATCAAAAGATAATTAAGTATCATTTGACCAAGAAGAGAATCAGAGAGTGAAGAAAAACCATAAAGATGGTAAAAAAAATTAGAATCAGTAACCTGTGAGTAAAGAAGGAAGAAAAGACTTTTTCTGGGAAGACTGACTCAACCTTCTTCTTATGAGATGAAAAAAGTCCTCACCGTATGAGGAGTACTTGCCTGGAGTTTAGACGCAGGCCAAACAGATGCTTCAGTGTAAAGTAGGTTTCAGTGGCAATTTAAGGGATTTTAACTTGGTGTTAATGATTCTTGGACTTGAAATTTGATTTGTAGGAGAGTGAGAGACACCCTGTTTATAAGCACTGCTAAGAAAATATTCGTGTGCATTTTACTCTTAAAAGCTTTAGTGAGGCCTGATTTACAAGAGCGTAAGCCTTCTTACAATTCCACGTTGTCTATTCTAATATTTTTGAGAACTTTAAAGAAGAAACCATTAAACACAATTCACAAAACCTGTGCTTGTTTATAAACACTTTCTACATGTCTACTAAATATACAAAAATACTTGAATATGCACTGCTTCCTTTTAAATGCTAAGAGCAAAGAGACAATAGTAAATTCTGATTAATTTTAATCTTCCTCTTACCTAGTATATTAGTTTTCTATTGATGCTCCAACAAATTACCACAAATTTAGTGGCTTAGAACAACACAAATTTGTTGTCTTATAGTTGAGTAGTTGAGTTGTCTGACACAAGGTCGCTGGGCTGAAATCATGCTGTCGGCAGGCCTGTGTTCCTTTGGGGAAGCTCTAGGGAAAATATCTCCCCTACCACTTCATCTTCTAAAGGCCTCCTGCATTCCTTGGCTTGTGACCACTGCCCAGCTTCCTCCAGCTGCTAAACCAGCAATGTACCAATAGCATTACGATGAGACACTTTCTATCATGACTTTCTATCATCAGGTCTCTTTCTGATCACGGATAGGAAAGATTTTCCACTTTTAAGGATTCAAATGATTAGATTGGACTCAACTCTAGCTAATCTCTTTATCTCAGACTTAAACTTAATTACCTCTGCAAAGTCCTGTGCGCCATTTCAGGAAACATACTCACAGGGTTGAAAATTAGAGATTGGGACTCTATGGGGGCTATTAGTCGGCCTGTTATACTTAGCATAAGTCTTTAGAGTGTTTCTTAAACCAGTTCCAATGGGCTTAAGCTATTTTTAAGAAAGCCTTTACGGTCGGTATCGTTACTCAATGTGCCTTAATAAAATAGAAAAAAATTAAATGCTATTAAAATCTAGACACTTCCATTAAAACAGACACACACACAAACACACATGCACACACAAAGCACGATTTACACCTTCTCCTGGAGAAATTATAAATGTAATTGCCCCATTAACATTTCTTACTCTTACCTGAGTAATTTGAGTAGATCAAATTTTATCAAATAATAGGATTAATTCTCACATTACATAGTAGATATAACCATCTTCAGGGCTTAAATTAGCCTTTCTTTCTTTTTTGACTGCATGAAGTAATCCTTTAATCTGCCCCCGTTTGAATTAGCTTATAAGCAATTTAGGCAGAAATAGACCAACTCTAGGAAATTAAGAAAACAGACCCAAACAAGATAATATGTATTCTCTTGTAGGAAAACAATTAAATAATAATTTAGATGATTGTCTTATTATTTTATTTAACTATTGCAATTATAATATTTCATATATAATTAACTTACCTTTTTGTAAAATTATAACTGTATATTTTGAACTTGGCCTGGCTGAGAAGTTTCATTGTTTTAATAATTACTGGGAAAGGCACAAATGGTTGATCTTATCTAATAATGTATTAAAAAGTATTCTACTTTTAAAAATCTGTACATATAAGATTTTTTAAATCCTATACATCTACAATAATTATAAAATGTTACGTTTCAGTCATTCTAAACCTGGCTTTATATAGCAGGCACCTGGGGAGTGTGTGACAAGCCCCTACCTTTTTTTTTTTAACATCTTTATTGGAGTATAATTGCTTTAAATGTTGTTTTAGTTTCTGCTGTATAACAAAGTGAATCAGCTATATGCATAAATATATCCCCATATCCCTTCCCTCTTGCATCTCCCTCCTACTCTCCCTATCCCACCCCTCTAAGTGGTCACAGGCACTAAGCTGATCTCCCCACACTATGCACCTGCTTCCAACTATTATCTATGTTACATTTGGTAGTGTATATATGCCAATGCTACTCTTCCACTATGTCCCAGCTTTCCCTTCCCCCTCAGGGGGGGACTTGTGTCCTCAAGTCCATTCTCTACATCTGTGTCCTTATTCCTGTCCTGCCCCTAGATTCATCAGAACCTTTTTTTTTTTTTTTTTTTTAGATTCCATATATATGTGTTACCATATGGTATTTGTTCTTCTCTTTCTGACTTCACTCTGTATGACAGACTCTAGGTCCATCTACCTCACTACAAATAACTCAATTTCGTTTCTTTTCATGTCTGAGTAATATTCCACTGTATGTATGTGCCACATCTTCTTTATCCATTCATCTGTTGATGGACACTTAGGTTGCTTCCATGTCCTGGCTATTGTAAATAGAGCTGCAATGAATATTGTGGTACATGACTCTTTTTGAATTATGGTTTTCTCAGGGTATATGTCCAGTAGTGGGATTGCTGGCTCATATGGTAGTTCTATTTTCAGTTTTTTAAGGAACCTCCATACTGTTCTCCATAGTGGCTGTATCAATTTACATTCCCACCAACTGTGCAAGAGTGTTCCCTTTTCACCACACCCTCTCCAGCATTTATTGTTTGTAGAATTTTTGATGATGGCCATTCTGACTGGTGTGAGGTGATACCTCACTGTAGTTTGGATTTGCATTTCTCTAATGATTAGTGATGTTGAGCATTCTTTTCATGTGTTTGTTGGCAATCTGTATATCTTCTTTGGAGAAATGTCTATTTAGATCTTCTGCCCATTTTTGGATTGGGTTGTTTGTTTTTTTTCTTTTGAGCTGCATGAGCTGCTTGTATATTTTGGAGATTGATGCTTTGTCCTTTGCTTCGTTTGCAAAAATTTTCTCCTGTTCTGAGGGTTGTCTTTTTGTCTTGTTTATGGCTTCCTTTGCTGTGCAAAAGCTTTTAAGTTGCACTGGGTCTCATTTGTTTATTTTTGTTTTTATTTCCATTTCTCTAGGAGGTGGGTCAAAAAGGATCTTGCTGTGATTTACGTCATAGACTGTTCTGCCTATGTTTTCCTCTAAGAGTTTTAAAGTGTCTGGCCTTACATTTAGGTCTTTAATCCATTTTGAGTTTATTTTTGTGTATGGTGTTAGGAAGTGTTCTAATTTCATTCTTTTACATGTAGCTGTCCGGTTTTCCCAGCACCCCTTATTGAAGAGGCTGTCTTTTCTCCACTGTATATGCTTGCCTCCTTTATCAAAGATAAGGTGACCATATGTGCGTGGATTTATCTCTGGGCTTTCTATCCTCTTCCATTGAGCTATATTTTGGTTTTTGTGCCAGGACCATACTATCTTGATTACTGTAGCTTTTTAGTACAGTCTGAGGCCAGGGAGCCTGATTCCTCCAGCTCTGTTTTTCTTTCTCAAGATTGTTTTGGCTATTCGGGGTCTTTTGTGTTTCTATACAAACTGTGAAATTTTTTGTTCTAGTTCTGAGAAAAATGCCATTGGTAGTTTGATAGGGATTGCACTGAATCTGTAGATTGCTTTGAGTAGTATAGTCATTTTCACAATGCTGATTCTTGCAATCCCAGAACATGGTATATCCCTCCATCTGTTTGCATCATCTTTAATTTTTTTTATCAGTGTCTTATAGTTTTCTGCATACAGGTCTTTTGTCTTCTTCGGTAGGTTTATTCCTAGTTATTTTATTCTTTTTGTTGCAATGGTAAATGGTATTGTTTCCTTAATTTCTCTTTCAGATTTTTCATCATAAGTGTATAGGTATGAAAGAGATTTCTGTGCATTATTTTTGTATCCTGCTACTCTATCAAATTCATTGATTAGCTCTAGTAGTTTTCTGGTAGCATCTTTAAGATTCTCTATGTATTGTATCATGTCATCTGCAAACGGTGACAGTTATACTTCTTTTCCGATTTGGATTCCTTTTATTTCTTTTTCTTCTCTGATTGCTCTGGCTAAAACTTCCAAATCTATGTTGAATAATAGGGGTGAAAGTGGGTATCCTTGTCTTGTTCCTGATCTTAGAGGAAATGGTTTCAGTTTTTCACCATTGAGAACGAAGTTGGCTGTGGGTTTGTCATATATGGCCTTTATTATGTTGAGGTAGGTTCCTTCTATGCCTACGTTCTTGAGAGTTTTTATCATAAATGGATGTTGAATTTTGTCTAAAGCTTTTTCTCTGCATTTATTGCGATTATCATATAGTTTTTATCCTTTAATTTGTTAATATGGTGTATCACATTGATTTATTTTTGTATATTGAAGAATCTTTGCATTCCTGGTATAAATCCCACTTAATCATGGTGTATGATCCTTTTACTGTGTTGTTGGATTCTGTTGGCTAATGTTTTGTTGAGGATTTCTGCATCTAATTTCATCAGTGATGTTGGCCTGTAGTTTTCTTTCTTGTGACATCTTTGTCTGGTTTCGGTATCAGGGAGATGGTGGCCTCGTAGAATGAGTTTGGGAGTGTTCCTACCTGTGCTATATTTTGGAAGAGTTTGAGAAGAATAGGTGTTTGCTCTTCTCTAAATGTGTGATAGAATTCGCCTGTGAAGCCATCTGGTCCTGGGCTTTTGATTGTTGGAAGATTTGTAATCACAGTCTCAATTTCATTGCTTGTGATTGGTCTGTTTATATTTTCTGTTTCTTCCTGGTTCAGTCTCAGAAGGTTGTGCTTTTCTAAGAATTTGTCCATTTCTTCCAGGTTGTCAATTTTACTGGTATATAGTTGCTTGTAATAATCTCTCATGATCCTTTGTATTTCTTCAGTGTCAGTTGTTACTTCTCCTTTTTCATTTCTAATTCTATTGATTTGAGTCTTCTCCCTTTTTTTCTTGATGAGTCTGGCTAATGGTTTATCAATTTTTTTATCTTCTCAAAGAACCATCTTTTAATTTATTGATCCTTGCTATTGTTTCCTTCATTACTTTTTCATTGATTTCTGATCTGGTCTTTATGATTTCTTTCCTTCTGCTAACTTTGGGGTTTTTTTTTTTCTTCTTTCTGTAATTGCTTTAGGTGTAAGGTTAGGTTGTTTATTTGAGATTTTTCTTGTTTCTTGAGGTAGGATTGTATTGCTAAAAACTTCCCACTTAGAACTGCTTTTGCTGCATCCCATAGGTTTTGGGCTGTCGTGTTTTCATTGGCATTTGTTTCTTGGTATTTTTTGAGTTCCTCTTTGATTTCTTCAGTGATCTCTTGGTTACTTAGTCGCATATTGTTTATCCTCCATGTATTTGTATTTTTTACAGTTTTATTTTTTCCTTTAACTGATGTCTAGTCTCATAGCGCTGTGGTCAGAATAGATACGTGATACAATTTCAATTTTCTTACATTTACCAAGGCTTGAATTGTGACCCAAGATATGGTCTATCCTGGAGAATGTTCCATGAGCACTTGAGAAGAAAGTGTATTGTGTTGTTTTTGGATGGAATGTCCTATAAATATCAAGTCCATCTTGTTTAATGTGTCATTTAAAGCTTGGGTTTCCTTATTTATTTTCATTTTTTATGATCTGTCCATCCGTGAAAGTGGGGTGTTAAAGTCCCCTACTATGATTGTGTTACTGTTGATTTCCCCTTTTATGGCTGTTAGCATTTGCCTTATGTATTGAGGTGCTCCTATGTTGGGTGCATAATTGTTTACTATTGTATCTTCTTCTTGGATTGATCCCTTGATCATTAGGTAGTGTCCTTTTTTGTCTCCTGTAATAGTCTTTATTTTAAAGTCTCTTTTTTCTGATATGAGAATTGCTACTGCAGCTTTCTTTTGATTTCCATTTGCATGGAATATCTTTTTCCATCCCCTCACTTTCAGTCTGTATGTGTCCCTAGGTCTGAAGTGGGTCTCTTGTAGACAGCATATATATGGGTCTTGTTTTTGTATCCATTCAGCCAGTCTATGTCTTTTGGTTGGAGCATTTAATCCATTCACACTTAAGGTAATTATCGATATGTATGTTCCTATTACCATTTTCTTAATTTTGGGGGATTTGTTTTTGTAGGTCTTTTCCTTCTCTTGTGTTTCCTGCCTAGAGAAGTTCCTTTGGCATTTGTTGTAAAGCTGGGTCGGTTTTGCTGAATTCTCTTAACGTTTGCTTGTCTGAAAAGGTTTTAATTTCTCCATTGAATCTGAATGAGATCCTTGCTGGGTAGAGTAATCTTGGTTGTAGGTTTTTCCCTTTCATCACTTTAGATATTTCCTGCCACTTCCTTCTGGCTTACAGAGTTTCTGCTGAAAGCAGCTGTTAACCTTATGGGGAGTTCCTTGTATGTTATTTGTTGCTTTTCCCTTGCTGCTTTTAATATTTTTTTCTTTGTGTTTAATTTTTGATAGTTTGATTAATATGTGTCTTGGCGTGTTTCTCCTTGGATTTATCCTGTATGAGCATCTCTGTGCTTCCAGGACTTGATTAACTATTTCCTTTCCCATATTAAGGAAGTTTTCAACTATAATCTCTTCAAATATTTTCTCAGTCCTTTCTTTTTCTCTTCTTCTTCTGGGACCCCTATAATTCAAATGTTGGTGCGTTTAATGTTGTCCCAGAAGTCTCTGAGACTGTCCTCAATTCTTTTCATTCTTTTTTCTTTATTCTGCTGTGCTGTGGTTATTTCCACCATTTTATCTTCCAGGTCGCTTATCTGTTCTTCTGCCTCTGTTATTGTGCTATTAATTCCTTCTAGAGAGTTTTTAATTTTGTTTATTGTGTTGTTCATTATTGTTTGCTCTTTAGTTCTTCTAGGTCCCTGTTAAACGTTTCTTGTCTTTATTCTATTTCCAAGATTTTGGATCATCTTTACTATCATTATTCTGAATTCTTTTTCAGGTAGAATGCCTTTTTCCTCTTCATTTCTTTGGTTTGGTGGTTTTTTTACCTTGCTCCTTCATCTGTTGCATATTTCTCTGTCTTCTCATTTTGCTTAAGTTACTGTGTTTCGGGTCTCCTTTTCGCAAACTGCAGGTTCGTAGTTCCCATTGTTTTGGTGTCTGCCTGCAGTGGGTGAGGTTGGTTCAGGGGGTTGTGTAGGCTTCATGGTGGTGGGGACTGGTACCTGTGTTCTGGTTGGTGGGACCGGATCTTGTCTTTCTGGTGGGCAGGACTGCGTCCGGTGGTGTGTTTTGGGGTGTCTTTAAACTTAGTATGATTTTAGGCAGCCTCTGAAAATGTGTGTGGTTTTGTTCCACTCTTGCTATTGTTTGGCATGGAGTGTCCAGCACTGGAGTTTGCTGGCAGTTGAGTGCAGCTGGCTCTTAGTGTTGCGGTGGAGATCTCTGGGAGAGCTCTTACTGACTGATATTACATGGGGCTGGGAGGTCTATGGTGGTCCAGTATCCTGAACTCAGTTCTCCCATCTCAGAGGTTCAGGCCTGACACCAGGCCAGAGCACCAAGACCCTGTCAGCCACACGGATCAGAAGAAAAGGGAGAAAAAAAAAGAAAAAAAATGATAATAATAAAAAAAGAAAAAAATTATTAAAATACAAAATTTTTTTAAAAATAATAATCATAAAAAAGAAGAGAGCAACCAAACCAGTAAATAAATCCACCAATGATAACAAGTGCTAAACACTAAAGTAAGATAAAGATAAAAATCAGGAACAAATCAGTTGCAGACAGCAAACCCCAAATCTACATTTGCTCCCAAAGTCTACCACCACAATTTTGGGATGATACGTTGTCTATTCAGGTATTCCATAGATGCATGGTACATCAAGTTGATTGTGGGTATTTAAGCCACTGCTCCTGAGGCTGCACAGAGAAATTTCCCTTTCTCTTCTTTGCTTGCACAGCTCCTATGGTTCAGCTTTGGTTCTGTCCCCCACTCTGTGTGTAGGTCGCCCTCAGGCATCTGTTCCCCACTCAGACAGGAGGCAGTTAAAGCAGCAGCTGTTTAGGGGGCTCTGGCTCACTCAGGCTGGGGGGCAAGAGGGGTACAGTAGTTATAATTGGATTGTGGGGCGAGCCTGTGGTGGCAGAGGCCAGCATGATGTTGCAACAGCCAGGGGCATGCCATGTGTTCTCCTGGGGAAGTTGTCCCTGGATCATGGGACTCTGGCAGTGGTGGGCTGCACAGGTTCCTGGTGGGGGGCTGTGTGGATAGTGACCTGTGCTTGCATACAGGATTTTTGGTGGCTGAAGCAGCAGCGTTAGCGTTTCATGCCCATTTGTGGGGTCCAAGCTGATAGCCCCGGCTCATGCCCACATGTGAAGCTCTTTTAGGTGGTGCTCTGAATCCCCTTTCCACGCACACCCAGAAACAATGGTCTCTTGCCTCTTAGGCAGGTCCCTGGACTCCCTCCCAGCTAGCTGTGGCGCACTAGCACCCTTCAGGCTGTGTTCACACAGCCAACCCCAGTCTTCTCCCTGGGATTTGACCTCCAAAGCCCGAGCCTCAGCTCCCAGCTCCCAACCACCCTGGCAGATGAGCAGACAAGCCTCTCAGGCTGGTGAGTGCTGGTCGGCACCGATCTTCTGTGTGGGAATCTCTCTGCTTTGCCCTCTGCATCCCTGTTGCTGCGCTCTCCTCTGTGGCTCCAAAGCTCCCCGCCCCCGCCCACCTCCTGTCTCCACCAGTAAAGGGGCTTCCTAGTGTGTGGAAACTTTTTCTCCTTCACAGCTCCCTCCCAGAAGTGCAGGTCCTGTCCCTATTCTTTTGTCTGTTTTTTCTTTTTTCTTTTGCCCTACCCATGTATGTGGGGATTTTCTTGCCTTTTGGGAAGCCTGAGGTCTTCTGCCAGTGTTCAGTAGGTGTTCTGTAGGAGTTGTTCCACATGTAGATGTATTTTCGTTGTATTTGTAGGGAGGAAGATGATCTCCATGTCTTACTCCTTCGCTGTCTTGAAGGTTCCCCCAAGCCCCTACCTTTGATTAAACTTTATGGAGCTTGGGTGGAGCCAAACCAGTCTTTTAAAAACATCTCTAGGTAGACACAGTGAATGAATATATATACATATAATTAGTCAAAATTTAAGAAAGTCATTTTCACTCCAAACTAATTCTGGTTACTTAATGATAATTTCCAGAATTTTTAAAACTGGATTCTCATTTGTAAAGGTAATGGGGAAGAGGTGGGGGCCATTTTGTAATGTGTTGAAAATTATAAAGTTTAATATTTAAGTTCCTGCTTCTAAAAGTTCCCTTTCAATAAGACAGATATTCTTATTCCTCTTCTTACAATTTTGTAGTGTCACTCATCAATTATATCATAAAGATGAGGCTTCTCATCATAAGGGACCCCTAACTTCTCCTAATTTCTCCTTCCATTCCAATATTTGTTCCATATACAAATAATGTCAACTTTCTGCAAATACCCAAATATGCAATTACCTTTTTGTTCCTCTGCCAGAAATGGCCCATCTTCCCTGAATTCTTTCAACCTAATATGTTTTGCCATTCCTTTTACCTACCTATGTTATATTGTAGTTGAGATAAAGCAATAAACTGAATGGTCAAATCAGACTGACAAGAATCAGGGATCTTACCCAGAATCAAACTTTACTAATAATCCAAATGATACAATTGACTGCAAGACAAGCAAAAGTAAAGAAGTTTTGGATTTTCAATACAGTTTTACAGCTCCTTCCTTACCATATTATTCTATTGCTATGTGCCTTGACCAAGATTTCACATATGAGGTCTCTGTGGAATATATGTAGTATCACACTAAGACAACCATTTTGGTCCTGAAACACCTGCATTTGAACACATAATTACATAGGTGATACTAACGTTTTCCAGTGGACCATGCCCCGTGAGTCCATAACTATGAGACTCGTTACAGTAGGTAAAGAAGGCAGACCAAGTTCCTTCTCCTCTACCTCTTCCTCCTCCTTTGGCACTGGGGACAAGTTTGAACAACAGACAGGAATCCTCGCCCTGGCTCTATCACTTACCCACCATAAAACTGACTAGCCAGTCTCCTTTCATTTTTCTCTCAACCCATTTTCAGAGCTGCTTGGGATCCACACTGTTCTCTCTGAAAGCCTCATTGTGTGAGTAATAAATCTTCCATACCCTCTTGGTGTGTGTGTGGTGTCATCAGTGTCAACATCTAAACAGATTTTGGGTGGGAGCCCGTCCTGCCACAACCAAACATCCTGCTACCTGTCTCTCCTCTTCCACTGTTGCCCCTTCCAAATCATTTTCCATTCTCCATGTAAAGCAAAATTACTGTTCTAAAAGAGTTAATCTTCTTAAGTATTTAAGATTAATTTAATTGAGTATCCTTATTCCCCATCTTAAAAATGAAATGCCTAACCATTTCTAAAAGCCGTCTGTGACCTAAGCCTTGCCTGTTTTTCCAACGTCCTTTGGCACCATATTCTCACAAGGTTACCAAGCTCTAACTATTACTATCTTCTTTGAGTTTCTTGAATATTCCATTTTTTCTTTACCTCAGGACCTTTGAGCATGCTCTTCTCTCTTCCTGGAATGATCTTCCTCTTGTTCTCGCCACCTTTTAATTGATAAATCATTTTTCTTTCTTTAAATTTTAGCTTAAATACTACCTCTTTAGAGAGGTGTTTTGCTGCCCTGCCCTGCCTGCCTAAGCAAGGAACATCTTCTATTTTCAACCTCAGTCCATAATTTGACTCCTTCAAAGATTCACACAGACAGAGATTGTGTCTTTTTTTATTTACTCTTTATCGCTAGGACCCAGTTGAGTATCTACCACACAATAAATATTATTAAAAGAATGAATATTGCTCACTGACTGACTGATTCAGGAATTAAGCCCTTAATTAAGGGAAAGTGTAATACAGGTGACTTAAACAATTACCGAGATGAAACTCACCCAGCTGAATGACACAGAAATGGTTGCAGCCACACACAAAATGAATACTATTCAAAAACAAAGAAGAAAGCAACAGACAAAAACTACTAGCTTGGGATGAATAGAATGCTAAAAACTATAGGTATTTTCTTCTTCTTTATGCTAACCGGAAAGTAAACAGATGGATCTAAATGTTTGAGAAGAAATTTTATTCACCCCTGAGGTAGGGAAGGTGGAAATGCAATGAGTATATGAAGGCAGCTGTTCTATTTCCCAGAAGGAGAATTAAAATTAAAATGAAGAAATAGATTATCTCTTTACTAAAAGTGAAAGCCACAGCCCCTTCCTTCTCAGTTTCTCAGATCAAAATAGAAACTCTCCTTTCCGTACAGCATTATACATTAACATCCTCCACTTGATATATTAGCATTTTTTACTTAATATAGAGCACTGATTACTGAAAGAATGAATATGCCCATTGAACAAGCAAAAAATCTGAGCACATTACTTTGTTTTCTTTAAACTACAAATAATAGAGTTAAAGGAGATTTTAAGAGATTAAAAATAAAAAGACAAAGTCCTTTATTATGAAATAAACATTTTATTATGAAGAGAATACGCTTTTTAAAAATAATTTTATTGGAGTATAGTTGATTTACAGTATTGGGTTAGTTTCTTGTGTACAGCAAAGTCAGTCAGTTATCCATATACATATATCCACTCTTTTTTAGATTCTTTTCCCATATAGGTCATTATAGAGTATTGAGTAGAGTTTCCTGTGCTATACAGTAGGTCCTTATTAGTTACCTATTTTATATATAGTAGTGTGCATATGTCAATATGCTTTTTTAAAGACAATTTCAGTGTGTCTGCTCTGCACATGCACAGCCTGCTGGGGCGGGTGATCCAACCACAATCCTGGAATTTTCTATATGGGCAAATAGTGTGAGTTGTAGATCTCAAATTTCTCAAGTGGAATGTTAAAAAACTGAAAAAGAAAGCCTCTAAGGTTTTTTTCATCTTATGCCATTTTATGATTCTGTTTATTATTTTTGAGGAAAACTCTTCAAAATTTGAACTGGAGTACCTTTGGTATTTGATTTTTACTTTAAATATGTTTAATAATATATCTCTCATCAACATTCATCCAAATTTGCAATTTATCATGCCATGCCAACTATTTCTTTATAATTAATTGATTAAATATTATTAATATTTTTGTACCAGATTTAAATATTAGTAGGTTTGTAATGTCTATATATGTTTGCTGTGTTGAATTACTTTTGAGATTTTTTGTGCACAAGGCAGTAGTTGCTGATCTGAGAAATAAATTGCTTCCCTCTGGCCCTTCCAGAGGCAGTATAACGGGAACCTTTACCTGGCTTTGGTGAACCTTTGTTATGAGGCAGCCATGGGCTGCTATGAATATCCTTACTTCATTGCTGTTGCTGTATTGTATCTTTTTACTTCACTAAACCATAGAATCATAAGTATTGTCATTTTGGGTCCTATGAATCATCTTTATCTATTGAATCCTGTTTGACTACCACCCTTAGCACCATTCCCAATCAATTATCTTGGATTTTCTAACTACACAAGTATATAATCTCCAAAATCAATTTTATTAACCCATTTCACCCTTTTTATATCTCTAAAGTCTTTCTAATTATGGTGGTTAGCACTTTTAGAAAAAATGTTAAACAAGAGTAAGCATCCTTTAATTTTATTCTTAATTTGATGAGAATGTATCCAGTGTTTTCTTAGTATTTTGTTTTCCCAATATTTTAAAGGATTTTTGAATATTGTTTGAGATTGATCTGTACATAATTTCTGTTTTTGCAAATTTTTTTATAAAGAATATTTGAGACTTTTTTCTTCCTTTTTTAAATATATTCTGGACATTTTAAAATGGCATTATATTCATCTGTAGTTTAAATATTTGGGTTTGGTAGAATTCCTTTTGGAAGTCATCTGGGTTCAGTGTTTCTAAGAAGAATATCGCTTTTGGCAATATTCTGTATTTTTCTATAATAGTAAGTTTCTACTTTATTAGTTTGGCATCATTTTAGGTGAATTATATTTTTATAAAATATCATCCAATGAACGTCTTTTCTGGTTTTTTTTTTTTTTTTCATTTTACCTTATAGAGTTCAGCAAATTTTAATTCATGTAGTTTCTTTGGTAACTGTGATTACTTTTCCCTTAATTTTTGGTATTTTATGTATTTGTGTTTTTTCCCTTTTTCTTGGGTAAATTAGCTTGCCAGCCAAATATTAGCTCTGTTTCTTGTTTTTTTCTTTATTATTAGTTCTATTTTTTTAGTTAAATAAATTAAAATATTAAATTTTATTTCTTCTTTTTACTCTAAGATTTTCAGATCATTGTTTAGTAAAATGAAACATATTACAGAATAAAAAATGTAATACCTGGATATTAAATAAATAAATAGAAAATCACACTTAACTCAGGAAAAGTGAACATCAAAACCAACTCAGAAAGTAGCTCAAAAACTCTCAAAAAATACTACACATTAAAACATATTGAATGTGTCTTGGAAACAGTGTCTAGGGAAAAATTCAGCCTTCATTGTCTATATCATTAAATCACATGGATTAAAAATAATTTTATTAAATTTGAACAGTAAGTGTTTTAAGAAATACAATAAAATAAGGCTATGAATTGTAGAAATACTTTTTAATTAGTAATTTAAAATAAATTAATAAACAAAATTTAAAAAGTAGAACTAAATAAATTCAAGAGCTAGATCCAAATATTAATGAACTAAAGAAGGAATTAGCCATAGGAATCCTTTTATTTTATTTATTTTTCAATATAGTGATTCATAATTTTTAAAGGTTTTACTCCATTTATAGTTATTATAAAATATTATCTATATTCCCCTTGTTGTACAGTACATCCTTATAGCTTATTTTAAACCTAAGAGCTTGTACCTCTCACTCCACTACACCTATATTGCCCTTCCCCCCTTCCTTCTCTTCACTGGTAACCACTAGTTTGTTCTCCATATATGTGAGTCTGCTTCTTTTTTGTTATATTCAGTAGTTTGTTGTATTTTTTGGCTTCCACATATAAGTGATATCATACAGTATTTGTCTTTCTCTGTCTGACATTTCAGTTAGCATAACGTGGTCCAAGTCCATCCATGCTGCTGCAAATGGCATAATTTCATTCTTTTTTTATGGCTGAGTAGTATTCCATTATATATATATGCCACATCTTTACCCATTCATCTGTTGAGGGACACTTAGGTTGCTTCCATATCTTGGCAATTATAGATAATGCTGCTATGAACATTGGGGTGCATGTGTCTTTTCAAATTAGTGTTTTTGTTTCTTTCAGATATATATCCAGGAGTGGAATTGCTGGGTCATATGGTAGTTCCATTTTTAGTTTTTTGAGAAACCTCCATACTGTTTTCCAATTTAATTAACTCCTCTTTGTTTATTTTTGCTTTTATTTCCTTTACTTTAGGAGATGGATCAAAAAATATTGTTATGATTTATGTCAAACAGTGTTCTGTCTATGTTTTCCTCTAGGAATTTTATAGTATCCAGTCTTATAATCCATTTTGAGTTTATTTTTGTATATGGAGTTAGAGAATGTTCTAATTTCATTCTTTTATACATACGCATCCAGTTTTCCCAGCATCACTTATTGAAGCGACGGTCTTTCCTCCATTATATATTCTTGCCTCCTTTGTCATAGATTAACTGACCATAAGTGCATGGGTATATTTCTGGGCTCTTTAAAAGTAATACTTTTTAAATTTTTAAAAATAAATGTATTTATTTATTTATTTTTGGCTGTGTTGGGTCTTCATTGCTGCGTGCGGGCTTTCTCCAGTTGCGGTGAGCAGGGGCTTCTCTTGTCGCGGAGCTTGGGTTCTAGGTGCGCGGCTTTCAGTAGTTGTGGCATGCGGGCTCAGTAGTTGTGGTGCATTGGCTCAGTACTTGTGGCGCACAGGCTTAGTTGCTCCATGGCATGTAGGATCTTCCCAGATCGGGGATTGAACCTGTGTCCCCTGCATTGGTAGGCGGATTCTTAACTACTGCACCACCAGGGAAGTCCCAAAAGGAATACTTTTAAAAGGCAAAGAAACCAGTTAGAAAATCCCTAAAAGATCAATAATAAAAAGACAAATAATACTCATAATTATCAATGTCTGTGAAGCCCTGATAAATTTCATTAGCAATCAAATACATACTAAAAGTCAAAAATTACCACTTTCTTCTCCTCAGATCTGCAAACAATAACAAAAAAGATATTTCAAGCTGTTTGATCACATGATATTAACAAATGACACCACAGACAATTTGGTAGGAGCAGTGCACAGAGATTACGTTTCTGATTTTATTTATTAATTTTTTGAGCAGGCAGACATGCAATGTCAATAACACCACTCTTTATTGCAACTGAAGACCAAGGAATATTATTATAGTCTCACATAATATGTGGTATCTTTGATGCTCCACACTCCTGAATTTATCTACAGCAAAGTCAGCAGCCTGGTCTGCAGTGGGAAGACAGAGAGACAGTGAGGTTGGCAAGTTTGCCTCCCTGGGGGACATTGCTGGTCAGGAGGGTCATTGGCTGACAAAACTCCACTAAGGCTGAGGCCATTTCACTTGAGGAAATTAGCTGCATTCCTGCTTGTTCAGAAAGGAGACAATCCCTTCCCTCCAACCCCTTCACCCAGCAGTAGCTGGTTTCTGAGAATTAGACACCTGAAGGATGAGAGAGAACAGGAGGTTAATTCAGCAATTCTGTAAATAGTTCAGTACCAGAAGTGTTTGCCAAATAACAAAGCTGCTTCTTTCCCCAGGGACAGGGAAGTGAAGACATTATTTTTTAGAGACACAAAGTGCAATCTGATGAGGATGGTGTTGGCCTCCGGCCAAGCATGAGCTCTACAAAGACCATAAGGCTGGGCCTGCCTGTGGCTTTCTTTATAGCTTTAGTTCTCTGGATTAAATTGTATCAGTCCATCAACTGAAGAATCTTTAAAGTGTCCCTCTCTTTTAGTCCTATAGTCCTTTTTCTGGACAGCTATCTAAGGAAACAGATGACAATCAAAAGTCTATAACTAAGAGTGCATTTCAACAGGACAGCCACAGTAATTATTCTTCCGTGTGAAAAGATAAACGTTGACACATCACAAGCTAAAATGGCTCCTGGAGCATCTCTGGAAATTCAGAAGAAACATAATAAGGCCACACTGAAAATGGAATTACAGCACTGCGGAGACTGACTGATAGAGGATGGGATGTGCCATCTGCCACTCCAGACAGAAGCAGCTGTGTATGTGCTCATTGCATTGAAGAAGTCGGCAATGCTGCCTAGTGAAAGCCTCAGTGAAAAGGTAATTCCTTAAAAACTCACAAGTATTTCCCTTCAAGAGAGAGAAGTTTGATGAATGCAGGCTCATTCCAGGCTCTGATCTGGTTCACCAGAGCAGCCAGGATGCTCTCAGGCCTTCACGCTCCTGTAAAGCTGGCAATAATCAGGATTTGGAACCACTAGAACACTGCTGAATGCCTAAAACTCTCAAGGCGACAGGAAGTATAGTATCATGCTGTGAGTGGAACAAGAGACACTGAAGTCATAAATAGAACATTCTTCAGAGATGTTTCGAAGATAGCCGTCTGAGGATTCAGGGAAATGTTGCTGTAGAGTCCTGCTGTTATGCACATCCTGTCTCCAGATTTTGTACATAGGCTCTCAGTGTATATATGACTGGGATTTTATGCTGAGTTCATAATTACCCATAATCAAACAGGGAAAAAGCGATCTGTCCTTGTCTTTTGATTTCCAGTCAAAATTATGTTGATGCACCATCTGCTAATAAAATGTGTCTTACGGGAGTGGTCATTACATGTTTTGTTTTTTGTTTTTTCTTGGATGTTTTTTGCTTGCATGCCCCCTTAAAGAATATTAAAAAATAATATGCCTTCTCTTATTTATTATAAATATTATTAGCACATAATTAATAAAATCAACATGTATAATATGTATTACATAATTTGATGAATAATTATTAAACAACATTAAAATTTTGAAACAAAAGTAAATCGTTATTGAAAGTCGATTCCTTAATGAGGTGAATAGGGTCAGGAATTTTAAAAAACAATAGTTCACTCATCTGCAGATTTATGAATCAATTTACTTCTAGAATGAGACAGAATTAAGCATCATTTCTATGTTTACATTTTTGTTTTTATAGACAAAAATGCTGAGTAAACATGAAGATGGAAATGAAAGAGTTTAGTTATAGCAACGTCATTCAACTTTACCGATTTCATTGAAGTTATTTGTCAAAAGTTATCTAGTGATCTATAAAAATTATTTTCAAGGGAAAAAGCAAAATCAAAGAAGGGAGAAACACCTGCCTTGTGTGACTTGTTGCTCAGTTATTGACTTTGACAATTTTGGGTGAGTATGAAAATGAAAAAAGAAAATATATCAAATGACTAAATTATTTTTCTTCAGCTGATTAAAGATGCTTTGCTTTCCAGCTGATGGCAGGTCCTAAGTGAATATTGAAAGAGCTGATAGGAATTGCTTATGTTTTACTATGTGAAAGAGTCATATATCACATATCTCTTATGACTCTTTTACAAAAATCTCCCTCTCCAAACTTTCCCTCAAGAGTTGTGTTTTCTTGCATAAGAAAGAAGAAGTTAGGTAGGTGAAAGAAAACTGTTAATACTCCCAATGCCTTTATTCTGCAACTTATTTGATTTTAGTCCTTGCCAGTATAAGCTAAAATATCCTTTCTTGTGACATGTCTCCTGTTTATCACATATATTTAATAACGTAAAAGACAGAAGGCCTTGTGTTGGTTTATGGTGTTCTGATTATTCACTAAAGAAGGCTTCACGCATTCCAATAGTGGGGGGCACTGGAGGTTTTACCCCCAGGGATATGAAAGATTGTAAGATTTTGGAGAGAGAGGGCTATTCTTTTTGTTGGTAAAGAGGAATAGGGCTGTTGTGAAAGGAAAGATGGGAGGAGAGAAAAAAATCTTGGGAGAGAGTCCATATAGAAGCAGAAGATCTGGAAATGTATTCTGAAAATGATAGCGCCCAAAGGTCTCTTGGAAAGTAGCCTAGTTTAAACACACCTGCCATAGGGGTTCAGAAATTTGTAAAACTAAGTTCAGGTAGTTATAGTATAAATTGAAAACAGAAAATTGTTCCTCTTAGGTCCCAATGAAAATTGTGTAGTTGTCAAATCTGTGACTGCAGAAGAGAAAGGATGAAAATCTATAAGTCAACAAGGAATGAAACTCACTATGAAACTCAAAACCAAGAAGCTGAGGTAGTTTCGGGAAACTATAAAAGTTAGAGATATGATTATATAGAACCTGAGCATCGTGGACCCAGCTGGAAGAGATAAATAGAGCTCCATTCTCAGTCTAAGGAACCATCTGCAGCAGTGGTTTCCAACCCAGATTACATATTAGGATCAGAATTCTCTGGAGGGCTTTAAAACCTACCAGTGCCTGGGGCTCACCCAGGACCAATTAAGTTAGAATCTTTGTGGTTGGGAGCTAGGAATTTGAATATTTGAAAAGTTCCCAGGGGATTCTAAAGTGCAGCATAGATTGAGAACCACTGTTTTAGATAATTTTGATCTAAGAGAATTGTGCAATTGAATAAGCTTTGATGAAATAGAAAAAAGAGAGACTGCTGGTAATTTAGAGATACTAGAAAATGGAAATTAACATGAGAATAATAAGAATTATCATGGACAAGAGTGACTCTTTGCCCTACCCCCCTTAAAATTTGAGAAAGGAATTAGAAATCAGAAACAAAGATTAAATTTATTTTAGAATCATACTTCTTTACAGAGCCATCAGAACAGAAATAAACTTGAGAGGTGAGGCAGGAGTCATATTTTTATAAATGCTACATAAAAAATTTAGGCAGATATTTATGCAAAAACAGGTTTACAGTAAAATTAATATGATAGAAACATATGTGCTACAATAAGACAGTGGTTGCATTAAGTTGCCTCTATATGATGGAATATAATGCAGTTATTAAAATATTTTCATATGATGTTCAAATTTATTTCCTAAAGCATGAATAATTTCAAGGCACTAGATAATATTTCATCTAAAATATGTGTGTATATGAGTGTGCATGAACATATTTGTATATGTGTGTGTATGTGTGAATATATATAATTTTCAAAATATTAACTAAAGCTATTGATTGGCTTCTTATTTTCTTTCTGTATTTCTATATTTTACTTTCTTTTTCAAGTCGACAATGAGAATGTATTATGTTTAACATCTAAATGTTAAATATTTTTCAAAGACTAAATAGAAGTAAAATTAGTCACATCCTGGTGACTCATTAAGTGATACAAGCATGACCTATTTTAAAACAAATCTTCAAGATAAAGGATGCTCAATAAATGCTAAAATGTGTGCAATTCTCTCAATTTCATACATCTGTTCCTAAGGTGATATACCCAGAAAACAGTATGCGCATGTGGTGTTTAATAATTTCCGTAGGCATTTATCAAGTATATACTTGTAGAAGCTTATATGATTCAAATTTTCCTGAGTGTTTTCTAAGAACACAGTAAGTTAAGCATGTGAAACTCTTAAATAAAGTACTCTAGGGTACAGTATCACTTTTATTTAAATAATAGTATTTGATCATTATTAATCATTTTTATTTAGGTAACATAGAAGCATGAAAAATTTGTAAGACATAAAACACTTTAAAAAGCTATAATCACAAAGATAATATAATACTATTATTTTTGTATATTCCCTTAGAATTTACTTAATCAGTTTTACTGACATAGAATTTATCTAAATAAAATTCACCAAACATGTGTATTTTTTGGTGAGTTTTAAGAAACTTATACAGTCATGTAAACACCATCACACTCCAGCTATGGAATATTTACCTCATTCCAATTCTGATTCTGATGGAATCAGTATGTAGTCTTTTGTATCTGATTCATTCACCTAGCATAACACTTTTACTTACGAATCATTCATATTGCCATGTGTATTAGTAATTCATTCTTTTTTATTGCTAAGTAATATTTCATTCTTTGGATAGTTTACAATTTGTTTACTCATTCACCTGTTGAAGGGCATGTGTTTTTTGCCCTGCTCCAGTTTTTTGTCTATTAAAAATAAAACTGCTATAAGTAGCCTATTACAATTATTTTTTTGAACATATTTCTTGGATGAATACCTAGGAGCAGGATTTCTAGGTCTTATGGTCAGCATGTGTTTGACTTTATATAAAACTGCCAAATTGTTTTTTAAAATGGTTGTACCATTTTTCATTCCTTCTGCCAATGAATGAGTTCTTGTTCTCCCACATCCTCATCAATAATTGACATTTTCAGTGTTTTTTATTTTTCACTACTTTAGTGAGTGTGAAACAGTATCTTACTGGGTTTTTAATTTGTATTTTCCTAATGATTAATGACACTGAATTATTTTCACGTGCTTTTCGTTCACTCATATAGACACTCATATATCTTATTTCATGAAGTACCTGTTCCAATCATTTGTTAATTTAAAAAATTGGGTTCTTTGTCATCTTTTCATTGATTTGCCAATTTTTTTACTAGAAATATTTTTTGCAAATATTTTCTTCCAGTGTTTGACACTCCTTTATTTTCTTAACAGTGTCTTTTGAAAAGTGTATGTTTTAAATTTTGATGAAGTTCAATTTAGCAATTATTGATTTATCAATTTTTATTGTTCAATGATTTGTTTTGTTTTGTTTTGTTTTTTTGGCCGCACCATGTGGCATGAGGGATCTTAGTTCTGTGACCAGGGATCGAACCGTGTCCCCTACAGTGGAAGTGTGGATTCTTAACCACTGGACCACCAGGAGAGCCCCTCAGTGTTTTGTGTTTTATCAAGGAAATCTCTTCTTATTCTTGGTCAAAAAGATTTCTTCTATGTTTTCTTCCAGGGCTTTTGTAGTTTAGCTTTCAAATTTAGTTTTATGATCCATTCAATATGGCTTTATAGAAGACAAGGATAGAGTTTCATTCATTTTTTACATTTGGATATACAGTCCTCTCCTGATTGAATGTCATTTGAACATTTAATAAAAGTCAGTTGACCATATTGGATTGTTTCTATTTCAGAAATCATTATTCTAACCCACTGCACTATATGGCTACCTTATGCCAATATAAACAGACTTAATAATGTAGCTTTATAATGTCTTGAAATCAAGTAGTTCTTGTCTTTTAACTTTATTCTTTTTTTTTTCAAAATATTTGACTATGTTTTATATTTCCATGTACATTTTAGAATCGACTTGTGAATAGCCACAAAAATACGTCAAATGAAATTTTAACTGGGATTGTGTTGGATATATAGAAAAATTTGAGGAGAATTGACATCTCAACACTACTGGGTCTCTTGTTTCTTAAACATCTATGTATCATCATTTATTTAGATTATCTTTAATTTCTCTCAGTAACACTTTTTAGTTTAAAGTGCATAGGTCCTACACACATTGTTTTAAATTAATTCCTAAATATTTGATTTTTTTTGTTGCTAAAGTAATTACACTATTTTATTTAAATTTTAATTTCCAAATTTCCCTTGCTATTATAGAGAGATAAAATATTTTATATATTGACCTTGTATCCTGCAACTGAATATTGCTAAACTTACTTATTAGTTCAAGAAATTTGTTTCTAGGTTTTAAAAATAATTTTCTCCGTCATATAATTTGTTAATAGAGTCTTCCTCTTTAATTATCTATCTTCATGTTTTTTATTTCTTTATGTTTTTGCATAGCACTGACTATAACCTAAAAGAAAATGTTAAAAAAAAAAAGAGTGTACGATCTTGTATTGTTCCTAATCTCAGCGAAAAAATTTTCAGTCTTTCACCATTATGTATTATGTTAACTATAAGTTTATTGTAGCTGTTCCTTATTGGGCTGAAGAAATTCTCTTTAATACCAGTTTCCTGAGAGCTTTCTTTTTAAAATTATAAATGTGTGTTGAATTTGTCAAATCTATGGTAAAATTTATATGTTTTTGAATATATTGTTAATATTGTATTATGTTGATTGATTGATTTTATTTTGATTGATTTTAGAATGTTGAACCAATCTTGCACTAATGAAATGAACCTCACTTGGAAGTTGAGGTTATTTGCAAACTAGAAAATGAATGAATGGAAAGTAAGAGGAGTCTTAGAGACAGTGAATGTAGTGCTGGCTGTGGATTAATTATGTAAATGAGATAGAAGCATTGTAGCAATGGAGGTATTAGAATGAGTGTGATGGAAGTGTAAGAGGTGCTGGCTGAAGTATGGGGTGTTCGCTGTAGATATTTTGAAGATGTGGCAGTTAGTGGTGGGTGATGATAAAGTTTGAAGTGTGTTCTGGTGATTGAAAGAAGTGGTTGCTGAAACTGAGAAGGTCACTACACTCAAAAGCTAGGGTGATAGACAGATATACACTTGAATATAATTATCACCAAACAAAGATGGTGATTCTGGGGTAAAGAGAAAGACATTGATTCAGGACTGAACATATTCAATTAATAAGAAGTAACAAGAAAATGCGCAGTTGCAAAAACAAAGAGAAGAGAGTGTCCTAGGGTTCAAGTGAACAGAGATTTTGTTGGGATGTCAGACTGAGACTTAGACTGGTTCAAACTTAGAACAATTAAGAGAGATTTCTAGGAAACTGATTTTTGCTCCACTTGGTCTTATCAAAACTAACAAGGAATGTGTTGGCATTATTTTACACCAGTTACTTGCAGTTGGTGGACAGGCAGGCTCACCAGCCAGAACTTTCATAGCAATGAAAGCCCTTAGTTAAAGGGAGAGCCTCATGAGAGCTCTTAGTTAAATTTTCAGGGATTATTAAAAATCAGTCATTATTAAAAATTAAATTATGTAAACTTCTACTTAAAATAATTATACTAAAACAAAGCTAATAAATACTCAAATTCATCATTATCAATTTCTAATTACTTTACTACATTTTACTATCTCCTCTGCCCTGGAGGTCATTTACATCCATTATATCTGTAAGACTTAAAAGTTACATATCAGTTTGCTTCTGCACCTCTCTTCCCAATTCTGCATTCGGTAACATTACACTAACAGCTTAAAAACTGACCATGGTGGGAGTCTTTACCCACAGAAATTGTCAAATATTACAAATCAAAACTTGCCTTACTGTTTAGTTGATTTCTAAGCTTATAAAAAGTGGCAAAAAAACTGTTAATTTAGATTAAAATTTGTTGCCATTTGTGGCCATTAAATTGTCACTATTACAGATATTTTGAAAATGTTTCCATTTTCTGAAAGCCACTGTCCAATTTAACAAAGAAGTCACATGTGTCATTGCAAAAGAGTGCAGTTCTAACATGTCTGTCTCTGTTGTCTCGTTTTTGTCCTACTTATTAACGTAAATAAAAATATCAGCCAACATCCAGTATATTTTGGGGACTTCTCTCATCATTTGCAAACATGTCAATAGTTGGCTAGAAATAACAAGAGTTCAGCAAAAATCAACAAACATATTCTGCAAGAATCAATGGTGATATAGAATTTATAATAAAGATTGTGGTGCATTTTATTTATATAATGTGTACTATACCACCTTTATATGAGTAAAGATAATAGCAAGCATTATACATTGTATATATAAATACATACATATGCATACACACACACAGCACCTAGAGTACTGATGCTTCAAATGCTGATTGTTACTGAAGTATAAGAATTGGGAGAAATGATGGCATTAATCAACAGATTCCCTACTGGAAGTGGACTTCTCTTCTAGCACGAAGACCTAATTTTTAATTTGCTCCTCTGCCGGATTCCTGTGGGCTGCTCTCTTCAACCGTGTGAAACCTAGTGCTGCATTTGGGTCCTGCACTCTGAGGCTTTCTCTATCAGCAAGCCACAAGCTGGGTAGTTATTGCAACTCCCTCCAGCCCTGGATACATGGCAGGAAGCAGCAGTTTTACTTGGAGTTCACAGTGATTAAAATGTTTTATTGTGAACCAAGGGGAAAAAAAGACTAAAAGTGCTCTGGAAAAAAAAAAAAAATCCTGTTTATTTTTTTCCCTTTCAGGGAGGGCAGGATTTTATTGGCTTGAAAAAGCTCCCCTTTTGAGAGGGAGAGTATTCTCAGGAAAAATCTTGGGGCCTCCAGCGCTGAAGACATGGCAGGATCCTTGAGAATGTAACACAACTCTCATGATTCATTATGGGAGCATTTTCGTGATGAAAATGAAAAACAATAGAACCAAAGTCACATCAAAATAACCACAGTCTCTTTAATTTGCATGTCTAGAATATCATGAGAAGTCACAAAATATCAGAATATCTCTCAAAATCACTTTTTTTTCTTTTCTATCCAATACTTTTAAACACTGAGCATGGCTTCTGACCATCTCTACTCGAAACTGCGTACACAAAAACCCTTTCTTTATTAAAATCATCTCTTGCCTACCAATTACTGCTCTCTAGAATTCTTGTCTAAAGGAAGGGAATATAGAGATGGGTTAAATGGAAAAATATGGCCTAGAGCCAGATAGCCCATGTAGAAATCCTGATTCTGTCACTTAGTAATTTTGTAAATGGCCTTGTGGTTTCTCATCTTTAAACTGGGATAATAATATCAGCACATGACAAGGGTCTGTTGTAAAGATCAATAAAAAACGCTAAAACAGAGTTTGACATAGCATAAGTACTTAAGAAGTATCAGTTGTTATGTACCTTTTCTTCTTTCCTTCTGACTCGTGAATGAATTCTGGCAAGGAGATGGGAAGGGATGCAAGATTTAGAGAGGGAGTAACATTGGGAACCTGTATAAAATATTACTATTCATATCTGCACAAAATATAGGAGCCCATGCAGAAAAAATAGGGGTGAATTTCAAAATGGAAGAGTTCCAGAAAGAAAGAAAGCCCCCTCTTCAGTGATATTTATGCTCTGGGATTACTCACTGTTGATTTGGAGAGACACATTATTGTAAAAGTCCTCATCACTATGTGCATGTCAAATATCTCATTTTTTGTTAAAATTTACATCACTTTCCAAACTACTGTATAGGATTTTAAATAAGAAATGTAGAATGTTTCAAGTGGTGTATATATAATATACAGCTCTCTACACCCCCATGAAATGCAGCCTAATCACCCACTATAAAGGAATCCCCAACCCCCAAATTATATATCTTCATTAAAGCACAGAATGATATTTTTAAAGTCACCTGTATCTGGGCACTAGGGTTAATATACTTGTGCTGAAATTCAAATGTTTTCATATTTAATTCTAAAGTCGTGTACTAACACCTTGGGTAGGGAAATTTTTAGCTTCTGCTTCCAATTTGCACAAATAATCGATGGCTCATTAACAACTCTGTGGGAACACTGCAAAACACACACACGCCTGAGAAAAACAACTAGATGTGACAGGGAGAGTAAAGTCTGTGTCAATCATATTGAAATCCTCTATTACTTTTCAAATGAGAAGTTAGAAAACACTTTGAGTACTACATTAACATAAATAAAAAGAATCTCATAAATTATGCTTGCTAATGAGATTTATAATTTTCAAATTCATATAATAAACAGATTTTATTTTTGCTTTTGCTTTATCCAGAAATTTTTTTCTGTTAAAATATGCTTTTCAAATGCCATTGCCTGTTTCATTGGGGGCATGTTATTTGATCATGATTTTAGAATATTAGATAATGTGATGAAAAGTAATAAAAAAACTATGCACTTGTCTTTTCAGGTGTTTGGGAAATGAGCATTACCATTTTAGTAAACTTGTTTCAACAAATCTAATGTTAGAATACAATTTTGAGAAATCTATTTTTAAAGAAATGACATATGTAGATTTTTATTGTAACAATATCTGGAATTTAACTGGCAAGATGTTATGTAGCCAGCAATGCTGTGGTCGGACTCCTTTACACAATTATCTATGTGAACAAATTACTTTCTGCTTTCAGGGATTTCCAATTACCAGGCAAGGGTGGCTTCAGGTAGAGCATGTTATGACAATGGAATTTAAAATTTGGGAGAGCAAGCAGTATGGTAATATTCGTTTAATGAAAAAAAATCAGCATATTTTTTCTTGATACAATTTTTTTAATAGATCTTTATTGGACTATGATTACTTCACAATACTCTGTTAGTTTCTGTTGTACACCAAAGTGAATCAGTCATATGCATACATAGGTCCCCATATCCCCTCCCTCTTGAGCCTCCCTCCCACCCTCACTATCCCACGTCTCTAGGTCATCACAAAGCACCGAGCTGATCTCCCTGTGCTATGCTGCTGCTTCCCACTAGCTGTTTTACATTCGGTAGTGTATATATGTCGATGCTATTGTCTTCTTTGGTGAAATGTCTATTTAGGTCTTCCACCCATTTTTTTAATTGAATTGTTTGTTTTTTTGATATTGAGTTCCATGAGCTGTTTGTATATTTTGGAGATTAATCCTTTGTCCGCTGTTTCATTTGTAAATATTTTGCCCCATTCTGAGGGTTTTCTTTTCATCTTGTTTATGGTTTCCTTTGCTGTGCAAAAGCTTTTAAGTTTCATTAGGTCCCATTTGTTTATTTTTGTTTTTATTTCCATTACTCTAGGAGGTAGGTCAAAAAAGATCTTGCTGTGGTTTACATCAGAGAGTGTTTTTTCCTATGTTTTCCTCTAAGAGTTTTATAGTGTCTGGTCTTACATTTAGGTCTTTAATCCATTTGGAGTTTATTTTTGTGTATGGTGTTAGGTAGTGTTCTAATTTCATTCTTTTACATGTAGCTGTACAGTTTTCCCAGTACCATTTATTGAAGAGGCTGTCCTTTCTCTATTGTATGTTCTTGCCTGCTTTGTAATAAATTAGATGACCATATGTGTGTGGGTTTATCTCTGGGCATTCTATCCTGTACCATTGATCTATATTTCTGATTTTGTTCCAGTACCATGCTGTCTTGATTACTGTAGATTTGCAGTATAGTTTCATTGCAGCACTATTTACAATAGCCAGGACATGGAAGCAACCTGATACTCTTTTTAAACTCTTCCTGCCATGGCAATTTTTTTAAGTGGTAAAATTCAGGGATAGCAAGTAAAATATTCTTTAAGATATGGAAGAAAAACAGGCTCTTTCTCATTGTTTGGTTATTTAATGTGACTTACTCCCTAGTTTATCTAAATACATGAGTACATGAACTAGATACGGGTTATCTGAAATGTTCTGATATTCACATTTACATAGGAAAGCCCTCTATGTTGTCAAGACATATGCTGGATAAAGTGTAGACAGAAGTTATAACTTGCAAAGTTTTCTATTGGTTGACCCCCTCCCCCAGCCTTACCTCCCAACACTTCCCTTCCACACACCCACATTTCAACTGTACTACAGAAATTACACTACCTAAATGCCACCCATGCATGGGTTATTACTGTCACTGCTTTTTCTTGGGTGGCTTGAAGTACTTAATCATCTACTGCCCAGGTAAACTGATACTTAACCTTTCTTCTTCACCTGATTTACTCCAAGCCATCCTTCCAGATTCAGCTCAGGTATTGTAGCCTCCAGGAATTATTTTCATGGACCATGGCTTTCTCTTACAGGAGGTAAATTATCTCAGTGCTTCTGCCTTCTGATTTAGCACTTATCACTCCATATTGTAATTGTTTGTTTAGTCATCCATTTCTCCCATGTGATGGAAGTCTGTGAGGGGATTATGTTTTACATCTTTATATCCCTTTAAAACCCATACATAGGAGAATGATGCACGACTTCTATCTCCTCCTCTCACTTTGACAATTTCTTTTATTTCTGTGACTTTAACATCCATCTGTTTACTTAAAACTCTCCAATCTAAATCTCCTAGCCACAGTTCTCTCCTGAATTGTAGACTTACACAACCGAAGTATACACTAGAAATGTCTACTTGGCTATATCACAGGCACTTCAAAATCAACAAGTCCAAAATGGAACTCATCTTTCTTTCTGAAATTTAAATTGAGTACTTCTCCAAAGTTTCTCTCAGTAAATACCACAAGAGCAAAATGATTAAATGGTTGGGCTGTGAAGGAGCCAGGTGTTCAAGGTCTGCTATTTATACTAACTGTAATCTTGAACAATCTCTATGCCTCCCATTTCTTATCTGCATAATAAGGATAATAATAACACTTCTCTCAAATGATTGTTGTGTATATTAAATTAGTCATTATATGTAAGTCACTTAGTATACTGCATGGCAAATAGTATGTGGTCAATAAACATTAACCATTGTTTCAATTCATCCAGTTATATAAGCTAAAATCTTGAGTCATCTCTGGCTACTCTTTCCTCTCCCCTTTCCCTACACAACATATATATATATATATATACACACACACGTATACATATATAATATATATAAAGGATATATTTATAAACATGTCAAAACTATTTGTCTCTTAAATTTTGCCATATCTCTTAAATCCATTGTCACCATCCTGTTTGAAACCCACCTTCATCTCTCACCTAGCTTACTCTTACTATCCTTCCAGCTCACTCCAAACTGCACTTCTCTAATCTCTTCACCATGCTGCAGGCTGTGTGACTGTATGAGACGAGATCGGGCGCTTTCAGGGTGGTATGGCCGTAGACAGGCTGTGTGACTTTAACACACACTGCAACACATGGCTAGGATGTTTACAATCCTTGCATCTTCTCTTTGAGGTTAATATAAGTCTAAAATACTTACCTTGTCTCCTGTGTTCCTCCAAGGTCTGGCATTTGCCCACTTCACCCTCTTGTCTATTGCTGTCCCCAACTCTGCCTTCTTTTGCCCTGCTCTGTCAGCATGGAATTTTATTCAGTTCCTCTAAAACACACCTGACTCTCATTCATTTCTCTGGCCTCTTGCCCTTCATACCATGCTGGTCCCTCTTCTTAGAACACATTTCTTCCTTCCTGTAGAAACTTCCCAGGGCCTGAGTGTTCAACTTCCCACAGAAGCCCAGGTCCCTCTTGGTACTTATTTGTTTAGTGTCTATAATAATAGTCTACATTACAACACAGTCTCTGTTAAGCAGGACCAATATCTTTCTTCTTCCCTCTGTCTTAACAGTGACTACTAGAGTACCTAATTCATAGTGAAAATTCAATTTTAAAACAATTGGTTGAGTTAATGAATCCAAATAGAAGATATTTCTAATAGATGATCAACAAATATCTACTAAATAAGTAAATTAAATTTTGTCATTTTTCTCAAAATAAATCTTATTTGGATAAAAATTACAACTATAAAGATGGTTCAGTTATGTAAAATGTGAGATTAAGTATTTGGTGTAAGGTATAATCCAACAATAATAAAACCATAACTTATGACTAACTGTATTTCCCAGTAATATTTAGACCTTTGAGGATCATATTCTTTGTATTAAAATCAGTACACACCTTCTGACCAAAAAAAAAAAAAAAACAATTTTTGGAATTGACACTCTTGATTATAAATAAGGATATAGTAGTTTCTGTTTCGCATCTAAAGATCTTGAAAGTCATTATTCCATCCTAACAATAGGTAAAAAAGCTGAATAGACTGAAAAACCAACAATTTTTATTGGATCCATAAGAGAAAGGGAGGATAGAGGGCAAACTGCTGCCCCCAAGACTGGAGAGACATGTGAATACAGGGAATCATGGCTTCCTGGAGCAGACACACAGGAACAGAAACTACTACAGAAAACAGTGCCAGGGTAGGATTAGAAAGCATGACCCAACTATGTGTTGTCTACAAAAAACCCAGTTTATGTCTAAAAGTAAATAGATGGAGAGAAACACACCATGCTAACAATAATCGAAAGAAAGCAAGAATAGCTATATTAATTTTGGACAGAACAACTTAAAACTAAAGAAAGTTTACATAGATAAAAAAAGGGCATTACATAATGATAAAGGGGTCAACTCTCCTAAAAGACATAGCAACTCTTGACATGTATGCACCTAAGAACAGAGCATAAAACTATATGAGGCAAAAACTGATAGAACTACAAGGAGAAATAGATATTGCCACGATCATAGTTGGAAACTTCAACACCTTTCTGTCAGAAATGGACAGATCCAGCAAACAGAAATCAGTAAAGACCTAGCTGAAAATAACACCATCAATCAATTAATATAAATGACGTCTATAGACTACTTCATCCATCAGCAGCAGAATTCACATTTGTTTCAAGATTACACGGAAGGAACATTGATAGACCAAGATATGTTCTAGGCCATAAAACACACTTAACAAATTTAAAATAATAGAAGTTATGCAAGGTTTGCTCTCGAACCACAATGGAATTAATCTAGAAATAATATCAGAAAGATAGCTGGAAAATCCCAAAATACATGAAGATTAAACAGTGCTAAAAATAAATGAGCTATCATGCCATGAAAAGACATGCACGATACTTAAATGCATATTACTAAGTGAAAGAAGCCAATCTAGAAGGCTACATGCTGTATGATCCATCTGTATGACATTCTGGAAAAGGCAAAACTATGGAGACAATAAAAAGATCAGTGGTTGCCAGGGATATGGTGAGGGGGTGGGGGAGAAAAGGATAGGCAGAGCACAGAGGATTTCTTAGGGCAATGGAAATACTCTGTATGATATAATGATGGATATATGTCATTATACATTTGTCCACACCCACTGAATGTACAACACCAATGGACGTTGTACTATGGACTTTGAATGACTATGATCTGTGAATGTAGGTTTATTCTACGTAAAAAAAATATACTATCCTAGTGAGTTATGTTAATAATGGGGGAGGCCATGCATTTGTGAGAGTAGGAAATATATTGGAAATCTCTACTTTCCTCTCAATTTTATTGTAAATCTAAAACTGCTCTGAAAAAATCGTCTTAAAATATAAGGTTATATAGACCCTATAACAAGCATATAGTATATAAATACTTGAACTTTCTCAGAAAGTGTGAAATAACTCTGACATTGGGATAATCTCACAGTCTACAGTGATTAACATGGTGATCTCTGGAACTGGGCAGGCATGTGTTCAAATTGATGATTTGCTTCAAAGTCCATGAGTTTAATGCATGGGGTTATTAATTGCATAAAGCTGCTCTATTATTTATTTGCATTTGAGATAACAATGAACATTTGTTATAGTACATTTATATAGTACATGCTTTTAGTTTTCTTTATTGGTATATTTTCTTGCAGCTGAAAATAGGAGATTTGTGTTGTCTTAAATTATGAGAAGACAATGATTTCTTTCTGGCTCATATTTTTGGTTATACCTAGAAGTGTATGCTATATGGTTATTACTCACAAATAAAGGGATAAAAAGAGAAAAAATATAAATATATTACATATAATTTCCCTTCTTCCCTGTTATTATAAAATAATCTAGATTTATATAAAATATTTTAATTTTTATAAATCTATGTAAACTTGATCATCTGTTATAGAGAATAAAGTTAAAAAATTCCGTGAAGTAAATATTCAGGGCAAAATATTTGTATCCATTGTATCCAAAGTAGTATCCATTATGTTCAAACTAATAGGGAAAATTATTCTGTTTATATTATTTATATTTAGAGTAAAACTGAGATAAACATATTGATGATTTATTATATTTTAAATATATATAATGGTTTAATTTAAGGTGCAGACTGACTCTAGATCTGGACTGTATGAATGAAAAATTCTTTAAGAGAAGTTTTTTAAGAGCATGGATAAGGAAAAAAATAATTCTGACTAGGGTAAAATATCCTTTTACAGGAGAGAAGGCATTTGTCCTGGAATTTTAAGGATGTGTACAGTTCCAGAGGGGTGACAGTACTGTCATTTCAGGAATGGTATTATTATCAGGAAAGGCAAGATTGGGGAAAAGTCATGGAGAATTAAGGTTCTGTGTCACTGGTGTGACAGGAGCAAGTGTGACAGGGTGGGAACATTTTGGAAATCAAGAGTAGGGCTACAAATTGATATTCAAATTTGAAGGGCACTGAATATGATGCTCAGAGTTTCACAAGAGGTAATCAGGTAGTATCAATATTTCACCCAGACAACAACACTGTCATATTTGTGCTTCAGTGAGTTATCAGTGCCCATGTGAAGAAAGATCTTGAGATAAATTGAGGACAGTAGATAACATCTTAATAATCTAAATAAGCAGACATGAATGTATGCCAGTGAAAAGAAAAGCAAAATATTTAAAAGAGACTTTCAGAGGTAGTATTTATGGGGTTTATTCATGATGTGCCATAGGGTTTAGAGATGTAGGAAAACTGAAAACTGTTATCAGAGTTCATTTCTGCTTTATTGAAAGTATGTTGATATTAACTGGGAGAAATATCAGAAAAGAAGCAAGTTTTAGGGAAAATATAAAAAATCTGTTCAGGATAAAATTGTACTCTGAAAAGGGATGAGACTTTTGTATCATCCTCAAACAATTTATAGCTCATATGATGGAGATGGATAAAATTGTCCCAGGAAGGAGGTTAGAATAGCGAAAGGATGAGAGGATTGTACTTTAAACTTTGAGAAGCAACTGTATTTAAATTATTCCTATTAGCTTTTTTTTTTTAAATTTTATTTATTTATTTATTTTTTACTGCTGTGTTGGGTCTTCGTTTCTGTGCGGGGGCTTTCTCTAGTTGCCGCAAGTGGGGGCCACTCTTCATCGCAGTGCGCGGGCCTCTCACTATCACGGCCTCTCTTGTTGCGGAGCACAGGCTCCGGACGCACAGGCTCAGCAACTGTGGCTCACGGGCCTAGTCGCTCCGCGGCATGTGGGATCTTCCCAGACCAGGGCTCGAACCCGTGTCCCCTGCATTGGCAGGCAGATTCTCAACCACTGCGCCACCAGGGAAGCCCCCCTATTAGCTTTTAAAGAAAAAGCTCAGCCATTGAAGAAGATAAAGTTTAAAAAAATATGTTGACCAGATCAACAGAAGTACAAGAAAAGCAAAGTGTAATGAAAATAAAATTAAAATGGAAATAATTTTCAAATAGGAGGAATTTTATGGCCAAATGATACAGTTAGTGTATCATTTGAAATGCTGAAAAACAATCTAGTGTTACAAATTTCCACCCACCTAAAGGAAACTTGGTAATAGGTTTGACTTGATTTTAAAAGAAAATTCAGTGGTGTACGTGTTAAGTTAAAATACTTTATATTGTTTCCTATCATCCAGTATTAGAGGTTCTTTGCATTACTGATATTTTATATAATTTGTTTATTTCTTTATCTTTGATATTATAATTTCACACCCTCAAAGCTCATTCATTATTTACTACATGCAATGCAGAATTTCTGCCAATGCATCTGTGGGGAATATGCTTTAAAAAAAGAATAGAATCTCTGTGATGTCTAAATGTCATTCTTCCATTTCAAAGTAGAAAATTCATGAAACAAAGATAGTCTCATTTTTTAAATAAATATAAAACTTTAATGTCTTTCTTTTTGAGCAATTAAAATACGCCCTTATGATTATTTTTCTCTCTGGGAATACGATCAAGATTGTTTCAGCATGTGTTTGTAATCATGCTAATCTGAGTAAAAGGGTGTTAATTATTTTATAAATATTTGATAATTTGTCATTTTATATGTAACCTCTTAGGTGCAAATTCACTAAGGTAAATATTTTATTATACTTAGGAAATATGGAAGATATTAATTTATTTGCAAAGATTTATTCATCCTGATATATATTTTTAAATGTGTGAAAGGTATTTTGTATTTAATGAAAACTTGATTTTCACCATCTGCTTCACTGTCTGTTTCTTATGTTGTATTTTATGGTTTATAATAAAGGAGGAGCATTTTTTAATAAGCAAAATATTATTTTCAGTACAAAGAAAGCACATGTACACACTGAAATTACTTCTGATTATGTTTGGATTGTTAGATTCTTTTATGATGGCATATGGGATCGAATGGAAAGAAAGGCAAAATTAAAAAATACTTGAAGCTTTTTTGCAAAGTCCCTGGGTTGGCTGCTTTATCACAATCTATTACAGCTAATGAGAGTCATCGAGAGTCTAGTGTCACTCTGGGAACCTGGTTCAGCACAATGGCTGGGCTTAGCTGAGTAGAATCTGGCATGGAGAAGGATTGCTTGAGTGCAAAATTGATCCATAACTTTATACTCCTACATCTCACCTGATCACCTAAAACCTTCACTTCCTTATCTATACAGCAAGTACAACCATCATACCTACACTGTGGGTTAGTTGTAGGACTAACAAGTAAATGTACATACAGTACTTAATAGAGTTCTATTTAGCCAGTCTCTTAGTAACTTCTCAGTGATAAGAGGTTATAATGTTAATGATGAAAAGAACTCTTTCTTTCCAGGAAAAAGTCAAAATTCCAGATTTGGAGGCTCTTATAACTAAGGTATGGTAATAAGAACATAAACGCCAAATGGAACCATTTCTTTTTAATGTGTGACCTCAAATAAGTCATCATAGAATCTCATTTTCTTTCTAAATGGAGAATTGTATGGCCAATGTCCCTGAGTTGTTATGGTTGGGAATACTAGTGATTTGCATGAAGGCAAAGGGATCATGGAGAAGAAAGTTTAAAAGTGTGCCATGGGATTGTGGCAAAACAAGAAAACTAGAGAGAACAGCTTATATTTTTGGTCACCAGACTGGACCCAGGGAGTAGATTTTCCTCATTTCTCCCATAACTTAGCAACTCCAATGAACTGAGGTCTGGAGGAAATGCATTGCCATATTGTCAACCTAAGAAGGTAGCATATAAGAATCCCCAGAGCCCACAGCCTGGACATCACAGGGCTCCCTGGTTAGACAGGTGCAACTTTGCACCCATAAGCATCATGTTGTTCTATAGCACATGACAGGGCTTACCAAGAATGGAAAAGCCTTATTAGAAATCCAACATACTTGGATTTCTATACACGCTATCAAGCTTCCCTAAGCCTGGGTAAAATGTCCACAAATAGCTCACAAATAGAACTTGGAGCATGGGGGGAAACTAGCAGGAGTTCTATGTAGAAGTTGGAGCCATACAAACAGAATTGAGTGTAAATGGTAGTGTGGATTCATTTACATTCATTTATAGCCAATAAAATACAGAGTTTGAGAACTTTTAACTATTTTGTACTTGGTGCTTTATTGTCCCTTTTCTCTAGAATCATCATAATAATACTGTGGGTAGTGTTTTATTTTATTCTAAGCTTGTTAAGCCTTATACATTGGCCATTTACTACTTTTGTACTTAGGGAGAGATTTTGAGGCTTATACTTCTTAAAGTAAATGAAATTCATATTCCATTTATTTCCCGAATCTTCCAGAGCAAAATTATTTCGATTTCCTCTTTATTTTGAATAATTTTATACCTTACATATATTTTTTATATCAAACTTTAAAAACTTTTCTATCATTTTTTCTTACCCTCAAGAAATCCTTGCCACAGATTTCTATAGTGATTTTAAGTGCTTTTATGCCATCTTTATATAAAACAATTATTTACAATTATTATTAATTGAAATATTAAATATCTAGCCTATTGTGAAATAGTGTGGACCTCTATATACTACAAAACTGCTGAGAAAATGGTGTTTTACTTTTGAAAAATTGAAACTGACAGTCATGTATATTGTTTTCCCCAAAGGATGAGAATATTTTGTTGATAAATTTAAAAAATCATAAACATCTCTATCTCTATCTACCTATCTATCTATTGTATATGTATATAATATATGTTATATATATTATAGTGTGTGTATGTTTGTGTATGTGTGTGTGTGTATCTATTCATGCTGATAAAGTTGAGTAAAATATAATAACTGACATGTCGGTAAAATTGAGTAAAATAGTTATTTTTTAAAAATATAATAGCTAAAGTTTGGCATTCTGGAATGGCAGAATAATGAGCTTGGTGGACCCGTCTCTCTACCAAAACTACAATTTAACCGCTGAATTTTTTAAATTAAATTGTCTGGAACGTGTCTTAAGGGCATACAACAAATGGGGAAATATTCTTTCAAGAAAATCTCCTTAAATCTTGGTGAGAACAGCAAGAATCTGTTATTTGAAACACGACCTGCTCTCTTACCTGTCTCCTCCCCCAGATTCTTATTACAGGACTGCATTTCAGGTATTTTACTCTTGATAAGGGTAGCCAAGAAGACAGGGGCTCCCTGTCCCGCTAGATCCTAGTGCGACCACAGTTTTACCCTGGCAGAGGTGGGCTGCTGGTATTTCTTATTTCTTAGCACTCTGTTAGAGAAGATCTATCTTAGGCAGGGCTGAGAAGACAGTTTCTTTTCTCACACCCAGTCCCAGTCATAGACTGGAAACTCTACTCCAGCCACAATGCGGTGAAAGTAGGATTCCAGTTTTTCTACCTCATCTTGCTCATAAAGCGGAAGTTTCCACTCAAGCCAAGGAGAGCAGAGGCTGACACGACACCGGTGCTCATTATGCTTGAGGTCATTGTTGAAAATAATGTAGATCTTTGTGGAGAACAATCCAGAGGAAGCTGGTAGCTCCAGGATATAAGCAAAATCTGAGAGCAGTCACAAGTTTAATGGAGAGAACCAGGGAAAGACAGTCAGCTAAGAAAGCCCTCCTGGATCACAGTCAACTCTGTGGGGTCTGAATGGCTGTGCGTGTGCCCTGCTAGGTTGTTCCCACATAAGAGCAATCATAGCAGAACATGGGGCTGACTTGAGAGCATTCCCAAACCACACAGACTCATCACCATAAGGCAGTAGCTTGACTATAATAGGGTGCTTAAAAACAGCCTTTAACCAAACTCACAGCAAGGCAAGACAAGGGAAATAGAAGAATGGGAAAATGTGAAACAAAAAGAACAAAAAATGGCAGACTCAACCCTAACATATCACTTACCTTAAGGTCTAAATATACCATTTTTAAGGCAGAGATGGATGTATTGACATAGATAAAAATAAAAGTAAAAAATAACAGAATTCTCACAAGCCAACTGTATGCTGTTTACAAGTAACTCACTTCAAATACAATCACATAGGTAGGCTGAAAGTAAAAGAATGGCGAATATATATCATGAAAATGTTAATCAAAACAAAAAATAGGAATGGCTCTCTTATTGTCAAAAAAAAATAGACTTCAGATCAGAGAAATTTACTAGACACAAAGAGTGACATTATATATTGATAAAATGATCAATTTGTATACACTAAACAGAGCCTCAAAATAAATGAAGCAAACATTGATAGACCTCAGAGTATAAATAAGCCTATTCAAATTTATATTGGGGGACTTCCCCAGCCCACTCTCAAACACTAGGCAGAAAACCAGCAAGGATATGGAAAAACTGAAGAACACAAGCAACCAACAGTTTCTAATGGACATGTATAAATACTCCACTAAAAAACAGGAATACACATTTTTTCAAACACTCTTGGAATATTCTTAAAATGTCAAAGATATTGAAATGGAGACCAGTTCATGGTAGCCAGGGATAAGGGGCTAGGGAGTGGTAGAAGGGAGATGGGTGTGGCTATGAAGGATCCACCACAGGAAAGATCCCTGTGGTGACGGAACTGATCAGTATTTGACTATATCAATGGCAATATGCTGGTTATGATATTGTACTATAGCCTGTCAACATGTAACCATTAGGCATTCTGGGTAAAGGGTATGTGGGACCTCTTTGTATTACATCTCACAACTGCATGTGAATCTACAATAATCCCCAAAGGCATTTGATTTTAAAACATTTTAAAATATTGATTTTTAAAACAGCAGTGTTAATTTGCTAATTAAACTAGAGAGAGACTCTTTATTCAAGAACAGAGTCTCCAGGAACTAAAATTGGATTATGGAAGATTCTGTTGGGCTTGAGGTGCTGTAGCATCATACGTGCATGCTTGGGACATGGTAAACATTTTTCTATTATAGGGGTTTAGATAATCAATGTGATAACTGTTGCAAGAATCGTGCATAAAAATTATGAGAGAACATGTGAAGACAGTCAGAATTGTTTTCCTGGCATGGAGAAGGAGCAAGGATCATTAACTAAGTTTGAAAAATAAACATTCTAAGATAGCAAAGGAAGGAAACACTTTCCCCTAATACTAAAGATGTAGAAAGACTTGGAGGTATAAATATCAATTTTGATTTTGAAATGTGATGATTTGTTTTTGGAAGTTTGAGTGTCATACATTATTAAATGTTGAGCATTTTTAATATGAGAGATATTATATTGCGGAAGTAGTGGCATAGACCTCCAGGGCAGGCAGAGCTGTTTAGGTTTCTAGTTTTTGAACATGTGGTCTTGGACATATAACTTAACCTCACTAAATCTCAATTTCCTAGGAACAAGAATACATCCCTGACAAGGTGGTTGCTACCTGTAACTATTATTTAGTTACCAGCAGAAGAACTAGATAGCCTTATTTTCTCTTAAACTAAAATATTTTATTTGAAACAGTTTTTTCATCATTTTTATGGACACCAACTGGCATTCAAACTTGCAGTGGTTCTCAACCTGGCTGTACACTAGAGTCGCTTAGGAAGCATATAAAAAGCAATGGTTCCATGACCCATCTACAAAGATTCTGATGTAACTATTTAAGGATGGAACCTTGATAAGAGTATTTCATTTTTAAAGCTTGTCACTTAATGATCATCTAGGGTCGAGAAACATTATATTCATTTATTCAGCTCTGTGGGGTTATAGTTTTCCATTGACTCTGGCATGTAAGTCCATTTGAATACAATATTCATTAAAGCATAAAATATACTTACAATCTTTATGAGTAATATAGTTTTATGTGACAATTTTTTAGTGTAAAATGTTTAACTGTTAACAACTAGTTAAAATAATTCTTGCTTCCTTTATGTTGTTTAATATAGAAAATGTGGTATCAATTAATTGGGCAAATCTTTGAGGAAATTAACTGTATGACTGAGGATTTTACCTAAAATTTCTTCTTTTGTCTCATCTTTACTGAAGTATAGTGATGTTCGATTTTGTGTAGAAGATATATCAGATTCCCAAGTTCTAGTGACACCATGACAAGTGTTTTCTCATATATTGTGTCTGAAACAAAAGGCTTTCATTTTGGCCAACAAAGTCTATAATGTAAAGCTTTTAATAATTAGCAACTCAAATATACTTTGCCTCCAAGGCAGGGCTTGGCCAGGCTCAACCAGAAAGTCTGGTATCTCCCAGAACAGTCCACTGAGAAGTCATATATGTCATTTAGACATGCTTAGATTCTCCATATATTTTTCCCTGGATTATTAAAGTGTCACAATGGCAGTTGTATTTTAGAAAAGCTGTGTTATAATTATAATCTAAATTTATGGAGGATAGGTATAAGAAACATTCATTTCTCTCTCTTTTATAACTGCATTTCAAGACACTCTCCATGTTTTCCTATGTCTCTTTGATAAGAAATAACACAATAAGCAATGCCATAAATTTTGTTTGGGAGTGGAAACAGTTACAAAAATAATTTAACTAATTTGCGTTCTTTTCTATGTCAGTCAAATAAGTTGATGTATTTTTCGTTTTTGCCATAGCTACAAGGAAGCTCAAATTTATAGAGCAGATATTAAAATTAGGAAATCTCTGCTACATGGCAATATCTACTTCTATTCTTTCCCCCTCCTTTCCTCCCTCCCTCCCCCAGTTTCTTTCTTTCTTTCTTTCTCTTTCTTTCTCTCTCCCTTTCATTTTCCCTCTCTCTTTCTTTTTTCCTTGTTTAGTTAATATTTTTTCCCTTTACTCTGTAATTTCACAGTTGTGAGTGGTCTCAGATTTTGTTCAAATTTCTCAGTATTATATTTAAACATGTTATGTAAAAATATGTGATACTGCATAAACAGATGCATTGTCCTTATATAAACTAAATCTTTACAGCTAATGACCCTGTTGATCAATACTCCAGTCCCCCAGTCCTTGGTTTCTCCTACATTCTGCTCCACTCCTCTCATTGCCTGGAAGTTATCAGACTAGTCATCATACTCCAGATTTTTTTGCCCCTTCACACATATATATGCTCCAATAGAAAACATTTAGTATTTCTGTGTGTCTTTGTAAACATAAATGACATACCATACATATAATTCTGTGACTTTTTCAGAAGTATCTGGAGGATACGGCCATAAAATCTGTGTAACTATAAATCTACCTAATATTTTAGAGACATTTGTTTTTTCAATTATGAATAATGCTGTATGTTCCTCCTTTAACACAGGTGTGAATATTCACTGTGGACAAAATTAAGAAATAAAATTACTGGACTATTGAATATTCACATTTTTATTTCATTGAACACTGTCAAATCTGTTACAAAGATAGTCTAAAATTTAAAATACTACCAGCTTTTTATGAAAGTACCCATCTTACCACAATCCAATAAACCCTTTAATTTTATTTTTGAAAAAATTGCCAGTTTAATGAGAAATATATCTATCCATATATCATCTATCTATATCTATCTGCAAACCTAATAACTAGTATCTTCTTGATTATTTCTCAGGATGAGCTTCTTTTCATACAATCACTGACTATTTGTATTTTACCTTATGTGAGTTGTCTATACATATCCTTTCACTATGGATTGTTATTTTGTATGATTTCTAACAATTTAATTTTAAATCAAGATACTAATCCTTAGTCTGTAATATAAATGTTACACATTTTATTGGTTTTCCAAATATCCATTGACTTTGTGTCATCTTATAGAAATTTAAACATTTTAATTTAGCATGATCAAGATTTCCAATTTTTTGTCATATGCTTTATTTGCCTTGTTTAGAAACACTTCCTGTTCTCCATGAACATAAATAATTGCTGTATATTTTCTGATAATATTTTTATTGTAGAATTTCTTACATTTAGTACATTAATATAGCTATCTTTTCTTGCATAATATAATGTAGGGAATCTAACATTATTCTTTTTATTTGACCTTACCTTGAAACTGAAATATAAATTTTCCCCCCGTGAAGATAAAACACCACTTAAATATATATTTATGTATTAATATAAATATATTGTGTTATCTTAATGTATTAAATATATTAAGATAAATATAGCACTTATTTTTTGATGATATTTTTATTGCCGCTCTTCATGCACATATTAAATATCAATTCATATATAATGTTGAGCAATGCATTCCAAGGAAAGTATTCAATATCATTGTCCTATAAATTTCTGACTAATGTATAATAATATTCTTTGGGAAGTGTGAAAAGTTTGAATTCATGTTTGAATTATGTCTTGCCTGACTTGTAGATCCACTTAAAATGAACTACTATTGTGCAGCTTGATTCTTTTTTTCCTTTGCTTTGAGCTGACTCATCCTGTATATGTCCTAGAATTAATAATTCTATGGAAGTTGAAAGAAGCTGGAATAAAGAGCAGCTGATTTTCAAGATTTAGTTTCCTGTTTGATAACCTTATCAGTATACTACCAGATGTTACAGTAATCATTTTCTCCACTGAAGCAGCTGTGATTTTTATGTGGAATACCTAATTGGTCATCATGAGGGCTATGTTACTGCCAACTTCAGGGGAAGTCATTGAAATTGGATTAAAGTAAGAACTGGATTATTGCTATATGGGGCCCTAGGAAGCTTTGAGCACTTTTAATTGACTTGGAGCCAACAAAGAAGAAAATCAGCTAGTCAAGTCCAAATTTGTGTCTGTTCTTTATACTTAGGGCTATAAGAACAGAAAAGCCTAGCGAGTGTTCAAATTTAAAAATAAATTATTATTTAAAAATGTTTCCCTCTTGCATTAAAATGATGGTTTAAATAAACCTAAAGGATAATGAAATTTATGTAAATATAACTAAAATATTAAAATAATCAAGAGGAAGGGAAAATGACCTATTTTTCATGCATATTCTGTCAAACCCTGTTCTAGGCACTTTGAGGCACAGTATTTTATATCAATATTATGCTCAGAGGAATCAAATAGAATAAAATAGAAGAAGACTGCTTGATTATGCTATGCAGCATTTTCCCCCAAACTTTCCTATTTTTCTGGCATGCTTTATAAGAATCAGTTGCAGCATAAATAGATTTTCTGTCCTACAAAACAGTTTGTCGATTTTTTCTTATATAGATGTAAACATCTGGTGTCTCTAACATTATGCTACGTTTCTGGTTTTCCAAAATGCATTCACTCTGTAGAAACGAGTAAATGGCGTAATGAGATAAATTAAGTTTTAGAAGGTCTTTTAAATTATTTATGCACAAAATTCATGGCTGTGCATTCTCTTTGTAAATAGAGTTCACATTTATACACTGTGCCAGTTTGGAGAAGCAGACCTAAAAAAAAAAAAGGGAGATTTTCTTTTAATAAAACACTAATCTTTTTCAGCATTGAAAAAAAATCCTATATAAGTGTCCTGCAATATTCCCAGTTACCACAATATCAACTATGGCTTAGGTTGAATGACAGATAACAGAAATGAAATTTAGATAGAAGACAAAATAACTTCATCTTTACTTATACATACATGGAAAAGTGATTACATTTTTCTGCTTCAGTGATGGGTAGAATCATCTGATTAAATCAGTTTAAAGATTCACCTAAGAGCCCTTGTTAAAGGTATTTATTTGGACATCATGATTTTGTTTTATTGATTACATTGCTTGTAAATATGTCATTTATATGACCTTAAGAATAAAAAATAATAAATAATTACTTAAGAAATTTGGTATGTGTTTTCATTTTTTCCCCGATTCTAAAGAGAATATTTTTGGGGAAAAGCCATTTCTACTCTAGTGACTTTTGAATAGGTTTCTGTGAAATTGATTAGCAGTGGGGAATTTCCCAAGAATTAATAGCCAGAGCACAACATCTTCTTGTATTCTCTTTCAAATAATGAAGTCACCATTCTCACAGCCAGGTGGGTTCAGAAACTTGGATGTTACCGTAGTGACTTTCCCCACTCCTTCATCTGTCCGCCCAGTCAGGAACTGCATCCTGTCATCCTGTTACCCCTGTAAAGTCTCTCTATATTTTTTTAACCTAAAGTATTACAGTAGAATCCTAAGCCACTGATGTCTCCAGTAGCTTCCGTCTTCTAATCCAGCCTTATTTTTAAGGCACAGGTCACCCCTTGCTGGTTTATATTTCCTTAAAAGCGTTGCTGCTACAAGATGGTCTCTACCTAATAAAGGTACAAACACTATATAAACTTTATTCGAATTGTTCTAAATATTTTCCCAATCTAGCTTCCTTTACATAATTTTCTTTATTCTTCTGTGCATCCAATGTTGCATTCACATTTGGACTATATGTTTCCTAAACAGATCATCTATTTTTAAACTGCCTGATTTTGTTTATTCTCTTCTTTCAGCTTACAGTTCCCTTCCACCCTATCTCAACCTTTCAAAACTCTAGTTATTCTCCACTGAATTATTTCAAGTGCCACATGGACAGGGACACCCCCAACACATACACACACAGTTAATATCAATCTTTATTTTTACTGCTCTCATAGTTGAGAATTTTGGTATCGTGGAAAGGGAAATACATTTTGAGATAGATACTTTTCAGTTTTAACCCTTGGATTTTCTACTTATTAGCTATAAACATAGCTGATCCTAAATGAATATTTGCTGAGTGCTTATATGATTGATGATAAATAAAACTGAACCACTTAATTATGAAGACCTGAGTAAATGTAACAAAAGATTAGTATCCTTAATTTATAAAGAATAATAACAAATATAAAATAAAAACTTTAGCAAACCCAAAAGAAAAATGAAGAGGTCATACACAAAAGAAAAACTGCCCATAAGAAAAATTAATTTTAGCGGTGAAAGAAACATTTGAATCGATGATACAGCATATTTTATCTACTACATCAACTGCTGGGACTATAGTATTTAAAGCTGAGTTTGGCAAGGCTGAGAGGAGCGAGCGGTCTCACACACTGCTAGCAGGTTACGTAAATTGGTACAGCCTCTTTGGAAGTTTATTTGGGAAGATGGATAGAGTCTTATAAAGGAACATTTTCTTTGTTGCAGTAGTCGCACTTCAAAATTCAGTCTTTGGAATCTCCATAAGTGTTGTCAGATATTTACACAAAAAGTGTTCAATGTAGTTCTCAATTAAATCAAACTTTAACAATGGTTATCTCCTGGTGTTAGAATTATAGATAAATTTGAAATCTTCAAACTTTTGATGCATTTTCTATAATTGATTAGATTTTATATTCAAAAAATAAATATTAATTGAAAGATGATTGAGGGATTTCTGTATCCCTTATTTTTACTTAAAGGAACAATAAAATAATACAGTGAGGAAAGTATAGAAAAAAAGAGGAAGAGAGGCCAAACCCATAATCAGCACAATGAAGTCCATTTAACACGGGAAATAGGGAAAATAATTACTAATTCAACATAAAATTTTTACTTTAAAAGACTTTCCCCAAAAGTACATATATTCAGTTACTTTGTATGAAAGTTAAGGTTATACTTTGTATGTACAATGAATTTGTATATGGTACACATGATATAAGGTTTTTTCTTTATTAGGTCTGAATATGTCTAAAATATTCCAATAATGTTTAGTTGGCCATTAAATTATATTTCTAGTATTTCCATTTTCTTTAGACACGGGCTTTTTGCAGTCACATATGCTGTATCAGAGCATGATTTAAATAAAAATAGCACAATACTGAATAGTATATTCCATTTCTAGCTGGTTATAAGTCCCAGGGAATATCTTTTGCTAACATTATTGTTGTTTTAGTAAATGAATCTGGATATAAAATTTCCTTTCCAGTGATGTAATTTCAATGGACATTTTAATAGAATTAATGCCCTTCACATTAGCAAATCAGGCTGCTTAAATAGTTGTTAAATACTGAATATAGGTCTTCCTGAATAACAGGATTTGTAAAGACATACAGCTCTATAAATGCACCTTGTATTTTATCAAAATTGCTTGCTCTCTCCTTTTCTACAAAATATATTTAGATATCATCATGCTTCTCAATGGAGTCGAAACAATACATAGAGCCCCAAAATAGTGTTGATTTCCATGATGACAGGAAAGATTGAGTGAAAATGTTAGGAATATTCATAAAACATTTAATACCTCACATTTATGGAAGCAGAAGTCCATTTACTATAATGGCCATCTGTAAAAGTAGGTTCAGTTCAGAATACATGTTTGGCTGGGTCTACAATTAGTGGTTTTGGTAATGATTAATTTATATGTGGTTATTTTTTAAATGTTTTTTCAGAAGACACTGGAGTCAAAGCTCACATATTAATTAGTTTCAAGAAAGCTCTGGAATGGTCCAGTCAATGCAGTGCATCTCTGATGATTGAAATATTCTGGTGCCACCATGTGTTACATGTTTCAGCAGAGCAGTAAAGCAGAGAAATAAACAATTAAAAAAGAAAAAGAAAAGAAAAGAAAAAAAAAACAAGGCAGGGTAGGATGAGGAAAGGAGCCATTCTCAGCCCTTTCAAAGAGTAGGATCTTTTATTTCGGGTTCCGAAGGATATATCCTCACTGTGATCCAGACAAAATCATCCCCTTTTGAAGAGTCTGCAGGGAATGAAATTATCTGCTCAATATTGTTGGCCTCCTTTCCATTATCTAGGTTTCAGAGTGAGGAATAGCACATATTTCTGTAGAGACGATACAGTAAAACACTAGTAAGATAAATTAGGAATACTCAATTTCAACAATGTCTGGAATGTAGTAGAAATTAATAAAATACATATTAATGGATAAAGAAAATTGTTACTGCAAACTTTTCTTATCCACTAAAATAAAATTTGTCTTTGATTCTTAAATACTGGCAAGCCAATTCAAACTCAGGCTATTCTTCTCTTTTCTTATTATATCATAAAGCTTCTAAAAGAAATCTATACCTTTGATCTAATAATATAACCATACTCATGGTTTTAAGTGACAACTATTGTTAAATTTTCTCTAGAAGCTTCATTAATTTATTGTATCATTTAAATAGACATTTCCAGAAATTCAGTACAGAGATAGTTGCAAACTGGTTTCTGAAGTATTGACAGATAAATTATCTCAATTTTAATATTTTAATATTTTAATCTCCCTAATCTATCCACACGTATGGACTGAAATGGACATTTTATACCAGACATTTAAACAAATAAATGAGGCCTGTGCACTGGATTAGTAAACAAAGAAGAAGGATGCCCCACTACCTGTCCGTCCTATGTTCCTACCCCTAAACCCAGTGCAGGATAATCTGTGGTGATGGTGGCATGCACCTGTGTGCATTGACTGGGAATGCAAATTTAGACGATTCATTGACCACAATGGTAAGATTTCTTTCTGGAACCAGTGGAAGGAATAGAGTTGTGTGTTGTGGGTTATTATTACTTATTCATTCAGAAATATTTACCTAATGCTTACCATGAGTCAGGCTTCATTCAAGGAGGAAGCATATACCAGTTGAAATGTTTTCTCTCTATAACAGGAAATCAGTCCTTTTAGGGGAACTGCAGCCTCCCCTTTTCATCTATTATCCATCAGAAATGGGCTTTTCTCATATTCTTTTCCTTCCAGGCTGTTTTGTCACCAACAAAGGCTTAATTTGATCTAAAATTCTTTCAAAGGAGAGGGTGACTTTGACATTCTTGCCCCATCTTATTTGGGAGAACAGGTTTTCTGATATTTGGGAATAAAATCATCTTTTAGGAAAAAAGATGATCAGGAAAAAATTATCTCTGAATCATTTAGTTTCATGAAGCATGTTAAATCTAAACGTCCTCAATATTTAAATTTGAACATGTTCATTTTATCAGTTCTACAGCATATAGAAAGTAGTTACAGAAATGCTAATCCATACATTTGTAAGAATAAATTTAACAACTAAAATTCACTATTTGTTTACCATTCAATTTTTCTTCAGACTGAGGTGATTTATTCAACACTGTGTTCAAATTTTACTTCTGTTAGTTCATCATTGGGAAAATAAATAAATACTCTGAGGTGAGCAGGAACCAATTTCTTCTGTTGGAGAAAGGAGTGACAAACATGGCAAGTGTGAGGGCTGGAAAATACACTAATGCTTAGTCAAAATTGGAGATTACTTTAGTGCCACAGACAGGTCATTTAATTCATCCACCCATCCATCCACTTATTAGTTTATTTATGTTTCTTCTTTGTTCTTAATGTTTTCAAGTCAGAGGCTTGTAAACTTTCCGATTCCTTAGAAATGACTTAGGATTAAATCCATTTACTTATCTAATATTTAACAAAAGTTTAATGATTACAGTATACTATGTGGCAGACTCTGCTCTAGGTGCTGGGATACAGCAAGGAACAAAATGAGCAAAGAGCCCTGCCTTCGTTTATCTTATATTTTAGTGCTGGAAAGAGTCAATAAAAATAATTTTATTAAATTCATATCGTGATAAGTTCTAAGGAGAATAAAAATAGGACTGATGATGTGATGTGTCGAGGTGAAGAAATTTCAGATGGGGTGACTACTAAAAGCTTTACTGAGAAGGTAACTTTTTTTAAATTAATTTTTATTGGAGTGTAGTTAATTGACAATGTTGTGTTAGTTTCTGTTGTACATCAAAGTGAATCAGCTATACATATACACACATCCACTCTTTTTTAGATTCTTTTCCCATATAGGCCATTACAGAGTATTGAGTAGCATTCCCTGTGCTTTACAGTAGGTTCTTATCTATTTTATATATAGTAGTTTGTATATGTCAATCCCTATCTCCCATTTTATCCCTCCTCCCCCTTTCCTCCTTGGTAATCATAAGTTTGTTTTCTACATCTGTGACTTTATTTCTGTTTTGTAAAGAAGGTCATTTGTACCATTTTTTAGATTCCACATATAAGCGATATCATATGATATTTGTCTTATAATGTCATTTGCAGCACATGGATGCACCTAGAGATTGTCATACTGAGTGAAGTAAGTCAGACAGAGAAGGTAACTTTTGAGAAAGACCTTAAGGAACTAATGATCATCTCTAATAAAGCATACACTTAAGTGCTGTAACACTGAATTTTCTCACCAATTCCTGCAAGAATCCAGAAAGATAGGACTAACTCCCTCTCGCAGAAGAGGAAACTGAGGCTTAAAGAGACTTGAGTATCCTCTTGTAAGACCTATAGCTAGGTTGCAAATATTCCATACTCCATAGCCCCTACTCTATCCCTCTTCGCAAGAAGCATTTTCTTTCTCTCTGTACTGTGCATTAAAGCGCTTGCCAAGCAAGGTAATAGACAGGGCTATATTTCCAGTAGCTAGTACTGTCTTCTTAACTGCCTCCTTGGATGAAGTTTTAACAGCTTCTGAGCTTTCCAAGGCCACACAGCTGCGTTATAGTCATTGTTCTATCTCTAGAGGAAGTCTTGGAGCAGACATCCTTAAAGCTGCTGATATACTGCCTGTTTGGAAACAGTTTGATTGGATTATCTCAATGCATTTTCAGGCAGAGCATTTGTCCTTCAATTCTTATTCACGTATGAACATTTTCAGAGATTCAACAGCTTTCCAGATATTGCTGTAGAGACTTCATTATTCTTCCTTAGAAGACAACTGTGACACATAGAGTTTCAAATACTTTTATGGATGTAGGCAAGCCTACAACATATACTCTAGGAACTTCAAAATTCTCCAAGCTTGATAAGCATAATTTTCCCCCAGTAATAACCTTAACTTACACTATGATTTAAATTTATCATTAATTCCACGTTTTCTCACCACATTATTTTAAAATCGTAATGGGTTATAAACCAACATAAATGATGCATCTTAGAAGTGATATAATGTTTATTCTGGGCACTCCAATAAGTTGTAAACTTGCCTTTATTTTTTTCTTATACATTTTTTCCTTCACAGTTTTTTAAATATGATTTTGTTACTTAAAGGCTGTCATTAACTGTATTAACATAAGAACTATTTATGGCACGGGGAAATTTCATTTTTGGAATGCTCTATAGTGTCCCCCCTTCCACCAGATCCTAACAGTATGGATATGTGTCTCCTTCCTGCTTCTCTCTCCAGACATGTGAAATCTAGTTTATAAAATAGTTCTTATCCTCTCAACAACTAGAAATATCATATGTAAACATCATAAACTATTCTTTTTTTAAAAAATTTATTTATTTATTTATTTATGGCTATGTTGGGTCTTCGTTTCTGTGCGAGGGCTTTCTCTAGTTGCCTCAAGCGGGGGGGCCACTCTTCATCGCGGTGCGCGGGCCTCTCACTATCGCGGCCTCTCTTGTTGCGGAGCACAGGCTCCAGACGCGCAGGCTCAGTAGCTGTGGCTCACGGGCCCAGCCGCTCCCCGGCATGTGGGATCTTCCCAGACCAGGGCTCAAACCCGTGTCCCCTGCATTGGCAGGCAGAGTCTCAACCACTGCGCCACCAGGGAAGCCCCATAAACTATTCTTATACTCTTCTCTTCAGAACTGATGAGCAAAATACCCAGTTTCTATGCTCTTTTAGCATTAACATACTAGTAAAAGCACGAATTGATTTCCATTAAATGACAGGCTATAAATTAAAAATAAATATTTTAAATGAATATTAATTTGTTATTACAACCACAGTTATCAATAGGCTAAATTTCTGGGGTTTCCTTTTAAAAAGAACAAAAAAACCAATTTTTATTAGCAAAACTTTAAATCTAATTTTCATGGATAGTGTGATAGCAGCTTGATTTCTTTAGTTGTAGCATCAATGCATTTTCTTTATTTTTCTTCCTTAATATATTCATGGATTGTTTTTTCCTTTAACATTTACATTGCTTTAACCACTACTACTTTGCTAGATTTCTTCTCATCACCCTCTCTCCACATACTAGAAAATGTATTATTCTTATCAAGAGAAGCCTGTATCTAAATCTGTCTGCAAGTTCTCAATATGAATGCTTTTATGACAAATTATTCAAATGATTATATTCATAATTCTGAGGGTTATCATTTCAAAACTTGAAATGAAAATGAATGTGCCTGCTGGTATTCTTTTTGGTGACCCTCATTTCAAAGAAAGACTATGAAAAATCTTCCATGTCTTTTCATCTTCCAAACATGTCATAAAATTTGCTTATCAAAGAAAATTAGAAATTGAAAGGTCCTGATTGTTCAAAGTTATTATTAGTCATAGTCATTAGTCATTAATGTTGCTACACAGGATTTAGAGTCAGATAAGTTTTCTGTGATTTGAAAATGAACTACTAGACCATGCTGAGGTGTTAAGTGTGCTGAAGTGTAAACTTCTATGAGTGTTTGCATTTTGATAGGAGTTTTCTGAAAATCCAACATCTAACCCAAACTAGTTCTTAACTGTCAAATGTGGCAAACTGATAGGAGTACTATAGTATGATGAAATGTTAATGTTTCTTTCTTTTTCTGTCTAAATCCAATTACTCTTTGGGCAGTTCAAATCCCTGTTGCGTTTCTGTTTTCCCATTGGGCAGAATAAGTGAACAACAATCTAGTTCTAGATCATCTAGTGCAAGCACCTTCATTCAGCACGTAAAATATTCCATAAATTGCACCTTCCCCAGAATTATCAGAAAACAATCTGGATCATATTAATGAACTATATTTACCAAACCAAAATGACAACTCACCAAACCAAAATGAGTAATTCCGAACTCTAATGCATGGTGTGTTTTCTTTACCTACACTATCTCCATCCTTCTCCCATAGTATTCCAAGATCATTCCATACTGAACTATCAATCCTCATATTTCTGAATCATACTCTAATGATTGACCTCTTAGATATCTTCTGGGAGTCTGATATAATGACCAAATTCTCCTTGTTCACCTGGCTGGTGCCTATTCACACTTCAGAACTCAGCATTAAAGGGTATCACCTTAAAAAGTTTTTCTGACTTCACAAGTTATGGTCTTCCATGCTTATCTATATGTACTATATACTCTGTTTTTAATATAACACTTTTAAAAGAATAGAATGTTTGTTTTTCCTGCAAAATGAAAAACTTGGATAAAGTTTTAAAAATGCGTCATTCTTCTTTATATACCTAGAAAGGAGCTTAGACCTTGACCTGAGTGCTCAGTGAGAGAAAGAGAAATATATTTGATTTCTGATTTAATGTTCTTTACACCATGTCTTGTATGTGTCCACATATCCCCAGCAAGCAGTCACAAACCTCATTCTAACCTTTGAACTTTTAACTTTCTGAATTCAATGCCCTGTTCTCTATTGCTTATGCTAAGAAGTCTGAGGTGATTTTCTGTAATTCTCTTCCATAAGGGGTGTTAGAGAATGCTAGTCAAGCAAGAGGAAGCAGTTATGCTGTATGTTCACAATAATAAATAACTCCCATTTGAGTCATGAGTTTTATTGATAGCAGTTATCTAATTTTCCCTGTCATTGTTTTCAGATGAGGAACAGATGGTTTTTAGTGTCATGAAAATAAGAAATGATGGAATTTAGTATTAAAATTTTTAATGGGTTTCATACAAAAGCCCCAATAGTGTACATTTGTGGAGTTTGTTTGTTTGTTGCAAACTTCACAAAGCAAGTCAGCCCCTGCAACCACACGATGCTTCTGGCAGAGTGGTAGAGATGTAATTAATTTCCTTTAAGATGTTTTGGACTTGACTATAAACATAAAGCTACTAAAGTATTGCATATGCTTACCTGTGGGAAGAAATATTAAATGTTTGTCCCTTGCATGTGCAAATTTGCAAAATCACCTTCATTACATGATTCAGCAACATGGACTTTAATAAGTATACTTAGCGTCAGTGCTTGTGGAGTTTTTACAGAGGCATAATCTGTTTGACGGATGCTATGTACAAAGACTGTGGTTTACATTCCCTTACATGGTTTTTCCTTCTAATCAGTAGTTAATTTTTGGCAAAGTATCTCCCCATATAATCTAGACCATTTATATATTTGAAAGATTCTTTAATCAGTTTCATTTTTGGCAAATCATTTCACCATATATTTCAGATTGTATATTTGAGAGACGCTTCAAATTTTGGCTCACTTTATTTGTAAAGTCTTTAAACTGGGTTATAACGGGAAGACTACAAGTACAAAGAACCATATAAAACATAACTTTCTACATATCAATATTTGAACAAAACCATTCAAAAAGATGCATACTTTACCTATAGAGCTGTACTTTCCATAGAATCAGATAATTACTGCTGATCTTGTCTGAATCCAACCAAATGCAGGCTACAGATACCTCATTTGTTAAATATCTAGTCTTTTCCAGCCCATGAGAAAGTTTATTCCAGGGTTGATGTGCTGTGTGTAGAGTTAAATCACCTGCATGCATCATGCCAGCCTTAATTCAACCCTGTCCCTCACCTCTCCACACCACAGTTTATCCATCTGTAAAATTAGAACCATTGTACTCTCAAATTTTGTTTGCTCTTTTAAAAAATATATATTTAATGTATTGTAAATGAGACAAGATAAAACATCTCTTTTAAATATGAGGTTAAGTAACAGTAGAATCATTTGGCATGTCACTAGAATATCACACATGTTATAACTGATTTAGTGCAGGTAACATGGTGTCAAAATGCCCTGTTTGAGTCCTGCAGATCTTGGCTCCTAGTATAAAAAAAAGAAGTTAACTGAAAATTGTAGGAGAAAATGTAATATTTCTTTACTCTTTTAATCTAAAATAGAATAAACCTTAGAAAATAAAAAGAAATTCCAAAATACCTTTGATTTCAAACTTACAGAATTCACATTAAAAATGTAATTAATCATTATGCTGCAATGTATATGTGTGTGTGTAGTATTACTCTGTAATGCAGACTAACAAAAATGTATTTATATATGCTTACTGGTAATTTAAATAATAAATGATAATTTTGAATTATAAAATCATTTTATCTTCTACTTTAGAAATATGCTGATTTTCTGAAATTTTCTTAGAAAAAATCTTGTCTAAATCAGATTTTTTTATTTCATTTTTATATTTTTTAAGAGAGTGATGTTGATGAGTTGATACTGATAATGACAGTGAGGAAGATTATTAAGAATTGATGTTTATTGGAAATACATTAGGTTTCAGGCAATGTCCAAAATGCTCACATGTTACCTCGCTTAATGCAAACAATAACTCCGTAAGACAGACGCTAATACTAACCCAATTTTAAAATCATGATACTCAAGTACTGAAGTTAAGCTTTTTGCCAAAGGTCAGCTTATAGGTTATTGTGGAGTTAGAATCTGTACCCTCGCTGCTGACTCTGGGGAGTTTCACCAAGGTCTCTGTTTTTTTAATTCAACAGTTATTATATAAATATTTCACACAAAAAGATTGCCAACATCGTTAGTTATCAGGGAAATACAAATCAAAACCACAATGAGATATGACTTCACACCCACTACAATGGCTATAATAAAATAAACAGACAATAACAAATCATTTGTAAAGATGTTGCAAAGTCAGAGTCCTGATACATTGCTGATGATAATGGATAATGGTAGTTTCTTTGGAAAACTGGCAGTTCCACAAAATGTTAATAGTTACCATATTACTGAGTTATCCTTCCCATAGATATATACTCAAGAGAAATGAAAAGATGCATCCACACAAAAACTGGCACATAAATATTCAGAGCACCATTCTTCTTAATAGCCAAAAAGTAGAAACAGCTTAACAACCATCAATCAATGAAGGGATAAATAAAATGTGGTCTAGCCCTTCAATGGAATATGTATTACTCAATAATAAAAAGAGATGAAATACTGATACATGCTATAACATAGATGAAATTTTAAAACATTATGCTAACTGAAAATAGTCACAAAAGGCCACATTTTGTGTATATGATTCCATTGCATATGAAATATACAGAATATGCACATTTATAGTGACAGAAAGTAGGTGAGTGGTTGTTTAGAGCTTCAGGGAGGGAGGAATTGACAGTGATTATTAATGGGTACAGTGTTCCTTTTGGGAGAGGATGTAAATGTTCTAAAATTAGGTTATAGCGATTGTTACACAACCCTGTGAATATACTTAAAAAGCACTGAGTCATACAGTTTGAATGGGTGGATCTTATAATATGTAAATTATATCTCAATGAAAATTTTAAAGAGAAGTAAGTTGTGAAACACAGAACTTGAAAAGAGGAAGTGGATAGGAAAAAAACAATATATTGTAAAAATTCCTAATTTTGTGTAATTTTTTTCTTTTTCAAATTTAAGAAAATATAACACTAAACACAAATATAAAAATTGAAATTTCATCTCTGAATACTTATTTCTTTGGAAGGAAGGTTAATATCAAGATAATTACCAAACATGAATAGTTGTGAGCTTTTTCTCTCTAGTTGCTAAGTAGTAATAATGATCAATAAGTTTATTCTTTTGGGTGAAAATACTCCTTCCCCAAGGATTCAGCCTTTTTCATTTTATAATGAAAATTGGTCCAACATTAATACAGAAGTAAATCACAGAATACTTTAACTTGATATTTATGTCTCATTGCATATAACCCTATAGTTACTACATGGCACTTGTGTAAGTAAAAATTAATACGTACTATTTTAAGATACCAATATTTTAGCTAAAGATTATTGAATGACAGTCACTGTAAAAATCAGCCCCAAAATTTCATGTAAGACAAATTGAATTCATTTTTATATCAGCCTGTAAATTTAAGTGGTTGAAACACCTTAATATTATAAAATTAAAAAGTAAAATCGTCAATGTAAGCAAATATGATATCCACAGTAAATATTTCCAAAAAGAAAATTATGCATTAAAATTTAAAAGTAAACTTTTTGATAACCAGTCTCTTCTTAGCCTTCCTCTAAAAACAGTCTAACATTTTGAATTTTCACAAATATTTTTGTGATCAAAAATGATTCAATTTATCATATAAGATCAAAACTCTTGGAGACAAATTTTTTGGAATTCTGAACTATTTATTTTTCAGTTTAAAATATAAATTAAGGTAAACTAAAATAAGTTAACTTGAAATGTCAAAATGTACCCACTTCTACCAAGTTTACGTAGAGTTAACTTGAGTTGCTGCTAAGGACAAAGACAATGAATGTAATAATGATTTTTGTTGATCTCTTCCCACACCCTTTTAATTGCATAATAATGTACATATTAATGGAATCTTTTAAATTGCAGTGTAAATACATAAATAATATAATTTTTAGTTTCTAAGTCAATTCCTTTTGTCTTTAGTTATTATTTTCAGTTAATTCTGAAGTGGTTCATATTCTTTCTCTCTTTCTCCGTTAAAGCTCTAAAACATGGTTTCTCTTAGGAGGAACTCACTGCCAGGTATAGCATGTGTATTTAGAATGATGCTAATACAAATGTCAGCATTATTCCAGGTATATTTAAGCCTTCAAATCAATTCTAAACCATTGGTTTTTATTTTTTTTAAAAGGAAATTACAGCATTTGAAAAATCTCATCCATTTTACAATCACTTATCTCATCACTTTTTTTTTGTCCCTTCTATTACCACCCCTCTGTAGTCTTGATTATACCTATTATACTTCCCTTCTAGGGGAAAGACAGCAAACTACTGAAAAGAGTACTTCCATTAAAAAACAGAGAAGCATTACATTAAAAACACAGTTATGAGAGAGAACAGCTGCATTTTCATTATTATTCTAATTTATTCTCCCTTTATTCGCTCCAAGCCTAAGTGTCAAGCATGGACTGTTGTTTCCATATGTATTTTACAGCGTGTTCATCATCTTGCTAACTTAGTCCTAGTTCAGAATTAAGTCAACCAGAAGAAAAAATCTGCCCTGAAGGATTGGTGTAATTTAAATGGCACAATTTGTTCTCATCTATGTATTTCTTAGGTTTTCATAATAGTAGGGTATATCAGCAGTTTTTGAAATCTACATTATTAAGTAACTATTATAAAGGAAATATTAAGTAGAGATGGTTTGGTGATTCTATACAGGCATACCTGTTTTATTGTACTTGGCTTTATTGCACTTCACAGATACTGCATTTTTTACAAACTGAAGGTTTGTGGCCACGCTGTGTTGTCAGATGATAGCATTTTTTAGTAATTAAGTATTTTGTAATTAAATTATGTACTTTTTAAGACATAATGCTGCACACTTAATAGACTACAGTATAGTGTAAACATAAATTTTATATGCACCAGGACACCAAAAAAATTGTGTGACTCTATTATATTTTCTTTTTTGCGATGGTCTGGAACTGAGCCCATAATATCTCCCACATATTCCTGTAATCCTAGTGAAAAAGAAGAGAAGTTTATAATGACTTTATGAAGGAAAAACATATTGAAAATAACTCTAGGAAATATGTTGAACTGAAAATAATTCTAGACAGTATGTTGAATTCAATGCATAGTCTAAATCAGATAAATAAATATTTATCAGGAATTAATAGATGGCATTATGTGTTCTTAGAATTATGATGTATTTAATATAGTAAGGACTTTTATGACTTTGAGATCTAAGAAGAATTCAAAATAGTAAAAATAATAAAATGGCAATGTTATTTATAATATAAGTGATTAGCATCTTTAATCCTTAAAAAATGAAGCAATAATTTATCTGTCTGAAGCACTTTACCTATTATGATATTATTTACATGTTCATCTCATTTCTTTCTTTTTTAAAAAAATAATTATAGGAAAGGAGAAAGGGACTATTCAGAATTTGAAATCTATCATCTTCGGTTGTGTTCGCAATACCCAGTGAACTGAAGTAAGCAATTAACAGAAATAGAAAAGGCTTTTTATTTTTCTTAATTTAAAACTATATCCAAGGGGGAGAGGGGGTGGGAGAGGCATGGATTGAGAGTTTGGGATTAGTAGATGTAAACTATTATATATATATATATATATATATATATATATATATGTATGTATGTATAACTGAATCACTTTGCTGTACACCAGAAAGAGTAACACAGCATTGTAAATCAACTATGCTTCAATAAAATAAATTTTAAAAAATTAAAAAATTAAAAAAAAAATCTATTTTAGACCCCCAAAAAACTACATCTATTTAATTCACATCTTCCAATCTCAAAGTGGTCAACTCTTCTATACTTCTTATATAAACTCTCCTTGATATCCTGTAGCTTCAATTTAATTTTCTGCTGTGAAACCCATTTCTGTTCTGTCAGGTCTAAAATTAGGAGGGCATGACTTACAGGAAATAGGTCAGTGTTCAGATTTCTTCCTGTTGCCAAATCAAAGTTCTCCCACAAACCTGCCATGATATTTACCACAACTGTTTGTGGTAGTCATTACTGAATTTCACTAAATATTTGTTCTCCTCTCTCAGTGCATTGCTACACCCCTTGATTCTCTTGTGACTGAGTTGGACCTTGAACAGGTGCATTAATTGCTGATATGCTTTGTATGTATGGTCCTCTTTTTCTGTTTTCTTGCAACTAGCACAGTTAGAGATGGTGTCTGCTCTCAGCCTTGGTCTTAGAGTGAAGACAAGTGTAGCAGAGAACTTACCCAATCAACGATGGATGTAGAATGGGTGAAACATATATCTTCTTTCTTTTCCCTTTTTTGGTTATGAACAAATAAAATTTGAGGTTTTTTGCAACTTCAGCAAACCTATGTTACAGAAACTAATAAACAACTATTAGGGTCATATTTTGGATTATTGTTTCAAGAGTTTTCCAGCTAAACCTGCTCAAAATCACACTGGGAAAAATTAATTAAATTTACTAGTTTTGAACTAGCAGCAAGAATGAAATCACAAACTTTTACAAACTCAGTAGGAACTGTAAAAGTTATTCTAGCCAAATTATGCATTTAAAGCCTTAATGGCCTTTAAACATAAACGTAAACATTATTCAGACTAATCTTAATTCACTCACAGATCAGAAATCTTATTTGCACTGATGCCACTTCTTCCAATGTAGACAGCTTTCATTGGTATAAAAGGAATTTCCTTAAATAAATCCCAATCTTCTTTCTAGAAGCTTCTATTCTCTTTTTCTGGTTATATTTCTTTTACCTATAAAGAACAAGTGCAACCCTACTTGGTTATATAAAACTCTCCAGATGTCAAGTATTTGAAGAGAACCAAATAACTTTAAATGCCTTTTTTGTAACTGTGCTGAATCCATTCCATTTTCTCTACCCATTTTCAAATGCATGCTAAGTGGAATACAGCAGCAAAGTCCTATTTCTTCTTGAATTCTTGAAAACATTTTTTCACTAATATAGCTTAATTTGCACATATTATTTTGATAACTACTTAAAAAATAAGCCATCTTAAATTGCTAACTTTAACTGTGCTTGTCTTCTAATATCCCTAATTCTTTTATTTAAAAATAAGTTATCCAATTTAAGCCATACCTCCCTGACTCCTTATCCTTAGGAAATTTGTATTTGATTCTAAGGTACATATCCAAATTAAATATTATATTTTTAGATTTGATCTGCAATTCCATATTCTTATTGAAGTTTTGGACCATGATTCTGTCAGAGATTCTGTAAGCAATATGTTACCACTCCAAGCATTACCTGTTTTTCAAATTTGTTAAGCATGCATTCTGAACTTGCATTAATGTCTGATAAAAATGTAGAACAGAACAGATCAGGACCTTTGACAAATGCCTTCCAGGGTGATCCCAATTGATCTATGAAGATTCATTAATCCTGAACATTATTATTAATCCACATAAATATTCTGGTCTTCACCATATTTTGTGGCATTTGGTTCCCTAAATCCCAAAAGGAATTTTGTCACAAAAGATTTCAAAGGAATAGAAATAGATTTAGTGAAATTGCCTGGGTAGATTGAGGATTAAAAAAACAAGTGTCCTGCATAGGGGCTTGTTTAAGGTAGTCAGAACAGCACTGGCGGTATCCGGGACATAGGAGATGTTAAGAATCACTTCTTGCTTGTGTGTACAAATTAGCTGGTGAAAAGTCAGAGAAAAGTGAGATGTATAAAAGGAGATAAAGGTAGCAAAAGAATGTGTGGAAAGCACCCAAAACCAGCAACAGGGAGTCAGCAAAATTACTTCACAGATAAGAGGTGCCAGTTCATATTGTTTAATGAATGGATGGATGAATGAAGCAAATGTTCTTTGATTCTTTTATAAAGACTAGAAAGTTTTCTTCAGTGGAAATTTTTAGTCATCCAGGTAGGGTATAAGGTAGCTCTTTGGATATACAGGTCTCAGTACCACCTGAAAATTTTATACCTGAAAATTAAGGTAAAATATTATCAGCTTTGTATTGTCTCCCTATTGGAAAATGAACATTTTTGTAACATTCTTTATTGGCTTGTACCTGACTATTTTAAGATTATTTTGTTCTATCTGTCTGAAGAAATTGTTTTACTTAAAAATTTTTTGAAGTATTCTACTAATAATATTTACTGAAAGATCAATGTAAATCTGGATCAGATTTCTGAAGAAGTACCAACTCATCCAATCCAAAATAGTCAAAAAAATTATAATAAAAATCCTCCATAATTCTATTGCAAAATTAACACATTTGAATTCCACACTCTACTCCCCCATAACAATATAGATTTTACTTTCTTTCATTCCATAGTGACTTTATGACCTTGTCCTTTACAAATGTTTTATTTTTTTATCACAACATTTGTAACAAAATGAAATTGTTATACCAGGAAAAAAAAGCTATCAACATAAATCCTGAGGGGCTTGTACCCATGGATGTATTTTGAAATAAGGATAAAAAAATAATGCAAAATCATAAGCTATTCAAGCCAGTTAAAGTCACTATTTATTTTTAAGGAAGCTTACATTAAAATATATTAGTTTTCTTTCCTTGTCACTTTGTCATTGACTAAGTATAATATCAGGATGGACACAATGGAGGTAAATGGAAATTTCAAGGGAAAAATTGCCTTTCTTGAAGAGTATGCTTCCCTCATAAATGGTGATATCAACTTATGAAAATAAAAATGTTCATTATTTTCTTGGAAAGTTCTTATTATGGTGAAAATTGCTGAAGTCATAATGTTTGCCATAAAAGCCTTTTCATCTGAGATGCTAAATGGAATATTGAAGAAAAAGCCTTGTGGAAAAATACTAGAGGAGTCATTTAACATTTACCATCTGCACATTCTTTGTGATCCAAGGCCATGCAATTTTCTGCAGAAAGAAGAAAGGGAAACTTAATACATCTTATATACCTAACAGAGCTGCTCTCTAAATGAACCTAAGATATATAGCTGAGTGTATTTAAATTTTAAAATTGACTGAGTGAGACTCGTAGCTGAAAATTCATTCTGTTCTTGATTTACCAATTTTTCACCTTATGCCTTGCAGCAAATTGTAAATATTTAATTTTAAATTCAACTCAGCTTATTGGTGGAGGATGGGGATGGGAGGGAAGGGCATTAAAAGTGAGAGAGACAATGGCATTTTATGGCCAGTAGATTTAATATAAGTAGGACTCTCAACATTATAGGGGGAAAAAAAGGGCTATCAACAATACTCATTTAAGAAAGACTTTTCATATTAATAAGGAAGTGAATGATGAGTGAAGTGTAAAATCTAACAGGTGAAACAGGAAAAATGACTTGCTTTTGTTTAAATACGTTCTAAAATTGGTTTTCTCCCTGTATGAACCTTCATGTATATTCAAAGTAAGTTCCCTGACTGTACATGAAAGACACGCAGGTTAGTACAACTCTTTACTCCTCTGTTGCATCCTCTTCTGAGTCATTATCCCTGACACTGGAAGACATGTTACTTAGCCAGTTCCACAAACCAGAGACCATCTTAGCGGAAGGTGAAACCTGATGCAATCATTTATTTCTATCAATATTTGATAATGGATCTAATGAAAATGAGAATTTCTACTTATTAGAATTCCTATGTCTTCCAAAGCCAATGATTCCATACTGAACAAAGCAAATTAAAAGCCTTTGTTCCAAAAAAAAAAAAAAAGAGAGGGAGAGAAAGGAAGGAAAGAAAGCAGAAAAAAAGAAAGAGCAACCACTGTTTAAAATTAGTGAGAATCAACATCAACAGTAAAACTTATAGAGAGAACTATTGAAGTGATTGAGAGAAGTTTCAGCTTTTAAGATATCAACCTTTAAACTGTAAATTTTTTCTTCTTGGAAAAGAATACCTGCCTTCAAATCATTTTCTCTGTATAGGGAATACATAATTCGATCCACTTTACTTTTTCCCATATGTAAAGAACCTATCTTTCTTTTTTTTTTATATATATTTATTTATTTATGGCTGTGTTGGGTCTTCGTTTCTGTGCGAGGGCTTTCTCCAGTTGTGGCAAGCGGGGGCCACTCTTCATCGCAGCACGCGGGCCTCTCACCATCGCGGCCTCTCTTGTTGTGGAGCACAGGCTCCGGACGCGCAGGCTCAGTAATTGTGGCTCACGGGGCCAGTTGCTACGCGGCATGTGGGATCTTCCCAGACCAGGGCTCGAACCCGTGTCCCCTGCATTGGCAGGCAGACTCTCAACCACTGCGCCACCAGGGAAGCCAGAACCTATCTTTCTGATTGACCCTGGAACACACTTAGAATTTTGAGAAAATAATCTTTTTCAAGTCCAGAAGATTTATGGGCTTCTGCTGACACAAAGCATCCCACTGGGAAATGGAGTGAACTATAGGAATGGAGGTGACTAGGAATAAATAGAAGAGAAAAGTTGAAACTAAATCATGGTACTTGAAGGCATGTGCCTTTAGGAGTCAAACCGTATGAGAAGAGCATGTATTAATTCCAGATAGGTTTCCACAGTGGCAGCTGTAAAAAGCAGTGAATTAGCTGCCAAATATTTCATTGTTTCTCAAGCAATTTTATTTCTAGTATGTCAGAAACTAATTTTGTGGAGAGAATCATCTGTTTTCAATGATTTTGACCAGTGAAACAAGCAATAAACCTGTGAAACTGAGGCATCATTTCACCTATCCAGAAACCTCTTATGTACTTATTAGAGTCAAGATGTTTGTGTGATTTTAATTCTCAGTCAAAGAACCTAAAACTTACCCTCTGAAATCTCCTGAGATAGAAGGGGTAGACTTTTCCTTCTAATAGAAGTCCCTTCCCTTTAAAGGATCAGCTACTGACAGAGTCCAGGGCAACTGCAATGCTGATGGGTCATTTATAAAGTTAACCATCAGAACATAAAGTCCAATATCTTTCCCATGGATAGCATAATTCTAATTAGCCTTCTCCCATGGGATCTATGGTTTACTTTGTTGTCTAGTGTATGTGAGGTGTAGGCACCATCTCTATTTGTGTACCTGCACCTCACTGTAATAGAGGCAGAGAGAGAGCTAGATAGGGTTGGGATTATTAATCACAAAGTTTCTGAAGCGCTACAGTGGAGTTGCCAGCATGGCCATGACCTCTTTTTCATAATGCTCTAACTAATCACGTAATGACGTTGTATATGAAACACACTGAGTATGTCAAGTATATGTCGGCAGAGGCAGGACAGGAACACTGGGCCATTTTCAAAAAGACTAATGCCTGAGTGAGAGTTTACACTGTGTCTGATGCTGAGAGTCATGAGTGTAGCAGGTTGGGAGAAGAGTTGAACTTTGCTCAGGCTCTAAGTTGAGAGGAGGAACCAAACGAGTGCCTTACAAAAATGACAGTTTGAGTTTACTTTGAGGATGTTAACAAGGGATATACCTATCAACTCAGAAACAAAAGTTCAAATCTGGTCTTCTCTGTCTGGCTCAATAGAGGGTCATAAGATAGAGGCTTGAAACATGCAGATTAGAAAGAATGAAACTAACTGTTAGGAATGCTGTAAAACTGTCTGGATTCCCATGAAAGAATAAGGGTATATCTAGTTCAAAGTGTGCTGCTTCAAACACTGACATTGCACAAATGGTTATTCCAGCAATACTTGGAAGGTTAATATCATTTGAAAAGATATTAGCCATAAGGAATGTTGAGAGCTTAAATGTGTAATTGTTTCAGTGATCCACATCTTGCTAATACCCCAGATAGGTTTTGCATAAGGCGACTGCTGTTGCAGTATTAAGTTTCCCATTCCAAATCTTGCTCTAGCTATTTCAAGTACTTAAGGATAGATGAGAAATAAATGTACATGAAAATGGTCCCTTACAAGAATCCCTTAATGGAGAAAATCTGACTTTTTATGATAAAAGTTATCTAAAAATACATCAAATATATATTAATTAAAAATTATTTTATATGACTAACCTCTAGTAGTAGAGTTTAACAAGAGCTATTTCTATTATTATAAAAATAATACATAGTCATTATAAAAATAGAAAGTAAAAATTATAAAGGAGTGGAAAATAAAAAATAATTCTGCCACCAGAGGAAACCACTAGGTATACATTAGCATATTTTATTGTAGTACTTTCCTTGTGTGTTTTATAGTTTTAAAGAGAAACACTGTGATGGTTACATAATGGGATATACAACAAATGGAATGAGATCTATATATGGCAATATGGATAGTTCTCAGGAACATATTCTTGATATTAAAAAACAAAACAAGTTGCAGAACATTACATATTATAGTATGATATCATTATGATACCATTTATATAGATTTTTTTAAAACCTATAATATATAACATATTTACATATGCATGTTCATGGTATACATCATATATATAGTGTGTGCATATAAAATAATATAATACAATATAAATTACTAGATCTTTTATAATTTCTTTATAAAATGATTTTACACAGATTGATTGTTTATCTTTTTTACCATATATCTTTTAAAAGACTACTGACCATTCATTTGCATTTTTTTAAAATTAATTTATTTATTTAATTTATTTTTGGCTGTGTTGGGTCTTCGTTTCTGCGCGAGGGCTTTCTCTAGTTGTGGCGAGCGGGGGCCACTCCTCATTGCGGTGCGCGGGCCTCTCACTACTGCGGCCTCTCTTGTTGCAGAGCACAGGCTTCAGATGCGCAGGCTCAGCAGTTGTGGCTCATGGGCCCAGTCGCTCCGCGGCATGTGGGATCTTCCCAGACCAGGGCTCGAACCCGTGTCCCCTGCATTGGCAGGCAGATTCTCAACCACTGCGCCACCAGGGAAGCCCCCTACATTTTGGTTTTCGGTATCTAGCACTTGCATACCTCTGAACTTTCTTGCCAACTAGGAATAGCATATGTTGGGAAAAATGAGGTGAAAGCAGAGTTCTATTGAGGAGTCCTAAAGTAAATTCAGAGTTAATATGATTTTCAAAATCATATTAAAAAATCAGTATGATTTTCACTCTCCTTTGCCTATTACTACCAAACCACTGTTAAATCCCAACATCTCAGTTTTAGTTTAACTATTCAAAAAATAACAATAATATATATATTTACTTGTTCACTGTACCACAGAGAAGAAGATAGAAATAAAAGATGAGATGGTTTGAGGTGTAAGGGTGTATTCTCAAATGAAATTAGGTGCTTGTTAGGGAATGTTCTTTTTCTTATCCTTTTAATTCCCTTCATTTGAATATTATTTCTTTTTTGTGCTTCCTTTTTATTAATTTTCTTCTCTCAGCTTTCATTTTCCTCCTTTTACCCTTTACTATCTTTTTAGATGTCCAAGAGTTTGGAGGAACAAAAGAAGTTAAGAATGATCTGGGGCAGTGGGATGAAAAACTGAAGTATACCCTTTTAACTTGAAGCTTGAAAATAGCTGTAAGTGTTAAATAAAGTATTAAATAATAACAAGAAAAGAAAAGAATAAACCTAAGACCAATAACTTTGTTAGAAATAAATCACAGATATGATAAATGGGACTGAAAAATTCAAGGAAATTGTGAGAAAATTATACCTTTTGTGTGTGTGAATAACTACTAGGAACATTGTGTATATTCACTGGTTCTTTCAAAAAGAAATGAAAGCCATTTGAAAGGTATAGGGACTTATCTCCTAATACAAAGAAGTACTCAGGTCTTTCCATGTAAAATGATGACATTTCACCCATTTTCTCTGCTCTTTTATTTTTTTCAAAGCACCTGGAAGAAAAAAATTAAACTTAAAGAAAAAAAGGCTTTGTGTAAACTTGTCAGGTGCAATTTTATTGAAGGAGGCAGCTATGCACATTGCTATTAAAAAGAGTTTGTCAAATGTCAGGAAAACGGTTGAATCCTGAAACAAAGGGAAAGTTTTTTTTTCTGTTTGTTTTTTGGGTTTTTTTGCTTGTTTGTTTGTTTGGTTTTTTACATGAATCATCCTGATTAGTATAATATCATTCAAGCAAAATATAATAATGCTAGATTTCTTAATTTAGTTGAAAAACTGAAATATTTCTAGCCAGGTTACCTACCTGTTTGTTCTCTTTCAAAAATTAGTCCTCAAATTTAGTAGTGAATCAAAATTAGACAAGCAGTTCATAAGCACTTTTTGTGTGCCTATAATACTCTGACTGTTGGGTTCCATGACACACACCAAAGTTCTTTGGAAGGGAAACTAAAAGCAAAATATGAATGCCTTTCCAAATGTATCTACACTGTATGTGCTCTCTGATGAACTATATTTAATGTTAGCAAGTCACAAAATTTTAGAACTCGTTGTATACTGTTGACTGAAAAAATGCACAATCTAAAATTTTTGAGTTAAGTTTTATTTGGGGACCTTACTAAGGACTATAGCCTGGGAGAGAGCCTCTCAGATAGCTCAGAGGAACTGCTCTAAAGACCAAAGATGTAAAGGAGTAGTCAGGATATGTGGGAGTTTTCGCTGAAAAAGCAAAAACAAAAACATGTAGTCAAACATCAAAAGATTACTGCTAATCACAAAAACCAGACATCTTAAGTTAATGATTTTAGTGCTTTTCTATATATGGGAAGATGCAAGAGTCTGGGCTCATTGAAATTATTCCTTAGATATGCACCTTAACTATTCTGGGCCAGTATCTACAGCATAGAATGTTTCCTGTTTTTCTTCAAACTGAATTCCCCTCAGGGGGCACCATGGCAGGGGCTGGGCGGTGGGAAGGTGGGCAGACAGCTGCAGTGGCTGATAACTTGATGGCAGGCAACATTCCCTTTCCACAGTACTTAGCAACAAGTCTAATACATCTGGAACAATGCTTGTGGGAAGAAAACTCTTCAATTTCCATCATAACTAAACTAGCACATTGTTTTGTTATTTCAATTTTTCCTAAAGCAAACATCTGAGAAAAATTAATTTTACTAAAAGGCAAGGCATTTAAACACAGGGAGTATCAAAGAGTTGATTTTCTTATTACATTTCCAATCCAATTCAGCAAGTTTACCCTAGGTTTCTATTAAAGATGTATGGTTTTAAGAATATACTTCTTTATATCTGAACAATAATAAACATTCTTTAATAATCAATAATAATCAAACATTTTTGTGCACAAACCTCCTGCTTCCTAGAGGCTTAGACTATTATGTCTTATATTAAAACTATGTTTTTTTTTCCCAGATACATAACTAGACTATATTTCCCATTGGATGTATCATATGTCTGCGCTATAACTAAATAAACAATATTAGAAGTGATGGGAGCCATGGCCCACATAAATCCTCCATGGGTAATCTTCCATACTCTATGTTTCTGCTAGTTGATTAGAGAGGACCCACAAGCACCCAAATGGATGAACTTGAAGTTCTGAATGACCACACAGAATGTTCCTCAACCAGAAACACTTACGTTGGACTGTAGTGTGAACTAGAAATAAATATATGTTGTATTTAGCTACTGAGAATTCAGCTTTTATCTGTTATATTAACTAGTGTTACTTACCTTACATCCTCACATGCCTTTTTGATCACAGGGCAACATCATTTATCTCAAACATTCTCATCAAAATTTGGGCAGTGTCTTTTTTTTTCTCTAAATTCTGTTTCTTCTACAGTTTTGGTATAATATCTTTATTTCTATCCAAGATCTCTACTGCACCATATTTTTTCAAGTCATCTTCATACATGTTATTTTTTAGATTATCAAGCAACTTCTAGTTTAGCTCTAGTTAGGCCCTTTTATCTCTGCTCCAATATTCCCACCCATCCACTCTTTACTCTGAAGTCAGAGTAATCTTCCTATTATAAAAAACATCTCAAATAACTCCCTTGCTTAAATATATCAAAGGTTCTTAGTTTCCTTGAACATAAATGCCATATGCCTAAGCATGTAATATAAAGCCTTTTGCTATCTGGATCCTGATTACTTTTCCCATCTCAATTTTTGCCTTCTTAAAACCTAGTTCCTAAACAGAATATATTACCCACTCTTTAGCTTGCATATGTCCAGAGTATCCTCAGGATGCAGTCAAGATGTTTCCTTGAGTTTTCAGACTCCTCATAAATTTAGGCTAAATAGCCTTTGGGAGAATCCCATCGAATGGGGTGCTTACCACTGTCTTAGCCTCATAGCTTGCTTTAATTTCCCATTAATCCATAAACTTCAGGGACTACATTTTCCATTATTATATCTCTAATACTTAGCATAATACTTGGGATACAACTGATATATAGTGATTTTTTTAAAGAATAAATTTAATTAAGATAGAATGTACTAAAGTATACAAGCATAATTGATTGAACAACTAAGTATAACTCAAAATGTAGTGAATTAGACACTAGAATCTGCTCATAGTAGTAATATGATGAGAAGAATCCTAAGCAAACTTGGGTTCCAATCTTGACTCTAGTACTTTTCAGGAATGTTACAGCATTCTAAGCCACAGTTTCTTAGCCAAGCAGAGCTGATAATGCCAAACTTATTCCCTGTTCCAAGAATGAGTATTAAGTATGTAGATGTGTGTGATAGATGATTAATTGAAGGTAAATATCAGCACTGCTTATGTGTACTCAATAACTAAAACTTAAGAGATTTGAATATAGGCAAATAAATGAAATATAGAAATGTACCTACACACACACACACACACACACACACACACACACACACACGTATATAAAAGCCCTGGAATAGAAGGCAGGGTTCTCATACTCTGCTATCAGGTATGCACAAAATTAGACGTGTAACAATAAATATGACCCTTAAATTTTTGAGATCCCAATTTTACTATTATTGATAATATTGAATAATTTATATGTTAAATATGTATTGAGCATACTATGTATCAGAAACTGTATTATGTTTTGGGGGGTAAAGTGGTGCGTAAGATAGATAAGCTCCTGACATTTAAAGGTCTTGGACCCTCATGGGGGATACAGATAAGTAAACATAACATTGAAGTAAATGTAACATATGACAAAAGTGCCATGGAGAGCAAGCACATGGAAAGGGTCTCTTAAGCTATACTTGAGAAATTATCTTCAAGAAGTGACATATAAGGTGAGGCATTGAGACTCAGTAGCCATGGTCCTGAATGACATTAGTTGGAGATTGGGAAGACCATTCCAGTTATAAGGGGCATCATGAGGAAACATCCACAGAAAGCAGAGGCATGGCATAATAAAGAGAATGAAACTAGGTAAATCTGACTGGGGAACAGCAGTCAGGCTAGGCTAGTGTGGAGACGTGGCTGCAGAAGTAGGCGGGAGCCAGGTGACAAAGATTTGGGAGCCATTTTATGAGTCGTATAGAAATAATGTTTTAACAGAAGGTGACGTGTTCAGCTGTGTGTTTTTGAAAAATTATTCTGCAAAGAAAGTGTTCGATTCAGGTAAACTTGAGTAGCAAGACCTATTAGGAAACACTTTTCAATAGTTAAGGAGGGATATAGTGGTGGCCTCAGTTTAGGTAATGGTTTTAGGAACAGAGAGATACTGTTAAAGTATAATTCTCAAAATGTTATAACTTTCATCCTAATAAAGAATAAACACAGGACAGAGTTTTTATTCATTTAATTGTTGGGGAAGCATTAATATGATAAAGATAGTGAAAAAAAATTTTGAGGAACTGGCTATCTGTAGGCACTCTTTTTGAAAAGAAGGATGTGAAAATCAGATTGTCAGGTGAGATGCAAAGCTGGTTAATGTCTGATAGGGTGATAAAACCAAATCTTTTGCCATCATTTTATTCCAGACAGATTTCTTCAAGTTACACAGTTTCATACTGTCTGGGCTCCAAATGCAGACACAGTCTCCTAGATAGTTAAATGCCTTGATTAAGCCCAATAGAAAAATGCCTCTATATGACTCTGAAAGTTCATGCCATTCTTTTGTCCATTTCTGAGTTTTGGATACATTTTTAAAAATACATATGTATTTCAGATACTCTTTAAGAATAGTGTGAATATTGGTAATTAATTAGATATTAGGGTCCTGGAGATGGAGTGATTAAAAATGATGTCCAAGCTTCAATGTTGCACAACTAATAACTAATTGGATGGATGAAAAGTCATTCACTTACACAGAAAATGGAATAAGGTTTTGGGGAAGGAGGGTTTATTGTTTTGGGAGAAAAAAGGCCTAAGAATGCATAAGTAAAGAAAAAATTCACTCTAGTGCCCAAACAGAAGCCAGTTTGCAGTCAATAGATAAGGAAACAAACTGAAGATGTGGAGGCTGTGGGTGTAGAGAAATCGTTCAGGGCCTTTGATTGTGACAGGCAAGGGACGAGAGAGATATAGCAGTGGTTTGAAAAAGATACACATTTAATTTAAAAAAAGGAAAAAGTAGGACTATATGACTTCTTTGTTCTTACCTTTTTTTTTTAATTTTAAGAAACTAAAGAAGTTGTTCTTTATGCTAGGGTTGCTTTCTAAATGTCTTTTTTTGTAACTCGCCAACAATTATTTCACTGAAATCCTAGTAATGGTTCATTTCTTGTTTTATATCTTCATACCCATCCCTTCCCTCACACAATGTAATTTATGTGATTTGCCATATATAGAACCCTGCAAATGAAAATCAAACCAATGAAAAATCACAATTGTGAGATGAGCCATCTGATGGCAGCATTTTATAGGAATGACTCGTAACATCCTACTACAAACAGCCTAAAAGTGTCCTCATTCCTATTCTTCTAATGGCCTGGTTGTTCAAGTTTCTCCATAACTTTGTGACTTATCTCATATTTTATTTATTGAAATTTACTTATTGTTTAATGTGTTTCTGGTTGTTTAATTTATAATGAGACTGTTTCTTTGCTTAGAGTCAAATAAATTTAATGAATATAAAAATATGCACCTTAAAGTAGGTTGTTGCTAGAGATAGATGCTGAAACATGAAAGGGGCAGGGGTAAGATACTATGAATGGTAATAAGGATTCACCTGATCTCCACTCCCAATTCATAATTTGACAAATCTTGATATTTATTATGTAAGCAGCTCAAAACTGGTTTGTTGTTTTGTTTTGCTTTGTTTCTTGGAAATCAAGGTTATAGATTTAATAGGGCCATGACTTTAGGACATTTACTAGAAAGTCAGAATGTTGGTGGGTGTAACACTATTTTTCGTTAGTTATAATATAATCCCACAGTCTTTTATCTTCCCAAGCAAGCCTAGCTAAATTAGAAAGGAAATAATACACAGCTTTGTTAAATTAGAGTCTTTCTATCTGTGGCCAGCAATACAAAACAGAGAAATCAGATAATCATGATCTTAAACTCAAAATTCTGAATTCATACTTCCATGTTAAATTTAGTAGGCAAAGAAAAGAGGAAGAAACCACAAGAGAAAAAAACCATGGGATCGGGGAGGAGCAAAAGAGAAGAAAGCAGATTTCCAATGTACCTCCCAATCTTTACAGTCCCTGACTCAGAGGAAATAAGTACCCTTCTTGTAAGACACCATCTACTTGGATGCAACTTTGGGGAAAGAGGTAGATCACCTTTTGATTTACAGTACTCTTGGTCGACATTTACAACACTCTTGATCTCCAAGGTGTTGAGAGGAACACAATTATAAATAGAACGTGGGGACTGACCTCAAAGTATATCTAATCTGTCAGAATAGGAGTTTGGAAGGAAATAACAGGTCAAAAAGTTTCTGGTAGACCTAACAATACTGCTAGGTAAAGTATGCATCTGTGTGTCATTAAAATAAATGCAAAGCATTTGGTATCTGAATACTGCTTTTACATGGGGAGAGAAAAGTCTATGTGAAGGAGCCGACAATTTATAGAGCTCATGAGTTTGGCAACAATTTCCTGCATTAACATAGTAGACATTTAAATATTTAAGTATTTAAATATTTTAAATATTTAACAAGGATTGCATTGTCCCCACCCAATAAAAACAGAGAATCAATGAATATATATTCAATATTCTACTACAGGTAGGAATACAATTTTTATAGTAATATGTTGTGTTACGAAGTGTTTAAAAGTGCGTGTGTATGTGTGTGTGTCTGTGTGTGTATTCTGTCAAGCAGGGTAACGTGGAATGCAGTATTGATTGTTTTTTAGCTTATCCAGATGTAAAGTTTTTGTCATTTAGGTTTGTAAAGATATCCCCATTAGCATGGATACTATTCATAGTTTTTAACTCTATGATTTATTAGTGGTAAAATTGCAGAGTATTTCCCATTTTCTTTATTGTCATCATCATTATCTTCATAATCATTATCACAGCAGCAGTAACATACATTTTTGTGTTCATTATGTTTTCATCATCCTGCTTTTCCTCAAAGTTGCAAACGAGTATGAATTACATCCTGCCCTCAAGGGATTTTAAGTTATATGCTAAGTTAAAGATACATAAAGATGATCTTTATACTGATACCAGGTACAAAGCTTTTTTCTCCTCAATGCCTAGCAATGCATCTGAGATATATAACGGGAGATCAAAAATGTGTGTTGAATTATGGAAATAATTCTGTCTAGATAATAGAATGTTATTCAACACTAAGAGAAATGAACTATTTAGCTATGAAAAGAAATGAAGGCCTCTTAAAAGGACTCTTTTACTAAGTAAAAGAAGCCAATCTGAAAGAGCTACATACTGTTTGATTCCAACTATATGACATTCTGGAAAAGGCAAAACTGAAGACAGTAAAAAGATCAGCAGTTGCCAGTGGGTGGAGGGAGGAGAGGGATGAATAGGTTAAGCACAGAGCAGTGAAAATACTCTGTATACTATAATGATGGATACTTGTCCTAATACATTTGTTCAAACCCATAGAATGTACAACACCAAAAGTGAACCCTAATGTAAACTATGGATTTGGGGTCATTATGATGTGTCAACGTGTTCATTAATTGTAAGAAATGTGCCACTCTGTTGGAGGATGTGGATAAAGGAAGCAGCTATGCACGTGTAGGGTCAGGGAATATAGGAAAATCTCTGTACCTTTCTCACAATTTCGCTGTGAACCAAAAACTGCTCTAAAATATATTCTTTTTAAAAAATCACAAATATTTGGGAGATCTTTAGTAAATAAACCTCAAAAACACTTTTGAATGAATGAATGAATACATGAGTGAATGACTAAAGGAATGATTCATTTCAAGCTCTGTTGTCAAAGACCTTGACAGTCTATTCATGGAGTTTATTTGATAGAAATTCTGTCCATGGAAGCAAATAAGGAAGCAAATCAATTGATATAAAAGAAAATTTAACTTGACAGCAATGTGGACAATGGAGTAGAGGAGGGTGAGCTTGGAGGCAAACAATCCAGTTAGGAGATTTGTGCAATAATCCATGAATTATTGTGTGTTTTCCAGCCACATAGCAAAGATTGTTGGCATGATGATTTAATTATCTTTGCTAGCAGCAAGTTCAGTTAGTAAGATGAAGATTCCATTCCTTTTCCTTTAAAATATTTGAGAAAAATTAATATAATTTGTGGCTTGTTTCCATCATATAAAGGGTATTATTTTATGTAAGTAGAATTAGATTCTAGTATGAAGTAAGCAGGGATGTTAATTTCTAAAGTAAGCAGGGATGTTAACTTCTAAGTGTATATTTACATAGTGTTTGTTCAATTATCTTTTTTTTTTTTTTTAACTTTAGGATATTAAAGTAAACTGTTGTTTAAACACAATTTTGTCCTAGCTTTAGTGAACACAAAGATAATGGCAGGGTAATTTGACAAATAGATTGGAGTTATAAAGAAATATAAAATCATTTTTAAGAATTGGGTGAGCCAAGTGTAATTGATTCTTGTATGTGATCAGTGTACTGACGAAGAATCCACCAGCAATCAAATACTCCATTCTTTTCTAAATTAATCTTAACGAGAAAGGAAAAATAATTTGCTTAGTGGAGAAACACTAGAATAGAAATGAGTTCACATGAGAGTAGAATGCTTTCAGTCTTTGATTTGTTCTGAGGAAACTTATTCAGGACACTGAATAGCTTTTCTCTAATTGAGTATGTTGAGTGGGTGTGTGTGTGTGTGCTTGTGTGTGTGTGTGTTATTTTTACATGTATTCTTTTTTTTTAATTAATTAATTTATTTATTTATTTATTTTTGGCTGTGTTGGGTCTTCGTTTCTGTACGAGGGCTTTCTCTAGTTGCGGCAAGCGGGGGCCACTCTTCATCGCGGTGCGCGGGCCTCTCACTATTGTGGCCTCTCTTGTTGCGGAGCACAGGCTCCAGACGCGCAGGCTCAGTAGTTGTGGCTCATGGGCCTAGTTGCCCCACGGCATGTGGGATCCTCCCAGACCAGGGCTCGAACCTGTGTCCCCTGCATTAGCAGGCAGATTCTCAACCACTGCGCCACCAGGGAAGCCCTACATGTATTCTTATAAAATTATCATGGTGGGAAGTTTATGTATGTCAAACTTGGTTTTCTTAGTGATTCTTATTCAACCATTTAAACTAATTCTGCAGAAAAACATGTTTATGTAGCATCTCTTTCCTCTATTGCAGAAGGATGTCTTCTCTCCCTTTCCTTCTCACTCTCCATATCCTACTCACTTTCCTAGCAAACATACTTAGAAAACACATGTACCTATACATTGCATTGTTAAATTTAAGAATGTGAAAATGAAAATGATCACAATTAGAAAGCACCATTTATTGAACAAACATGTTCAGAGTACTTATTCAATACTGTAGTGAAAAAATTTAAAAGACAAGACGATTTGAGTTAGTTTATTTGCTGGAATTTCACATGACATTTTTGACAAATGAGAGTGGAATAATCTCTTGCCAACAGGACATGGGCTCTATCTAGTGGTGTTTAGACCCGCTTGTACCAGTTCCCAAGATTTGATTGTGTACATCAGTTCCCATCCCTGCATGATGTCCTTTCTGTAGTCTGAAATCAGCTGTGGTGGGAGTATTTTCATTAAGGAAATCAGCAAACACTACAAATCAGGGCTTCTTCCCACCCCCATCCTGTTTTTAAACCTTTCCAACACATCACTGATTTTCTTCTGGTTTTAATAACAATAATCCATTCACCTCTCTTATCCAAGCTCCTCTGAGATGAATGAATGAGTTTACGATTGCACATAGTGGCTGTCAAAAAGAGTTTTTCATGAGCACAGTCATCTATGTCAGTGGCCTCCAAACATTTTGACCATGTTTCTGTCAATTAAAAAAAAAGTTGCATACTCCCTAATATATGCATATTTATTTAATTGCAAGTTGAAGGGTGTATGTACCTCACTCTGTTAATAATTTACTACACACAAAAAAGCAAAAACCATGTGTACAAGAATGTGTCAAAATAAAATAACATTTTAAATTAGTGATTCTATTTTTATGTATTGACTTTACAAAGCTTTTGGTCTTTACTATTATAAGTAATTTAGTATTTTATAGAGAAATGCACTTGTAATTTTGCTATTATTTCTGAATATTCAGCTTTAACACACTGGGAAAGTAATTTGAAGGTTTGTTTTTAAGTTTAGTTTATTTTGATAATTGGTTGTATTAGCTGTGATACCTGAAAATGAGACTTCACAAATATATATAATATATACAAGTACATACAAATAGAAAAATATTGAGTAAACTTAAAAGTATTACTTTGTAAATCTGTGGTATAAGTATGTAAAGACTTTTGTTAAAATTGAGAGGTTAAAATCCTATCCTCTTGAATGTTGCTTTTATGAATTTATCTGAAAATATATGTATTCTATATAAATTACAAATTGCTTCAAAGTCTCTCGATAATGTTAATTCTGAAACATTTTATTTTTTATTTTTTTTAATTTTTTTGTTTTAATTTATTTATTTTATTTATTTACTTTTGGCTGCATTGGGTCTTTGCTGCCGCACGCAGGCTTTCTCTAGTTGCAGTGAGCTCGGGCTCTAGAGCGCAGGCTCAGTAGTTGTGGAGCACGGGCCCAGTTGCTCTGTGGCATGTGGGATCTTCCAGACCAGGACTCGAACCCGTGTCCCCTGCATTGGCAGGCGGATTCCTAACCACTGAGCCACCAGGGAAGCCCCAACATTTTAAATAGATTAGAATATATTTTCAACTTTTTTAGGGTATAGATTTAAATGTATTGTTTTAAGTCATACACATTATTTTAGCTAACAAAATGGTAAAATGTTGGGAAATATTGAAATAGTCATATCAAAAGCGTTTCTTATTAACGGAAATTTCTTTCACAAAACATTATTTTCTCATTTTCAAATAGTGACCTTTAAATTGTATTTACGTTTTCAAAAATTTCTACCAAGTAATATACTACTAATAGACATTTATCATCAAAAAAGATTCAATAAAAGTGGAAAACATATTTATTTTTTAAACTGCCACTCATTTTTACTCAATTATTTTAACCACTGTTCCAGAAGATAACCAGCCTACTTCTCTGTGGTTAAAAAGATTTTCCCAGCTGTTCTCTATGTCCTTATAACATTATGAAAGTCTACTATACATTTTAAAGATCTCATTTTGTGAAATTAATGACCTAGATATTGACAGGTATAATGTATGCATCTTTGACATCTACCTGTGTAGAGGAACAATAGCTATTCGCTAAAAAGTGTCGTGATATTAATGCGTGGTATGATCTCTTTGTACCCTTAGCCTAGACCATTTAGCTTTTTCCCAAAATATTTTAAAAATTTTATTTACTTTAAAAGACATTCATTTTCCAGTGCATTTTTCCATTAGCAGCTTACAAAAAGCACTTCTTGATGTATTAGTTTATGAAACAAAGTCTAGAAAATAAAATGAGACACATTAAAAATATCTGGACTGTCAGGTAGACCTCCCACAGTGCATAATTTTCCTAAAACTTGTTTCTTTAAATCATCAGTAATACACTCTAGCACCTGTCAAAAGTGCATACTGACAAAATAATGCATTTTTATTTGTTTCTATTTTGTTTTCTGTATATTAGTTTAGCTAATTTTACTGTTCCAGTAAAGCGAATGTTTCAGCAATGCTATAAGGCCTTTGCCATTTGTTATCCAGTGAGAAACATGAAAAAAAATTCATTATTTTTCTGCAGTATTGCCATTGGGTTTTTGCTTTCTGTTTTAGTGACTGTCCAATAAGAAACAATGACCCTGCCATTTCTTTTAACAGGTAACATATTCTGAAATATTTATTATTATCCTTTATTACTAGTTTCTTTAAAGGAAGATTAAGTTAATTCTCCATTTTCTAAACATTGGTTAAGACTAGAGAACATGGACTTCCCTGGTGGTACAGTTGTTAAGAATCCGCCAGCAGGGGACACGGGTTCGATCCCTGGTCCGGGAAGATCCCACATGCCGCGGAGCAACTAAGCCTGTGCACCACAACTACTGAGCCTGTGCTCTAGAGCCCGTGAGCCACAGCTACTGAGCCTGTGCGCCACAGCTACTGAGCTGTGAACCACAACAAGAGAAGCCACCGCAATGAGAAGCCCGCACACCGCAACGAAGAGTAGCCCCCACCCGCTGCAACTAGAGAAAGTCTGCGTGCAGCAACAAAGACCCAACGCAGCCAAAAATAAATAAATAAATTTATTTAAAAAAAAAGACTAGATAACATAATCTGTAAACAAACTTAACAGGATACATAGAAACTGTCTTACAATGCAGCATACAGAAAGCGAGGGAAGATGGCCCTCATAACTCCTCTGCCTATGGAAACCCACTACTTCCTTAAGGATATCCCACATACCAACAGCCCATGTGATTACCTAAGGAGACTACTTCTATTTTGGCATTAAATATTACTAAAGTCTAAGTTCTATCTTAGTTTAGGTAAAAAAAAAAAAATAGAAGGCTTAATATTTACCCTCTATACCACAATGCTTCATTTTGTGCCTTGAAAACAACTCTTTTGTGTAATTGAATGAATTGACTGGTAATTCAATGACTCTCAAATGTCATGTATGTAAGAAATAGCCTGGGATACTTTAAAATGCATATTCTCAAGCCCTACTCTAGACGTACTGAATTAGAACTATTGGGAGGTGGGCAGGTGTTAAAACCAGATAGCCTAAATTTGGAAAAAAACACCAGATGGCTCTTTATAAATACTCCATAAATTACACATTGATACATATTGACATGGAGTAAGAAAAGTTAAATCAACAGAGTCAAGCATATGAGGACATATGACTCATAAAAAGCTTAGGGTCAAATAGAGATAGGTTGTTTTCCCAACATATATTTGCAACATGCTATTCTGAGGGATGTTATAGGTAGACAATATAAATAGCTCCAAGAATGTTTTGTGTAAAATCAGGGAGATAATATATAGTGCCCAGCATTGCGTATTACCTTATGGATGAAAAGAATCACGAGAAATAAAAACGCTATTTTATAGATAGCTAGTGGGAAGCAGCCGCATAGCACAGGGAGATCAGCTCAGTGCTTTGTGACCACCTAGAGGGGTGGGATAGGGAGGGTGGGAGGGAGGGAGACGCAAGAGGGAGGAGATATGGGAACATATGTATATGTATAACTGATTCACTTTGTTAGAAAGCAGAAACTAACACACCATTGTAAAGCAATTATACTCCAATAAAGATGTTTTTAAAAAATGCTATTTTAACAGAATCATTAATACTTTTTTTTTTTTTTTACTTTTTTAGTGGTATATGTCTGTATATTTGCCATGCTACATTTTTCGTTCAATTTTAAGAAGTCTGTTTTTTTCTCTCCCTTTTAATGTTATATCCATTAGTAATAGTGAAGTTTTTACAGTGTTTCTCTTTCATTGGTTGTGCTAGTAGATAGCAAATTTAATTCAATTTAGATTACTGTAAGATAATTAGTCTTGGGATATGGGGACTGGGACATTGATCAGTTCTGCAGCACTAATGAGGAAAAATGATAACAGAAGCTACTGTGGAAAAATAATTGTCAACATCAGACCCAACACACACCTTCAGAAAAGTTAGAGAGTCACTGAGGATAAGAGATAGGGTATATTTCTGAGATGAGATTGGACATGCAGCAACATGATTACATTGAACATTTAGGCAGATGACAAGATAACAGGGCTCCCCAAAGACCAGGTGAGAGGTCAAAACTGAAGTGGATTAGGAGTTACTACTAAAAAAGATGACTACTGTTAAAAAACAAGAATAAAAATCTGTCTTGGGCTTCCCTGGTGGCGCAGTGGTTGAGAATCTGCCTGCCAATGCAGGGGACACGGGTTCGAGCCCTGATCTGGGAAGATCCCACATGCTGCGGAGCAACTAGGCCCGTGAGCCACAATTACTGAGCCTGCGCATCTGGAGCCTGTGCTCTGTAACAAGAGAGGCCGCGATAATGAGAGGCCCGCGCACCGCTATGAAGAGTGGCCCCCACTTGCCGCAACTAGAGAAAGCCCTCGCACAGAAACGAAGACCCAACACAGCCAAAAATAAAAAATAAATTAAAAAAAAAAAATCTGTCTTACCATGACATCACAATTGGCTCAGCCCTTAAGGCAGACATCTGATCTTAAGAAAAAGTTAAAGACTCTGAACTAAGGTAAAGTGAATTCAACGTTCTTAAAAGACTAAATTATCACACCTTTGGAAATTAGATACTGTATATTCAGATTCTTTAACTTTGAATTAAGCTTTAACCTATGTATGTTTTCAGTTTTTAATTATTTTCTTTATTTCCAGTAACAAAGTGTATGACATATAGTTATGAAAATATGCAGTGATATAAAACACGTTAAATAACATACACATCTATATTATGAACAAAATCTTCTAGAAAATGTTAGGCAGAAGAATTTTGATATAGCTAAAGGAATCAGCCTAGTTTACTATCCAGAACTTTAGGAGAATAGTCACACTTATTTTTGAAAGAACACTAATTTCATAACCCTTAAAATCTAAGCTAGGAAAAGATATGACTGAGCAATAGTCTTGTGTTTTCAGATTCCAGTAGTATGATGTCAAGGAAAATGGAATTCATGGTAAACATAATTTGACAGTGTTAAGTGGAATAGTTTATATTGTCAACAGAAATATTCTACAATGAAAATATCAATTCGAAAGTTTAAATGTGGCTTACAATACAGCTTCCAAAAATAGATCTAATATCTCCTTCCTATAAAAAAGGGAAAAATACAAAGGGAATATTACTGATCTTAGACTTATCCCTTAGAAGTTTTATAAATTTGAACTTCATCTTTCTGTTCAACACTAAAAATAAGAGCTATAATGTAGCAATTTAGCTTAATTTTACCTTCCAATTCTTTACAGATTCCAAGTAATAAAAATTCTCAGAAAGCAATGTCATCATCTCTTGTTTTATCTCCTATATTCTGTCTCAATCAAGACACTAGGAGTTTACTCTTAGACATAGTACAGACTGAGCTCTTTCTCAACCTAGACTAATCATAAAATTAGGTTAAGATTAGCTTTAGATGTAGAATTAGGAATAAAGTTGGAATTGACCAACCTTTCGTACATTTATTGGTTAATTGTTATTCTTTAATAAAACGTCCATTTATTTGCAAATATTTTCTTCTTTGCTTCTCTATTTTTGTTTCCTTTATTTTTGTTTCAATTTCCATTTGTAGGGACATTGACATATTGTGGATAAGATCTTTTAACTAGCATATGTTGCAAATATTTTCTCCCCAGTCTGTCACTTGTTATTTTTGTTTGTGACATCTTTTATCATACAAGTATCAAATTTGTCAGTCTTTCATGTGTTGTTTTGTGGTTTTGTATCCAAAAGAAATCAAGTTATTATGTTCTCCAATGTTCGAATCATTTTAATCTCTTGAACGGAACACACATTTTATCAAAATTTTATATCATTTTTATCTCATTCTATGCTTTTTGCCTTATCTTTTTTGGTCATATTACCCTTATGAACAATTATCATTAGTGGTATTACTGAGGTGGAAGTGGCCAGATGTCTACAAAAGCCCTCTTCTTTTCTGCTTGAGTCCATGGCTAATGGCTACCATATTGGATAGCCCCCCTCTATAACCTTACCCATTTTTCTCTTCCTTAACCATAAACCTACTGAGAGTAAGTATTTGTTTACTTACCTAGTTTAGTGTGTGTGTGTATTATTTTCCTATTAACTGCTGCAACAAATCACCACAAATTAGTGCCTTAAAATAACACAAATTTATTATCTTACAGTTGAGGGCAGAACTATGAAATAGGTCTCTCTGGGCTAAAGTCAAGCTGTCAGTAAGGCTGTATTCCTTCTGGAGACTTGAGGGAAGATTCTACTTCATGCCTTTTCAAGCTTTTAGAGACTGTCTTTATTTCTTGATTTATGATCCCTTTCCATTTTCAAAACCAGAGATCTTATCACTTTAACTTCACATCTCCACATATTCTTTTCTGCCTCTGACTTTCCCACCTACCTCTTTCACTTATAAGGGCCCCTGTGATTACATTGGGCCTATCCAGATAATCCAGAATAATCTCCCCAGTTCAAGATTCTTAACTTTACTTTGTCAAAGTCTCTTTTGCCATTTAAGGTAATATATTCAGTTTCCTGGGATTGGGACAGAACATGTTTGAGGGTCCATTTTTCTGCCTGTGTTAGTATGTAACATAGTATGTAAACCTTCAAGTTCAAAAACTGTTTTACACCTTCAAGTTCAAAAACTGTCTTCTCATTTATTGCTAAATGTACAGCACATAAAGCAGTGTTTTTAATAGAAGTACTTCCATGCTTTTTAAAATTTTTGAGTATTTTTAAGCCAGAATGGAAACTCCAAAAATTCATAAAGAGAGAAATTTTCACAGAAGTATACTACATAAAATTAAAGCAAATAAGTTAAGACTGCCTATTCTTTCCCCACAAATAACTTTCTGTACAATAAAATGTCCTACAAAAAAAATTAAAATGCAAATTACAAAGTGGGAAAAATACTTATGACATAAAATGTACAAAGGGTTTTTTTTTTTTTCATGAATACATGAAAGATCTCTGCAAACAGTAAGAGATAATGATGCTCAATCTCAGTGGAGGTCGGGAGATATATATTCAAAAAAAATTTATATAAAAATATCCTGTAATCTAGTGTATGGGGACTGTTTAATGTAATTCATTCACACAACTTCGTGGACGTCAAATATGTACAGCAGTTGGAAGAAATATATTTTCTGGAGATTAAAAATACTTCTACGTTTAAATAAATATTGTAAAGACATACAAATGACCACAAAGAATCATGTACAAGCATGTTTTGAAACATCATTTGAAATAGCAATATTTGGTAGAGAATATAATTATATAATTACACAGCAATAAGGAAATGGTTACATTAATCTGGTTACACCCATACAACTCTGAAAATAATGAGATGCAACTCTCTATATATTAACACAGAAACACCTCCTAGAGTTCCCCTTTGCCTAGTTGTGTTGGCAAAGTAACTGGCACCAAGGTGATAGTCCCTTTAGTTCTTTAGATTTTATGGCTGCTCACCCGCCAGGATGATGCAGGAAACGGGCATCAGGATAAGGAACCCAAAAGAAAGTGGTCGTTCAAAGGCCTAAGTCTTGGGGGAAGCCTGTACCTCCTAAACTAATTAAATCAACAATGAATACTTTTATGATTCTTAGTCAAGAAAATTTTTACAATTATTTATTTAGCATACTATGTCACAAATAACAGACATATTCAGAAATAAAAAAATGAAATAAATGTATGAAATAAAATACATGAAAATCCAGATATATAAAGATATATTTGAAAAAAATAGCATTTCCCATAAATGAATATTAAAGCCTCTGAATTCATAATGTATAGAATGTATTATTCAATGAAAATGAAATTAAATTTATCAGTAAAAGTTTAAGAAATATAACTTGTTAAATATTTGAGTTTATTTATTGAGTACAACAAGGGAAGTTGCATTTTAAAAGCCAACTCTCTTCTCCCCACATTTGTGGGGAACTTATTCACAAATTCTTCTATTAATCCATGTTTTTAAAGAGGAAGCAGAGTATTGGGAGAATATTGACAATCAAATGAGTTTTGAGCATTAAAGCCAATCATGCAGTTCAGTCTACCAAGACCAACCTCATTTCCTTTGCAGTAGGAATCAGAGTAACTCAGACGAGAAAGGGGATTTGCATCAGGGCAGTATCTTAGTCTTTTGGTCCATATATAACTGTATGTGACTTGATTTGCCAAAATGTTAAAGGATATTTGTGGATTTAAATGATAATTAGGAGTAGACTTTGTGTTGATGTGCCCTCACCCTCTGCTATAAGCTGTTGCTTGTTTACCATGTGCGTCATTTCCTATTTCTGACAGCCTTATTTCCTCAGCAGGTCTTCAACCAAGTTATTCAGAGGTCTGCATTCAGAATATTTTTGAATTCACTTTCTCCTAAATAGTTGTTTTCAGCAAACTGAACTTCTAGTCTTTTATCTTTTGCATCTGTCTCTTACTCCCCTCCTGAGATATCTTTTCATCTCAGTCTTAGTCTTCCCATGCCTGGATGGCATTGTCTTTGATAAAAGTGTTATTTTTTTTTTTTCTTACTTGTGAATCTAACTCTATTTTTGTAGCATTTGTTGTAGAAAACCAGACACTTCAATCCTCTCTGGTCAGCCCTCCGGTCAGTCTTGCATTTCTACATCTCATTTCCCCCCCATTCTCTCTCTCTCTCTCTCTCTCTCTCTTCTTCCCCTGTCTCTTAAAAGAGGGATGAATGTGTAGTAAATCAGTATTTGCATGTGAGAAATACTCGTTTTGTTTTGCAGTTTCACTACTTCAACAATCTTTTTATGCTGTTGGTTTTCTTATTTTGCTACTTATTTGGTGGTTGTTCTTTTCATTTATTTTTTTCTTAGCATCCCTGTCCTCTCTCCCAATTCACTGAAGTTTAAAGTTATTTTATCATTTTTTTTCTAGCTTGTGCCTCTTATCTGTGTAATCCTAGGGCCATACCAAAATGCATTAATATTTGGAAAAATAATTTGTCCTTATCTTTGTCATAAAAAATTTATTGTTTTTTAAATTTCCATGCTTGCAATAAATAGCATCATTGTATTTTCTAAATACCATGTGTAATATGAATAGAAGATAATTCCTCATTGCATTTAAGTATTTTGACATATAATTATTAAACTTACTATCAAAAATATTTTAGGATTTCTGAAATGTTTTCCATAGCAACAAAATATTAGTGTGTGGTCTAGAAAATATTATCATAGGATATATCATTTTAAAATTATTTTCTTTTCATAGTGATATCATCTAAAAACTTTAATATTCATTAAAACTATATTTATAGTACTCATTAGTGAAGTGATGCTATTCTTATATTCTACAATACTTTTAGGCTCAAAAAGCTCCAGGCACTATGCCAGAAAATTCATAGACAGATCTAATTTAATCATTAGAATAACCCTATAGCATGATCTTAGAGTCTGATATTTCTTTTTCTTTTTTAATTTAACTTGTGAAACTGAATCATAGAGAGATTAGTTAAGATATTTCTTCAAAGACCCACATAGAGTAAATGTCAGAACTCAGATCTTGGTGCCCAGAAATTTTCTTTTTATGATTTCTTTTTATTATTGCTCCAGTAAAATTACTACCAATTTCTTATCAGTGAAACCCTGTTATTTACAGTGAAGGTCACAATTTCTGATCCCTGCAGATGTCAATTTCCTGCTTATTATTTTCATGCCATTCTTATTTCAGCCCTTACCCTTAGAGGAAAACTCAAATGTAACCTCAAAAAAAAAACAAACTCCATTTTCTTCTGTGTTTAGTTCTACTTTTACTGCCTTCAGTGTAGACATAATTGTCATCTTTTCTCCTCAAGCTTATATTATTACCTGCTGTCCTTCCATCTTACTATAACTTGCACTACTCATTTTTTTTTTTAATTTCATTTGATTGATATGTTTTTAAGTCAACTTTTTTGGGAACTAGTTTTTAGAAAACAAAACATACTCATTTTTAGTGTATAGTTGAATGCACACAGACAAATGCACACACTGGTATAATGATCATCACAATCAAGGTATTGATTATTTTGGCCATTTCTACAAGTACCCACGTGACTCCATACAGTCAATCCCTCCCCAACTCTGGCTCTAGGCAAATATTGATCTGCTCTCTGACACTATAGTTGATTTTTGTCTTTTCTAGTGTTTCTTATAGATTGAACAACAGAGCATCTACTCTTTTTTGCCCACGGCTTCCACTGCTCATCAGTGTTTTTAGCAATGCATCCATGTCAAATGTGTCAACAGTTTGCTCCTTTTCCCTGTTCAGTCATAGTCTATTGTATGAATAGGCCATGCTTTGCTTATCCGTTCTCCAGTTAATGGACATACAGATGATTGCCAGTTTGTTATCATGAATAAAGCTATTATGAACACTTACCTGCATATCTTTATATGGATATATGTTTTCATCTTTCTTCAATAAAAACCTAGAAGTAGAATTGCTATTTCATATGATAAGCATAGGGTTAATTCTATAAAAATCTGCCAAAACATTTTCCAAAGTGGTTGTCAAAATCAATGTTCTCTTAAGTAATATATGAGAGTTCCAGTTCCCCATCTCGCCAACACTTGGTTTTGTTCATTTCTTTTAATTTAAATTATTCTAGAAAGTGTGTAGCATCATCTCATTGTGATTTTGATTTCTCTAATGACTGACAGTGTTTAACACATTTCATGTGCTTTTTGCACATTTGTATGTCTTCATTTTTGTGTCTGCTTAAATTTTTCAACCCTTTTTATCATGTTGTTTATATTTCTTCTCTTTGTTTCTAATATAATAAAATACTAGTTTTCAACAGAGTGTAGTTGTTTGTCAGTAGTTTATGAACTAAAGAAATGGAACAAGAAAATCAGCAGTAAATGATTTTTCATCTGTGCTTTCCTCAAATTTCCTAGCACATTGAAGGTAATATCTTTTCACTCTATTATCTCAACTAGGTTTTTTAAAATTATCTAATATAGTAAATCTCTTCAGTGAGTAGCAGAGGGTTCAAGAATTACACAAAACTGTTTTGAAGCCTTGATGATGCTACTTACTGATACTCTTTAGCTATTACTGAATCTGTCTGGAAATTAATAACTTTTTTTTCAAAAAGTGAGTCCAAACACTTAGGTTGTTTGGAGGATTCAATGTGATTGTGATCTGTATGGGGAAGGGAACCAGGGAGATGTTCATTTCTGATACATAAGCACTCAATAATTTTAATTTCCATTCCTTCATCCTTTGCTAGTGAAAGTCTAAAGTAAATAATAAAGCTAAGTCATATAAACCCAATTTAAATCACAGGTAGAATGAAGAAATAAATGAATGTGTAATTTATTAATTTTAAAAAATTACAAGAAATAGTTACTCCTTTAGCCATTTCATTTAGTAGTGTTGGATGATAATATTTTAAGATACAGAAAGTCAAAGAAAATTCCAAGTCAGTTAAGATTTTAATCACATTTGATAAGCAAACCATAAGTGAACAACCTAAATGTACTTCAATGGGTGAATGGATAAACAAACTGTGTTATAAACATAGAATGGAATACTACCTTTCAGTAATGAGGAATAAACTATTGACATAAGCAACAATTTGGATAGAACTCAAAGGTATTATTATGCTGAATGAAATATGTTGATCTCAGTGGGTTATATATGGCATAGTACCATTTATGTGGAACTCCCAAAGTAACAAAAGAATAAATGAAGACTAGAGCTCATTAGGGCTTTGGGTTGGGAAAGGCTACGGCTATTCAGGAGTTACCTAAGGGAACTTGTTGGTGATGATGGAACAACTGTATTCTGAATGTGATCATGGTTACTCAAATCTGAACATGTAATAAATTTTTATAGTACTAAACGTTAAAAGAGTGCATGCAAAAACTGGTGAAATCTGAACAAGACCTATACCTAAGTTAATAGTAGTTAATGGTCAATATCCTGGTTTTGACAAGGTTCTATAGCTATGTTAGATGTTGTCTTTAGGGGGAAGCTAGGCAAAGGGTACATAAGAACTGTGTACTATTTAACTAACTTCTTGGGACTTAAACTAAGACAAAAAGTTGGAATATAGCAAAAAAAAAAAGTTTTAGCTCCAAAAGAAATGCTATCAACTGTGAGAAGAGCCAGGCATCATCTGTGCTTGGAAAAAAGAGAAACATGGGCAAATTGTTGACCTACACATGTTCAAAACAGGAAGGGGCTAAGCAGGGTGATGGTGGTAGGTGAGAAGCAGCAATCCTAGAGAAACTTGTCTTACGCAATAGAAAGTAGGGTTCTAATGTGGACCCCGAAGTTCAGAGTCAGGATTCCATTCCCCACTGGTAGCCACAACAGGAAGGCAAAGTGTATTTTGGTGGGCTTTCAGGACAAACACTCAGAGTTGGGTAACAGCAGCATGCCATTTTCTGCAGCTAGGATTCTAACTATCATACCTGGCAATGCATAGCCATTGGATTTACTACTATCTGTCTTCTAATTTCCCTCTACCTGGCACTAAGACTAGCCTCAGAGCCTGGGTCACAAACCTGGGGGGAGAAAACAAGTGAATTACCAAGAGTCACATAGCTTGTAAGTTAGTTCAGAGCTTACCAGGTGTACCATAAATAAACACATGCCCCGTAATTTAAGTTTGCACGTAAATAACTCTGCAGAATCATAGCAAAATTTAGATCTCAATCAATAAGAGTATATAATGTGAGAAGCAAGAAGAACTACAATCCTGCAGCCTGTGGAACAAAAACCACATTCACAGAAAGACAGACAAGATGAAAAGACAGAGGGCTACATACCAGATGAAGGAACAAGATAAAACCCCAGAAAAACAACTAAATGAAGTGGAGATAAGCAACCTTCCAGAAAAAGAATTCAGAATAATGATAATGAAGATGGTCCAGGACCTCGGAAAAAGAATGGAGGCAAAGATCGAGAAGATGCAAGAAATGTTTTAAAAAGACCTAGAAGAATTAAAGAACAAACAAACAGAGATGAACAATACAATAACTGAAATGAAGACTACACTAGAAGGAATCAATAGCAGAATAACTGAGGCAGAAGAACGGATAAGTGACCTGGAAGACAGAATGGTGGAATTCACTGCTGAGGAACAGAATAAAGAAAAAAGAATGAAAAGAAATAAAGACAGCCTAAGAGACCTCTGGGACAACATTAAATGCAACAACATTCACATTATAGGGGTCCCAGAAGGAGAAGAGAGAGAGAAAGGACCAGAGAAAATATTTGAAGAGATTATAGTCGAAAACTTCCCTAAAATGGGAAAAGAAATAGCCACCCAAGTTCAGGAAGCGCAGCGAGTCCCATACAGGATAAACCCAAGGAGGAACATGCCGAGACACATAATAATCAAATTGGCAAAAATTAAAGACAAAGAAAAATTATTGAAAACAGCAAGGGAAAAAGGACAAATAACATACAAGGGAACTCCAAGGATGTTAACAGCTGATTTCTCAGCAGAAACTCTACAAGCCAGAAGGGAGTGGCATGATATACTTAAAGTGATGAAAGGGAAGAACGTACAACCAAGATTACTCTACCCAGCAAGGATCTCATTCAGATTCGATGGAGAAATCAAAAGCTTTACAGACAAGCAAAAGCTAAGAGAATTCAGCACCACCAAACCAGCTCTACAACAAATGCTAAAGGAGCTTCTCTAAGTGGGAAACACAAGAGAAGAAAAGGACCTGCAAAAACAAACTGAAAACAACTAAGAAAATGATCATAGGAACATACATATTGATAATTGCCTTAAATGTGAATGGATTAAATGGTCCACCCAAAGACACAGGCTTGCTGAATGGATACAAAAACAAGACCCATATATATGCTGTCTACAAGAGACCCACTTCAGACCTAGCGACACATACAGACTGCAAGTGAGGGGATGGAAAAAGATATTCCATGCAAATGGAAATCAAAAGAAAGCTAGAGTAGCAATACTCATATCGGATAAAATAGACTTTAAAATAAAGAATGTTACAAGAGACAAGGAAGGACACTACATAATGATCAAGGGATCAATCCAAGAAGAAGATATAACAATTATAAATATATATGCACCCAACATAGGAACACATCAATACATAAGGCAACTGCTAACAGCTCTAAAAGAGGAAATCGACAGTAACACAATAATAGTTGGGGACTTTAACACCACACTTACACCAATGGACAGATCATCCAAAATAAAAATAAATAAGGAAACAGAAGCTTTAAATGACACAATAGACCAGATAGATTTAATTGATATTTATAGGACATTCCATCCAAAAACAGCAGATTACACTTTCTTCTCAAGCGTGCACGGAACATTCTCCAGGATAGATCACATCTTGGGTCACAAATCAAGCCTCAGGAAACTTAAGAAAATTGAAATCATATCAAGCATCTTTTCTGACCACAACGTTATGAGATTAGAAATGAATTACAGGGAAAAAAACGTAAAAAACACAAACACATGGAGGCAAAACAATACGTTACTAAATAACCAAGAGATCACTGAAGAAATCAAAGAGGAAATCAAAAAATACCTAGAGACAAATGACAATGAAAACACGATGATCCAAAACCTATGGAAGGCAGCAAAAGCAGTTCTAAGAGGGAAGTTTATAGCTATACAAGCCTACCTCAAGAAACAAGAAAAATCTCAAATAAACAACCTAAGCTTACACCTAAAGGAACTAGAGAAAGAAGAACAAACAAAACCCAAAGTTAGCAGAAGGAAAGAAGTCATAAAAATCAGAGCAGAAATAAATGAAATAGAAACAAAGAAAACAATAGCAAAGATCAATAAAACTGAAAGCTGGTTCTTTGAGAAGATAAACAAAATTGATAAGCCATTAGCCAGACTTAACAAGAGAAAGAGTGAGAGGACTCAAATCAATAAAATTAGAAATGAAAAAGGAGAAGTTACAACATACACCGCAGAAATACAAAGCATCCTAAGAGACTAGTACAAGCAACTCTATACCAATAAAATGGACAACCTGGAAGAAATGGACAAATTCTTAGAAAGGTATAACCTTCCAAGACTGAACGAGGAAGAAATAGAAAATATGAACAGACAAATCACAAGTAATGAAATTGAAACTGTGATTAAAAATCTTCCAACAAACAGAAGTCCAGGACCAGATGGCTTCACAGGTGAATTCTATCAAACATTTAGAGAAGAGCTAACCCCCATCCTTCTCAAACTCTTCCAAAAAATTTCAAAGGAAGGAACACTCCCAAACTCATTCTATGAGGCCACCATCACCCTGATACCAAAACCAAAGAAACTACAAAAAAAGAAAATTACACACCAATATCACTGATGAATATAGATGCAAAAATCCTCAACAACATACTAGTGAACAGAATCCAACGACACACTGAAAGGATCATGCACCACGATCAAGTGGGATTTATCCCAGGGATGCAAGGATTCTTCAATATACGCAAATCAGTCAATGTGATACACCATATTAACAAACTGAAGAATAAAAACCATATGATCATCTCAATAGATGCAGAAAAAGCTTTTGACAAAATTCAACACCCATTTATGATAAAAACTCCCAGAAAGTGGGCATAGAGGGAACCTACCTCAACATAATAAAGGCCGTAAATGACAAACCCACAGCAAACATCATTCTCAATGGTGAAAAGCTGAAAGCATGTCCTCTAAGATCAGGAACAAGACAAGGATGTCCACTCTTACCACTATTATTCAACATAGTTTTGGAAGTCCTAGCTACAGCAATCAGAGAAGAAAAAGAAATAAAAGGAATACAAATTGGAAAAGAAGAAGTAAAACTGTCCCTGTTTGCAGATGACATGATACTATATATAGAGAATCCTAAAAATGCCACCAGAAAACCACTAGAGCTAATCAATGAATTTGGTAAAGTTGCAGGATACAAAATTAATGCACAGAAATCACTTGCATTCCTATACACTAATGATAAAAAATCTGAAAGAGAAATTAAGGAAACACTCCCATTTGCCATTGCAACAAAAAAGAATAAAATACCTAGGAATAAACCTACCTAGGGAGACAAAAGACCTGTATGCAGAAAACTATAAGACACTGATGAAAGAAATTAAAGATGATACCAACAGATGGAGAGATATACCATGTTCTTGGATTGGAAGAATCAATATTGTGAAAATGACTATACTACCCAAAGCAATCTACAGATTCAATGCAATCCCTATCAAATTACCAATGGCATTTTTTACAGAACTAGAATAAAAATCTTAAAATCTGTATGGAGACACAAAAGACCCCAAATAGCCAAAGCAGTCTTGAGGGAAAAAAACGGAGCTGGAGGAATCAGACTCCCTGAATTCAGACAATACTACAAAGCTACAGTAATCAAGACAGTATGGTACTGGCACAAAAACAGAAATATAGATCAATGGAACAGGATAGAAAGCCCAGAGACAAACCCACGCACCTATGGTCAGTAATCTATGACAAAGGAGGCAATGATATACAATGGAGAAAAGACAGTCTCTTCAATAAATGGTGCTGGGAAAACTGGACAGCTACATGTAAAAGAATGAAATTAGAACACTCCCTAACACCATACACAAAAAATAAACTCAAAATGGATTCGAGACCTAAATGTAAGACCAGACACTATAAAACTCTTAGAGGAAAACATAGGAAGAACACTCTTTGACATAAATCACAGCAAGATCTTTTTTGATCCACCTTCTAGAGTAATGGAAATAAAAACAAAAATAAACAAATGGGACCTAATGAAACTTAAAAGCTTTAGCACAGCAAAGGAAACCATAAACAAGACAAAAAGACAACCCTCAGAATGGGAGAAAATGTTTGCAAACGAATCAACGGACAAAGGATTAATCTCCAAAATATATAAACAGCTCATGCAGCTCAATATTAAAGAAACAAACAACCCAATCCAAAAATGGGCAGAAGACCTAAATATACATTTCTCCAAAGAAGACATACAGATGGCCAAGAAGCACATGAAAAGATGCTCAACATCACTAATTATTAGAGAAATGCAAATCAAAACTACAATGAGGTATCACATCACACCAGTTAGAATGGGCATCATCAGAAAATCTACAAACAACAAATGTTGGAGAGAGTGTGGAGAAAAGGGAACCCTCTTGCACTGTTGGTGGGAATGTAAATTGATACAGCCACTATGGAGAACAATATGGAGGTTTCTTAAAAAACTAAAAATAGAATTACCATATGACCCAGCAATCCCACTACTGGGCATATACCCAGAGAAAACCATAATTCAAAAAGACACATGCACCCCAATGTTCATTGCAGCACTATTTACAATAGCCAGGTCAGGGAAGCAACGTAAATGCCCATCGACAGATGAATGGATAAAGAAGAAGTGGTACATATATACAATGGAATATTACTCAGCCATGAAAAGGAACGAAATTGAGTCATTTGTTGAGATGTGGGTGGATCTGGAGACTGTCATACAGAGTGAAGTAAGTCGGAAAGAAAAAAACAAATATCATATATTAAAGCATGTATGTGGAACGTAGAAAAATGGTACCGATGAACTGGTTTGCAGGGCAGAAGTTGAGACACAGATGTAGAGAACAAACATATGGACACCAAGGGGGGAAAGCCGCGGGGGTGGGGGTGATCGTGTGCTGAATGGGGCAATTGGGATTGACATGTATACACTGATGTGTATAAAATTGATGACTAATAAGAACCTGCTCTATAAAAAAATAAATAAAATTAAATTAAAAAATTTAAAAAAAAAACTAATACAAAAAAAAGAGTATATAATGTGCATTTTTGTAGTCAGTTATTCAGATGTCTACTTTTTCATTTTTTATTGTCCACATTATTTTTGTACATTTGATTAAGCATTAGAATAAACGGACTATGCTTTATTCAATCACTTACCAATATTAATGTAATAATGTAACAATGTCTCCACAAATAATTCTATTCTATCTGTATGGTATGCTCTTCTTACATGTAATATTATTTCTCTTTTGGTGTAATGTATTTGAAGGTAATGAGAAGAGAAACAATAACCAGCCTATCAATTTTTTAAAAAACAATTTTACTATCCTAGTTTCCTAAACCTGTTGAATGAGATGTCACATCAAATCTAAAGTACAATTAGCATACTGTACAATGGCAATTAACAGCATTTGCTTCAGAATTAGAGTGACAATACCTCAATAACTGCAGTAACCCTCCTATGATGTCCCAACTCTAGTAAACATTTTTTAAAGATTATTCAGCCTCATACAGACATGTGTAATTTAAAACCAACATATTTTACAAGGAAAATGACTCTCAGTGGTACTGTTTAGCCATTCAAATTACAAGTTATTAAAAAGATGAATTGAGATGGTAGCTACTAAGGATAAGGGAAGGTAACTGGAAGCAAGAAAGGCACATACATTTCTTTCTAGCTATCAGGGTTAAATCAGTAGAGAAATGATAAATGGTCTCCATTTTGAGGAAGATAATAAGCTTTAAAAATACCTGAATCATTTTGCAATACTTGCAGCAAAACACCATGTTAAGCATCTTGCCTGTCATGGGCATCAAATCCTAGTTTCAATGTCATATGGACAACTATTGGCTACAGCAAAGATGGATTGCAAACACATTCTTCCCTAGAAGTTCAGTTGCCGTTTTATTATTTCATATAATCACTGGGGTTCAAACGCATTTAAATAGCCTGGAATGTAATTAAAGAGGTATAAATGACTTACGTGACATGCATGACCACTTATTATTTTGCCGTGTTGTAAATACACTTGAGTCGTTTTCTCCTTATCAATTTAGTTACATGTGTATTCAACCCATATTTCTAGAGTGTGAAGTTGGTGGCAAAGAAGTACTATCCCTAAGTCAACAACCCCAGAGAAACATTTGTGACACAATCTTCTCCACACTAGAAATCTCTCAGCATCCTCTACACTCCTGTTACCCATAATGACTAATATCTTTGACTGAAAACCACCTCTATTGAAGTGATATATCTGGCTCCTCCACTAGACTGAGAATTCCTTCCCCACCTCCACCCAGCTTAATGAACTCTAAAATCCCCGCTTTCACTCCCACAGGTTATCCCACATTGACTCAGAATCCAGAGGATTTGCAAGATCCAAGTTCTAAGCAGCGTTCGTTAGCTCTGCCCCCTCACAGTTGTCTGTCTGACTTCATATCTCTCAGGTTCTAATCTCATCCTGTACTTTTCAAAATCTTCACAAGATCTTCGCGTGTTGCCTTTTAGCAGACCAAAATGACGCTCCAGGCCTTGGGCACGAGAAAAGCTTTCTTGGTTCTAAGCCAGCTTGCCTTTTGAATGCTAAATCTGGGACTCAAGCCTAGCAGTAATGATGTTAATCAAAAGAGTAATCAGTCAAGATTTGGGTTGCTCTGAAACTTGAATGTGGGCTGCTTCACATGTCATATAAAATTTACACTTGGCAACACAGTTTCACTCTTGATGGGAGCGCACTGAGCAATGAGAACAAGAGTATCTTCACTTGTCCATTCATTCAACAAGTTTTGTTTCATTTCTGTATTATTTTTTTTTCAATTATATGCCTCGTTCTGGAAGTGTTGTGAGAATTCGGAGGAAAGATTATTGAATAAGTACTCAAGTGAGGCAGAGCAGAATTCCTAAGGGGATGGGATTGAAATTGCTCCTTGGATCATGTATAAAGTTTAAACAGGCAGAGTAGAAGGGAAGGACTTACTGTCCAAGAGAGTAAGAAAAACGTAGACTTAGGGGCAGAAATGAGTGACAAATTCCTAGAATCATGAGGGGTTGAAGTCATAAGGCAAGCAGCATATCTATCCAATTACAGGGGAAGGTTTGGTGTGTTTTTTCTTTTTCTTTTTTCCTTTTTATATTTTGAAGCTCTTTACACATTTCTCACACCACTGCCCCCCACCCCCCCCACACATTCCCTGCCTCTAGGGATACATGATATCTGTTCCCTGTACCTATGAGCTTTTTTTTTTTTTTTTTTGAGAATTCCATGAAGGTTGAGACTGCATTTTACCCCGTATTCCTGGAGCCTAGTGCAGTGTATAATCCCATCAGGCCCAGAATAAATGTTTGTTGAATGAAAAATAAAAGCAGATGTTTTTACAATTGTTTATGATACTCTAACTGTACTCTTCACACACTTTCCGGTCCATACGAGATGTTACCCAATCTCGTTGAGATAACTAAAATAATTGAGAGTGTTTTAGAACTTTTATTACAAAGTGACAGGACAATGTTTAAAGTTTATTTGATCTAATAATTTAAAATTTTGCCGCTTGGATGTATATTTTAAAGAATTATTTTGCTAATTATTGACTTTTATTATTTTTTAAAAGTATCAATCCATGATACCTTAGAAATACATTTGAAAAAATAAAATTCATCCTTCATCTCTGAGAATTTGAGAAAGATGGCTGCCTAATCCACATAAAGCTGTGTAATGCCAGAAGTGTTGTAGTAATGTGCTAATTTAAACACAATATCACCAATAGAATCTCTAAGGGTTGAATTTAGGAGAAAGGCTTTTAAAAAATAACAAACACTAACAATCTCTAACTTCAACATTGTGAAACATCCATCACATTAAGTTAAAAAAAATATTTATTAAGCTGCAAATGCATGGTAGAACCATTCCCCTCTCTGAGAAAACTGGACACATTTCTGCTGTTTTTGTTCCCAACATGGGCCTCCAGTTACTACTGAGTAACTGAAGTTGACGTAGGAGATGGAATCTATTTGTCATTTGACACCTGAGAATTCAAGTTGAGAAATACTTAGTGCAGAGTATTTCAACCTCAGTGCTATTTACCTGTGCGGTCAGAAGTCGCTGCTGTAAGGGCTGTCCTGCAGAATGTAAAATGTTTAGCATCCAGTGGTTGCCAGTAGCAACCTCCTCGGTCTTCCCCTCCTCAATTGTTTACTAATTTGTAACAATTAAAATTGTCTCCAGACATTGACAAACTTCTCCCGATGGCTAAAATCCCCCCAGTTGAGATTTATTGACTGATATTAATTGGAGGCATTAGGTACTTCTGGCAAAGAGTGTTGGAACTACAATTTCTACAGTATACTTTGCCCAGTAGAAAATTCCCAGAACTGGAAAAGAGAGGGCTTGGATTGCAACCAGTCAAAATTCACTATATGGCTAAGGTTAAGCAATTTGAATCCTGACATCTCTAGCCCTCATCTTTACTACAAGTATGTTAGAGCTCTGAAATTTCATGTTTTCTGACTGTCAAAAACTAATGTCCTATTTGTAAAGTATCTGTAAAATTTATATTCTAGTGCATTAAGCTGTCCTTAGACCAATAATATTCTGTAAAGAAATATGTCCCTCTTAAATGGTAGAACTTCCTATCTAATCCCTAATAAAATTTCACCTCAGGAAACCAGAAAAGTAACCTAGATGTTGTTGGCTTTATATCATATTATAGTAAATAAGAAGCAGGTTTATGGTTTGTAATAAAAAGCTATTATTTACATAGGCATTTAATCTAAATTGTTATATCTCTTGTGCCAATTTTCTAAAAGATAGCAGCAACAACACTAATAGTATTCCTTTTTCAAATGGACCTTATATGACTCCAGGATTTTCTAACCTGAAAAACATCTCAAGAACTCTTCTAGTTTATTCATTAAATCTAATTCACCAAAGATTGCAAATGATGCCAAAGACTATTTGGGGTTTCTGATCCATTAAGTTGCTTTCTACATTGTCAAAGCAAAATCAAATGATATTTATATAATATTTCCTTTACAGTTAACAGAGGATTATTAAAACTTCAACTTTATCTGGAAAAGTATTTTTTTAAGTAATGAATATCCATAAATTATTCTAAAAATTATAATTTTTAACAATCAACTAATATTTTCTTTGTATCTACTGCTTGTATATCTGTACGTGAAGACCACATAATTTTGATTTGTGATAGGCTGAGCTAAGTTTTCTCTCCTCCACTGTAACCATGTACGTTTAGAGCTTGAATGTTGGGAGGAGAGGTCAAATACCCTTAACCCTTGTTCACATCACACATGCACAAGTATACACACAGAAACAGGGGTGCTTCTAGTTGTAACCAGAATTAATAAGGGTTTAGGCAACTACCACCATCCCATTGATCCACTGATATATACAGTGGTACATGGGGTGGGGAAGAGGAGGTCCGTAAGAAGTACTTCACCACATAGGCTGAAGTTCTCTTCACAAACAAAACATACTCTGGAGTTGAGGCTCAGAGATCAGTGATGACTTTATCAAACCTACATGGGTTGTCAGTGGCAGGGAATGAGAAAATAGCCATATATGTCAGAAAGGAAGCAGTCTTACCCCAAAACAAGTTTAAATGTGTAGAGATTAGGATTTGTTTGTTTTGTTTGTTTGAGCATTCCCTAATAATAATAATAAATCAGCATCCTTTAACTCCTCACTGCCACCATTTCCCAGAGATCTTGTTTGCTAAATGTAGTCAGGAGCCTTGTGAACTGGGGTCTACAGAGTGGTCCTGCAGAGTCATTGTAATTTGTTAGTTTGACATAAATATGACAACATTTTTATCCACAGATTAAGAAGGCCTGGAAACATCAGGTTATTATGACTTGATCTTATTCAGCTCTAGGTGTGAGAAAACTTGAGATATATCTCCCTATGTGTAGAGAGGAGTATTATTAATACCCTGTTCCTCTAATCCAGCCTGAATAAAGGAAAACATACTAAAGAAGCTATAACATCCTTTAACTTTTAAAATGTACATTCTACTAAGCTTTTACTAAATACCCATAAGAATAAAAACACCAAGGAGTTGATAATGTTTCCCATAGTAGCCTCATTGCCTAGCAGTTTTTCTGGACTGTTTTTCTTTCTTTTGTGTTTGGCACATACAGTGAATGGTTCAGAAACACTGCTAACTCTGGCCACCTTGCCACCTATCAGACCAACTGCTGAGTTCCCATCCAACAGCGCTGTGCTTCCTTCACCCTGAAGTACGAAAGGGCACGTTGTAGCCCTTGTCTCTACTTAGACTAATGACTCCTAAGCCATAATTTTACACAGCATCTTATACTTCTAAGTGACTTTGTTAAATGCAGGCCATGCAGTCATACTTACAAATTCACTGTGCAAGCTCAATATATTGGAGGAAAAGACAGACAATAGGCTCTGCCAGAAAGTGGCAGGACCTTGTAGCCAGATATTCCCAAGGTCCACATCCTGCCTCTCAACCTACTAGGTGTATAAGTTTATAAATGTGACTAACCCCCTCTGCATCAGAATTCTCATCCATAAAATGAGATCAAGAAACATAACTTCCAGGGTTTTATGAAGATTAAATAAAAACTATGTGTGAGAAACCACCCAGCATGCTCTGTGCTGCTTACCTGGTATTTTACCTGGTATTTAATAATGCTATCCTTGCATGTGAGCAAAACCTGTCCTAAAGTAAGTGAATTTGGGGAGGTCGACAGTTAGAAAATAAAGTCTACAAAGTTAGTTACCAAACTTAAGAATGTTGCCAAATTTTGGTAACAAATGCATTCAAATCGTCTTACTGAAAGGATTTATTTTATGTTAGCACACTGTAAGTTGCTATCCACTTCTTACACTGTTTCTATCCACTTTTTTACTTAATATTCATAGCTATCATTGTGAAATAATCATGATGATATGTTCCATTTTACAGATGGACTAAAAGTGTTGTATAGAAATTGAGTAAATTTCCTAAGGGCCACTCCAGTGGTAAGGAAAAACAAGCAAAATTAACCCTCTTCTGTAGTTTCTCCTTTGCAATTATCCTTCACACCAGGGCTTAAGATCAAAATATATTTTTAAAAGTTTGTTTTACAAACAGAATTGGAATCAATAAAATATAAATAACTTGAATTGCAATTTGACCTGAGACCATGATTCCTGAAATTGATGGTTTTGGAAGTTCTCACTTCCTGCCTCTTCCTGTACAGGCTACTTCCAGTCCTAACGTGCTAACATCAGTTCCAAAGACAAATAAAACCAGAAAATAATTCAAAACAGGCTTTCACTGATTGACTGCTGTCGCTGCGTTTAAGGTCACTGAAGGGAAGACCAGGACACATAAGCTTGGAAGTACATAATGTCTTGAGTGGCTCTAGGACTCTGAGGGTAGCAGAAACAATATTGGGAATGAAGGAAATCAGTAAAGAGTCAGACTGAATTATTATAAACTAAAACCAAAAAACAGCACCTGGACTCCAAGACTACATGATGAAATAATCCAATAATTCACTGTAAAAGTAAAAATATGTATGTCAATGCTGGAGCATCTGTAATTTCCTCAGATTAGAGAGGTTAACAGCATATGCACCATTATTAAATGTTGAACTCTGTGGAGATACCAATTTATTCCAGTCTCTTGTCACGTAAAATTTTATCATTATAACCTAGATATATTCACTAAATTGATGATGCTTTAAAAATGTGTATTTTCCCATGTTGCTCTCTAATTTACAAAAGAATTCAAGTTCAAGGGCACATTTCTAGGAGCAGCTTTATCTTAATGACCCCTTGGTTAAACCCTTTGAGACTATCTTATTATTTTTATGTTCAGGTTCTCTGGGGCTGTGAAAAGTGAATACTATTACTGGAACTTAATTTTGTTATTTTTCCTGCTGACATTTAGGAGACAACTATACGAGCAGTTTCTGTTCATCCTCTGAACCACAATATAAAAATCCATATACAACCTTACTATGAGTGAAGCTGAATATGCTTTCCAACTGTAGGCTTGGTCCATTTAGAATTAACTCCTCAGGTCAACAGGAGCAACACTTTATTTCATAAGCTATTGTTTCTATGCAGAGAATGTACTAGAAAGTATGAACCTAAGGAAGGGTTGGCCAAGTTGATATTTTGGTTCTAAATTTCTAACATTAAAAATAATACTTCCAAAAAAAATAAATAAATAATACTTCCAAGTTAATGTCTAGTGTTTGTACATACTGTTGAAAATTTGCTTGCTATCTACCTGCTTATGTTGGCTTCCCTTCATCTGAAGAAGAAAATCGCATTAACTTGTATTATCTTGTGCAAATACTTGTCTATTTCCCTCTCATTCAGAGGAAATATTAATCATGAATTTACTTCAGAGAGCAAATCATTTTTAAATAAACATTTTATTTTAGAACACTTTTAGATTAAAAAATTGCAAAGACTGTAAAAAGTTCCCATACACTCCACACCCAGTTTATCCTATTGTTAACACCTCATAGTAGTAGTATGGTACATTCATTATAATTAATGAACCAATATTGATATATTATTATTAACAAAATTCCGTATTTTATTCATACTTCCTTAATTTTTAACCAAATCGTCTCCTTCTGTTCCATGAACCTATTCAGGTTACCACATTACTTTTAATAAGTCACATCTCCTTAGGCACTTGCTGACTGCAACACTTTTTCAAACCTTTCCTTGTTTTTGATGAGCTTGACAGTTTTGAGAAGTATTGACCAAGTGTTTGGTAGAATGCCCCTCTATTGGGATTGGTCTTATACTTTTTCTCAGGGTTAAACTGGGCTTGTGGGTTTCTGGGAAGAAGACCACAGATGTAAAGTGACATTTTCATTATATCATATTAAAATGACTTATCACCATTAATATTGATCTTGATCACCTGACTGAGGTAGTGTTGTCAGGTTTCTCATCGAAAAGTTACCGTTTTTCTTCTCTTATCATACTATAATCTTTGGAAGGAAGACAAGCCAAAAAGGAAGTCAAGAGGGAAAACAAAAAAACAAGGCTGGTTCAAAACTCCACTTGCACTGCTCGATTTTAAGACTTACTTAAAACTGCATTAATAGAGGCAGTGTGGTATTGGTGAAAGAAGAGATACATAGACCAATGGAACAGAATAGAGAATCTGGAAACAAATCCACACAAATATAGCCAGCTGATCTTAGAAAAAAAAGCAAAGACAATTCAGTGGAGAGCGTTTTTTTCAACAAATGGTACAGGAACAATTGGATATCCATATGCAAAAAGATTTCGACACAGCCCTGAAGAATTTAGCTTAAAATGGATTATAGGGCTAAATGTAAATATAAAACTATAAATCTTTCAAATAAAACATTGGAGAAAAATTTGTGACATTGGATTTGGTGATAAATTTTGATATACAACACTAAAAGTATGAGCCATGAAAGAAAAGATGGATAAGTTGGACTTTATTAAAATTAAAAATTTCGGCAAAAAAAAGCAACCTATTAAGGGAATGAAAGGAGAAGCCACAGAGTGGAAGACATTATTTGAAGACAATATTTAATAAAGTATTATGTCCAAAATATGCAAATAACACTTGAAACCCAACAGTAAGAAAACACACAAACCAATTAAAAAATGGGGAGAATATCTAAACACTTTGTCAAAAATGATATACAGGTGTCAAGGAAGCATTTGGAAAGGTGCTCGACCTTATTGGTCATTGATGAATTTCAAAGTAAGGCAACAATGAGATATCACTACACACCTGTTAGAATAGCTAAAATATAAAACACTGACAACACCAAATGCTGTCGAGGAGCTAGAGCAATAGGATTGCAAAATGGTGTAGCTACTTTGGAAGACAGTTTGACAGCTTTTTACAAGGCTAACCATAGTCTTACCACATGATTTTAGTAATCATGTCCTACGTATTTACCCAACTGATTTGAAAACATTTCCACACAAAAACCTGCATGTGAATTTAATAGCAGCTTTATTCATAATCACCAAAGCTAGAAGCAACCAAAATGTTCATGAATAAGTGAACTGAAAAACAAACTGTGGTGCAGCCGTACAATGAAATATTATTCATCAGTAAAAGGAAAGGAACTCTCCAGCCACGAAAAAGCATAGATGAACCTTAAATGTAATTGCTAAGTGAAAGAAGCCAGTCTGAAATGGCTACATATTATACGATTCCAACAATTCGATGATTTGGAAAATGCATCCCATTAGGTGAGACAAGAAGACTAGAGGGGGCTGGAGTGTGAGGAATGCCCCTTCCCTACGTGGCGTAAGCTCTGGTGAAGTGTCTTTCGTGGAAATGAAGCCTTTGTTATGGAGAAGTCTCTGGGTTTATTTCACAATGTTTACTTTTCCCCTTTCCCTGCCAGAGCCAGGGAAAGATCCAGGGGGGATCTTTCTCAGATCTCACCAGGAGAACCTAGTGGGGTTTCTGGAGGTAAAACTCATTAACGTGTGGTGGCCTTTCCAAGACAGTGCCCCCTAAAAGTATCACTTTCATGATAGTCTGCACTCAGCTTCCAGAAATGCATCAAAATTACCATTTGTGTATTCTCACCAGTGGTTCTGTTCCAGGTCTGAATATCTTGCTGTGGTTCTCTAGATCTGCCTGTCTTTTAGAATTTTGGGATTGTGGTCTACCTTGCCATCTAAGTTCTACGATAGTTTCAAGAAAATTGTTGATTTTCTTCTTGTTTGGTTTTTTGCTGTTGTTTTAAGGACGGCAGTCATAATTTCCAAATTCTTTACATTTCAAAGCTAAAACCAGAAACTAATCATTATGATGTTTTAAAGTATGTAATGATGAATGGAAAGGGGGTATTAGTATATAGGTTAATACTGGAAGGAAAATATTCCAAAATAAGAAACGTTATTACAAAGACAATATCTGTATTGTGAAGTGAGAGGAAACAAGGAGATGCCATTTTTAGGGGAGTTATTTTCATCTTCTCCATTTTATTGCTCATATGATACAATGGAGTCTCCAGAAATTGCAATGGATAATGAATAACTAATAAAGTATGAGGATTTCTTACTAAAATTTAGATGAGTTAAGGTGATTTGGATTATTTGAAGCTTTATGAATAATTATGAAAACGCAATGCCCAGTTGAATATTTTTATTCATGAAAATCAATATTTTATGACAAATCTCTATTGTCCTAATCTAGGTGATTGTGAATAGACAGGTAATCAGCTTGCTCACAGATAAAGATCAAGGCAGTGCCACAGGGAGAACCAAGACCCATTCTGCTTCCTTTGACTTTGCTGTGAATCGAAACAGTTAAAACATTATATTCTAAGGCAGAAATCCTTTTTAAAAATAGTTTTTTGTTTTGCTTGTTTAAGTAAAGAATAGCAGATATTTGTGAAAATTATATATTAATCCCCTGGTGGACTTGACAACTGAGGATGTCTGTAATATTTCAACAAGCTTCCCAAATAAAGATTTCAAAAGCAGTGTCTAAAATCATAGTTCTCAAACTGGGTACTTTGACACCCCAAGGTACTGTCAATGAACTGTCAGAAATACCCTGGATATTTTAGGTTTTTGAGGATATCAATGATACTTGACATATCCTACACCATGTGAACTATTAGCTCAAGGTAGCTTATTGGTTTATCATTAGATCATGCTATGTAAGTTTTGATGTTGTCATATTTTTGCATAACTGTGTTTATTTTAGTTTCAACTATAAGACAAGTACAACCATCAGTGTAGAATAGGAAATGAGTAGTCTTTCCAGTCTAATGCTAAGGTTTAAGAATATGTGCATTGCCCAAGAAGCATACACATTTCATTAGTAAGAATTTGTACTTATTTCAGAATGAAATAAATATTTTTCTTCAATTAATGTGTGTTCATGTTTCATATAACTACTAAGTTGTTGGATATAAGTACTTAGTTTAGATTAAAGTAGTTATACTTTAAAAATGAAAAGTTATACTTTAAAAAATGAAAATTCTTAGGTATTCCTTTTGGTCTCAGGATAATATGAAATAATTAGTGAGACTTTAGGGATGCCAGAAACCAAAAAGTTTGAAAGCGTCTTGGCTAAAACATAAAGTGAAATGGAATTAAAAACAAAGGATCAAACAGGAGAGGCACACACACACACACAATTGAGGAGAGCTTAGAATATAGTGTGTTATTTATAAATTTTAACAATGCAAGAGAGAAAGAATGAGGACAGCACGTTGCAAAAGCAATTATCCTCATTATCTATGGGAAAATAACAGAGATTGGAAAGATGATGATATAAGGAAATCATTAATGGCACTTCATAATTCTAAGTTTGATTTTTAAGGTACAAATTAATTTTTTGTGACACACTGTAGTTTAAATTTTTGTTCCATTAGATAATTGGGCTAGAGAGCCTCTTTACTTCAACATATAAAATTCTATAGCTCAAACGCAGGCCCATAGTGTCAATGGACATGCAGTTCATATGGTTTCTGTATTTATTTGCACTCTCCTTATAGACATGTCTTTTGTTTTAGAAGCAGTCGGAAGTATTCATGTTATTTAGAAAGGGGATTAGTGTTTATTATCTTTTATTTGAAGCATTACTTTTATAATTGCAAACATTAGTAAGCTGACAGGTCTAATTACATCTCCAATTATGTGTCTAAGATGTTATTTAGGTTTTTAAAGCTTACTATAGTGGCTATTTTTAAATGAATACTCCTAAGATTGCTTCTAAAGAAATCACTATGGAAAAATTCTAACTTGGTTAGAAGCATACAGTATAGTCTTCAGTTTTGCTTCTACATATGTGATGTATACTATTTTCTTTATTGTGATAAAATATACATGACCTATTTTAACCATTTTTAAACGTGTGTAATTCAGTGGCATTAAATACATTCTCATTGTTGTGCAACCATCACCATCTGTCTCCAGAACTCTTTTATTATCCCACACTGAAACTGTACCCATTAAACCTTAACTCCCCATTCATCTTTCCACAAGCCCCTGGCCACCACCATTCTCCTTTCTGTCTCTCTGAATATGAGTATTCTCTGTACCTCATATAGGTAGAATCATACAATATCTGTCTTTTAGTGTGTCGGGCTTACTTCACTTAGCATGTTTCTAGCTTCATCCATGGGGTAGCACGTATCAGAATTTCATTCCTTTTTAAGACTGAATAATACCCCATTATATGTATATATCACATTTTGTTTATCCACTCATCTGTCGATGGACATTTTGATTGTTTCCACCTTTTGGCTCTTGTGAATAATGTTGCTAAGAACATCGGTGTACAAACATATTCATATTGTTTTATACTGTTTTCAGAATGAATAGAATATTAATTCATGGAAATGCTCACTAAATGTAACATTTTGGTTGTTGTTTAAAAAAATTGCTAGTTAAAAAACAGGGCCTTGGCACACCAGTTCTTCCTTCGAACATTTCTGACTGGAACTGATCCTACAATTACAAGTTACACTATCATGTGCCTTTACTTGATAGCACTTATTCTGGTTGTTCTTTAATATTTATTTGTATGATTATTCGATTAATAGAGTTTTCTCATTCTCTCACTATACTGTAATCTCTGTGAAGGCAGAAACTGTCTGGCTTTGCTCATTGTATTTTACATGTCAAATACAGTAACTGACATAAAATACAAACCTAGGAAGATACTAATCTCTATATACTCTCTAATATATACATGGTATACCAACTGCAATATAGACCGTAAGAAGACATTCCTTCAGGATAGCTTTACACAGTCTTTTCCCAATTTCAGTTTGTACTTGATACAGAATTACAGCTACTCCCATCATCTTAACTCAGAGAGTAAAGCCAAACCTATCAGCACAGAGGGTCAAAACTGCTAGTTTTAACAGCCTTCATTCTATGTCCTTTGATGACGAATCCCATCTTTTCCTTATAATATCTGGGATTTATTGAGCATCACAGTGAATGACATCAGTGAGAGAGAATAGCTGTTAAATGATCAACTAATAATTTCTGTTACATCATATACTATTCTTTTGAGAAATAAACATAAATTACTTGCACAATGAAAATATAAAAGCATTTTTAAAGAATAAAGCAAGCAAATTTTCTTTCCTTTGTATGTATAGTGTAATAAAGAATTGTGTTTTTAACTTATTTTATCTTTAGCTGACTCCAATAATATTACGAGAAATATCAGTGGTGGTTGTGCCGTATGGTGCAAGTGTGGAGAGGGTAGTAGTTGACAATAGATAAAATGATGTGACCTGAATATTTCCCTTGGATATTTGCTCTTTGAAAGAATTAAGAGGGATAGTTAGTATTCAAGATTTCAATACAATCTTCATTTGTTTTGAAAACTACATGCTGTGGAAACTTTTAGAATAGAACTTGAGAGCAAAGGGCTTATTTAGATTATAATTAAATAAAGTTTTATTTAAAATAAAGTAAGATCCAAAATAAAGTAGTATTCAGGCATATTGTTTAAAAAAGATATATGCACGTCTAGGTTAAGGAAATTAATGAGACTTAGAATTGATTTCAATTTAATTGAAGGAATTATGTATTTTGTTAATATGTTAATTACCCATTTCTTTGTGTCTATATATAAAACATTTTTGTCACTCTTATTCTCTCACCCACCAACGTAAACTATTTTAAGAAGCATGTACCACCTAGTCAAATGAGACCATCCTTGTTTCCCTGAGCATCACATCAATATATGCCCATCACCTTTCTGGAACCTGGAAACAGACGCCCTTATGGCTGAATATTACATATTATTGATAGCTTTAAAGGGTCCCAAGTTCTCAAGTGCCTGAGGCTTCCAAATTGTCTAATCCAAATTAAGTGAAGGACTTTAAAAGTCAACCCTTCAGTTGAAACACCCCAGGGAGAAAAATCAGAGCCCACGTTATAAAGCTTATTAGTAGTAAATCAATATTTGTCAACCACCTGAGTAGTCAAAAAGGGGCCAGTGTCTTAGTTGGCAGAGTAGCTGGCATTGTTTGACTTCCTAGTCCCTTGAGTACCTGAGATGCCGCTCAATGGGACGGGAAGGATCATGTTGTAGCATTAACAATCCCACTTCACAATGAATATATAAGGGTCATAGAACTTTGTGAATCAAATTATATTGCATTAGCATCCAAAGCAAAGCCATTGTAAACATAAGTAGAATTCTTCAATATATTTATCTAACATACAGGTAATTATAAAGTATGTGTAAGGTATATGGACGAAATAAAGACTAGATGCACACATGCACATACACATTTGTGTTCCCTCATATTTTGCTAAAATTCTCCTTTGATTTTTGTTGTGATATAACTTTATCCCCATATTTCTTTCATTTTCAGTATAATGCATGATTATTTCTGAACAAATAAATGTGTGTTATCCAATGAATTGGGTGTTTTTGCTCCATGAGATTAATTTCAAGCGGCAAGATGATTTGGGTACCTGAAAGCAGGATGTCCACAATGAAATCCAGAAGGAAGCTGTCAATTGTCAGATTTTCAGTTTCAAATCCTTTTTAATTGAAGTTTCATAAACTTCATAAAATGCACAGATATCCAGTGTTCAATGAATTTTCACGATTGTACATATCAATGTATTTATCACTTCGATATATGTGTGTATATATATATATATATATATATATATTTTTTTTTTTCCTCCAGAAAAATCCCCTTTTGAATTTTTGCGCTCAATCCACACCTACCCCCCGCCACGTGCAGAGGCAAGGCAACCACTTGAGATTTCTATAATCAAAGACTCGTTTGTCTGTTCTTTGACTTTATGCAAGTTTAATTCTACAATATGTGCTTATTTGTGTCCAGATTCTTTCAATTAGCATAATATCTGTGAGGTTCATCCACACTGTCATGTACTTCATAACTGACTCCCTTTTATTAATGAGTAGTATTCCATGGTATGAATATACCACAATGTGTTCATCAGATCTGTTGATGACTAGTTTAAATGGCTTGTGCTTTAAACATTCTGTCCAATAGATTTTTGTGTACTCTAGGTTCATGATTATATTCCCCCCATTGCTTCAAGAAGTTTCACAATGCTAGCCTTGTAGATCTAGGACTCATCTCAAATTACTTTTTGTGTATGGAATTAGATAGTTTGGAATTTTATCCATTGAGATAAACAATTTTTCCAGCACCTTTTATTAAAAAAGAGATATCTTTTCCTACATTGACCAATTATGAATTGACCTATAATCAAATTCATATCACAATGTCTTGATTATTGTAGTTTTAGTGTAATTCCTGTAGTCAGATATTTTAAGTATTCCAGTTTTGTTCATTAACAAATTTTGCTATCTGAGATACTTTGTATTTTCTAAATAATTTTTAGAATTGTTTGTCAAATTCTAGAAAGCCTATTAGAATTTTCATTGCAGTGTATTGAATATATAAAATAATTTGGGTAACATTAAGTCCTAACAATGTTCCAAATCATTAGCATAGTATATCTCTTTGTTTAGTTGTCTTCTTTAATTTTCGTTTTTAGTGTTCAGGATAAGTTTGGCACATTTTGCACCAGATTTATTCCTAAATATTTTTTATTCTTTTGAAATTACATTTTTTGTATTTTATAGCTATAACATAGAAATACAATTTATTTCTGTATTTTGACATATTTGACATTGCTAAGTTTATTAGTTCTTGGGGGTGTTTTGTAGATTTTTTATAGTTTTCTATGTACATAATCATGTTGTCTATGAATAAAAAGTTTACTATGTTATTTTCAATCTCATGTACCCTTTGCTTTTTTGACTTATAATGTCTCAGGCCTCCAGTGTTATGTTGAATAAAACAATTGTGAAGAGATAACCTTGAATTATGTCAAATCTTAGGAGGGAAACATTCAATAATTCACCAGTAAATATTATTACAGCTGAAGGATTTTCATACATAAATACCTTTAATCAGATTGGCTGTTTTCTCCTATTTCTTTCTATATCTAGTATGCTGAATTTTATGTGATACCACAGAAAAAGAAAATTACAGGCCAATATCAGTTTGAACAAAAATACAAAAATCCTCAACAAAATATTAGCAAAGCAAATTGAACAATCTGTTAAAAGGATCATACATTATGATTAAGTGGGATTTATCCCAGGGATGCAAGGATTTTTCAATATCTGCAAATCAATCAGTATGATACTACATATTAACAAATTAAAGGATAAAAACCCTACGATCATCTCAACAGATGTAGAATGTCATATAGTTGGAATCATACAGTATGTAGCCTTTGCAGTTTGGCATGTTTCACTTCGTACAGTGCATTTCAGGTTTCAACGTGTCGTCGCATGGCATGATAGCTCTTTTCTTTTTAGTATTGAATAATATTCCACTGTTGGATGTACTGCAGTCTGTTTATTCCTTCAAGTACTGAAGAACATCTTGGATGCTTTCATGTTTTGGCAATTATAAATAAAGCTGTTATAAATACTCATGTGCAGGTTTTTGTGTAGACATAAGTCTTCATTTCATCTGTGTAAGTACCAAGGAGTGTGATTGCTGGATTGTATGGCAAGAGTATGTTTAGTTTTGTAAGAAATCACCAAACTCTCTTCCAAAGTGGCTGTACCATTTTGCATTCCAACCGTTAATGTAGGAGAGTTCCTATTGTTCCATATTTTTGCCAGCATTTTGTGTTGTCAATGTTCTGAATTTTGGCTATTTTAACAGTGTAGTAGTCTTGTATCTCACTGTTTTTTAAAACCAAATAGATGTGTAGTCTTGTATCTCACCGTTTTTTAAAACCAAACAGCCCTTTATAGATTTAGATTGAGAGTTTCTCCTCTTTTTCTTTTCCTTCCTGCCACGTTCTTGCAATTAATTCAAAATCCACATGCACGCTCTCAAATGACTAATAGAGTAGAATAACCTGGGCCATGGAAAAACTTCTTGATTAAAATACAGAATTCGTTTCTTAGCAACTCCCCTCTCTTAGTTATTTTACTCCTCTAATTCTTAGTGTCTTGATCTGTAAAGTGGGGATAGTAATAGAATCTACCTCATAAATTTGTTGTAATCTGTATAAAGCATTCAATGCAATGATAGGAAAAAGCAAGGCTCAAAAACGTTAGATATTATTTGTATTACTACTACTACTATTTTGAAGCTGTATAATACTCCTATATTAAAAAACAAAAACAATGTCTTTCCTATAGTAGGCATATTGGTTACTTAGTGGATTGGTTTACAATAGTTTCTCTAATCAGGAACCATGTCTTATTCCTCTTCACAGATCCAATGTCCAACAGAGACTGTGGTAGCACTAAGTGAACGGTTGAATGGACAAATGTATAACCAGAGCTAAAACAGATACCAGATTTTCAAAGTTGACGCCAAACATAATTAAATAGTAAATCTAATTTAGGACATATGAAGTGTAAGCTGTAGTTGTGTCTTTTAACTTTTTAATATGATGAACATGTTCAGTGGGGAAATACTTATATTGAGTAAAACATAGTTTCTGCTATCATAGAATTGATGTTACCATGAGAGTCATTACTGAAAGAGATATACAAAACAGTAGGATTTTCCTTTCCAAACTGTGACTGTGTGTGTTAATTCTGTTGTCATATTAAAGTATAAAAAATAGAAAAAGTCACTATTTATTCTAAATAAAATACACAAACTCTGGGAAAGAAAGAATCTTTAAGTTGTCTCCTACCTAATGTTTAAATTTATTCATTCACCTTTCAGCAACCCTAGGCTAAGAATTTTTCTAACCCTCAGGGTGATTTTGTAAAATAATGAAAGCTCACAGTGTAAGAGGAGAGACATAAGAGTCTAACAAATAATAAAAATACAACATAATACAATCCATTATAAATTATGCACAAACGATTCTCCCATGTGTGCTGAACATTCTAGAAGAGACTTGAAATCATATCTTTGTGGGAAGAGCTGAATGCTTTTGTGTTTGATCAGATAAATATGGAGCATGGGCAGCTCCACATTTATCTAGTAATAATATTAATAATAATATTAATTATTATGGAGCATAATATTTAAAAACATATAAATATCTGCAAAAGACACTGCACACGGATCATTTTAAAAATATGAAATGAACAGAACCTTATAAAATGCATTTTTTCACAATCCAATCTTATTTTTGTTTTCTTCCTACTACTGTTTTTCCTAATTTTTTTTATCACCTTCTATATCAATTTTGTAGAGAATTTCTCCTTCCATCCTACTGAAGATAACTTGTGGTAGATAAAAAAATGGCCATAAATTCTTTGCTATTTCTTCCACTAATAAATAAAGACTACTTCCCCTCTCCTTGGATCTAGTTGGCCTTGTGACTAGTTTTTACTGATAAAATACAGCAAAAGAGATGCTGTGCAGTTTCTGAGGCAGTCAAGAAATTTGCAGGTTCTGCCTTCACAACATAGAATATTTTGCTTTAGAACCACCAGGCCACGAAAAACCCAAAGGAACTAGAGAAGAAGTCATTTGAAAGGAACAAAGGCATGCTGTCCAGCCCCTGCCAAGCCCCTGCCTATAGCCAGTAAAAACCGCTAGCCATGTGGTCAGGTATCTTGAATGTTTCAGCCCCAATCAAACCTCCAGTTGAGCACAGTCCCAGACATCATCATGTGGAGCAGAAAGATATACAGCTAATCTGAGCCAACGTAAAAACCCTAAGAGTTAGTAAACTCTTTTTGTTTTAAGCCACTAAGTTTTGGGGTCCGTTCATTCTTTCATTCACTCAACACTCCTCTGTTATGACGTGACACAGGGCCAGGAAAAGGCTGAGAAAACTGAGACATAACAAGACAGGTCGCCTTGAAGAGCTCTTGGTCTAGGCTAGCAGCATCTATGGAAGCTCCTTTGATCAATGCGGTGAGAGCTACTCCAGGCTGTGTACAAAGCCTCCTCTTCCAGGAAGCCCTCACAGATTGCTCCATCACTGTGAACTCATCCTTTGCTGGAGTCCTATAGATCCCAGTCTCTGTTCTCTTTCAGTGCCTTGTTTTCTGCCCTGAAAAATTCACTTTCTTTTATTGGCAAAAAACAAAAACAAAAACAAAAACAAAAACATAGCAAGAGACAGACAAAAGAGATGCCTATGGTTTTCTAAATTTTTCTTCTAATTTTTACCATGGATTATTCTTATGGTCATGGTCTTCTCTGAATATTTTCCCACTGGCACCTACATGTGAGTGTGTGTGCAAATGCTCACATGTGCAGACATACACATAGTCTAATCCTTAAATAAGAGTCGATTATTCATGAAAACTAGCCCTTTCAGGTTGCAGTGTCTCACTGCAAGTTTCCCTATCTTTGTCTCTACTTTGTTGATGTTATGAAGTTAAAATAAATTTTTGAAAGTTAGTTTAGGGAGCATGGGTGTTCTGGAAAAAAAGATGAACAAATACATTTTGAAATCACTTCTTAAAAAAGTGTCACACAGGGGGCTTCCCTGGTGGCGCAGTGGTTGGGAGTCCGCCTGCCAATGCAGGGGACGTGGGTTCGAGCCCTGGTCCGGGAAGATCCCACATGCCGTGGAGCAACTAAGCCCGTGCGCCACAACTACCAAGCCTGCGCTCTAGAGCCAGCCGCAACTGAAGAGGGCCTGTGCGCAGCGGTGAGGACACAACACAGCCAAATATAAAAACGAATAAATAAATTAATTAATTTTTTTTAAAAAGTGTCACACAAACAAGAGTGTGATGCTGCTGAATCCTTCTGAGTTTTTCTGAGGGTAGAGAATGAGGGACTCCAAACTGAAGGGTGGAGAATGGGTGACAGGCAAATCATTTTTTTTTACATTCTGTCAGTAGATGGGCCTGTTCTGTTTCGTTATGCCAAACAGGGGTGTGCCTCCATTTTTCACCATTGTTGAAAAGCCACGTCAAAATTCCTTCCCCTCTTATCCACCATAACTCAATAGTAATTGTATCTTTATAGACACTTCAGTGTTAAGTCAGGGGCTACCATTCAGATAACCTTTTTAAAAGGGTTATGGAATGGGAAAATAATTATACATATATATAAAATCATTTTATATATATATATATATAAAATTATATATGTGCCCCTGGTTCCTGGCACAGAGCTCCTAAAAGTCTTGTAATTCCCTAAGTGATAAGAGCACTAGAAGCATCCTTTGTTCTAATATTTGACCTTTGTCCCTTCTTTTCTTCTAATGAGGTGACTCTGGGTGGGCTCCTGGATAGCTTCAGGAAGGGGACTGGTCACTAGAAAAATCAAGATATGATTAGAAGCTTGGAACTTTCAGCCCTACCGTGATCCTCTGGGAAGAGGAGAGAGGCTGGAGACTGAGTTAGTGATTGATGATACCCACATGAAGAAGCCTCCATAAAAATCCCCAAAGTATGGGATTTGGAGAGTTTCCAGGTTGGTGAATATATCCACGTGCCAGGAGGGTGGCACCCCAACTCCACGGGGCCCAAAGCGCCTGCTCTTAGGACCCTTTCAGGCTCCCCCTATGTATCTCTTAACCTGGTTGTTCACCTGTATTCTTTATTTCATCTCTTATTATATAATAAACCTGTAAATGTAAGGAAGTATTTTCCTGAGTTCTGTGAGCTGTTCTATGAAATGATCAAACCCGAGGAAGGGAAGCTGGACTTGTGACTGGTGTTTGAGGTGGGCTGAGGGCAGCTAACTGTGGTTAGTGTCAGAATTGAACTGAATTGTAGGACACCCAGCTGGTGTCACAGAGAATTGTTTGATGTGGGGGAAAAATCCACATATTTGGTGTCAGAAGTATTGTGAGTGTAGTAGCAGTATGAAAGTAAAGGAAAAGCAGTGAATTTTCTCTATAGACAGGAATTTATAATAAACTTTTCTAAATCTAGCTGTTAAATGTCAGACACAGTTCCACTTAAACAGCTGGAAATCATTCAATTTTCAAATAAGCTGATGTCTGTATTTGCAGATGAATCATTTAGATTCATTCAGTATTAACGTTGATGTCAATACCTTTTAAGGAGAACTAGTAGAAAGGTCAATATTTTCTCACTGAACTGATATACAAGTGGAAAAATAAAATAATTTATAGAACAACAATGAAATATAATTTGGGAACATTTTACGGATACTGAGAAGTTCAATGCTGACACTTAGGTCAAAATACAGTCATTATCTTGCTATGTTTGAGTAAAGGTTAATGGATTTCATGATTAAAATATTACTAAGTGATTTTCAAAAGCTGAGTATGGACTACATAAGCATTGATTAGTTATGTCAAGCCTAAAACAGATTTTGCATATGTATGTGTGCTTGTGTGTGTTGTTTGTGAATATGAATGAAATGAGCATACAACAGAACAAGTATATCAGAAGGGAAGCTTGTCATATATTTCATTATTTATAGAAAAAAATGTAGTTCTGAACTTGGATTATGCTGAGACAAAGTATATTCTATTTTCAAAATATTCTTGCATCTCTGTTTATACTACAAAAGAAACTGCAGAGATGTACAGAGCACTTTCAGTCTAAGATGATTTGACTAAAAATGTTCTTATCCATGTTTGAAAGTTCTTTGCTTAGTAAGGCTTTGAACTTCCTCTGGCTTTAACTTCTAGTGATACTGAGCCAAGCACTTCACAATTGAAATGCACCATATCATTAGTACCAGATAGAATTTTCCAGAAAATTATTTTCTAATCACCGAACTCAAGGTTTAACATCTTCTCCAGGAAAAATTCTAAATCCACATGGTGAGAGGGTTCTCACCTCTTTGCAAGCCAGGAAGAAGCTGCCATGTGACAAATGTTTAGTGATATAGTTGTGTGTCATTAAACTATCACTGATGTGCAATAGAGACCTTCAGCGACTTCTCCCCTCTCCACCCGCATGTTCTTTCCTAGTGTCCCCCCTTTCTACCACCATGTCAGTTATGTTTTATTCAGGGGAGATATGACACCCAGTTTTTTATTTCCTTCATCACATTTTCTTAGAATTTCATTATATGTAGGATCAATGACAGGCTTTATGTGTAGGAGGAAGGAGATGGAATTTTAGCAGCTCTGTTCTGGAGGGATATAGAATTGTACCATTTTCTACCAGGTTATTGTGTGTGATTCCAATGTTAATCAGTTCTTTCCATTCCTAATTCAGCTTCTACCTTTTAGACCTTTCTGACTTACAGTTCCCTGCATCCACCATTCTCTTCCTATTGTCAGTGGCAAAGTATTGCCTGCCATATCAGTAAACAAAGGGTGTTGCAGCCATCAAGCCATTACATTACAGCCCACCAATGGTGAGCCCTGAGGGAACTCAGGATAGAAAAAGATGCCCGCCTTCTCGAAGTCAACTGCTGTAGCCACACGCACTCTGCCGCCACAGTTCACCCTGAGGAGATCAGGATGAGAAAGCATAGGATTCTGGCCCCAGGGAGCTGAGGTGCATATCAAAGGAATGATTTCAGTGAGCCCAGACTCTTGAATCTTCCCATACATAGAAAAGCACTAAATTCATTAACTTGAGATGTCTGGTTTTCTTTAATTAACAGTAATCCAATAAAGATGTTTAAAAAAAAAAAATTCTTATATATCCCCGCTCTTCCCTTACCTCTTTGGAGCCGTCCCTCAGAGCTATCTGAGATGCTGTCTCCCAGGCTTGAAGTCCTCAGAATATTTGCTGAGTAAAACTAACTCTCAAATTTCAGGTTGTGCTTTTGTTTTTCAGTTGACACTATCCAGATAGAGAGACACATTTAGGTGTGGATTACAGCTTGATATCTACATGATAAATAAAATACTTTATTCATATAAATTTACAGAAAGGTGTATTTTCCTTTTTTATGAAAAAGTATATACCTAAAAGAAAAATAATGCTCATTTATGCCTACAATCAGGAAATATATTCTCATAGATATTTCATCGCATTATAATGAAAGAAAAAATGAAATACAGTCTTGATATCACGCCCTATGATGGATTTAACAAATAATTAGATCTGAAATCATAGTGTTCGGTATTGGCCTTTCTAGTCAATGGCATGAAAGAGCATTGAAAGCCTGAAATATGTTACTTACTAAATTCATCTATTCTTCATCTTACATAATTTTTAATCTTCAAAATATGCAATATTTACTTTCTAAATAATGTGTTATTTCTCCACATTATTGTTTCCTGGGGATGGTTTGAAGCAAAATTACAAAGTCTGATAAAAGCAGAATGTTTTGCCAGAGGGTTTTGTGAGACTAGAAATCTTTCATTGGAAAGTCTGGCACTGCCCCAAGGAGCTCTTTCTAAGTTGATAAGCAGAGGGGTTATGGAATATCAGTATGTCTGAAGATAAAAGGACATCCTTTGCAAGTCAAATGAAGATAACCTATTTACAATTTCAGTTTTACTTCACCACAAATGATTTGGAGTTTTCTAAGTATGAAACAAGGGAAAAAAACTTCCATCTAACCTTCAGTGTCAAACAATAAAAAGAGCATTATTTACAAGAAAGTCGTGTGTCTCAGATATAATTTGAAATATATTAAAATAAAAAGATAACAGCATTGATGTTAGCAGTTGTAAAAGAAATAGTCTTTTCTTTCTAAATCCAATTCTCTATAAGCTTCAAATATTTTGGTTTTACTAAACTATAGTTGGACTTACTGGGGAGTTGTTTTGTTTTATTTATCTTATTGCCTCCTTTTTGTGCAGTGCTTTCTACATTTATCCTTTTTGTATATGAACAATGTAAACTATTTGACATATTTTCTTATAGCATACTCATGTCCAAAAAGTAATCTTTTGCATTTTATAAGGATGATTTCCTGTAAGGAAACAATAATATGTATGCCAAGCAACATTTGATTTGTTACCCAATTTGTGGAAGGGGTTCTGTGTACAGTTGGGGAGGTCAAGCATTAAGAAACAGGGTTTAGTGACAAGTACAGACATGGATAACAAGGAATGACAGTGAGAATTAAATAATCATAAAAGCTTAATACTGAAAGTTCCTTAGAGGTACTTGCTTTATACAGAAATCTCTTTAAAAGCTTATTAACAAATGGCTCTTTGGCCTCTGCTTGAACATTTCAAGTATAGGCATTTTGATGTTTGCATGCCAGTATTTTCCATACTTGAGTCACATTAATTATTATAATTTCCCATTTATTAAAGCACTCCTTTAATATAAGGTAATATTAATCAACATCCAATACAAGTAGCATTAATGTATGTATCAATGCAAATCAAATATATTATTCCATCTAATTTCACTGATTAATTTTTCAAGACAGTTGCACCTAAACTTAATCTCCTATTGTATTATTACAGTAAAGTTAAAGAACATTTTTGGGGGAAATAAAAATTATTCCACCCCACCAAATTATTTTTATTCCTATGTATTTCCTTTTTTTTTTTTTTTTTTTTTTGTCTCTAAGGAAAAGAAAGTTCATTATTGAATTCTGCAGTTTTGTCACTTCTCCCACTTAGTCCTAAGCCTTTGGTATATAGACACAAAGAATATGCATATTCTTTTTCCACATGTCAAGCCTTTAAATATGTAGGTAACATAATTATATTCTTTGGTTGAGTTTCCCATATCCAGGTTAATGATATCAGGTGACAATTAGAGATTAGTCAATGTGATTTCAGAGCCCTTCATGTTCCTGGGTGATCTCCTTTGTATATGCTCTGATTGATCAACTATAAAAGTATCATTCAAAGGGGAAATAGTGTCCAGATGTGGCCTGGAGACCAGACATAACTTGATGAGAGTATCACCTACATTATTGTTAATACAGCTTGCATCTGTCTTTATTTTGGTGCCCATTCGACTCATGACTTCTTTTAAGCTTTCAGATAGCACCTTTTTCTTTTTTTTTTCACATGAACATCTGCCAATTTAGTTTTCCACCTATATTGAGGTGATAATCTTTTTATTGTGTATGCCTAATTTCAGAACTATACACTTATCTTTATTTTTATAGTTTATCTTTTAGCTACTATTTCATTTTACTTATGAATGTTAGGGAAACTTGATCTCTTCATTTTAATGGCATTTTCTAATCTTGTATCTCTACAATTTGATTAGCACAACCTCTATGTGTTTTCATTCAAACAGTCAATTAAATGTTTGTCTATACAGGGCTGAAGATGATGTAAAAAATGACATTTGCTAATGGTACTATACTAAATGGAGATAAACTTCATCAATCAGTATTATTCAGATGTCATCCATCTTACATATGTTTATGTCAATTGACACCACAAACTGTTTTAGGCACTACTGAATCAGCTTTTCTAGTAACAATAAGGGAAATAAAATTGTTTTGTATGACCATTTTCTTGATGAAATCTATAATGTTTTAAGTAAACACTATTTTCTTTTTAATTACTAGGTTCTGGATTTAGAATTTTACTGAGAAGATTGACATATTGTAGTGCTTGTTAAGCAAGAAAATTGCTAACTCATGAGCGTTCACACAGGACTTTATTATGCAATAAGCAGATATTACACGCATTAACATGTCATTGCTATAGTGGTGAGGATTCTGCTCATCTTCTACATATCCAAACAGCTTGAGAATGTGTGGGTCAGAGTTAACCTCCATGGATATGGCCTGGCCAGAGCCACCCGGCAGTATGGTGTAATGGCATCTCTTTTTTTTCTTTTTGGAAAAAGATTTTAAAAAACCTACAAAAAAATCTAATTAAAACTCTCCCTTTTTCTCCCAATTTGAGATACTCAAAGGACTTGTTTGTATGTTTCTTTTGTTTTTGTTTGTTTTCTTATTCTTAAAGAGGCACATTAAAAAGATGCAATTCCTAGATTTATAAAGAACCATCAGAAGTATTTTATGAAATAATAAATTCATCTATCTCCTTTTCTTGTTGAGATATATATATATATGTATATATATGTACACACATATATATTTTTTCAACTTAAACACACACAACATTAGAGTTGTGAGTTTAACTTTTATTCAAGGACTTACTGAGGACCATAGCCTGGGAAACAGCCACTCAGTAGCTCTGAGGAAACTGCTCTGAAGAGGTAGGGGAGCAGCCGGTATATATAAGATTTTTGGCTAGGGACTATGTGCAGTCAAGAATACCTCTTGGTGAAAGATTACTGCTTGTCACAGAGAACATATGTGTCAAGTTAATGATCTTAGGACTTTTCTATGAATGGGAAGATGCAAGAATCTGGGTTCATTAAAATTCTTCCTGAGACATACATCTAACTATTTAAGGGGCCTGCTTGTCCAAAGCACAAACTGCTTCATCCTGTTATCATCTTAATTTCCTCTGAGTGCGCTGTCAGTGACTACAGCAGGTTACAACTGAATTCTTGTAGAACTGGGTGGTGAGCAACACTCTTTATTCTTCTTTGTTTAATATGTATATATATTAAATATATATATACAGATCTTCTTTGTTTTATATATATATATATAGTTGGAATACACTATGCGTTGCACTGATAGGCAGGGAAATCTTGATAGTTGGTCCCTGGCAGTGTGTATGAAAGCCCCTCAGCATGCAGACTATCACTTAATGTCTCTGTGATACACAACACTGCACATTTGTAATAAGGGCAGGGGAAAGATAATGTCAAGATATTAAAGAATATTTTGTAAGAAAAAAAATCAGAGATAATGTCTTCACCTAAATACCATTATTTATATTTGTTTTGGTCTTTGTGTGCATACATAAAGCACAAATGTTATATTATTTCTGTTTTATGTTTGCTTAAAAGCATAAATATATAATAATATATAAGTAAAATATATTTTAGATTGCTATATCTCATAATGTCCAGCTTTGAGAGTTGTATGTAGAATTAAATAAAATAACACATACACCGCATTAGCAAAGTATCTGGCACATTGGAAGTTCTTAATAAATACCTGCTAATATTTGGATTATAGAACTACTAGAATAAACATTCTTGTGTATTATTATTTTCTCCTTGTATATTTTCCTAAATATAAATTTTCAAAATCAAAATATCAGTTTAAATATTATAAGTTCTTTAGTGATTTATGACGTATATTATTAAAATGATTTCCAAAAATATTATAGCAATCTAAAAATGTGCTCTAACTTTTCCTCTCTCATATTTTACTTTCCCCAAATTATTTGCTTACTTAATAAGCCAATAAAATTACCTCATAGTTGCTTTAATTTAAATTTAAAATTTTTATCAAGTTGATTTTTTTTTTGTCTTTGCATACCAAAGACATGAAATTTCCTCTTATGTAAACCATACGCCTATGCCCTAATGACTATTTATCAGTTTGGGTCTTTGCATGCATTTTTTTCTCTCAATTTTGCATTAGAATAATAAATATACACAATTCTATATAGCATAATCTAACAAAAAGTCTGCGTTCGTTTCTCAGGAATATTTTTATTACTTTGTCAGAAGCTTAGATGGTTTGCTGAACAGTTAACATGGGGCTTATCCAGGACAAGAGATGATAAAGATTCTTGTGGAGTTAACTTAAATCAAAATGGCCTTATGAGAAGTGGGTTAGCCCGTTTAGATGATTTAGGATTTACTTGCAGTCTGACAAATCATTATTTGTGACTAAAGTCAACTATTAGGCCAGGGCAGAATGGAAATCAGGAAATCTGTATATTAACTGAATATTCTAACTAAAGGGTCTATAGATCTGGGATAAAACACTTGTATTGGGGAGGCCCCTTGGGTTTGAGAAAGATGAGAGAGATTCAGTAGTGCTAACACTATACTGGATGCTAGTTTCCCAGTCTAACTTCCTCCCCTCTTTGTAATTCTTATTTAAGTATGCCTCAAGTTTTAATGTCAGGTTTAGCCAATAAGGAGCTAAAACACACACGCACGCGCACACACACACGATTAACAAGGCTATAGTATTGATTTCAGGGTAGAGGAGCAGACCTTATGATCTCACCATAGGCTGTAACCCTTATCTTCATAGTGACTAACAACTTGGACAGATACACTTTGTCATTCAAGGTCCTATTTTCTAGGGTCCTAATTTAGGGCAGGGCTTTGACATGGGGGCACTTCAAGTCATCCTTAAACCACAGAGTAAACTTCCTATTTGAGCAGGGATGATAGGAATTCCCACAGAACTTAAAGCCAAAGTCTTAGTTATTTAATTACAAAGATCAAAAGAACTACCTATCACATATATGTAAGCTATCTTTCCCATAGAAAGTTTTCCCTTACAGGAGGCAAAAAAACTCTTGCAAGGTAGTGGAAGTGAATTCCTTATGCCTGTTCCCAGCTTCCCCTTGGATTACTATTCCTGTTAGTAAATCAGGGTATTCTCATACTCTCTTGAAGATCCTTCCGTTAGAGTCTCAATTCAGAGATTCTTACAAATTTTTTTATAAGTTTAAATTTACTTTATAAAATATGTATTTAACACTGACAACAAATAAACTGTTTTACAGTAAAGGATATCTTTGATCATTGTTATTAGGGTCTTTGCTAAATTATGTTAAAACGTAATGGAATTATTAATATGTTGAATTCATAATCATCATCTTTTTCCTTCTTTTTTGGCTGCGCAGCATGGCTTGTTGGGTCTTAGTTCCCTGACCGGGTATTGAACCCGGGCCCTTGGCAGTGAAAGCACAGGGTTCTGACCACTGGACTGCCAGGGAATTCGCCGTAGTCATCATCTTATATTAAATTCTGACCCTTCACTTTGGTAACTGTATGTCCTTGGGTAATTTACATAACCTTTCTATACCTCAAAGGATTCTTTACAAAAATATAATACCTTACTTTCTTTAAGATTATTTAGTTAATATACATAAAGTATTTTGCACTGTGCTTGGCATAAATTAAGTACTTGATAAATGTTTGCTATTGCATATTGACTCACTTTAAATCAAAATTTATAATTCAGTAGATATTTATGCAGCTATAAATATATTTATTGAATTTCATTTCAAAGTACTTTGAAAGAAAAAATTCCTTTCAAGGAATTAATTAATTATGATTAGAACATCAATTTAAAGTGTTCAAAAATACACCTTTTATTGATGTGTTTTGTTTTAGAATCAAATTGCTGGGACAAATTCATTAGATTATAACACAGTTCAAATACACTGTAGAGAGTAGAGCAATTCCCCAGACATGCACATTCTACCAAAAAAGAAATTGTCTTGAGATGAGAATTTAAGAAATAGAAAAACAGAAACCTCACATGCTCCTTATCAGAAAAGAAAAACACTATTCGCAATTCAGAGTGAGAGAACACCAGAAGTAATGTGCAGAACATGTAAATTGGTTGGCTGATGCAATATATGCTATTTGAGGGGCTATGAGAAATTGAAAATATTGATCTTGTTTTAAATAGAAAATAATTAATGTTGTCTAAGTTGAAGATAATAGAGAACTCAGGAAACAGATTGCAATACAATATGCACAAGATTAATTTGGTAGGTCAGAGAAAATGAGAACATTAAATTTTACACGGCAAATATTAAGAAAACAAAATTAGAATAAAGAAACAAGGATAGATAAGTAGAATAAAATATTTATCAAAACAATAAGTATCTAAAGTATGTATTCTATGGCAATTTTCGAGGTATTATTTTTACCATTGCTTCCTGGGTATAAAACAGTAGCGAATGAACTTCAGGCAAATTCTTCTTCGAATACACCTCCTAGTGTATTCGAAGTCTTCTTCATATTCAGACATTCTAGTCTTCTACCTTCTAGTCTTCTACATATTCAGACATTCATCGTTAATTGTCTTTCCAATGAATACCTTTTTTATTTGATTTAAACTATTATTAATCTAGAAAACCACTTCTAGAAAAATAGGATTAATATAATCTCAGATAATCACATTAAATCTGAATTAACACCTGGTCATCTAACTTAATTTTATTTTATTTTTTCAACAACATGGAGAGCTGCTCCTAGAAGGGGAAATAAACAATGAACACAAAATTAAAAACTAATATAAAAAAGGTAGACGAAATATTCTTTGAGAATGCATCACTTGTATGTTCCTGAATATCTCCATACTATTTTTTATTTGAATTGGCAAAATGCAGACTGTTATATGTTGACCATATTGAACACATTTTCATATGATAGTTAACAAAGTTAATTTAAGTTTCTATAGCTATATCAGTAGTTAAATCTGTTATTTTTGTCATCGCGTCTATCCAGAGCTTTTCTTCTGCCCTCTTTCATATTTTGTTCATATTTCCATTATCAAATTCCTAGTTAGTTCTGAACTAAAATTATGTACTTTTCCTAAGCTAATTTAAGTTTTAATTTCTAATGTATATATGGGAATTGAGGTTACATCCATAAATTTAATATATGTGTAAAATCCATTTATTTGAAAAACAAACCAAAAATGCATGATGACTTACAGAATGGAAATACTTTCTCCCCAGCAAAACAACCATAATTAGTAAAAATTATCTAAAAAAATAAAAATATCTAGAAATTCTTCTAAAGGCATACAGCAAATGAAGAAATATTTATTCAAGATAATCTACTAAGTCTCAGTCACAAATAGTCTGTGGCATTTGAACCATGACCCACTTGCTACCCACCATTCAAGTTCAAAATGATGGAAGCTCCACTCTGGGTGGGTACATCCAAGAAAACAGGGCTCATATTCCCCTAGCTCCCAGTCAAGGTCTATGGAGTCTCCCTGGTAGGAGCAGACCACTGGAATTTCTCATCCCCTTAAGCACCTTGTGGCAGAAGCTGGATTTCAACAAGAATGTCTGGTATGTCTGGAGCTCTTTTCCTCCACCCAACACACACTGGTAGGGCAGAAGCTTTATCCCAGGCAAAGCAGTTTGAAAATATTGGGGTCCCAACCCACCCTTACTCCAGCTCGCTCATAAGATGAAAATTTCATGTTAGAGACACAAGCCAAGAAGACCAGAGTGTACTTCTTCCATTGGGTGCCCTGCTCATAAAGCAGCTGTGTCACTGTTACATAGAAATGTTAACTGTACCCATCCCGAGCTCTGGAACAATGGTGCAGAGGTTTTACCCAAACAGAAAGCCTGGTCATAGAAAGGGAGACCTCTGAAGCTTTCCCCAAGAAAACTGACTTTATATTTAACAGAATATGGGCAAGTTTAAACCTAAGGGTGTTTTTGAGAACAATGGGGTTATGGGAGTAAGCAATAAAGAAAAGGCTGATAGTTCCATTAGAGCAACAAGCTAAACACTAGGCCCTTTAGCTTACCAGGAGAACCAGGGAAGAGATAGCTAAGCAGAACCCTCTTGAAGTCAGAGAAAAACCTCAAAGACTTGCCTCAAGACCACTCCTTCATAGGGGACCAAATTAAATTGAATAAGACTGTGGCATAATTTATGCCCTAGATCACTGTTGCTAACACACCTCCTTACAAGAAATGCTAAAGGAAGTTATTCAGAGTGAAAGCTAGTAAGAAAAGACAGTAATCTGAGTCCACATGAAAAAACAAAGTGTTCTGGTAACGTTATGCTAAGTGTAAGAAGCCATACACAAAAGATCACAAATTGTATGGATGTATTTATATGAAATATTCTAAAATAGGCAACTGTAATAGAGACTAAGAGTAAATCAGTGTTTGCCTGGGGTTGAAGGATTGATTGGTGAGGTCCAGGAAACTGGACAGCATTACTAATGGGTATTGGGTTTCTTCTGGAAATAATGAAATGGTCTATAGTTGATTGTAGTGATAGTTACACAATGAAGCCCAATGAATTGTACACTTAGAATGAGTGAATGGATAGTTCTGAGTTACATTTCAATACAGCTTTTCAAAAAAGTAAAATGCAACACATTTAGAAACATACAACCAACCAACCAACAAACAATCAAAACCTTCGACAAAACTAGGGTATAAAGTTTTGGACAAGTTTTGGACACTTTTTTGTATTCGTACACTAAAATTTTATCTATTAGAGTAAAAATTGTCATTGATTAAAAATCATGGAGAAATAAGTAATTGGATAACTAAATGAAGGTGATTATTTTAGGAAATTGACAGATCATGATATAATGTTATATTCTTCTTCTTCCTTTATAGAGAAGAATTAAAGTTTGATTCAGGAAACATCTCTTCAGTGTTTATATCAAATAGTTACCAGTTTGGGTAAATTAGCACTGATGACCAATCTATCAAAAAGACAACTCCTTCACAAGATAAGTATACTGCATTCTCTTATAAAAGTGACATATAATATGGGAGTAGATGCATTCATCACATTGCTTGAGTGATAAATATGTTTGTGACATATTTTATTGCAAAAAGTTATCAGTGTTTCTTATCTCTTTTCCCTCCATCTGTTCTTAGTTTCATCTCTTACCTGGACTGTTGCATAACTGTGTATCATCAAAGAATTTGCATGACTATTACTGAATAATATTTCCTTTACTCTTCTGATTTAGTCATTCCATCTGGCTCAGCTAATGCCCTTCTAACATGCTTAGAACCATAGCCTGCATGCTATCGTACTGCCAAACTATGATTTACATGCCCTCTACATGCCAGGTACAAATGCTTATAATTCAAAAGAAGGAAGGAAAGAAGGAAGGGAGGAAGGACGGAAGGAAGGAAGGAAAGAAGGGTGGAAGGAAGGAAGGGAGGAAGGGAGGGAGGAAGGAAGTAAGGGAAGGAAAGGCAGGAGGAATCGATCTAGGCTAGAGCGTGAGATAGCCCTGGGAGAGAAAAAAGAAAGATAGGCAAGCAAGCAGACAAACAGGAAGGAAGGAAGGGAAGAAAATGATATCTAGATCTCACTAACGCACAGTTGCATAAATTATTCTTTTTTTGTTTTTCTTCCTTTTTAAGGCAAAATTTAAGAATTGAATCTATTTACAGAATGCTAAAATTTATATAATCACACTCTATCATTTCTATACTTAAAAATGTATGATACTGGTCTAACCTGATGTTCTACAGATATGGTAGATGAAATAAAATAGCATTTCACTAACAGCTTGAATCAAGGCTAAGAAAGCAGTAATTTAGTGGCATTATATTTAATATGTATCTTTAAACAATGAAATGCACCCTCAAGTTATCAGGAAATGTTCACGCACTTTATGAAGGTCCATACAAGTCTCACTCTATGCTCAGCACTCTTCCAAGTACTTTACAAAGAGTAACTCTTTTTTTTTTTTTAATATTTTATCTTTATGTTTACGGAAAGAAACTAAGTACAAAATGGTTAAGTAATTTGTCAAGATGACCCACTGGGAAGATCCCCTCTGTGCAATTCATGGGGCTGGGGCACACAGATGCTGTGCTTGGTGGGGTCCACGTTACTGACACAGCGCGCTCAGGATGGGCTCCTTGTTACGATTGGTGGCCACCTCCAGCAGCATCTGGGAAACCATATTAGTTTCCTATGGCTGCTGTAACCAATTACCACAAACTTTGCGGCTTAAAACAACACAAATTTGTTCTCTTAAAGTTCTAAAGTTCAAAAGTCTAAATTCAAGTGTTGGTAAGGTTATGTTCCTCTGGAAGATTCAGAAAGGCATCCATTTCCTTGCTTTTTTCTGCTTCTAGAAGCCGCCTGTCCCCCTTGGCTTATGACCCCTTACTGGTATCACTCCAATCTCCTGGTCTCATTGGCACATTTCCTCCTGCAAATCTGATCCTCTTGCTTCCCTCTTATAAGGACACTGGTGATTACATTGGTCCTACCCAGATAATTCAGGATAATATCCTTATCTCAAGTTCTTTAACTTATCATGTAAGGTATAATAGTCAGAGGTTCTGGGGATTAGGATGTGGGCATCTTTAGGGGGCCAATAGTCATCCTGTCACAGAATTCAACCCAGGAAGTGTAGCTCCTGAGCCCATGTTCTGAAGCACCTCCTTGAGTTGCTTCACATCTTACAGATTTTTCATGCAAATTATTCACGTTTATTATGGGAAATGCAAGTCTGTTATCTTTCTAGTTCAGTTTCCATGCCTGTAAAATAAAAGATTTTGCTTAAATACAGTCTAAAGCCCCTATCATAAACTATCATAAACTTCTGTGATTCTGTGTTTCAAGCAGACCATGTGGTTCTTCAATGAATAAAGCCTTTTTTTTTTTTAATTTTATTGAAGTATAGTTGATTTATGATGTATTAATTTTTGCTATACAACAAAGTGACTCAGTTATACATATATATATATATATATTCTTTTTCATATTCTTTTCCATTATGGTTTATCACAGGATATTGAATATAGTTCCCTGTGCTATAGAGTAGGGCCTTGTGTTTACCCATCCTATATATACTAGTTTGAATCTGCTAATCCCCAAATCCCAACCCTTCCCTCTCCCACCTCTCCTCCTCCTTGGCAACCACAAGTCTGTTCTCTACATCTGTGAGTCTGTTTCTCTTTCGTAGATATGTTCATTTGTGTCATATTTTAGATTCCACATATAAGTGACATATGGTATTTGTCTTCCTCTTTCTGACTTAACTTTGCTTAGTATGATAATCTCTAGGTCCACTCATGTTGCCGCAAATGGCATTATTTCATTCTTTTTATGGCTGAGTAATATTCCATTGTATGTGTGTTTGTGTGTATATATATACATATATATATATATATGTATATATATATACCACATTTTCTTTATTCATTCATCTGTCAATGGACATTTAGGTTGCTTCCATGTCTTGGCTATTGTAAATAGTGCTGCTGTGAACATTGGGTGCATGTATCTTTTTGTATTAGAGTTTTCTCAAGATATATGGCCAGGAATATTGCTGGATCATATGGTAACTCTATTTTTAGTTTTTTAAGGAACCTCCATACTGTTCTCCATAATGGCTGCACCAATTTACATTCCCACCAACACTGTAAGAGGGCTTCCTTTTCTCCACACACTCTCCAATATTTATTATTTGTAGACTTTTTTTTAATGATGGCCATTCTGACTGGTGTGAGGTGGTACCTCATTGTAGTTTTGATTTGCATTTATCTAATAATTAGCGATGATGAACATCTTTTCATGTGCCTCTTAAACCTTTCATTCTTGAGTGTATATTTGAGTCCCAAGTTTCCAAACAAGGGAGTGGTTCTTACTGCCTTATTAAAATTTCTCAGTACCCAAGTTAGTCACTTTTTAATATCATATGCAGTCCACTGAATGATTGCTTATTGATCAATTACTGATCTCACATGTAGGAAGCCCTCCCACCTTCCTACCCTGTACAAATTCCTCCTGTATTTTGGGGTCACCTTTAATCACACCTCCTCCTATAAGCTTTTCTTGATGGCCCTAATCTCTATCAATCAATATCACTCTGACCAAAATAATCTTGACAGGCTGAATCCACTGGTGTTTAATAAAATTTAGTCTTATTCTCTTCTATGACATTGTACCTCTTTGATCATGGCTCTGCTTTGCGACATTTACTTACATCAGCCAGGTCACCAGAGGCAGTTCTGATCATGCCCTATGCACTCTGATATGTCTTCCTCTAGGCATTATCTTCCATGCACAGGATGGAGGGTTTTAATAGAGTTCCATGCTTAGAGTATCTAAAACATGTACAACTATAGTAGAGGTTGAACTGCATAGTTAAAAATTAAAAACCCTATTGGAAGAAGTAAGATGACTGTTTTAGAAAAAAAAAATTATTTTATAAGAATAACTAGATTTTGAGAGTCATAGAAGAGGAAAAATATTACTCTCCCTTGGTTTCTGGAATAGAAAACTTCCTAATGAAAGGATCCGTATAAAGCTACTTTATCTATGTTTACTAAAATGGGAAAAAAAATTTATTTGATTGACTTATTTATCTGTGACAACATCTGATTTTAGATTCCTATGGTTCTATTAAAATTTAATCAAATTACATAATATTCATATGAGCTACAAATTTATTATGAAACTAAGATGAAAATGAAAGTAGAAAAATTTTGCATAAATGTAATTTTGGGGGGATATGCCCTTACAGAAAATAAATAATGCTCTAAACCATTTGGGTATTAGAAAACCTATTTATATAAATGAAACTAAATACAAACAAAATATGCAATTTTATTGGCATATTTGATGCTCTTCATGTTCTATACTTTATTATGGTTTTGAAAATAGTAAAATAAAATCTATTATCAGTCAGGGAATTAAGAGTGTCTACTTGGCATCTAACTTTAATTAGGACAAACACTGTAAAGAACATTGGAAATAATGCATTTAGCTTTGTTGTCTTTGTATTTGAAATTGATAAAACCATAGATTTTTTAAACCCATTTTTTATCGAAGTATAGTTAATTTACAATGTTTTGTTAGTTTCAGGTGTACGGCAAAGTGATTCAGATATATATATTCTTTTTCATATTCTTTTCCATTGTAGGTTATTGCAAGATATTGAATATAGTTCCCCGTGCTATACAGTAGGTTCTTGTTGTTTATCTATTTTATATACAGTAGTGTGTATTTGTTAATCCCAAACTCTTAATTTATCCCCCCCAACCCACTATCCCCTTTGGTAACCATAAGTTTGTTTTCTATGTCTGTGTGTCTGTTTCTATTTTGTAAGTAAGTTCATCTGTATCATATTTCAGATTCCACATATAAGTGATATCATATGATATTTGTCTTTAACTTACTTCACTTAGTATGATAATCTGTAGGTCCATCCATGTTGCTGCAAATGACATTATTTCATTCTTTTTTATGACTAACATTATATATATATCTCATATATATTATATATGTATATATAATACATATATAATAATATACATATATACATATATAATATACATATATATGTATCATATATACTATATATACACATATATCACATCTTTATCCATTCATCTGTCAATGGACATTTAAGTTGCTTCCATGTCTTGGCTATTGTAAATAGTGCTGCTGTTAACATTGGAGTGCATGTATCTTTTTGAATTAGAGTTTTCTCTGTTTATATGCCCAAGAGTAGGATTGCAAGGTCATATGGTAACTCTATTTTTACTTGTTTTTTTTTTTCAGATGATTTGCTTTATTTCAAACCTACTTTTAATCAAATAATAAGAGTTTTGCACTGATTTAATAGATAAATAAATATAACACACTAAGATTGCAAAAATCTGGTCAATAAAATGTTAAAATCCAATGAACACATTACTTTTAGTTTTTTAAGGAACCTCTATACAGTTCTCCATGGTGGCTGTACCAATTTACATTCCCACCAACAGTGTAGGAGGGTTCCCTTGTCTCCACACCTTCTCCAACATTTATTATTTGTAGAATTTTTAATGATGGTCATTCTGACTGGTGTGAGGTGATACTTCATTGTATTTTGGTTTGCATTTCTCTAATAATCAGTGATATTGAGCATCTTTTCATGTGCCTGTTGACCATCTGTATGTCTTCTTTGGAGAAGTGTCTTATTTAGATCTTCTACCCAATTTTTGATTGGGTTGTTTGGTGGGTTTTTTTTGATATTAATCTGTATGAGCTGTTTGTATATTTTGGAAATTAATCCATTGTCGGTAGCAGTGTTTACAAATATTTTCTCCCAGTTCATAGGTTGTCTTGATAAAACCACAGATTTTTAAGCTCTGTGGGTTATCTGAAAGCTTAGGGGAAAAAAAATTGAAAACATTTAAATATGATTTCTTAATTCTGGAGTGATTTTGAACTCAGAAAGTTTACTTAGAAGATATTTAGTTTAAATATGTGTTCTTTCTGATGAACATTGATCAAAATACCTAAAGCTTCCTTTACCATCAGTTTCTAAGGCCCCGTCACTGCACAATACCCAATTTTCCAGGGTTAATCTATATTACCCTGGAATTTATATGACGTAAGTAAGTTATATTCATTGGATAAAAGTATTGCTTATAAAATTTACATGGTCAGCCCCCTCAGTTCACTTGTATCATGGCTTGGTTGTTTATAAATAAATTACTTTTTACTATAATTTTCCAGTTGTGTACAAGAGATTAAAGTGTATAAGGATTTAATACACTGGAACTTTCTGTGTACTTGACATCTTGGCTAAACACATTTTTTTTTTTAATTATTATTTATTTATTTATTTATTTTTTGGGCTGTGTTGGGTCCCCGCTTCTGTGCGAGGGCTTCCTCCAGCTGCGGCAGGCGGGGGCCACCCTTCATCGCGGTGCGCGGGCCTCTCACCATCGCGGCCCCTCCCGTTGCGGAGCACAGGCTCCAGACGCGCAGGCTCAGCAGCCGTGGCTCACGGGCCCAGCCGCTCCGCGGCATGTGGGATCCTCCCAGACCAGGGCTCGAACCCGTGTCCCCCGCACCAGCAGGCAGACTCCCAACCACTGCGCCACCAGGGAAGCCCTAAACACATATTTTATACAGATTTAAAATAATTTCATATGAAGCAGCCAATGTTTTTTAAATGTTGTCATTAGATAGAGATTGAAATGCAAATGTTGATCCAATTTTTCAGGATTCTATGGAAAATTGCTTTATAAGAATGAAACATTCTGTATTTCTTTATACTCTTACAGGCACCTAAAAATGCTACAGAATAACGCTTTTAAAATTATCAATTATTTTCTTTTTTCGCCCATAGTTCTTACCTGTTCGGAATGTGTTCGAAGTGAAAAATCAAAGTGACACAAATTATTATCTAAGGAATTGGGATGAGAAATGATGAAATTTCTGGTAAGAAATTAGTATTTTGTATAATATTCATTTATAAAACCAAAAATATGAATGGATATCAATATAGATTATATATTTAGTAAGAAAGTTGAGGAAGAAATTTTCCTAAGCATGGTCTAAAAAAGATATATAGAGTTATATAGATATATCTCTCTCTATATATAATTGATACTCTTTCAAAATGGGAAATTAAGCTTATGTCCAGGAGGATTTCAAGCTTCAAAGAAATTTTGGTGAGACCTGCTAGCATTACAAAAATAGAATTATTTACAAATAATTCCATGCTTGACATCTAATAATGATCTTCCAAGGGAGGAATACATATTTAACCAACACGTGTTCTCACCATCCTTAATGGGGCTAAATAAACATATTTGGGCAGACAACTGAATTAATTTGAAAGAACTTTTTGCTAGGAGAAGTGCTAAATCTAAAATTGGCTAATAAAGGACTGTGAATCTCTTTCCCTGGAGGCTTTTTGTTTTGTTTTACTTTATATATACATCACAGTACCATACGTCTCTGATATACTTAACTATTATATCTCTAATATCTGTTTCCATGTCCAAGCTACTGTCTGATACCCAATTTTCCAGGAAACTGTCTGGGGTCACTTCAAATTTAATAGATACCCATGCCTGGGTTTAATAGGAAAAATTATCAGGCAGTAGGAGTCTTTTAGATATCACCTTTTCAGCTACTTGCTACAGGTCATTGCCATAGCTTCTTCCCTTATCAAATTGAATCAGACAGTGGCAATAATCTGACTGCATTCGGCATGGTGCCTGCAGAAACATCTTTGCTTTCTGAACTGCTCTATTGTATTCATCTTTTTTTAGATTCCATCCAGTTTCATTAAGGAATTTTGCTGCGAGCTTTTATTCAAGATACAGAGGGAAAAAATCAAAAGCAAAACACTGAAATTGTCCTGAGAGACTTCAGTAACATCAGTTTCAATTTGTCATACCTCAAAATAAATTTCGAAGAAGACTAGTTAAAAAAAGAGTTGGTGGGAAGTTGTTTTTCTCAAAGGATACAAGTTTCTTGTCATGCACAAGTCACTTAGCCTTTTTGAACTGTATTTTCACGTATCTAATAAGAGTAAAAAATATGTAAGGAAAAGATATGTAAACTATAAAGTATCCTTTAGATAGAACCCAAACATCTATAGACCTACAGAGCTTAGAATAGCAAGAGTTCATATTAGCTTTTAAATTCTAATGTTACTGACAGTTGTCCCCATCTACACAAGTAAAAATCTTTAGAAACCCACCCAAGCCCTTTTCCTTCTAAAATGCCTTCCCTTCCAATTATTTCTCAGGCAAATCTTTTTTTTTTTTTTTCTTTTCTTTTTACTCTTCTCTGTGTCTACCCTTAAGTGTTCCCTTTGGTCGTTTTCATGCTGCCAAAATCATGCTTTATTTTGGCAGAACTTTGAACCCTAGGTCCTGAACAACTCTTACTGTGCTCCAGTCCTCACAAAACCTCTTGTAAAAGAGCCCCTTTATCCTCTCTTTGGACACGGAACATTTGGTGGTGTGCTAGTGATCTGGGCGGGGGGTGGGGGTGGGGGTGGGGGGGAGAAGTGTGGTGGCTTGAAGCAGGACCTCGGTCTTTGTCTTCTTTGAAGAAAGAATGCAGTAAAGAGCCAGAGATTGTGAAGCAGATAAGGGTTTATTAGAAACAAAGTACGTGTGGAAGAACACACAGGCAAGCTCACAGAGTGAGTTGCGCCCAATGTGGGTAGCTTAGATGGTTTATGTGGGTGCAGTCTTCTGGGTTGTCTCTGGCCAATCATCTTGCTTGTGCCCATATTTGGCGTGACTCAGAACTCTTCCTGGTGGGTGCGTGTGCATTCCTCAGTCAAGATGGATTCCAGCATGAAGGTTTCTGGGAGGTTGGCAGGATATATTATGGGCTGGAGGCTCCTCCTTCCTTTGGCCCGGCCCTAGACTGAGGACCTTCTCTGTGCACGCATCAAGCTGGGAAATTCGCTTGACCATAAGAATGAGAAAAACGTGGTTGCTTTTTCTTCCAGCCAATCAGGGCTCTACTCCTGCTGCTGTCTTATCTTGAGGTGTCAGCAGGAGACTGGTTGTAACTGCACAGCCTGGGGCCCATCAATCTTCTACCTCAGTAGGGCATGTCATACCACTTCTCTAGACTCAGTTATTAAACTTGCAGGACTTTTAGGAGCCGGTTGTTAGCAGGGCATTAATAGAAATTAAATGATATGAACCACTATAAAACAAATTACATTGAAAACATGGGCGATAAGTACTCAAAATTTACAACTTCTTAATGACTTCACTACATTTTCCTGTTATCTATCCTGTTGAGGTTATTCATGCCTGTTGTATCTCTATGGTGTAAATACTCTGTAATGACATGCTACAGTGCATAGCTTACCAACTCCACATTCAATTATGTCAAGTTGGTAACTTAAAAGCAACCATGGTGAGAGTGCTTTAGTGGTCAGTGTTTAATAACCAGTTCTCCAGAAGAATAAGCTCCTGATTTGTAGTGTTTGCCAATAGTTTTGGTAGATATATCCCCACCATAGCTAACTGCTTGTAAAACTCCTGAAAATTTGACAGTTTCCTCTGGTGGACTGGTTGGAGGTGGCGCCAACATATCAGTGAATTTTTTTTTTTTTTTTTTTTTTTTTTTGGGCGTCTCACTGTGCGGCCTCTCCCGTTGCGGAGCACAGGCTCCAGACGCGCAGGCTCAGCAGCTGTGGCTCACGGGCCCAGCCGCTCCGCGGCACGTGGGATCCTCCCGGACCGGGGCACGAACCCGCGTCCCCTGCACTGGCAGGCGGACTCCCAACCACTGCGCCACCAGGGAAGCCCATCAGTGAATTTTTGATGACAGAAATATTAAGACTGGCAAACATTAACAACCAGGTTTTCATTGTTTTGTTTTCTTTGGTTTTTATTTCATTTATTTATTTTTTAAGCCAATTGTTAAACATCCCCCAGCACAGCACAGTGTCAGGTTGAGTGTCTGAGGCCCTGGGTGAAACAGGCACTTGTCTTTTCCTTTTCTGACTTTGATTCAAGGTGGTTATCAAAACCTGAGGGTTTAATTAAGTCACAGGCAGCCAAACTGTAGTTCTATCTCACCCGCAGTCTGTTTTTGCCTTGCCCTGGATCTGAGAGTATTTTTAACATTTTCAAAGGCTTGAAAACAGAAGAATATGCAACAGGGACCATACATGTAGTATACAAAATTAAAATATTTACTATATGGCTGTTTAAGAAAAACTTTGCACCTCCTGTTCCAGTTTCTTATTCTAAAATTTCCGCCTGGGCTATACTTTTGGTTCTTCTCTCAAATATCAGTGAGTCCAGGTACATAATACTGGATCATAATTCTGTCTCATATTCATTGATTTCCACTAGTTACTGCATCTGCCCTGCTTTGTATTGCTGCAGTCCCCAAAGCTATATAATTCTTAAGTATTTCTCTTTGGTGACGAAAACAACCAAGTCGGAAACAAACTAGGTGTTCAATTTTTAAAATATTTAACTATGTGCTGTAGGAATGAAGCAGTTTCCAGAGAGAATGATGGAAGACTGGAGCAAGAATGCAGAGAAAAGCAGGTAGGAGAGTCTCATGTCCAGAAAGTGCTTTGGCTCCGTACTCTTTTCTAGTGTCCTCATTCATTTTCTCGTTGGAAACACAGAAGCACGGTGCTGACACTGGGCTGTGGTGCTGAGCAAAACAGAGGCAAACCTAAATACACGAGCCCCAGCTTCCGGTTCTAGACCTCTGCATCAACACTGCCTGTATTTTTTACTCTGGTTCTGTGATATATCAGAATATCATTCCAAAATCCTCTCTACGACCCAACCAGTTGTGAAATAAATTACTTTTCCATGCTTAAGAGAATGAAGTTGAAATTAATCAAAATTCCTGCATTTTTAGGGATTTAAAACACCAATTTCAAAGTAAACAAATGTGGTTATATATACACATGTATATATAAAAATACATAACTATATTTGCTTATAAATATATTGGGGTATATATATATATATACACATACATATTTGTGCCTTATTATTTCACCTTGTTCATGATAGATATTCTATTGCTGAGTTTCTTAATCTAAAATAATTTTACTTCTTTTATAACTTGAAACTCACACAAGTTATCTTTGGGAATGATAGCCAAGTAATGTGTCATCTCTATAAAGTGATGCAGACACTAGTGAATAGCCTGAAAATGCTGAATCACTATATTCAGCATTACATCAATATGGAAAATAAAGCTAACAATTCTCAACCTTTTTTGTAAAGTTACCCATAATTTTAAAAAAATATATGCAAACTGCATGAAGCTGTTCTATGACAGGGATTCTGTTATTTTATTTTAATGTGCAGGTTTTTGTGCACAGATTTTTTCAAATGTGTGAGTTTTTTTCTCCTCTCTGTGGAATTTCCAATATAAGTTAAATAAGTTTTATCTAAACTCACCCAAGATTATGGAAAAAAATTACTTTGGAGGGGAGGCAAAGAGGAGGAGTGGGAAAGATGGGCAGTGACTGATAGTCAAATAGCATTGCCTGCTTCCATTTCATTAACTTTAAACTGCATGGAATACCATTTAAAGTGCAGTTAACTCCTATCCTGTGGTGTCTTCCAGGTGACTGCAGCTCTGCTACCGAAAGTCTTTACCAGTGACATGTCATTTTGTACTTTGACATACAGTAGAATTTGATTTTCAATCAACTTAGCACGTAAGATTGCCTTAAAATTGCTGACAAGCCTGATTTAGTTTCATGGGTTGCCAAGTGCCTATTTCTTTGCATATTGCTGTTCAGTGTTTTTCTTAAATTTATTTAATATAGGAATATGCTTTTCTGACTCCTTTATTTCTTTCTTATCCATCTGAGTTTGTCTCTAAAGTCCTATAATGACACAGCTGTCCTGAAACAATAATCCTCTTTGTTCACATTACTTTCCCACCTCAGAACTCTTAAACCTGTATTTAAAACGTCTAGCACTTGCTGTTCACAGCATTCTTTTTTTTATTGTGTATTTGTCTTTCCAAATAGATTTCCAGTTTTGAAACACCATGAACCATTGTACTTGTGGTCTCTCTCTAACTCATAAACACTTGTGGACATTAACAGAACACAATGCATATGTAGGGGAGGAAAAATAATTTTCCCTCTACGTTTCTAAGTTCTTAGCTGTAATAAAAGACAGATTAACAACAGGGAAGCAAACAGAAGTTTATTAACATGTATACCTCGTGTATACATGGGAGATTCCCATGGAAAAATGAGTGACTCAAAGAGGTGGCTTAGAATTCAGACTTAAATACCATCTTAACAGGGAAAGTGTGGGGAGATATAGACCTCTTAGGGGAGAGTAAATGATTTTTTAGGAAAGATGAATGGGCCCTTAGGAGAATAGCTGGGAGGTGTGATAGTTTGTGACAGTTTGTCTGGGTGTGGTGTGGACTTCTAGTCTCCTCTCCTGTGACGAGTCAATCTCCCCTGATTGATGAAAGGCCCTGAAAAGGGATCTATGACAACTGAGTTCCTTTGGGAGGATCTGTCTTTAGGCAGAGAAGGGGAGTTCAGAGAAACTTCTCCTTGTATTTGCTGTTTCTAAAGTGCCTACAGCTCAAAATAATCAGTATACCAAAGTGGCATATATTGGGGTGGCATATCCTGCTACCCTTCACACACTTCATAATTGAATAGACATGACTATCTTTGAAATGCAGTCTCCAAATATTCCTTTTAAGGAATTTTACATGGTCAATTGAATGTTCTTAATTAGCCCACAGGAAGGGTTCTGACACTCATTTTATATACATGGCAGTCAGAGGGCACACAGCAAAGTGGAAAAACCATGATTCAGTTATAAAAGGAAGGCAGAGGTAGATCTGTCTGATACATTACATTCTTAATACCATTATTCTTATTTATATTTCCTTATCTAGTAGAAATTATAGTTTAAAAACTATTTTGTAAATGTCATGTACAGGGACATTAGAAACAATGTTCTTCAGTGATTACATTTAAACAGTTCTCTGAGAAGAATTTCAAAGTGTACATAAACATAAACACAGAAAGAAAGATGTTATATTTAAAACTTTCTGGTTGGCCATCATCCTCAATATATTTTTGAGAAATATTACATGAGGCAATCAAGAGGTATCCTTTCTCTTAAGAAATAATGGTATAATAATAATAATAATAATAAAATAATCTGAGCATAAACAAACCATAAGTATACATAAATCATATATTTGGAGCTGGAAAAAATATCTAGTGGGATATGATCATTTTACAAATAAAGGAGAATCAATGAACGTAGTGCTTTGTCTAAAGTTATACAGATATAGGGCTATAACTCAAATTCATATTCCCTTATTCAGAGAGTTTCTTATTTCTGTCTCTCTTTTTTCTCTCTCTCTTTACCTAAATGAATAAAAATGAACAGTACATGTTTTGTATCTGAAGTAAAGAATAAAATATACAGAGCACCTTCTACTACATATAAAACATACAATAGAAACCTAGAGACCATACTATAAAATTGAAATTAAGCTTATCCAAAAAATAAAGAGACGGAAAAAAAATTTTCAGGAATCAGTCAATGAGTTGATTTTTTAATGCTGCTGAGAAGCAAGTTTTACCTATTGAACATAGGCATGAATAATCAATTCAATTTTTAAACTATTTGTTAAGAAGTAAAAATGATAGCAGTGGTACAACAAAAGGCTTTTTTTTTTCTTAGTTAAGTTTAACCTGGCATAAAATTTCCTAACATTCATTTAATTATTTCTAACTTGAATGCAAAGAAAATTATCCCAAGGGCAAACTCATTTGGGAGCCTCTTTGAACAGAAATCATGTTTTCTGCACTTAGGAAACAAGCATGACAGTACGGCAAGTATTTTTTTTTAATGTGGACACCTGTCTCTCTACTCTGGAGAACATAAATACAGCCCACGTGATAGGTCCCAGATGGTGGAGCTTTTTCAGTTACCATGGCCCAGATACACTGCTGAGGTGAAGCACCATCTCTCTTTTTGCTGAATGCTCTGGGCCTCATAGGAAGTGAGGAGCTGAAACTTCCATAATTCTATATGAGTGACAAAGAGATGTAATATTTACAGTGTTGAAATGTTTGGGGTATGTGTTTCCTCTTATATAGTATGTTCTATTCAAAAGTTGTATATAATCTGTTTATATTTAAAATGCTACTGTTAGTTGCTATGGATAGCACATTTTCTTGCATAATATCCCTTCATTCCCTTGATGATTTCTAACTATATAAGAGATCATTTTCAAGCATATGGCTCCTAATCTTATATCACCATTTGGCATTTTGGAAAGCCATATCATAATTTGCTAAATGTAAATAGCTCACCACATTTATACAGTAATTGGAGTAAGGTATTACAGTCTGCATACTTTAAAAATGTCTCCCTTAAGGAATACCTAATTTATTATAGAAAACTAAATAGTCAAAGATATCTATAACTAAGGAAGAAGAACATTCATGGAAAAAATGCAGAGAAAAAGAAATGCTTTGAAAGGTATTTCATTTGAGGTGATGCCATTCATGGTTCTATTCCCTTTGAAATTTTTAGGGAAGCTACTAACAAAAGAAATAGAAGTTTAAAAATAAAATTGTGGTCAGGGACTTGAATGTTTGGGAAAGGCAATTTTCTTTGGGTTACCAATATTTGAGAGATAAATTAAATATATGTAAAAGTATATGTCCTTATGCATTCAGATCTTATGTCATAAATATCTTCACAATGGCCATAGGTTTGTGAAATATTCCATGGGTTTGTGTTGTTTTCTGAATGAATTAGAGATGTTGTCCATATAAAAGAGCCAAATATTCTTTCTATACTGTTATCAATATAGATGGGGAAATGCAATATTTAGTCAGATTAGGTTCATTATTTTGATATGTTATTTCTCTAGGTTAAGCCTTGAATAAACTGTGAAGATTATTATTGAAAAAAATTTTGAAATTTGTTGACACAAAAGTTATAGTCACTTTTTCAGTACTGCTTAGCTTGAGGATTCTTGCATTGGAAAGTTCAATATTTGTGCAAAATGTGCTGCAACTTAGACTCACATTGCAACTTCAGTTCTAATGATATGCCACACTAGATTCCCAAGAAATCTACAAAAAGAAAAAAAAAAAAGAGAGAACTAAAAATAAGTGAGCTTAAGTTCAATAAAGTCACAGAATATAAAACATTAAAAAATCAATTGTATTTCTATATTCTAGCAATGACAACATGGTCACCAAAATTAAAAATTCAATATCTTTTACATTTGCTCAAAAGAAGAGAAATACTTAGGTGTAAATCTTACAAAACATGTACAGGACATTTATGCTGAAAACAGCAAAACAGTGTTGAAAGGAATCAAGGAAAATCCAAATAAATGGACAGAAATCTTTCATGGATTGGAGGACTCAATAGAGTAGAGTTGCCAATTTTCCTAAAATTGATATATATCACAAAAAATATAACACAATTCTTATCAATTGCCGAGCAAGTTTTTGTTTTGTTTTGTTTTGTTTTAAAGACAAGCTTTTGCTGAAAGCTTTACTAAAAGAAAAAGAAAAAAGGAAATATCAGAAAGAAAGAAAAGAATGCTGGTACCTTATTTAAAAATTAACTCAAAATGGATCATGGACTTAAAACACAAATTGTAAAACTTTTAGGAAAAAAATAGGAAAAATTTTCAGGATCTGGTACTAGGCAAAAAGTTCTTAGTCTTGACACCAAAAGCATGAATCACAAAACGAACATTTGACACACTGAATTTTATTAAAATTAAAAGCTGTTGGTCTGTAAAAGATCTGTTAAGGGGATGGAAAGACAAGCTTAAAACTGAGAGAAAATATTTTCAAACCACATATCTGACAAAGGACGAACATCAAAGATTTTTAAAGGACATTCAAAACTCATGATGAAACATTTCATCAGAGTATAGCAAATATGAAGCTTGTGAAAAGATGCAAACATTGTTAACAACTAGGGAAATGCAAATTAAAACCACTATGAGATATCACTGTACATCTTTTAGGATGGCTAAAATTTTAAAACTAAATAAAATAGTGAGGACACCAAATGCTGTTGTGAATATAGTGAAACCAGACCACTCATTACGTGTGATGGAAAACAGTGCATCCATACTATGGAATCCTACTTTGCAATAAGAAGAAATAACTATTGAAACATGCAAGAACCTAGATGAAACTTCAGAGAATTATGCTGTTAAGGAGGTTAGGGAAGGTTAAGGAAGGGGTGGGGGCAGGAATGAGTGGGTGTGGCTATACAAGGGCAGCATGGAGGATCTTTGTGATGATGAAAATATCAATGTCATTACCTGGGTTGTGCTATTATATGATAGTTTTGTAAGATATTGCTATCGGAGGAAACTGGGTAAAGGGTACATTAGGATCTCTCTGTATTATTTCTTATAATTGCATGTGAAGCTACAACTATTTGAAAAATAAAAAGTTTAAAAAAGTACGAAAAATTAAATAACATTAATCCTCACTACCTTGGATTAACCAGTGTTAATATTTTTATGGTTTACTTACTTATTTATTTATTTATTTAAGGAAACATCAGGCTCATTATGTTGAAACCAAATATGTACAAATTACAATGACAGTAAGTTTAAATATTTAGCAAGATAGATGATGACAATGGTGAAGATAATAGATAGATACCTAGATCTTATTTTAGAATGATAAAATTGCAGATAAATGAACAGATCAATTGATAGCAAAATAAATATAGATACATAGATATATATACACGTGTACATACATACAGAGGTTGAGTATTTCTATATTTACCTGTACCTTACAGTGTAGCATATTAAGACTACATAGAAAGATTTCAGTAATAGAATTAGATGAGAGAATTGGAGGATTGTGACTTCAGACTACAGAGGTATAATTATGGGCAAGGGAACTGTGGCCTTTTTAAGGATTAGACAACAGCCAGATATCCATGTGAATTTGTCAGGACTGAATACGAGCCTCCTCTAAACTCAGTGCTTTACTGTTTCACCATCCCTTCCAACATTTGATCTCAAATTAAGCTTGAGATGCTACCCAGGTTTGCGTCTTAAACTTGACTTTTTACGTTGCTAGTAAAAGAAATGCTACTCAAATCAGCTTAAGTAAAAAGAGAACCTCAAAAAAGAAAAAAAAAAAAAGAACTTCAATGGCTCCATAATAGAAGGAAAGCAGAACTTGTTTCAGGAATTCTGTGATTCATCTTTCTCTCCTCTCTGCTTCTATTTGATCTGTGTTATGATCACTCTCTCCTAATTCAGATGGTTCTCCTTGACATGGCAAGAGGAGTTAGTGACACAGAAGAAAGAGAGAACTCCCCTTTTCCCACTTCATTAGGTTTACATTTCAGAGAAGCTCTCTGATTGGTCTGACATGGGAACAAAGCTCATGCTTTTTGACACAAGATTGGCCCTGTGGCAATGAGATATTACGTTAGTCAGATCCCAGGGCAGAAAAGTTCTGCAAAGAAGGGAGGAAGAAGGACATGCTACATCGCCATTCTTGGTTGGTTAGGGATAGCTGCCTTCACTCTGATGTCTCGTTTTGGCCCACTTTTTTTTTCAATGTATGACTCACATGTTGACATCAATAATTTAGGATCTATAATAAGAAATTATTGAGTAAAATATGTATTTGTTCAATTGGATCTGAATTTATGTCTGTAGCTCATAATTGGTACATCTCCTAGGAAAGCATATTACATGAGATGGCACCAGAATTTTACATATTATATATTTTATATATGATACATTGTCCACATTTAACACATCATCTTCTCCAATAGGTACTCAAAAAATAGCATGGCAAATAAATGAGTAAATTTGCCAAAAAAACAACATTGCTTGTTTGTTTATTCATTTGTTATTAAGACTTGACTCTTCAATCAGTATTCATTATTTATGGCAAAATGTATGAAGCAGGATTCTCTCATGCTCTATGACATACATGAACTTTTCTTTTTCATAGTCTTGAAACTAAGCAACTCTTTGTAAGTAGTAAATCACTCTTTACAGATTTTCAGAATCAGTTCAATTTAGTATCTGACAGATATCAAAGGCATGCTCAGTTTTAGTAAAAGTGATCTACTACATTGATCAGAATTTAATAACTCAGCTACAAGGGTGTGTGTAACACGATGGTTAAAAAATCCTGTTCTATAGAATACAGGGCTATATCAACAGATAATCTTGGAGCATGGCATTTTAGACTCACCGAAAGTAAATACTGTATACCTTAATTTAAAATGGATTTTTAAATAGAAACCTCTGCTACAATGAGTCTTTGCCTATTCAACTCTCTTCCTTAATTCTTCCACTTTCCTTACATTAAGAATGGAAATTGTCCTTTCACTGCATTCCAATAAATTGCTTGGTTACCGATTGTAAAAGAACAGGAATAAAAGCAGCCACTTCAAAGTAGCAGGAATAGGCATAAAATGTAAATATCAGGAAGAGTATACTGTCTACATATGACTATTTTACAAGTCTTTTTATTACCCCCCAAAATAAATCTGTTATTGTTATTGGCTTTTGGAAGGGGGTAGAATTTAATATTTCAGAAAGATTTTTTAAATCACCCTGTCTTTCTACCTCCCTCTCCTTCTTTTCCTTCAGAATCATGTTAATTTTCTTTCTCCTCATTTTAGTGCTTTATCACTCATTTTGAATGCAGAAGGTTTTAAATATTATCCTGGGTCAGGTTGTTATATGTGACTTATGATTAGATAATTAGTTCTTTGCAGATTTGTCCCCTAATGGATCTTTTATGATTATTAACAGTCTAATTGTCAAATACTGTTAACCACACAAATCATGACATCAAGAATTTGAAATTTACACAGTATAAAAATCTTTATTTTATATGACACATTACTTTCCCAGGATATGTTTATTTCCTAAATAATAGGTTCCCATGGTTTACTAATATATGTGATGCATGACTAGCACTTTTATACTTCTTTAAAAATATTTTTTTTTTATTGAAGTATAGTTGATTTACAATATTGTGTTAGTTTTAGGTGTACAGCAAAGTGATTCAGTTATACATATATATTCTTTTTCATATTCTTTTCCAATATAAGTTATTATAAGGTATTGAATATAGTTCCCTGTGTTATACAGTAGGTCCTTGTTGTTTATCTATTTTATATATAGTAGTCTGTGTATCTGTTGATCCCAAACTCCTAATTTATCCCTCTCCTCCTTTCCCCTTTGGTAACTATAAGTTTGTTTTCTATGTCTGTCAGTCTGTTTCTGTTTTGTGAATAAGTTCATTTGTATCATGTTTTTAGATTCGACGTATAAATGATATCATATGATATTTGTCTTTCTCTGTCTGACTTACTTTACTTATATGATCATTTCTAGGTCCATCCATGTTGCTGCAAATGGCATTATTTCATTCTTTTTTTTATGGCTGGATAATATTCCATTGTGTATATACAGCACACCTTCTTTATCCATTCATCTGTTGATGGACTTTTAGGTTGCTTCCATGCCTTGTCTATTGTAAATTGTGCTGCTATGAACACTGGGGTGCATATATTTTTTCAAATTAGAGTTTTTGTATTTTCTGGATATATGCCCAGGAGTGAGATTGATGGATCATATGGTAACTCTATTTTTAGTTTTATAAGCAACCTGCATACTGTTTTCCACAGTGGCTGCACCAATTTACTTTCCCACAACAGTGTAGGAGGGTTCCCTTTTCTCCACACCCTCTCCAGTATTTATTATTTGTAGAATTTTTGTTGATAGCCATTCTGACCAGTGTGAGGTGATATCTCATTGTAGTTTTGATTTGCATTTCTCTAATAATCACCTCACCAGTGTGAGGTGATATCTCATTGTAGTTTTGATTTGCATTTCTCTAATAATTATTCTCTAATAAAAGAAATACTACAAGAGCAAAACATGAGCACAGTCACACTCACACAGATCCACACCCCTCAAGATTTTAACAATAACAAAGCTCAAAGCCCATGTAGACCTCCTGGTAACACTCCAAACAAAATTTACTTCAGTGATAATATTCTATGCTAGATCTTTAGCAAATTTATAGCTAAGGCACATTTATTTTTCAGTTCCTAGCCAAGTCTGCCTAGGTCAGTAAAACTGAACTAAAATCTGACATCTAAATCCCTGGATCATGGCTATAATTGTCTATTCTCCAGTGTTTCCTGGGTTTTCTGCAGCTCTTACATCGGCAATGGTAGTGTTGCTTTCCTGATTTCAGCATAGCTTTCTCTAGCAGTAACCTCAGTAGCTGTATAGTAGCTGCTAATAAATCTAATAAATATTTGGTGAGTCAGTTCATTTTGTTCTCAGTGTCATTCCTGAAGGCTCAGTTTAAAAATCCCCCCAATATTTTAAGCATATAACTCCCTGTATTAGATCACTTCTTATTTAAACTGATTATCGTTTTCTATTTTTTTTTTTTTTTGCCTTGACTTTGACTGGTCTAGCCTTTATATGGATATTTTAGAAGTAAGAATATTATAAAACATAGAATAGATAAAATAACTTTACTTTAAAATGCTATTATTTTAATTAGTTTAATATAGGTTGCTAATATATGATAGAATTGCCCATGATCTCTTGATGATTTAAACCACTGATGGTCAACGGTTTGGTTTGCCTTTATGGATTTTTTGTTTCCGTTTCAATGTCAGGTTAGGACCCTTTTGCTTTAATGGGTTTATCCAAAGCTTTGAGAATTGTATTTTATTACTGAAGAAAAATCTCTACTAAAATATGTTGTAAACTTTATATGTATGGTGAATTTCAATGAAGAATAAGAATAGATTAAAAAGTTGTGGAAGGTGTTAAGAAAGAATTCATTGGTTTTGAAATGATTTGTTCTTTTTTTGATAAAAACAAATTCTCTTTTTTATAACATGCAACTTCTATCTCATTCTTGAACATATTTTATCAATAAGGTTTGCTTTTTTAATTTACTCTTGCTTCTAATTTATACTACTACTCTTTTTGTATTTTACACAACTTTAAATCCTCTTTGTGAAAAGGTATGGTTCAATTAGCAAATAAACAATTTTTATTGAGAAACTCAACCCTTCATATACTTATAAATTCATAGCTGCACCCAACAAATAACCTTCTATTTTTACTTCTATTACTATGAATAGTACAGAGTATCAAAAGTTCTGTGTATGAAAAGTAAAACTGTAAAGTATTTCAAAGAATGAAAGATTCCATGATTAAAATGAGCTTTGTAAAGTTATATCCTGCTATATTTTTTCTTGTCCTGAACAACAGCAATGGCTTAACTTCATCCAATAACTGCTTCTAAAAAGAAATATTATTCCTATAAACTTAAACTGCTCTAAGAAATATAGTCTATTATTTGAAATATATATATATTCACTGCATTGAACTTCTGGAGAACACTGTGTCTTCAATGATTTAAAAAAAAAAGAAAAAAGAAAAAGAGAGAGAAAATGTTTAACATGGACAAGGAGAAAAACATTATTTTGATTGAAATAGTTTTTCTATGCTTCTATAGATCCTCACATTTCTACCAGAGCAACTATCAGTGTATTGAAAGTGATGCTTTATTTTTCACAAACGTTTATTTTCCTTTCCACTCTATTAGACTGTGAGTTCCAAGAAGACAGAGTTTCTACCTTATTCAACATTACAAAATTTAGAGTTTGTTCTGACTATTTTTGTGGAATATTTTGCTTCATGACTTCAGTACTGCCCACAAACATTCAATTTCTGATTGTTTAATTGTTCACTTAATTTACAGTCACAAGTTAAGCTTATGGCAATGAAGACTATATAATCTAATCATCTATAAAAAAAAGTTTGCCTTAAATCATTTCCCTCACTAAAATTTGGAGAATGCTTTTTCACTATGAATATACCAAGAATAACCTCATTATGTAACAGTAGTTTTATTCCCATCACTAAAGAATAATTAAATCTTTTGAAAGTTACATTTATTACAAACTATAAAATCTGCACAGTGGAATACCATTTTCTCACACTCAATGAAAAGAATCTTCCATAAAATATACTCTCAGATAATTTTCAAACATAAAAGAAAATATAAAGCTTTCTGGGAAGATACTCTGTGCAATGAGAGCTAGATCAACCTGTAATGATTGACTTTCAGTGGCTCTCTAACTTATTACCTGGAAAGCAAAATTATCTTTATTACACCTTAATTTCTTTGTGTACACAGATTTTAAATGTTGTTTAATAATGAATCAGCCCCTTTATGAGAATTTGTTGAGGAAGTTTATCTCTTTAACTGACAAATTTTGACTCTGCATTAGAAGGAAGAAACAAACATCTATTATTTTTCTCAAAAGTCAATACATTATGACACTTTGATAATTCTGAGTTTATTTTATTATAAATATAAATCATGACCTAAGCCTTAATACTGATGTTAAAGCAATCAAGCAGCAAAATAATTTGTTTACTAAATTTTTATTATTGGTCCAGAGTTCTTCAATGGAAATTAAGACAAATTATTTATTAATTTTATCTTTATAATTTTATTTTCTAAGGTAATTTTATGTGTTTAATGCAGCTTTGTGATTAATTGAATAAACATTTACTGAAAAGTCTAGTATTTGTCAGATACAGGTTAGGATCTAGAACATGAAAATGGTAAAATATGACCCTGACCTGGAAGAACTTCAAATGTAGTAGTGGAATAGAAAGGATAAGAATTAATTGCAGGGACTTCCCCAGTGGTGCAGTTGTTGAGAATCAGCCTGCCAATGCAGGGGACACGGGTTTGAGCCCTGGTCTGGGAAGATCCCACATGCTGTGGAGCAACTAAGCTCATGAGCCACAACTACTGGGCCTGCATGCCTAGAGCCCATGCTCCACGACAAGAGAAGCCAACAAAATGAGAAGCCTGCACACCGCAACAAAGAGTAGCCCCCGCTCCTGCAACTAGAGAAAGCCCACGCGCAGCAACGAAGGCCCAATGCAGCCAAAAATAAATAAAATAAAGAAATTAATTTAAAAAAATAGAAAAGAATTAGTTGCAATAAAACTGGATGAGAGATAAAACAAGAAATGCATAAGTTACTGAGAAATTATATATTTTTCTGTTTAAGTTTGTAGAAAGTGTCTTATGAGCAGTCTTTAAAAAGAATAGATTTTTATTGGACACTGTGTGCTAGAGCATTCACACCACAGAATCATGTTTAGTCAATGCTCATGTACGCTAATCCTTCCATCAAGAGAATTGATTTTTTAAAAATAGTCTCCATAAATGTGACCTGGATGCTAATTCATGATAACTAATTGTTATCTGTCATGACTATCTGTCAGCTAACAGGAAACTTAAGCAGAACTTCTGTTTTTACATGCAGGCAGACATATTACATCCTCCCCTTTGCCCCACCGCCCCACCCAGCACACACAGAGTTTTAGGTCCTGAGTTCTGATTTCGTTTGTCTTACTAAGCAAGACAGAATGAGTTAAAAACAATAAGCCGGACTGCAGCTTTGCTTGTCAAAAATAGGCACTCATTATAATTAATTTAGATAGAGATGATAGATAGATGATAGACAGATACGTACAAAGATTCCCCTTGGTACATGTGTAAATCATGCAAAAATTAGCTATGATAATACAATCTATTCCTTACCACATATATATAAATGAAAAAAGTCAAGGATTTAATTGGAAATTATTTTTTATACAGAGCAAATATTGCTGACTTTGAGTATTTTCTGGAGAATAAATATTTAGAAATAGCTTGAAAGCAAGTACTAAGATTCTTTTTATTTATTTATTTATTTATTTATTTTTAACAGCTTTATTGGAGTATAATTGCTTTACAATGGTGTGTTAGTTTCTGCTTTATAACAAAGTGAACCAGCTGTACATATACATATATCCCCATATCTCCTCCCTCTTGTGTCTCCCTCCCACCCTCCCTATCCCACCCCTCTAGGTGGTCACAAAGCACTGAGCTGATCTCCCTGTGCTATGCGGCTGCTTCCCACTAGCTATCTATTTTACATTTGGTAGTGTATATATGTCCATGCCACTCTCTCACTTCATCCCAGCTTACCCTTCCCTCTCCCTGTGTCTTTATAAATAAATAAATAATATTTATTTATAAATAAATCTTTATTTCTGTCCTGCCTCTAGGTTTTTCAGAACAATTTTTTTTTTTTTTAGATTCTATATATATGTGTTAGCATACGGTATTTGTTTTTCTCTTTCTGACTTACTTCACTCTGTATGACAGACTCTAAGTCCATCCACCTCACTACAAATAACTCGATTTCATTTCTTTTTATGGCTGAGTAGTATTCCATTGTATTACAAGCAACTATATGCCAATAAAATGGACTACGTGGAAGAAATGGACAAATTCTTAGAAAAACACAACCTTCCGAGACTGAACCAGGAAGAAATAGAAAATATAAACAGACCAATCACAAGCACTGAAATTGAGACTATGATTAAAAGTATTCCAACAAACAAAAGCCCAGGACCAGATGGCTTCACAGGCGAATTCTATCCAACATTTAGAGAAGAACTAACACCTATTCTTCTCAAACTCTTCCAAAATATAGCAGAGGGAGGAACACTCCCAAACTCATTCTACAAGGCCACTATCACCCTGATACCAAAACCAAAGATGTCACAAGAAAGAAAACTACAGGCCAATATCACTGATGAACATAGATACAAAAATCCTCAACAAAATACTAGCAAACAGAATCCAACAGCACATTAAAAGGATCATACACCATGATCAAGTGGGGTTTATCCCAGGAATGCAAAGATTCTTCAATATAAGCAAATCAATCAATGTGATACACCATATTAACAAATTGTAGAAGATTCTTTTTAATTAAAAGCAGGAATTAAGGGAAGAAGTTTGGAAACATCATGTTCATAAATGACTTCATGTGATTAATTATTGGTAATCTTGGATAAATGAGGTAAAGGAAGAAAAGTCTTCCCATTAATGTATCAGAAAGATGCAAAAACAGCCTAGTTTCTGTCTCACTTTCTTCATTACCACTCTGCAAACACATAAATCAAGATAACATAACAACTCTGACACAATGGAATAATATCTGAAAAAGCTTATTATTGTGATTGCTTTAAAATGGTAACAAAGAAAAAAAATTAAAGTTTTAGTGAAAAACCAAATGAACAACAATTATTTCATGAAGTTTATAATAATGATTGTATTGGATATGAATTATATGTATTTGGATATTATATTTAGAGAGTAATATCTAAATATATCTGGATATAAACAAGAAATATTAATGTTGCCCAATTAAATAATGTCAAGAAAATTTCATAAATATTACTATAAAATGGGTGAGATGGTGAGTGGTGACTCTAAGTCCCAGTGATGGCCATAGTACCTTAATAGCATCAACACAGGAGTTGTCTAATTTCCATATTCATAAAATTTTCAGCCTATTTGTGGGTTTAGAAGAATTGTTATCTATGCCTTAATCATATTTAGGGCCACACATGTATCCACTCACAGCAAAAGTCTGAAAAGTCACACTCTTTGGAGGACAAACCACCAAAAAGTAGCCCTCCACTATAGCTTTTATGGTTCAATGTTACTTGCTCTCACTGTAGAGGTGCATGATGAGCCTCCTGCTCTCACAGCTTGAAGGTTTAGTCTCTAGCCTGAAGCAGAGCAAAATCCTTTCATGGGACACTGTCCACAGTTCTGGCATAACAGCTTTCAAGGTGAGAAAGCTCTTCTGTATTTTTAAGGCAACTGATGGACTATCAAAGGAATCCTTAGGAATGTGTGTATTAATAGGAAGGATCAATCTATACAAACTGAACATTTTTATATTGTATACATTTGTTATACAGTAAATACTTATACAGTAAATATAATACTTATACAGTAAATATAAATAAAAGAATTCCTGTTGTCAGTTTCCACTTTTACAACTAAGCCAATGGAGTGAATGTAACATGGTTCATTATAGGTCTTAGCTTTCCTTCCCAAGGCTTTGAAAGAGACCTTACTTCCTGTAAGTCAGAAAGAGAAAAACAAATACCATATGCTAACACATATATATATGGAATCTAAAAAAAAAAAAAAAAAAAAAAAAAATGGTCATGAAGAACCTAAGGGCAAGACAGGAATAAAGACACAGACCTACTAGAGAATGGACTTGAGGATACAGGGAGTGGGAAGGGTAAGCTGGGACGAAGTGAGAGAGTGGCATGGACATATATACACTACCAAATGTAAAATAGATAGCTAGTGGGAAGCAGCCGCATAAGCACAGGGAGATCAGCTCAGTGCTTTGTGAACACCTAGAGGGGTGGGATAGGGTGGGTGGGAGGGAGGGAGATGCAAGAGGGAAGAGATATGGGGATATATGTATATGTATAGCTGATTCACTTTGTTATAAAGCAGAAACTAATGCACCATTGTAAAGCAATTATACTCCAATAAAGATGTTAAAAAAAGAAAGAAAGAGAACTTACTTCTAATAGCTATTCAAATCATTTAGAAATCAAAAATAAAATATTAATACAAAAAGAATTCTGAAATATTTGACAGTAAGCAAACAAAAAAATTATAACCTTCAGGACTTCCCAATGTTTTATGTCAGTAGAAAAAGAAGAAATATGTACAGATGGAAAAGAAAGAAGTAAAACTCTTCTGATGCAAAGATAACAAGATTATGTACTAACTATTAAAATAATTGAGTCTTGCAAGATCACATAAGGTCACCATATAAAAATTAACCATATTTCTATATGTTGACAACAAGATTGGTACTTGAAATTTAATAAAAGGTGGATTAAAATATTATCAAAAGCATGAAATTCTTAACAGTACATTTAAAAAGGTACATGCAAGTGTTGTACTTTGAAAACTATGATGTATTACTGAGAGAAATTAAATAAGACCTAAATAAATGGAGATGTACCACATTCATGATTTGGAAACCTCAATATTGTTAAGAGGTTAATTCCTTCCAAATTAATCTGCAGATTTATTGCAACCAAAATCAAAATTCCAACATGCCTTTTTTAAATAGAAATTTTCAAATATATTGTAAAACTTACATGTAAATTGAAATAGTTAAAAGTCAAAATTTTTAATAAGATTAATGAAGTTAGAATTTTCCCATTATCTGATTTTATAAAACTACATCAAGGGAGTGTGTTATTGGCAAATCGTTAGATGGGTAGGTCCATAGAACATGGCTGAGTCCAGAATTAATCCCAAACATATCTGGTCAATTGATATTTGACATAGTGTCAAAGTAATCTAATAGAGAAAAGACAGGTTTTTTTTTTCAACAAATAGCGCTGAGAAAATTATATAGCTTTATGTAAAAAATGAACCTTGATCATTTACGCACACTATAAGAAAAAATTAAATCAAAATGTATCCTGAACATAAATGTAAGAGTTAAAACTATAATTAATTCTGGAGGAATACATAGTAGGAAAGATCTGTGACATTGGTAAAGCAAAGATTTCTTAGCATGCAAACCTACAAGCTACAAACAGAAAAAAAAAAAATTAGCAACTTGTAAATTAAAAACTTCTCTTCTTTAAAAGACACATCCAAATTATAAATCTAGGAGCGATGAGGAAAGTAGAAAATCACCCTTAGAATGCCATAGCAATAATTATAGGCAAGAGACATAGGTGAATCCTAAAATACAAGGGTGAAATTTTAAGGAGAAATAAGATATTTGCATAGCCTCAAATTATCTCTTCCAAAATATGAATTAATGACAGTCGTGATTTTAGTGTATGGAAAAACTCTTTTATACTCTTCCCTCCAGCAGGTGGAGCTTAATTTCCCTCCGCTTCAGCAAAGGCCAGACTTAATGATGCACTTCTAACAAGTAGTCTGGAAAATGGAAAAACCTAGCAGACACTACCGTAACCAAGTGGTCAAAGTAAATTTCATCAGTAAAAAGTCATGATGATATAATTTGCCCCTTGATATGGTGTAATAGAAAAGTCATTTTACCTCTGTGATATTCTTCTCCAAACTACAAAACCCACATCTAATCATAAGAAAACATCTGACAATCCCAAGTTGAGAGACATGCAAACTATCTGACCAATAGTCCGCAAAAGTACGTTACTGGAGAAATGGAGACTCAGAATAAGCTCTGTGGTTTATAAATTGTAAAAATGTTAATTTGTTCATTTTGATAACTATACCATAATTACACATGATCTTAACATTAGGGGAAACTGGGTGAAGGGTGTATAGGAGCGGGCAGTATTTTAAAAGTTGTGGAAACAACCTAAATGTCCATTAATGAATGGATCAAGAAAATGTGGTATAGACGTACAACGAAATACTTTTCAATCTTAAAAAAGAACGAAATTCTGCAATAAGCAACAACAATGGATGAACAGCAATAAGCAACAGCAATGGATGAACTTTGAGAACATTATGCTAAGTGAAATACGCCAGTCACAGAAAGACAAATACTGCATGATTGCACTTATGTGGGGTACCTAAAGTAGTCAAATTCATGGAATCAAAGGGTGGAATAATGGTTTCCAGGGACTAGGAAGCTGGGGAAATGAGGAGTGAGTAAGCGCTTAAGCAGTATGACTAAGCTCTAAAGATCTGCTATAAAACATTGTACATATAGGCAACAATAAAATACTGTACACTTAATGTTAAGAGGGTAGATCTTATTTCAAATGTTCTTTTCACAATAAAATAAAATTTAAAAATATCAGTTACCTTAATTCAAATAAGATTTCATTATTTTTGATGATATAAAGCTTGTGGAAACTTGTTCACTAAAGGGGAAACATCTGACACTGTTAGTACTTTCAAACATTCAGTTAAAATGTTTTTGAATGAAGATAAATATTATGATTTCAGATCACATAGCTGGTCTTATTAAGTTAGAAACGATGTACAGGAGAAATGTACTTTCATTGTCTCTGGAGCACTCATAATTTATAACTGAACCCAAATAAGCTGCCAACTAGAATAGATTGTATAATTTTAAAATACAAAAACATTTTATATATAAGGTGAATTTAAACTACAAAATTTGTTAGAAAATTAATATTTAATATAAAAAGATTTCAACTTAGCAACATGTGCTCTCTTTTTTTTTGTCTTTCATTAATTAGAATTTTAAAATATTTGAACCAGGGGCTTCCCTGGTGGCGCAGTGGTTGAGAGTCTGCCTGCCAATGCAGGGGACACGGGTTCGAGCCCTGGTCTGGGAGGATCCCACATGCCTCGGAGCCACAACTAGGCCCGTGAGCCACAACTGCTGAGCCTGCGCGTCTGGAGCCTGTGCTCCGCAACAAGAGAGGCCACAACAGTGAGAGGCCCGCGCACCACGATGAAGAGTGGCCCATGCACCGTGATGAAGAGTGGCCCCCACTTGCCGCAACTAGAGAAAGCCCTCGCACAGAAACGAAGACCCAACACAGCCAAAAAATTAATTAAAAAAAAATATTTGAACCATATAAAACTACCCTTTAAAACAATCTAAGGGTCTTATAATGACCATACACAACTTTATAAATAAGTTTTCTAAATTTATTTTGTAATATCCTTGAAGTCATTTGGAATAATCTAATGACTATATCTACAAACTGATTATAAAACATTTCAGTTTCTTAAGATTTCAGGAAATTGCAATTATTAAAGACAAGCATACAAAGAGGAAGCCATTGAATGTTATCCATTTAAAATCAATAGAGGAATTTGGAACAAAACTATGAATACTCAAGTGATATGTTTTTTAAATTTTTTTATGTTTTAATTCAGTCCTCGAATTTTGAAATATCTTGACTTGTGGGGATATCTTTTCATGGACCTTCTATTTTCATTTGGATGGATTCATATTCTGAAACAAAATAGAAAGAGATTTAGAAGTCTTACTATATTTTAACATATAAGTTAAAAAATTAAAAACAATAATAAATACAGATAACTTATTGGCTGATCTACTTCAAAAATATTATTTGAAGAAATACTCTAGTGGCTAGAATATTTACACAGCTCATTAAAAATATACATGGAAGATATCTTTGAATTAATAGAATATTTTCTAGGCTTACCTGGTACTCAGCTCTTATAGAAAGAATTTTTCTCTCATTTAAAAATGCTATAAGAAAGTAGAGGATACAGGGCAAATCACTGCCCCCAAGATTGGAGAAGCAGACAGGCAAATACAAGGAGTCACATCTTACCAGAGCAGAGGCTCATAAGCAGAAACCACTGCAGGGACAAATTCTGGGGTAGAAACATGAACTGTAATTGACTAATTGCTGGAGGCTCAGTGTGGATAACTCTGAGAGGTAAAGGGCTCCAGCGTGACCAAGTCAGAAAGGGTGCCCACAGTGTTGTGAGATAACCCTAGGAGCTCTACCAGATTCCCATAGTAAATATAAAAGGAAAATCTCCTTCGCTTCAAGCAGGGAGAGAGGAAAAGTAACCAATTTGAAATACGCCAGAGTGCTCTGTACTTCTTTATAAGGCCTGCCCTCAGGGAAAACTAGTTAACAGAGCCTAACCTGCTGGGGTATCATCAGACCCTAACCATCTTGGAGGACGAAAAATACCTAACAACACCTGGCTCTAGCCTTTCACATTGGAGAAGAGATATACCCAAATCCAGTCCATTATAGCCATCCTATTCCACCAAAGGAGGGAAGAAAAAATTGAGAAAGACTCGGGAAGTTGACAAATCAACAGGCATAAACTCACTAAAAGATTGAGTCCTAATCATAGGACTAGAGCACACTTTCCTTTTCCCCACACCTCACCACCAAATTAATAAAGGCCTATTTACAGCAGTTCCCTTTACCCAGTAATCAATCCAGGTTATCAAGAAAAAAACTTCAAAGCATACTAAAAGTCAAAAAAAAATGATTTGAAGAGACATAGCAAGCACCAGACACAGACATGGCAGGGATGTTGGAATTATCAGACCTAGAGTTTAAAACTATGATTAATATACCTAGGGCTCTAATGGATAAAGTAGACAGCATGCAAGAACAGATGAGCCATGTAAGCAGAACTGGAAATACAAAAATGAACCATAAAGAAATGCTAGAGATCAAAAACACTATAAGAGAAATGAAGAATAACATTGATGTAGAACAAAGTAGCAGTAGAACTAAGACTGAATAAAGCAGAACAGACTAAGGACTGTGGGACAATTACCAAAGGTGTGACATATGCATAATGGGAATACTAGAAAGAGGGGAAGGCACAGAAGAAATATTTGAAGCAATAATGACTGAAAAATTTATCATATTAGTCATCGATCCACAGATCCATGAAGCTCAGAGAATTTCACCAAGCAGAACAACAAGCAGAATAAATTAAAAAGAAAAAAAAAAACCCACTAAACTTGGCATTTCATCTCCAAACTACAGAAAATCACAGATTAAACAAACAAAAACAACTTGAAAGAAGCCGAGGGTGGGTTGTAGGGGGGACACCTTACTGATAGAAAAACAAAGATAAAAATTATATCCTACATCTCTTAGACACCATGCAAACAAGAAGAGAGAGGAGTGAAATATTTAAAGTGTTGAGAGAGGAAAAACACAAAACAAAAACCGTCGACCTAGAATTCTGTGTCCTATGCAATTATCCTTCAAAAGTGAAGGAGAAATAAAGACTTTATCAGACAAACAAAACTTGAGGGAATTTCTTGTCAGTAGCCTTACCTTGCAAGAAATATTAAAGCAGTTTTTTAGCGAGAAGGAAAATAATATAGGTTAGAAATTCATACCCATATTAAGTAAGAAGGAGCATTGAAGAAAGAATAAGTGAAGGTGAAGTTAAAACTTATTTTTCTTATTCTTCATTGATCTAACAGATAACACTTTATTCAAAATAATAATACAACAATGTATTCAATATTGTATACTTATCTATACAGCTGTGTAAAGGTAAACACTAAAATTTAAGGAAAGAAGAAAGCAGCTCTTGATTGCTGTCAGTTTAACTAGCCCGGCTCAAATAGGTAGCCCATGGTGTGTTCCTGTTGAACACAAATTATTTTCCTGCTCAGATTGTTCCGCCTTTGGCCATTGGGAGCTCTTTATGTTGGCTGCTCTGCCGTTTTGACATACTACATAGTTTGTTGTTTTTGTTTTTAGCAGTTCCTTACTTTCTGGCATTAGAAGATGCTCCATGCTCAGGTGGTATATTCTCAACCCCAGCCCTAGACTCAGCCATTTATTCAAGGAGCCCTGGTTCCTTTTATTGGTAAACAGTACTAGAAACCCAGACCTGGGCACTAGGTCTGTTTGTTCCTATTCCAATGCCCTTGTATCTAGGGAGTCTCAACCAACAGACTAAGGAAATGCAATCTACCTGGGAAATACTGTGGGTTCAGTTCCAGACCACCACAATAAAGTGAATATCATAATATAGTGAGTCACACAAATGTTTTGGTTTTCTGGTGCATATAAAAATTATGTTTACACTATCCTGTAGTCTATGAAGTGTGCAATAGCATTATGTCTAAAAATACAATGTACATACCTTAATTAAAACATACTTTTATTGTTAAAAAATGCTAACCATCATCTGAGTCATCAGTGAGTTGTAACCTTTTTGCCATGGTAACATTAAAGATCACTGATCACAGAATACCATAACCAGTATAATAGGAGTTTGAAATATTGTGAGAATCACCAAAATGTGACACAGAGATGAAGTGAGCAAATGGTGTTGGCTTGAGGCAGGATTGCCACAAACCTTAAATATGTAAAAAATGCATTATCTTCAAAGCACAATAAAGCAAAGTGCAATAAAACAAGGTATGCCTATAATACACATGTACACTAATCCATGTGTATGTACATATGCAAAAATATTTTAATATATGTGTGTATATATATATATATATATCCATCTGTATTAAGCTAAAATGAGTTAATACTGATGTCTCCAACTCTAATCCATTACTAAATGGATCATTCTAGCCTTCCCCCATGCTCATATTTACCCTCTTAGTCCTAGAGTGAGAAACCTCACTTTCACCAACTGCCAACTATTTATTTAATTGTTCGATTCTGTATATCTGATGGGTCCAAGAAAAGTACTTGATTTTCAGTTTGTTCAGCTTTTTCTTATTATAAGCAAGAAGAGACAGCTTTCAAGTTCACACGCTGAACTGAAACCAGAAGTGCTGTGAACATATTTGTACACGTTTCCAGGTCAGTGTGTATACATGAAGGCCTGCAAATGTAGGGAACCCAGGTTATCAAAATCCCCTGTTGCTGCTTTCCAAATTCCACTGCTCTGTTTTGCTGAGGCCATACTTTCCTAGAGGTTTCTCCTACCCAATAACTAAATGCAGCAGGAGCGTAAGGCAGAAACATTCCTGGGAGACACATGACTAGTTTGAGGCAACCGTGGCTCAAGAATTACCTGAAAGCTTTGTCGAACCTTCTTTAATCTCTCCCATCCAATTTTCTCTCCCTCTCGCCTTTACTGAAGGTCAAATTTACATTAGTCTGACAGGTTTTCCAGCCTTGTCTGACACCCTCCCTATTTTCTCTCAAACAGGGATTTCCATTAATAAAATCCTTGCACATTTTATCCCTCTTGTCATCTGTTTTTCAGAGGACCCACTATAACGGTCTAATTTGGGAGGGTCTGTCCCCACTCAAAATACACATTCTGAGAATCATTAGTTTTAGGAATTGTATACTAACCTATCACAGAAACATCCAAAAGGGTTAGGTAAAGAAGTGAATTGAAAGTATAAAAATGGAATGTACATAAAGTATATATGTGTTAAAAATATTTGGTTAATTCAGTGACTATCAATTGTGCAGCCCTTATAGGGTAATGCAGGGACCTATACTGAACACTCCTTGAGGTCAGAAAAAGTGCCCTTCAAAATGAAAGTAAAAATAAAGAAGGAAAGAAAAAAGAAAGAAAAAAACAAAGAAAATAACACTTTATTTTTGCATTTTATAGAGAAAATCAAGATGATTTTACAAACCTATATGCCTGCTCAAAAATCACAGAATTATTAGAAGAAACGTTAGAAGTTTAACCCTATGTATAATGCATAAACACACTTTATAATGCAGTGCATTATTCAGACTCTTCTTGAACATCTCATGATAATCTTTTTTCTGCTAGTAATTAAATAGATATTAATGTAATACATTTAGTTTCATTTGAGGAAAAATGCTGATGCTTGTCCAGAATTTTTACTTTATCTGGTGCCATATAAATACAATACTTGTAACATGAAATATTTTACAAAGTTTTTCATAGACTTAATTTATCTAATCTTTATTTTTGTCACAGCAGAATAACTTTAAATACTAACCACCACAAAGTAAAAAATAATTATTTTTAAAGTCCCTCTAATGATAAAGCTTTTATTATCACCGTCTCTTCTGTCTACTCTCCCACCCCAGAGCATAGACCTATTCTGCTTTCTGTTTGGTATTACAGTACTCCTTGTCAACACGAATTAACTCAAGAGGTGAACTGTTTGTTTTTCCTTGTGACTTCTTCAGGCAATAAATAGAAACCCAGAATAAATAAAATATGAAACACTTATGCTGGCAGGTCTATTGCCATGATTTATAGTTGATATAGCTTTCGCTTTTATAGTAAAGTTCTATGTCCGAAATATTTTGTCAATAGCAATATTACACGAAACATAATAATAGCGATATGATTGGAAAAAATGTATTAATGTATAGAAGCAGACTCTAGTTCGTCAAGGAATATCATTATAATACAGTTTGGGTAAAGCATGTTTCAGCTTCACGTTTGTCAAAGAGAAGGGAGAACACTTTGAGGTTCAACATTTTCCTGTTAGCACACATGTATTTCATGCTCTTTGTTATGCTGCTTTCCATTACATTTATTTATGCTCTATTGTTCTTAAGAGAAAAATAATCTTCATGCAGAATTTTAGTTGATCTGACTTTTACAAATAGCATTCTGCTTTTTCTCTCTTAGTCACTCTCTCGATACTATTTTCTTCTTACATAAAAATACTTCCAGTAAAACCACTGAATTAGATTTTGACTTCTTGTATTACTATCAATTGTATTTTTAGCAGTTTTATTGAGGTTCAATTGACATACGGTGAACCGCAATATTTAAGGTGTACAATTTTATTTGTTTTAACAGATGTGTATAGCCATGGAGCGATCACAATAATCAAGATAATGAACCCAACTATAACCTCCAAAAGTTTCCTTGTGCCCTTTTATAATCTCTCCCTTTGATCCCTCTTCTATCCCCCAATCCTTCCTAACCCATCTCCAGGAAAACACTAATCTGCCTTCTGTGACTATACATTAGTTTTTATTTCCTATGATTTTATAAAATGTAGTCATATCATATGTACTTCTTTTTTTGTCTGTCTCCTTTCACTGAGGATATTATTTTGCAATCTGGCTATATTGTGTCATGCATCAATAGTTTCATTCTCTTTGTTGCTGAATAGTATTCCACAGTATGAACATACCACAATTTATCCATTCACATGTTACTGGGCATCTGGGTTGATTCCAGTGTTTGGCTATATGAACCAAAGCTGCTATAAATCATTCCATGGACATATGCTTTTATTTTTCTTCCCAGATAAATACCTAGGCATGGAATAGCTGAATCACACTGAAGATGTAGTTTTAATTTTTAACAAACTGCCAGAATATTCACTGAGACTGTTACAGAATTTGAAGAGTAATTAATATAATCAAAGTGATGGCTACTATACCTGTTGGAATTGTACGTCTTTTCATGTGTGGAAGAGGTGAGAAATTCATCAGTCAAAAGAAGAATAGCTATAACTCAGGTGTATATATAGCATGACTTTGTTGTGGCATGAAAGTTCAAATGGAGATAGAAGGATGTATGTGGAAAGTGAGTAGCCAAGTTAACAATTTATTACCTCTTTGTTCTAAATTCACCCTTATTTGATAATGAAGGTGGGGTTTGTAAAAACTTCTTCTTTGTCCCCTAGTGCAATACATATTAATTCTGCCCAATAGAGGGCGCTGGATAGACATGAACGAGGAAGAGTTGTTTTCTTCCTGGTTCGTATGTGTTTTGTTCACTAGGCTCCTGGTGAGTAGTCTTTCATGCCACCATGTTCCTGGGGAGAACCCTTTCTCCAGTTGCCAGCTCCTATGCACAAGTGATTTATCTTGTACTGGGTTCCTTCAAGGACTAGATCTTTCTAGCCCTTGATTCTTGAGTACATGCAGATTCTCTCCTGATAGACTCCTGCAGGTTGCAGCTTTTTCCTGTGCTCTTCTGCTGCACACTGTGCTTTCTTCCAAGCTGAGCACTGGCAGCACCAGCACCTAAGTCTTGTAGAGCGTCTTTTCTTCACCTTCGGTAGTGCAGGGAGACCAGTGATGTCTAGCAGCTCTCAGCTTCTAGCTGTATCTTCTCTGTAAGTCTCACAATGGAACGCAACAAGCGAGGCATCTCCCTATGCACAGACTCCCTCAGCACCCTCTCATGGCTCCTCCCTGGTGATGGCTTTCCCCAGCATCACAAATTTCCAACAAGTCCCACCAGAGAAGTACCTCCATGATTTCTCTGATATTTAGTGAACTGTTGCCACATCCTCTGAAATGAGGGTGGGGACAGGGGGCTTGGGTAGTGGCTTCTCCTTGGATGCTCTGTCTCAGCCTTAGGAATGGCATCTGCTCCAAATATCTGCTATTGTACTCTTTAAAGTACTCTTTAACTATTACTAGCCAATCTCCTATTACTCTAATCCTCTGTTAAAAAAAAAAAATTATATTAACCTTTCTTATTCAATGTACTGTGTGATTTCTGTCTCCTTATTGCCCATGATTGATACATACAGTTTCTTACAAAAACTGTTTTTAACTATTGATTCAAATGAGTTAAGACTTGACAATTTTGTTTTTGCAATTTTATGTAGCTTATATCTTGAGTCTGGTAGTCATAACACTAGATAAGTTACTTGTTACTTTTTCTGGTGATATTTGAGAGATGTTGAGATGTTTGCCTGTTTCCCAAATACCTCCTTTCCATCATCTAGCTGCTGGTTTGTAAAATGCCACATTGTCAACACCATTATTTTGGGTTAAAATGGTATCAGTTATTAAAAGGGAAAACTCTTGGGGAGGCTTTGGACATTAGATTTTCTCAGGAATTCAAACCTTGGTGGAAATTTCTCTTTTAATCATTTCCACACTGTTGTCTCTATAAATTAGGTTCTGCCTGTTTAATCAATAATTTTATTTGTGTGGGGTTTGGGTGTACTTGTGTGTTTTGAGGTGAGGGGTAAAATTGGGAATGAAGAAGTAAGAGAGCACCACAGAAGGTAAGACGAACTCTGAAAAGAGGGAGAGAGTGTGGTAAAGAAAAAAAAAAATTACTCTGTTTCACAATTTTAATCTACTTAGCCAGCATAGCAGTTAGAAGTTGTTTTAAATACTTGACATTTATTTATTTGTTTGGCAAGTAGTCATCCAGTGTTAACTGGTCAGAGACGAGTGGAAACAAAGGCATAGAGGGATCAATCCTTGTTCTTACAGAGCTCGCTATTCAGTAAAGATCATACATTATCATATATTTTATATATAAAAGTGAACTGTGATGAGTTCCATAAGAAATATACACAGAATGCTAGGAGGGACTCAGAGGAGGAAAATCTTATTTCTTGCCGATGGGGGTGATAAAATGCAGATGCAGTTGTTTCTCATTTAAGTTTTTTCTACCCAGAAGTTATTAGTCTTCATGGACATTTCATATTGTTCAAGCAGATGAATAAGATTTTCAAATTGTATCTAGCCCCCTGGACCCATCTTCTATCATCTGCCTACTATCCAGCCTTATCACACTATTTGCGGATTCTTCAAATATCCTATATTGTTCCTCATGTCTCCTTACATATCTCTTTGCTTTGGCATATGTTTATGTCTATGCCTAGAAAGCATTTTACCAGCTTCAAATATTCCAGATGTCACCAGGTTTGGTAAACCTTCCTCAGTATCCCACCTCCTTACACCCAACCCCCATATAGCATTTACTGCTGCCAAAGAATATGACAGATACAGTAATATAATATCTACAAAATGTATGATAAATGATGCATGCTTCAAGAATATAAAGATATATGCTCTACACATCTTTGTATCTGGAAGAATTTAATCAAGTATCTGGATCATCTGGCCTTCAAAATATGCATCTACATTGAATGAACAAGTGAACAATTTGACATTTAAAAATCTTCAGAAATTTTGTCACTAAAAGACAAAAAATATGTAGTTTGCAAAAAATATATAGTATCATCTGTTTCCATTTTGAAACTACCTGTTTTTTATAAATTAATGTTGTATAAATGGTTTATATTATGCAATTAATGTCAATATCTATGACCAGCAATTAGCAATGAGTCAGACTCTTGGTCACTGGTATTATGGAAGATGGTCATATATTCGTTTACATGAAAGTATATGCTTTTATTTTTATTATAGTGATAATGCCTGCTGTGAAAAGTATCAATTCTAGAAAATTAAGAGAAGAAACAAGACGACATGTTAGAAAGCTCCTGTAGATGTCTGGTTATAAGCTAATGATGGCTTAGTCTAGGGTATACATATGATTAATAGAAATTGATGAAGTAAGTATATATTTTAGAAGTAGAGTCAAGCAGTCAAGGTGACTGTGGGATGGAATATGAAAAAGTGAGGGAAGTAAACAAAGCTAACTCATAGATTTTTGGCTCAAATAAAAGTGCAACGTACTGGGATGGTGAAGACTAGAAGAGGAGTGTTTGAGTGGGTTGGGACAACAAGATGTCCTTTAACTGTGTTAAGTTTAAAATGACTAAAACACATCCATGTGAAGACATCACAATGCAGCTACAAGTACCAGAGCAGATCTCAGAAAGAACTGAGTTTTATGGATAGAGATACAAAACCTACCAGCATGTAGACGGGGTAGCTAAGACATTTACTGCTCACCAAATATCCCTGTGCTCCCCCAATTTACCAGCCTTCTTGAACTCAGGCAGGGCCATGTGATGAGTTCTGCAGAAAGACTGTGATTGAATATAATATGTGTCATTCTCAGACCAAATCATTTAAGAGCCAATGTGTAACACATGAACTCTTTCTTTTGCTCTGGTGACCTAGATGACCATGTTTTCATAAGATGAACTAAAATATGGTAGAATGTTCACCAGCCTGGTTTTCTGAATTACAATTAAGTTTTATATGTCTAGTAGAATTAAAATGAAGGCATCAAGTGAATAGTTAAATATATGTTTACAGTTCAGAGTTGAGGTACAATCTAAAGGTACACATTTGGGAATCATCAACATAGAGATGTTTTTAAGTGCTGACAAAGATTCTTTTCTTGACCAAACTTTAATCAGGCTCCTGAATCTTCTCCTAGGCCCATGCACTTCCTTACAAATCTAGTTTTTGCAAAACCCCTGCTAAGTCAGTTTAATGAGATTACTTACCTTCAAAATCTGATGAGGTTTCTTTACTTTCACCATCCCTCAGGTGATATCTGATCACTCTGGTCTGTCTTCAGCAAAAATCCAGTTGGGTCAGTTTAGCCAGAACCCCCCTTATCCTTGATGTTTCTTCTTAATAATTTTCCATCCAGTGACCCCCACCCTGCTTCTTAGCTATAAATTCCCACTGGCCCATCCTGTATTCTGAATTGAGCTCAATCTCTCTTCCCCACTGTAAAATCCCATTGTGATAGTCCCTATCTTATTGTGAGTCACCTAAATAAAGTCTGCCTTACCATCTTTAACAAGTGTCATTGAACAATTTTTCTCCAGTAATACTCAGAATGAATGAGGTCAGGAAGTGAGTAAAGGTAAGAGAAAACAGATGCTATAAAAACTGAGCCCAGAGACATTAAAAAAAAAAGCCAAGATAAAGGGGAGGTACCAGTAAACGGATTGAGAAAGAATAATACTTAGATGAGAGGAAAAACCCAGAGTGTGGTATTCTGAAAGCTATTATTCATTTTTCAGGTAAAATTTAGACTTGAATTAACTATTGCATTTAGGAACATGCAGGGCATTTGTAACTTTGAGACTCAAGTTCAGAACAGCAATGGGTATAAAAAACTAATTGTAGAAAATTCTAAAAAGTCTAGAAAGAGAGAAATTATATCCAAAGATTGAAGACAACAACTTCAGGGGATTTTTTTCCTGGAAAATGGAACAGATACATTGGTTATTACAAAGGGGGGTTTTAGAGTTAATAGAGATTCTTTTAAGTTGGAAGAAATAACTGCATATTTTTATGCTTGTGAAAATAATTTGTTAGAAAGAGAAAAATGGATGATGGAGAAAATATAAAGTGATTGATTTCTTTTTTTTTTTTTCCTGGGGACATCCTGAAGTAATGTCTCTGAGTAGAGAATGTATGATGTGATCCAGTGCATAGTAGGAATTGTCCTCTGAGAGTACCATGGAGAATTCATGGATTGTAACAGGAGAGAAGGCGGATTAGAGTGCTACAGATGCATGTTGACAAAGCAGTATTAGAATTACATTATCTTCTGACAGCTTCTATTTTCTCAGCAACATAGAAAGTAAGGTCGTCAGCTGAAGATAAAGAAAGAGAAGGAGATATCTGAGAGAGAGGGGAGAGGAGAAGGTGTAGACTAGCATTTTAGGAAATTGGGAGCATGAATATTCTAAGGAAGTGCAATGGTTGCTTGAAAATTTTGTTCAAAAGAGACCATAGATTCAGAAAATAGAGTAAACGTTGTCATTTTGCCATCGTGAGAAAGGAGAGGCATTATCACCATCTAGGGCTGGAGATCATTGTACCATCCCATCTTAATTTGTAATTTGTAACACATTACAAATGACTCCCTACAATTGAATTATTTAATAAAGCAATATTTTATACCTAATTATTCCTAAACAAAAACATTTGATGAAGGGTTTTGCTCCACATATTCTTTTATAAGATAAGCTGACAGATGCTTTGACAATAAAACATATATATCCTTATGTCATTGTATCAGAGGAAGAGACAGACAGCAGAATTACATTCTAGTTCTTAAATGCTTTGGTCTAGAAGTGACATACGCCATTTCTACTCACAATCCATAGGCTAGAACTAGTCACATGTTTCTGATCAGCTACAAGGGATAAATGTAAAAGAGTCCAAGGATAATTAGTGAATAATAATGTCTATTCTCATCATTTCAGTTATGTAGCATATCAAAATTATGACTTCTTTTGTAGAGAAGTACAACTTTAAGACTCCTCAGAAAATGTCCATGAATATTCAGAACACATGCCAGTAATTAGAAAAAGAACATCAAATTCTGAACACAGTGTGAGTCTTTGTTGATTTAATGAACAAGCAGTTTGAGGCCTTTCTAAAATATATTATTACCACTTCTACTTGAGTGCCAAAGTCTATTTTCTGGGTTAAAGCCCTCAAGGAATTAGGAATAGAGATTTCAACTCTATAACTTCAATAAGTAGAAATGATGTGTAGTAATGTCTGATAGCATGAATATCAAACATGGGGTGAAGAATGAATGATCAGAAAGTAGCAATGAGGTACAAAGAAAACATCTGTTCCTCCTGTAAGCCAATGTAAAGAATCAGTGAGAAAATGGAGCATCGACCCTTGAGTAGAATTTACCAAAAGTCAGCTTTCACTTAAAGCAATTAATGAAAGGATCTCTCAGAAATAAAATAGAGAACATAGGGGATGCTAACAATGACTGACCAAGAGTTACTGAAGGCACAGCCAAAGGTCAATGGGATCAGAAGGGAAGACACACAGAATCAATGAGGCTTAGAGTGAGGAGTAATATGGATGACCTGGGAGTCCTGTGGTTTTTCGGGGTGACCTAATTAAACAAGGATAAAGAATCTAATGGGAATAGTTTTGGTAAGGCTGTGAGGATTGGTAGAGCAGAAGAGGTGGAGAGTCTTCCCAGAAACATGGTGTCGACTTTTCAATTTGGTCAATAGTTGAGTGGACTGATGATCTTATTAGAATACTCAGCACTCAGTGGTTATTCTAGACTGTTTGGATGGAAGCTAAGGATGTGTAAGTGACTTTTTTTTTTCCTGGAGGAGTTTAACATTAATTAAGGAGATAGGGCATTTGAGGATGTGCCTTTTAAACAGAGACAAAAAAGCCAACCATGAAAACCAAAAGAAAAGATGTGGTCAAGTGAGGTAGAGAAAACGAAGAGAACAGTGTCACAAAAAGAAATCAGATACAAACAGTGTTTAAAGAAAGGAGTGGCAGACTGTGCTAAAATGATGCTGTGTGTATGTGTGTGTGTGTGTGTGTGTGTGTGTGTTAAAATACATTCTCATTCATTGTTTTTATGGCTGTGATAGATTCAAAAGTGATGACTATTGTCCTTATTGAAGGAAGATAATTAGATGTTAATAAAATATTATTTCTTTTTATAATTCGTTTGGTCATATTTTATATATACATAATGTGCTAAGCACTATTAAAGGCTCCATAATAAGAAAATAGCATAAAATTCCCGGTGCTCATTAATTAAGTTCTGATGGATTTTTGCTCACTATGCTAAGCACTAATTAAGAAAGAGATTTTGTCTTCTTAAAAATTGTTATTGGCTAAAATATAGGGAAACAGAAGAAACAAAGTCAGCAACTAATTTGGTTTGTTGATGCTTAGAGTCAAGGTAAGAAATCTCATGAAAATAATTCATAATGAATCTGCAGAGTAAACAAAGTCCTAATTAATGTCTCTGTTAATGAAACATTTTTACAATGGATATTAGCTAGAATTTGGTCTCTATTCAGAACAACATTATAAAAATTTGTTTATGCTTTGAAACAATAGCAAATGGCAATGAATTTCAAAGGCATGGGGTATCTTGCCAATTAAAATGTGGTTGTTATAATAATATAAAACATGTTTTTTTAAAATATTGATATTAACAAGATACCAAATTTGAAATTTATAAGATTTACATAGATAGCTACTTTACAAAACAAAATCTTCACTGTCTCCTGTATCAAAGTGTGAGCAATGAAGAGGGTGGGTTTGATATTAGGTTCCAAAGCATTATAACTGTCTATGTTAAACTCTGGCTCTATTCATGACGAACAGGAGCAATGCTTGTAGAAATTGCTAGGCCACAATCCTACCTCTTTTATCTCTTGGAATATTTGAGATATTAAAATATACTTGATTTTTTACTACTTTACAAATACATTTATTTGTTTAGAAAATGGCTTTCCCTTATATCTAAAATATCTAAACTCAGATTCACATGAAATTTTAGAAAAGAATAGTTGGACTCCTGCTATTTTATATAAGGTAATTGGCAATTTTTCCTGAGGCTCATGTTTGAAGGAAGAGAATACTATACAATGCATTGTTCGTGAAAAACCTATTATTATAGAGATGAGACTTTCACAAATTTGAGAGGAAAATATAAATTGAATTCAAGCTTGTTTGAAAAGCATTGTGTTTTGAGGTTACCACTAAACGTTAGGTACTTGATCCATAACAGAATAAGAAAGTAAAAATAACACTTGAGTACTTACACACAAGAGAACAGTGAAAAAGTACTACAGATGTAATAGTTTATTGCAGTCCTACAACTCATGCACTATACCCATTTCATAAGTGGGGACCTGAGCCTTCTGAGATTAAATAAATAGTCCAAGACCAGATATTGGATTCAAACCTTGACTCTTTCCTCATTTTGCTCTATGATACTGTATTGTTTCTTTGGATGTGCTATTGTTGGGAAGACATAATATCAAGTTGATACCAACTTGATATAAACCTGGAACTATTCATTCTTGTTGGTATATATTCCCTTGTCTCCTGAGCCTAAAATAAGATTAGATCTTAGATGTTCACACTTGGGACTATAAATAATATGGAAATGGTGACTTGAATAACTCAATTATTGTAAAAGAAATGGCTCTGCCTGGAGAAAGTGACAAGTTTTATTTTGAGGCCCAATATCCATAACATAAGACTAACTGAAGATATTGAACCACCCTGTCTGAGCTTTGATGAGCCTGGGATTAGATTTTTTTTTTTCTGGATATGATGACATGTAAAGAAAGGAATGATGAAGAAAATCACTGAAGACTCAAGAATCTGTCACAATTTATTATACTCTGGTAGGGAAGAGAAATTCCAACTTCCTGTCCTATGACACTCTTCTGATTCTTAAGGTTCTCCCTAATACCCCAACTTTCATTTAAGTGCATAACCAAAGCAAAAAAAGACAATTTTAATGCAATGGTACAGCTAGTACAATTTGTACTATATTCTCTTCTTAAATTGTATTACATTTTCAAAGGGAGTCATATGCCTTTATTTTTAGCAAACTTTAAGACATTGAGTCAGATTTTATATTATATTAGTGTTGTACTTAAAAAAAAATCCATCCATACAGAGTATGTCTGGAGACTCGTTTCTTAAAATGTTTTCTATCCAGTGTGCTCAGAGATTGCAAGACAAACATGAGGTATTCCAAAGAGAACACAGAATTTTTTTTTTTTTGGTCTTCTGGTTTTGAGGGCTAAAAAAGCAGCAAAAATCAAACAAAAAAGCAAAATAAAATTCAAACAACTCAGTACATTCTGTAATTTAAATGATTATAATAGTAGGTGCTATTGTTTATAAATTATATATGAAGTACGCTTTTAAATAATTAACTCTTTGCCATGTAAGAAAAGTTGAGAATGATTTTCAAACTGTTTCAGTCAGTTAAGACAATATTTATTAAAAGCAAAATGTGTTAGGATTAGTAAGTAGCTAATAGCAGTTAATGTTATGATCCAAACTCTCTAAATGGTAGGGCTTCAAGAAAGGGCTGCGTTTTGTTTTCTGTGTCCTGATCTTTAAGTTTTATTGATAAGGAACATTAGTTTTCAAAAATAATTCATCAGAGGACTAGTTCATAAAATAGAGGTAATTGAGTTTCCTTTACAAGCTATATATGTCTTGACTTTTTTTTCTTCTGGTACAAGATTTGTATCAATTCCTATTTTAGTGCTGAGGAAAGTATAAATAGAACTGAAGAATATATCAGGCAAACCGAGTTATAGGCTTGACACTAAGGTGCTCTGTGATTTCATCATTCAGTTTAAACTTTCTGGGTTGTAATTTCATCATTTTTATATTCTGCAGCACAATATACAAAAAGGGTGTTAGCTTCTGCAGTCAGAATATCTAGAATACTGGCTCTTTGATCTATATAAGTTTAGGCAAATTTCTGGACCTTCCTAAGTCCTATTTTTCTCATATATTACCTGTAATGGCTGTAATAGGTAATAAACTATATCTCTCAGGGTGGATTTATGTCTCTAATACGATGATATATGTATTATATATATTTATGTAAATGCATTGTAGTTAAAACACTTTTTCAATTCAGGTGAATAAAATTAGTCAGTCATTGGTATAGTAGGCACAGGGCAACTCAAAACAATTGTTTATTTTAAAAATGGGGAAATAGGTATAAAAGCTATTTACCCTTTGACAAAGTAATTTTAATTCTACAACTTAATCTTTAAGAAAGACCTCTATATATTGGTCAGGAAAGGGGCAGGGAAGATGTAAGCTTGTAACATTTATCACACTGTTATTTGAAAGAAGAGGAAACAAATTAGATGCTTAAGAATAAGAAAATACTTTAGTAATGTTTGGAACATTCAATAAAACAATATACTCATGATAAATTTACAGCAGAATAAACAGATTGCAAAATAATCACTTATCCAAGGCATAGAAAAAGGAAGTTATTATATTTTTTTCATTTTCTTTGTATTAATAGAACATAGATGACTCTATCAGTTTGTCACATGTAGGATGATCTTACTTTGGCCTACAACTCCAATTCATTGTGTTTCATGCTGCTCTGCTTTCTCATTCTCTGTATGTAGGTGACTGGATTGTGTAAGCAAAGGCACACAAATGTAAGTCAAATTTCATCCTGTTCACTTGAACTCAAGTTTTCCGATATTCCGCAATCTTGGGCAAGTATTTACTTTAATCTTAAAGGGCATGCCCCTCAGCAGGTTGCATTTTCCAAGTATGGTTGCAGTATCATTTTCTGGGGCACCAGCTTTTTATAGAGAGCTGAAATCTATTGCCCCTCCCCTTGAATGCTGGAGTGCATTTTGTGGCTGCCTCAACTAGTAGTGTGAGGAAAATGATGTTCTGTAACTCTAAGAAGATCCCCACACCAACCACTTTTTGACTGCAAAAACATGAGAGACTTGGAAACGAGAACTGTCAAGTGGATCCAACCCCCAGAAACCATGAGAAAAACACAAGTCTGCTATGGCTTGAAGTCAGTTTTGGGGTGTCTTGTCATATAGCAATAGATAACCAGAACAACTACTTCTATAACTTTATCCAAACTGTTGGTAAACTCTCAGAATTAGATACAAAAGTAGTAATTAACAAAGGTAGCTGCATTTTGAAATCTCCTGATGTTCAAGTTCAAAATGCAGATTACCTGGCATTTATTACTCAATGCATTTAACATTTTGTATTGTGGTAAACTACACATAACTTAAAATTTACTATTTTAATCATTTTAAAGTGTGCAGTGGCATTAAGGACATTCACAATGTTGTACAACCAACACCACTATCTAGTTCGGGTACTTTTCATCACCCCAGAGGGAAACATCATACTCAGTAAGCAATCATTCCTCATCCCCACCTCTCCCTACCCTCTGGCAAAGCACAGTCTGTTTTCTGTCTTTATGGATTTGTGAATTCTGCATATTTCATACAAACAAAATCAAAACTTTAAGTAGCTTACCAAGAGATTTTTATACAGCCCAGTACCTGTTAGCTGATGGACATTTTAGGGGCGGTGTACTACTGTGTGCACTTAGAAATTCCCTTCTCATTAACATAGCTCCCGTCTAGCATTCTGTTCCAAAGGCACTAATTTCAGTTTCTATCCTGGGACTTAGTGCTTTGTTTTTTTTTTTTTTTCCCTTCTACTATGTGTCAAAAAATAATGAGTTCCTTTTTAGCTTCTATAATCTTGCTCAAAATGGATAAAAAATTCTTCAGTTTGTAGTTTGCACAATCTAACTTCTTTCTCATCTTGACCATTAGAACAGACCATAAAACTGAATAAGGGTTTAATTCCAGACTCACTGCTGATTTCCACAGTCCATCAGGAACCAACAGCAGTTCAGAAAATCACAAATTATTGGACTCTATTTATTTCGTCAGTCCAGAAACATTGGGTCTGTGGACTTTATGAGTCTCACTGCTTCAAAAATATTTCAGTCTCCTCTGCATTCTATTTTATAACTAAAAAACAACAAATAATCTTTGTAGATTAATATATTTTTAAAAAATTATTATTTGTTATCACATTTGAATGTGTAGCATGTATCTTTTTTCTTTTTGACCTTCTCTTTTTTATAACTAAATGTTATTTTATTTTCAAATTTCAACACATAGGTGACTTTATCATTGTGCCTTTCATGTATCTGTGCATTTATTTCTAATAATAAGATAAGATAAATGTTTTAAAGTAAATTTTTATAGAAATATTTTTTAAAACATAATAAATATTTTGTTATCCTTGCATTTATGATGTTTCTGTTTCATATGTATAATTTCAAGCTCCTAAAACTCAAAGACTTTAGGTTGGATAAAAAGTTCTTTCACGGACTTCCCTGGTGGTCCAGTGGTTAAGAATCCGCCTTCCAATGCAGGGGACATGGGTTTGATCCCTGGTCGGGGAACTAAGATCCCACATGCCACAGGGCAACTAAACCCGCATGCCGCAACTACTGAGCCTGCGCGCCGCAACTAGAGAGAAGCACGCATGCTGCAACTAGAGAAGCCTGTGCACCACAATGCAGATCGCGTATACCGCACTGCAACTAAGACCCGACACAGCCAAATAAATAAATAAATATTTTTTAAAAAGTTCTCTCAAATCCATATTCTTTTCAATTGTTTAAATTTTTTTTATTTAGTTTTTTTTTAAATTTAAAATTTGGATTTTAAGGAAAACATTATTCATCCCAACACTGAACTTAATCTCTTAAATAAGTAAATGTAGTAGACTGAATAATGGTCCCCAAATTAATTCCTGGAACCAGTGATTATGTTATCTTATATGGCAAAAGTACTTTTAGGATATAATTAATGACCTTGAGATGAGGACATTATCCTGGATTATTTGGAAGGACCCCATGATAGAATCACAAGGGTTCTTGTAAGAAGGAGGCAGGGTGGTCACAGCCAGAAAGAAATTGGAAGATGCTACGCTGCTAGCTTTGACGGTGTAGGATGGAACCATGAGCAAAAGAAGGTGAGCAGTGTCCAGAAGCTAGAAAACACAGGAAAAAAGATTTTCCTTTGGAGTCTCCAGAAGGGGAACAGCTCTACTGTCCCCTTGATTGTCGCCCAGCAATGTCAAATTAAGACTTCTGACTTCCAGAGTGTAAGACAATAAGCCTGTATTTTTCTAGCCTACTAAGTTGTGGTAATTTGTTTCAGCAATGATAGAAAACTGATATGTTAAAAAAAGACTTAGTGATATTCTCTGATAACTCGTAGTAACTCTGTCACAATATACGCCTTCGTTGGCAGAAGTAATAATTCTATCACTTTGAAATTAAAAAAAAAATATTCTTATTATTAAGATTGGATATTTTGGAGATAATTTTAATCAAGTATACTAGTGATTGATTGTCTTCCATAAACAACTAATGGCAAATCTAAGAAATCATTATTTATGTCATTGACTGTGTTTTTCCATCTAAAGTTCATCTCATAAGCAGACATCTGTCATTTGAATATACAGAATTATTCTTACTTCATAGAGATTAAAGGCTCACTTTTTACATGACTATATGTAAATATGATAATAGAATATTCCTATTTTTTCAATCTTTCAAACAGAAACAATCAATTCTAATTATTTTTATAGTATGGCTAGGGCTGCATCTTATGTTGCTAATAATTATAAAATATGGATCACTGAGATAATTTGTCCAAAAGAGTAAATAAGATAGAATAGACGTCAAATGGATGAATATTCCAGGATACCGTATAAATACTGTTTATAAAATTGTTTCACATACTTTATTTCTATGGAAACTTATAGCAAGTAAGTTTCAGGATTGCTGTGGTCTAAACTTTTGTGTCCTCCCCACATTCACATGATGATACCTAATCCTCAATGTGTCAGTATATGGAGGTGAGGCCTTGTGGAGATGATTAGGTCATGCATGAGGGTGGAGTCCTCATGAATGGAATTAGTACCCTTATAAAAAATTCCTGAGAGAACTTCCTTTTGCTACCTGAGGATATAGTAAAAGAGAGAGTCTCTAGGATGCAGACTCTTGTCAGACACGTGATTGGCCAGTGCCTGGAGCTGTGAGAAACAAAATTCTGTTGTTTATAAGCTACCCAGTCTATGGTACATCTGTTATAGCACCCCAAATGGGCTAAGACAAGGATGTAAAACTCTTTTATAGATAAACAAACAAGATTAAAACTGAAAGGAGAAACAAAAGAAACGTAATTAAAGTTAAAAGCTTTTGCATAGCAAAGCAAAGCATCAATACAAACAAAAAGATAACCTACTGAATGGGAGAAAACATTTGCAAATGATGTGACCAACAGGGGTTAATTTCCAAAATATACAAACAGTTCAGACAACTCAACATCAAAAAAACCCAACAACCTTGATTTAAAAATGGGCAGAACACCTGAATAGACAAGTTTCCAAAGAAGATATACAAATCACCAATAGGCACATGAAAATATGCTCAACATAGCTAATTATCAGGGAAATGCAAATCAAAACCGCAATGAGATATCACCTCACGCAGGTTAGAGTAGCTATCATCAAAAAGACCACAAATAATAAACGTTGTCCAGGATGTGGAGAAAAGAGAACCTTAGTACATTGTTGCTGGAAATGTAGATGGTGTGGCCACTATGGAAAACAGTATGGAGGTTCCTCTAAAAACTAAAAATAGAACTACCATATGATCCAGCAGTTCCACTCCTGGGTATATATCCCAGTGTTCATAGCAGCAACATTTACAATAGCCAAGATATGGAAGCAACCTAAGCATCCATCAACAGATGAATGGATAAAGAAAATTGTGATATCTAGATAGATAGAAAGGGATACTTGGATCATATTTTGGAATGATAAAATTACAGATAAATCAATAGCTCAATTGATAGCAGAATAAATATAGATACATATATACACACACACAAAGGAATATTTTTCAGCCATAAAAAAAGAAAGAAATTCTGCTATTTTCAACAACATGGATAAACCTAGAGGGTATTATGCTTAATGAAATAAGTCAGACAGATAAAGACAAATACTGTATGTTATCACTTATATGTGGAATCTAAAAAATAAAACAAACTATTGAATAAAACAAAAAAGAAACAGATTCACAGATATAGAGAACAAACTACTGATTACCAGTGGGAAGAGGAAAAGGGATGGAGTAATATAGGGGTATGGGATTAAGAGATACAAACTCTTAAGAGATACTATGTATAAAATAAATAAACAACAAGGATATATTGTACAGCACAGAGAAGTAAAGCTGTTATTTTGTAATTACTTTAAATGGAGTATAATCTATAAAAATATTGAATCACTGTCATACACCTGTCATGTTATAGACCAACTATACTTCAATCAAAAACAAAATAAAACAAAATAAGATCAAATCAGATAAAATAAATTGAAAGGAGAAAGCAGCTAATATTTGGCATCTATGTAGTGGATCATGAAACCGAATTAAGAACTAGGATTCCCAGAACCAGAAAATAGATAGGTAACTCTACCTTGCTTCTTCTATGCCTACATTAAACAGTGATTTTTTTTGAGCTTATGCTAAAGTAAATAAAATATGTCTAAAATATTCACAAGAGTAGTTCAATGAAAAGTTATGGTAAGTTCCAGGTATCACTCAAGGTGCTGGGATATATTTTTTAAAGATGAAAAAGACACAATCATTACTTTTAGATAGTATACAGTTTAGTTTGAGAAGTCTGTTTTTAATTAATTTTATCAGAATGAAATCATTGTTTTTATCTGATTTTGAAATGATGATGAATTAAGATCAGAATAAAGGCTTTATAATTTTTGAATAAAAACTACTACATATTAACATTATTTCATTACTTATTATATAATAATAAAGAAGCATAACAAATATTGCTATATCATTAATCATAACAATTGTGCTCATGAGTTTTACTCTGAAATTATGATTGCATAGATTTTCTCAATTAAACTTCCAACCGTCATATGGGAAGAGATAAATATAGAGGTCAGACATTATTATTTTCATTTATGATTGAGATAATGAGGCTCCAAATAGCATAGAACTTAAGGAGTAGAAATATTTATTGATGACACACAGAATAAGAGAATATAGTTTAAGAAATTTGCCATAACTGATTTTGGATATTAGCTGCTCCACCAGCTAAATAATCTTTGAATAAAAAAAAAAGAAAAAAACAAAGAGCATTGCTCACCACCCAGTTCTACAGGGGTTAAGTCATAACCCACTGCAATTGTCCACCGACAGTGCATCCTGAGAGGAATTCAGGATGAAAAACAGGATAAGGCACTCTGTGCTTGGAATAAACAGGTCCTTAGATAATTAGATGCATGTCTCAGGAAGAATTTTTATGACCCCAGATTCTTGCATCTTCCCATACATAGAAAAGCACTAAAATCATTAACTTGAGATATCTATTCTTTGTGATTAGTAGTAATATTTTATCAAGATGTATACTTGACTGCATTATTTCATAGCCAAAAAATTCATATATAAATTGGATTCTCCCCTAGCTCTTTGGAGCAGTTTCAAAGAGCTACTGAGAGGCTGTCTCCCAGCGTATAGTCCCCAGTAAGTCCCTGAATAAAACAAACTCACCACTCTCAGCATTGTGTGTTTTTCTTTAAGTCAACAATATTGACTATGTGCTCAAAAATTATACTAATGTGACACACTCCTGACCTTGGCAGTCAACATGTATTATCTTAATGACCATCAACTCAATTATAAAATATACATAACCATTTGTAACTTGAGGTGAGGAAATTTATTTGTAACCAGCTTTAGTAACCCTGACATTTCTTCTAGGATATTTTAAGGAAGAAGACTATTACTCTAAGAGTAAGCAATAGATGTAGAAGTCCTGTTCAAATTGAAATTGGTATGAAACTGTACATATATAAGGAGTATACGATGGCAGCCCTCAATAAAAGACCAGTACTTATCTTTTTGCTCTTGAGAAAATTTGTGATACCTCAAGCATATTGACAAAATCTCAGAGAAGGTAAATATACATCATGGGTTTTAATAAAACTCAGAACCAGTTTGTAGCCGTCATAAAATTGTCACATTGGGGTCTCTTTTGTGATTGTAGTCACCTTCATTTTTCTTCCTGAAATAAGGCCTATTTTATGGCAGAAAAATAGGAATTTGTTTCATCTCTAAAATGAGTGTATAAAATAAACAAGATAATCTCCAACATCTCTACCTACTCTTAAATTCTTTAAATGCTTGTCAAGTGCTCAATTCAGTGATTTTTTCAATTTAAATAAACTTTACTCTTTTAATAGTAATGTGTTGTACTTTTATATTCTTTTTGAATTAAGCTGACAAAATATGATCCCCAAACTTTGTTCACTTTAACCTTATTTATAAAAATAATTAATAAACTTTATTTTTAGTACAGTCTGAGATTTACCAAAAAATTGGGTACTACAGAGTTCCATATATCCTCCCCACCTCTAACTCCACTCCCATCCCCAGCATGCAATTTTCTCTATTACCTTTCGTTAGTGTGGCACATTTGTTATAATAAATGAACCAATATTGATACATTAGTAATAACTAAAGTTTATAGTTTACATTAAGGATCACTTTCTGTGTTGTATAGTTCTTCTATGTGTTTTGACAGATGCAATATTACATTATCATACAGAATATTTACAACACTCTAAAGATTTCCTGTACTTTATCAATTCATCACTTTTCCCTCTCCCTAATCCCATAAAAACCACTGATCTTTCTACTAGCCATACAGCTTTGACTTTTCTAAAACTTTATGACTGGACTCATACAGTATATAGCCTTTAAGACTAGCTTCTTTTGCTTAATAATATGCATTTAAAGTTACTGCACATATTTTCCTAGCTTGATATTTTATTTCTTTTTATCACCAAATAAAATTCCATTGTATGGTTGTACACAGTTTGATTATCCATTCATCTATTGAAAGACATCTTGGATGCCACCAGTTTTTAGCAATTATGAATGCCATAAACATTCACGTGAAGGGTTTTATGTGAACATAATTTTTTAGTTCAATTGGGTAAATACTATTGCTGTATTGTATGGTTAGGCTGAGATCATCTTTGTTAGAAACTGCCAAACTGTCTTCCAAAGTGATGGTATTATTTTGCGTTCCCACCAGCAACAAACACAGTTCCTGCTACTTCACATCCTCATTAGCATTTGGCATTGTCAGTTTTTTTGGATTTTAGTCATTCTAATAAGTGCATATTCATATGTCATTGTATTAATTTGTAAATCCCTAATGACATATGATGTTAAGTAACTTTTCATACATTTATTTGCCATCTTTATATCATCTTTGGTGAGATGTCTGTTCAGATGTTTGGTCCATTTTTTAAAGTGGATTGTTTTTATTGTTGAGTTTTGAGTTCTTTGTGTATGTAAGGATACAAGTCCTTTATCAAACATGTGTTTTGCTAATATGTGTTTTTGTTTCTCCCATTCTGTGGCTTGTATTGGGTTGAGCAAAATGTTCATTCGGGTTTTTCCCTATCTTATGCAAAAACCCAAACGAAATTTTTGGCCAACCCAATATTTTGACTCACTTAACAATGTCTATTGCTGTGCAGAAATTTTTTAAAAATTGTAATGAAGTCTAACTTATCAGTTTTTTTTGTTTCAGGATCACACTTTTGGTGTTGTGTCTAAAACTCATTATCACCACATCCAAGGTCATATCAATTTTCTATATTCCATGTTTTATTCTAGAAGTTTTATAGTTTTGCATTTTTGGTATAAATCCATTTGAATTACATTTTGTGAAAGGTTTAAGTTCTGTATCTAGATTTATGTGTTATTCATATGATTATTCAATGATTCTGGCATTTGTTGAAAAGACTATCCCTTCTCCATTGACTTGTCTTTACTCCTTTGTCAAAGATAAATTGACTTTGTGTAAGTCTGTATGTGTGCTTTCTATTCTGTTCCATTAATTGATTTGTCAGTTCTTTTACCAACACTGCACTCTCTTGATTTCTGTAGTTTTAGATAAGTTGTAAAGTTGAGTAGTGTCAGTGTTTCAGTGTCAGACTTTGTTCTTCCTCTTCAGTACCTGTCAACTATACTTGGTATTTTTCTATTCCATAAAAACTTTAGAATCAGTGTGTCAATATCCATAAAATAATGGATATTTATTATCCATAGTCCCTTTCTCGGACTATGTTCAGGACTACATTGAATCTATAGGTCATAAACATGGAATAGCACTCCATTTTGCACATGTTTTATTTTTTTCATTGGTGTGTTACAGTTTTCTGCATACATATATTGTATTTATTTTATTAGATTTATGCCTATGTATTTGTCTCTTATTTAGTGTTTTTAATTTCAAGTTCTAATTGTTTACTGCTGGTACATAGGAAAGACATTGACTTTTATATATTAACCTTATATCCTGTAACCTTGCTATAGTCATTTATTGTTTCCAGAAATTTTTGTTGTTGTTCATTGTCAATTATTTGAGATTTTCTGTATAGACAATCATGTCATTTACTAACAGAAACCTTTTTATTTTTCCTTCTATATCTGTATACCTTTACTTCCTTTTCTGGCCCTATTTCATTAGCTAGAATTCCCAGGACAATGTTGAATGGGAGCAGTGAAGGAAGGCATCTTGCCTTATGTCTGACCTTGAGGGGAAAGATCCATTTTCTCCCCATTACCATGAGGTCAACCATAGATTTTTTTGTAGATGTTCTTTTATCAAGTTGAGGAAGTTACCCTCTATTTCTAGTTTTCTTAGAGTCTTATGAATGTTAGGGTTTTGTCAATTGTTTTTCCTGAATTTATTTTTGTGATCATATAGTATTTCTTCTTTAACCTAATCAAGTGGTGAATTACATTAACTGAATTTCAATGTTGAATCACCTTTGCATACCTGGAATAAATCCCATTTGCTTGTAGTGTTTAATTCTTTTTATACATGTTTCAATTCAATTTGCTAACATTTTAGTTTAGATTTTTGCATTTATGTTAATGAGAGATATTGGTCTGTAGTTTTCTTTTCTTATAATGCCTTTATTTTGCTTTGATATTAGTGTAATTTTGGCCTCATGGAACGAGCTAGGAAATATTCTCTGTGCTTCTATTTACTAGAAGAGATTGAAGAGAAGGGGAATAATTTCTTTCTCAAATGCTTGTTAGAATTTACCAGTGAAACTATAGGAATGATTCTTTCTTTTGTGGAAAGTTTCATTATCAATTTCATTAATTTCTATCAATTTCATTAATAGATATATGCCTATTTATGTAGGTCTCATTGTGAGAGGGTATGGTAATTTGTGCCTTTAAAGGAATTGATCTATTATTTAGGTTATAAATTTATGAACATAGAGTTTTATTGATCTTTTCAAAGAACAGCTTTTGGTATCATCAATTTCCTCTATTGATTTCTAGTTTTAAATTTCATTAATTTCTGCTCTAATTTATTTTTCTGCTTGTTTTTAACTTATATTGCCCTTCTTTCTTTAGTTGCCTCAGGTGGAAGCTTAGGGTATTGATTTATACCTTTTTCTTTTTAAATATATGCATATAGTACTATAACTTTCCCTCTAGGCATCACAAAATTTTTGATAAGTTGTATTTTTTTATCATTAAAATATGTATTTACATCATTATATTCACATCGCTTATCAAAATAGTATTTATACTTGAAAGTGTGGACTTCTGAGTCAGTCAGACGGAACTGTGTCAATTCAAGTGTTGTGTTTCTAGCAATTTATTGCTAATAGTCTTCCTCCATGAAACAAGCAGCTGTTTAGACTTTTCTCCTATTGTAGCAGCATGTGTGAAGTTCCGCTTCAGTAACCCATCTGTCCATCAATGAAAGGGCATCCCTTGGTAGTAATAGCTGCCGTCTGAGATGTATTTTTAGGGATGGATCCAGGAGAGCCTGGAGATCCTGGGGATCCAGGTGAGCCTGGAGAACCAGGCAGATTTGTTGCAGGTGACTGGCTGGAGAGGGTAGTCTTTGTTCCACTAGAGAGGGAAAGCTTGAAACTTGGGCTCTGCCGACCAGAAAGATTCGTTTTCAGAAGCACCTCCTTTTCCTCACTTTCTTTTAATTTCTTCCTCTCCATGAATTTACTTATTGGATCCATAATGTCATCATCATTCTAGTTTTGTCAGATGGAGACACGACAGCTTCTCCATCTTCCATGTCATCTTCATCTGTGTTGAACCACATCTCCTCTTCATCTTCTAGTGTTCTGGCGTCTCTTCGATATCTATGATTCCTCAAAATGGAACGCATACTGTCAAGTTTGGGATTACCTTGCCTTTCTCTTTGTTGTTCAAATCTCAGTTTCAATCCTTTGTTTGTACATAATCTACATCTTCCAGTGCTTTCCAGTAATTTTCAATTACATGAGCAGTTAATGATTTTATATCTTCCACTCTAATAAATTCAAACATTTCTATTATGGCAGAGTTCAGATTGTAGCAGGATCCATTGTTAAGAAATG